>NC_052158.1:109818824-110495194 GCF_902713615.1 Scyliorhinus canicula
GATGGTATTTAAAAGTCTCAGTAATGGACACATGGTGGTGCAGTGGTAGCATGCTGCCTCACGACTCCAAGGACCCAGGTTCGATCCCAGTCCAGGGTCACTGTCCATGTGGAATTTTCACATTCTCCCCATGTCTGCATGGGTCACACCCTCACAACCCAAAGACGCGCTGTGTAGGTGGATTGGCCACGCTAAATTGCCCCTTGATTGGAATTTTAAAAAAAAACAAAATAAAGGGCTCGGTAATGGGTCTCCACCCGTTAACATGGGACTTGTACTCCATGCGCCCCACGGGGCGATCAATGTGTGATACCTTGTGGTCTTTGTGAGGGTAATCAGGGTAATCAGAAATACTATGGAATGTTGACCTTCATCTCCAGAGGATTAAAATACTGACATGCACATATATAACCCCATCTTTATTGTTGCTGGGTCAATGTCCTGGAGCTCCCTAAATAGCAACATTGTGGGAATAGTGGGACTGTGGTGGTTCTAGGTATCCCATGCCAGGGATATCTAGGAACGGGCAATAATGCTGGACTTACTAGTGACACCCACATCTTAAGAATTAATATCAGTGAAAGTTTCACTTTCATACTCATTCCAGAAGCCATCATACCAGAACATTTTTGCAGCATGACCCATAAATTTCCACAGACAGGTTTCAGAATGGAGCTGTGCAAATTCTCAAATTGCCATCTGAGCATGCATTGAGAAAAGAAGCCATATACATTTCTGTACTCCGAAATGCTTAACAGCAGTATTGTAAAGACAGAGGGCGGGATTCTCCCAATTGAAGAGTTTTAAACGACGGCGTCATCAGACCGCTATGTAGTGATCCTGTGCCCTACAGGAGGCCAGAACGGAACTGGAGTGACGCACGCCTCTCCAGCTGCCTCTCCAGCGTCAAATGGGCGCTGCGGTTCTGCGCATGCACGCTGCGACTGGCGTGAATGCGCGCATGTGCGGCAGGTTCCTTCTCTGCTCCAGCTGCGACGCAGAATGGCGTAGGGCTACAGGGGCTGGCGCGGAACAAATGAGGCCCCCCACAAGAGGCTGGCCCACGGTCGCTAGGCCCTGATCGCGGGCCAGGCCACGCTGGAGGCCGCCCCCGGGGTTGGACCCCCTCCCCCCCACTAGGCCGCCCCCGACAGGATGGAGCGACCGAGGTCCCGCCTGGTAAGACCAGATGTGAACAGCACCGGCAGGACTCAAGCTTTTTCTGGGCGGCCACTTGGCCCATCCCGGGCGGAGAATCACCAGGGAGACCGCATAGAGCGGCCCCCGACCGGCGCCGCGCTGAGAGAATCTCACCCAGAGAATATAATCAGGAAGCACATGAGGATGTAAAGAAACTGCAGCTAGATTAGAGAAGGCTAATATGTAGGAGAGTAACACCCGATGAGGCAAGAGCAGGTCCTACATCCTTGGCTTGGAGGAGAATTGGTTGGGGGGTGGATTCTCCACTGACGCCCCTGGTAGCGTGCTTCCCGATCTGGCAGAAAAATCAAGCGTCGGCCCTACAAGTGAGTTCCATGCCCTCCGATACTCCGGTCCACTGCCAGAGGGTGGCAGGTGAGCTACACCGCCCCACACTGGTTGGGAGGTTGTCAATGGGGTTATTTGCATCAATTACTCCTGATTAGTGGGCAGGAAGCCCAATTCTCCAGGCCCCCGTGATGCTCCAGGCCTATCAGCCGGTATTCATGCAGGCGTGGATTGGTGAAGGTATTTTCACATATGGCCCTGAAGCAGGGGCCCCACAGTGGGGTCAGACAGAATCCATGAGCTCCTCTCCATGCATAAATCTGTATGGAAAAGGAGAGGGAATTCCTCCTGAGCTCCGCTCCTAGCTCCAGCGAAGATCAGGAGCGATTCTACTCCGGCAGGAGCAATTCATCTTCAGAACAGAGAAACCAGCCCTCAAATTATTTTATGATGTTGTAATGAAGTAGGTTGATATCACAAAGGTATACAAGTTTCTCAGACACTATGGCAGGCTGTGCAGGAGAATTACTTGTATCCTGGGGTTAAGACATCACCCTATATTTTTATAATATATGTCATCCTGGCTAATCTACAAAATAGTTTTTCTTTAAATTGGACAAAGGCCTTTAAAACTGACTGCAGTCATGACTATGAATTTTTGGCCTTCAGAACAGTAGCCATCTCACTACCTTTTAAAGATGTGCTAATTACTTTAAGGCCACAGAGATCAAATTCCCAGAATTCCTTTACATTTCTAAGGCCAGGTTCCCTTGACCAATGGAGACGATCAGACAAATGGACCCAGAAACCTTAGTTCAACTTATTAAATGGTTGAAACAACAACAATCTCAGGAATCAGGACGAGGAATCTTTTGCTCAAATCAAGATGGAGAGTTTGGAGTCATGTCACATGAGACCCTCAAGCCGCCTCCATGGAGCTGAGGAAAATGCAGATTTCCATTTTCCATCTGGCGAAAGGCAAACGGGCTCTGTCAAGATTTTTTGAATATGTGGCTCTCACCTACATTGTTTTTTCCTGCCTTGAATTTCTGAACTTCTGCACCAGCGCCTATAAGATTAAACCATCTCTATGTGCTTAGCCCATCATGGAAGTTATCTCTCTGGAAAATGGACTATCCAGTGTCGTCTTTAATCTGCTGATTCTGAAAGAACACGTCATTGAACTTTGATTCTGGACTCATATGAAATAATGGTCCATAACTTCATCAGAGTAGCAATCGCCGGCAGATTGCCACTCGCGCCAGACTTACCTGTGCTGGGATTCTTAAACTCCCGTCTTGCCCAACCATTCACATTCAGGCTGGGTGAGACAGGAGAAGTGAAGCGTTTGCCCCGAGCAGCATAGTAGTGGAGTAACCGGGTGCAGAGAAGTAAGTCACTCCTTTTTATGGCAATAGATGCTGCAAAGGGGAGGATTCAAGGGGCAATTTATCAGAAGTGGGTAAGTTTTAAGGTTTAGGAAATATAGAGGTCGGGCTTGATGGGTGGGGCTGTGTGGGACCTGGTCTGGTGGGGGGAGGGGGGGGCGACCCGGTTGGGGGGTGGGAGTGGTTTGGAGGGAGGCAGTGAGGGTGGGAGGTAGAGGGGTCCGGTAGGAAGGGAAGGGATCAGTCTGAAATGGGGCTCAGACTGGGAGAGGGCCTTTCAGGAGGGAGGGGTCATTCTGGGATGGGTTTCAGTCCTTGTAGGGAGGGGGGGGGGAGGGGGGGGCATCAGTCCCGGAGGGGTGGGGGGGGGGGGGGGTAGGACTGGGTAACACCAGGAGGAGGTGTCAGGCAGGTTGGTGGAGGGTGGGGCGGGGGGCTGTCGGGCCGGGCCGAGGGGTTGGTCAGCTCAGTTTGGGAAGAAGGGGCGGAAATGCAGGGTGTGGAGGGTTCAGTTCAACTCTTTCAGAGTAATATCAAGGTAAAATTGGTGGAACCATCCAAAGTTAAATCGCTTCTGTCGGATGGTTCCTGGCCCAACGAAGTTCTCCAGAGGAAGTTAGCACTTACGGGCAATTGCTGGGTAAACCCTTATGTGGGAATATCCCAGAGGGATTCCGAGCGCGTCATAGAGGTATCTCCTAAATTTGGCGCTGGGGAACCTGGGAGTTATGTAGCCAATGATTCTTATCATCTATGTGACCTTTGCGCTGTACTTCTCGCTTTCTATTTCTTTTTATGAATGCACTGGGTGCTGCGTAGCGACACCCCTCCACATTTTGAGTGTGTGTGTAAAATTAACTAGCTCTTTTCTTGAGTGGTGATCTCGAGTGTGTTTTGGGGTTATTAATAGAGAATTGGATCACAGAAAAACTGAGGTATTGGGAAAATACGCCACCACATATAAAAAGAGAAGAGCAAAAAAAATCAAAAACACTTTTGTGAGGGCCACGAAGAATCCAGCACGACTTGAAGGACAGAAAGAAATGACATTTATTTACCATAACATATATATAATATACACACACAACAGCAGCAGCAACTCCTTTGCGGCTCACTCTCATCTAGCCGGTTCCACACTGGCCAGCTTTTATTTATGCAGGGAATCTGCTAATGATTTCTCCGCCCCTCATTGGGAAGCTCATGCTCCCAAAGGATTGTGGGATTGCCATTAGTCCCCAGCCAGTGGTAAGCAGGCAGGTTATAACATTCCTCCCCCCCAAAGTCCAAGGAATCCACCAAAGACCCTGTCAAAGGAGGCCGTCGGACTCGTTTTGCCGCAGGCCGGACACCATTTGTACATGGCGCTGGATCGGGCGAGTATAGAGACGGAGAACGGTGCTTCCGTGATGAATGGCGTAATGGTTGTACATCCACGGCCCGTGGGCCCGAGAATTCCCCTCTGAGGCGTCCTGTGTCGCCATCTCAGAGTCGGAGTCCGCTGCCTCCGTCATCTCAGCGTCTCTATCTCCACGCGGTTCTGCAATGACCTGCGCAGGCTTGAGTGCGGCACCAGAGGAAGATTGTGAGGAATACTTTCCACTGTGTCTGGTCTCTGTGGCTGTAGAAATGAGCTCCGGGGGCGGGGAATCTTTGGAAAGGATGGTCTTCTGGACCGAACGTGATCTACATGCTTGCGCTGGAGACGACCCTGGGCTTGCACCTGGTAAGAGATAGGGCCCAGGGCAGCATGGTGGCCTAGTGGTTAGCACAGCTGCATCACGGCGCTGAGGTCCCAGGTTCGATCCCGGCTCTGGGTCACTGTCCCTGTGGAGTTTGCACATTCTCCCCTTGTCTTCGTGGGTTTCACCCCCACAACCTAAAAATGTGCAGAGTAGGTAGATTGGCCACACTAAATTGCCCCTTAATTGGAAAAAATAATTGGGTAATCTAAATATATAAAACAAAAAGAGATAGGGCCCGTTTGGCGCAAAATTACGCCAGAGACCCACTGGGCACCACCAGCAAAATTCCAAACGAACGCTGGATCACCGGGCGCAAACTGCCGAATCGGCCGATGCCGAGAAAAACCATGACCCTGCCGTTCTTGTGTGCGGCGTACTTTTGCGCCAATATCCGGGAAAACCATGCTAAGGTGGGTGCGAAGTCTCCGGCCCATTAGGAGTTCCGCGGGAGCTACTGCAGTCACCGCGTGTGGGGTTGTCCGATATGAAAACAAAAAACGAGCCAGCCTCGTGTTCATCGACCCGAAGACTGCTTCTTTAGGCCTTGTTTGAATGTCGGAACTGCGCGCTCCGCCAACCCATTTGAAGCCTGGTGGTATGGGGCGGTGTGGATATGGCGCATGCCGTTCATCTTCGCGATCCTCGCAAACTCCTCACTTGTGAACGGAGTGCCGTCGTCCGTGACCAGCACCTCGGGGAGGTCATTCGTACTGAAAGACAAATGTATCTTCTTGATTGTTGCGCAGGACGTTGTGGCTACCATCTTATGCACCTCTAACCATTTAGACTGGGCATCGATAAATAGAAGGAACATGGAACCTTGAAAAGGGCCGGCGAAATCCGCATGGAAGCACGCCCTGCCTATTCCCAGTGATGTTGGGGCACGGCCGGCGGAAGCTTCTGATGCTCCTGGCAAATGGAGCAATTTTGGGCCAGCTTCTCAATGTCGGTGATGAGGCCTGGTCACCAGACATAACTCTGAGCCAACATTTTCATTTTGGGCACACCCGGATGCACTCCGGGCCAACATTGTCATTTTGGGCACACCCGGATGCCCATTGTGCAAGTCTCTTAGTCTCAGCTCCTGTCCTTTTCCCGGGACAATCACACGCAACCCCACAGGAGGATACTGTCTTCCACGCTAAATTCTGACAGCTTGGAGGAAAATGCCCGCAACTCACCTGGGAGCTGTCTATGCTGCCCACCATACAGGACTATGTGCCGAACCTTTGACAGGACTATATCTGTTTGGGTCCACTCACGGATCTGTGATGCTATGACAGGCAAGGTGTCCATAAGATTTAGGGTTGCAACCACCTCACCGGTCATGAGGGTCGACATGGGGCCGGTCGATAAAGGCAATCGGTTCAGTGCGTCGGCATTCGCTATCTGGGTTCCTGGTTTGTGCTCCAGAGAATACTCATAGGCAGCGAGCAACAAAGCCCAGCGCTGGATCCGTGCGGAATCAATGGGTGGCATTGGCTTATCCTCTCGGAAAAGTCCCAGCAGAGGCTTATGATCAGTCATGAGAGTGAAGTGGTGGCCATACACGTACTGGTGGATGCATTTGACCGCAAAGACCACCGCCAGGTCCTCCTTCTCGATCTGCGCGTACTTTTTTTCCGCTGCAGTCAATGTGCGGGAGACGAAAGCTAGCGCCCGTTCGGCCCTGTTCTCCATCTTCTGGGACACGATGGCTCCAATATCATACAGGGATGCATCACATGTGGTGAGTAAAGGCTTTCCAGGATCATAGTGGGTTAGTAACCCAGACGACGGCAATTGTTGTTTTACCTGTCGGAAAGCGGTTTCTTGTGGCTAACCCCAAACCCGGGTGTAATTCTTTTTAGCAGAAGGTGCAACGGGGCCAGCGTAGTTGCCAGATTGGGGAGGAACTTCCCGTAATAGTTTACGAGGCCAAGGAAAGAACGAAGATATGAAGTGTCAGTCGGGGCGGGGGCCTGTTGAATTGCGCGCACCATCTCTGCAATAGAGTGCAAACCTTCGCGGTCCACCGATAACCCAGGTAGACTACTCCCTCGCCTGAAAGATGCGCTTTGTGCGATGTAAATGGACTCCAGCCTCCGAAAAGCATCTGAGGACAGCCTCCAAATTTTCCAAATGTTCCTCCTCCGACGTCCCTGTAATCAGAACGGCATCCAAGTAGACAGCAACACGCGGTAAACCTCTCCAAATGCCCTCCATGATGTGTTGAAAATAGCGCAGGCAGAGGATACCCCAAAGGGCAACCATGTATATTCACACAGGCCCCGGTGGGTATTAATCATTATATACGGCCGGGAGGCAGGGTCCAGCTCCAACTGTAGGTAGGCGTGACTCATATCTAATTTTGTGAACGAGAGTCCGCCTGCAAGCTTCGCGTGGAGATCCTCTATGCGAGGCATTGGGTATCGGTTGAGCCGGGAAGCTGTATTTACTGTAAGTTTATAGTCACCGCACTAGTGAACTGTGGCATCTGGCTTCATTATAGGTACAATTGGTGCTGCCTAGTCAGCGAAACGGACGGGCCTGATAATAAGACCATAAGACATAGGAGCGGAAGTAAGGCCATTCGGCCCATCGAGTCCACTCCACCATTCAATCATGGTTGATTTCAACTCCATTTACCCGCTCTCTCCCCATAGCCCTCAATTCCTCGAGAAATCAAGAATTTATCAATTTCTGTCTTAAAGACACTCAACGTCCCGGCCTCCACCGCCCTCTGTGGCAATGAATTCCACAGACCTACCACTCTCTGGCTGAAGAAATTTCTCCTCATCTCTGTTCTAAAGTGACTCCCTTTTATTCTAAGGCTGTGCCCCCGCGTCCTAGTCTCCCCTGCTAATGGAAACAACTTCCCTACGTCCATCCTATCCAAGCCATTCATTATCTTGTAAGTTTCTATTAGATCTCCCCTCAACCTCCTAAACTCCAATGAATATAATCCCACGATCCTCAGACATTCATCGTATGTTAGGCCTACCATTCCTGGGATCATCCGTGTGAATCTCCGCTGGACCCGCTCCAGTGCCAGTCTGTCCTTCCTGAGGTGTGGGGCCCAAAATTGCTCACAGTATTCTAAATGGGGCCTAACTAGTGCTTTATAAAGCCTCAGAAGTACATCCCTGCTTTTATATTCCAAGCCTCTTGAGATAAATGACAACATTACATTTGCTTTCTTAATTACGGACTCAACCTGCAAGTTTACCTTTAGAGAATCCTGGACTAGGACTCCCAAGTCCCTTTGCACTTAGCATTATGAATTTTGTCACCGTTTAGAAAATAGTCCATGCCTCTATTCTTTTTTTCAAAGTGCAAGACCTCGCACTTGCCCACGTTGAATTTCATCAGCACTTCTTGGACCATTCTCCTAAACTGTCTAAATCTTTCTGCAGCCTCCCCCACCTCCTCAATACTACCTGCCCCTCCACCTATCTTTGTATCATCGGCAAACTTGGCCAGAATGCCCCCAGTCCCGTCATCTAGATCGTTAATATATAAAGAGAACAGCTGTGGCCCCAACACTGAACCCTGCGGGACACCACTTGTCACCGGTTGCCATTCCGAAAAAGAACCTTTTATCCCAACTCTCTGCCTTCTGTCTGACAGCCAATCGTCAATCCATGTTAGTACCTTGCCTCGAATACCATGGGCCCTTATTTTACTCAGCAGTCTCCCGTGAGGCACCTTGTCAAAGGCCTTTTGGAAGTCAAGATAGATAACATCCATTGGCTCTCCTTGGTCTAATCTATTTGTTATCTCTTCAAAGAACCTCTAACAGGTTTGTCAGGCACGACCTCCCCCTTACTAAATCCATGCTGACTTGTCCTAATCCGACCCTGCACTTCCAAGAATTTAGAAATCTCATCCTTAACGATGGATTCTAGAATTTTGCCAACAACCGAGGTTAGGCAAATTGGCCTATAATTTTCCATCTTTTTTCTTGTTCCCTTCTTGAACAGGGGGGTTACAACAGCGATTTTCCAATCCTCTGGGACTTTCTCTGATTCCAGTGACTTTTGAAAGATCATAACTAACGCCTCCACTATTTCTTCAGCTATCTCCTTTAGAACTCTAGGATGTAGCCCATCTGGGCCCGGAGATTATCAATTTTCAGACCTTTTAGTTTCTCTAGCACCTTTCTCCTTTGTGATGGCAACCATATTCAACTCTGCCCCCTGACTTTCCTGAATTGTTGGGATATTACTCATGTCTTCTACTGTGAAGACTGACGCAAAGTACTTATTAAGTTCCTCAGCTATTTCCTTGTCTCCCATCACTAGATTACCAGCGTCATTTTGGAGCGGCCCAATGTCTACTTTTGCCTCCCGTTTGTTTTTAATGTATTTAAAGAAACTTTTACTATCATTCCTAATGTTACTGGCTAGCCTACCTTCATATTTGATCCTCTCCTTCCTTATTTCTCTCTTTGTTATCCTCTGTTTGTTTTTGTAGCCTTCCCAATCTTCTGACTTCCCACTACTCTTTGCCACATTATAGGCTCTCTCTTTTGCCTTGATGCATTCCCTGACTTCCTTTGTCAGCCATGGCTGCCTAATCCTCCCTCTGATAACCTTTCTTTTCTTTGGGATGAACTCTGCACTGTGTCCTCAATTACTCCCAGAAAACTCCTGCCATTGCTGTTCTACTGTCTTTCCCACTAGGCTCTGCTTCCAGTCGATTTTCGTCAGTTCCTCCCTCATGCGCCTGTAATTACCTTTATTTAACTGTAAAACCTTTACATCTGATTCTACCTTCCTTCTTTCAAATTGTAGACTGAATTCTACCATATTATGATCACTGCTTCCTAAGCGTTCCCTTACTTTAAGATCTTTTATCAATTCTGGCTCATTACATAACACTAAGTCCAGAATAGCCTGTTCCCTCGTGGGCTCCATCACAAGCTGTTCCAAAAAGCCATAATAGCCAAAGTCTCCAAACGAGTGAGCTCCCCTTCTACCTTCTCGAGCAAGGCTTAAGGCAACGGGCGCGCCTGGAAATAGCGCGGCGTGGCTCCAGGTTCGACTTGGATATGGGCTACTGCCCCTTTAATTTTCCCCAAAGCAGGCTGGAGTACATCTGGGTATCTTCCTAGCACCTCAGTCAACCCTCCAGAAACTGTTTGGAGGATGTGCTGCCACTGTAGCCGCAAATGGCACAACCAGGCCCATGGCCGCGCACCACAATAAGTGGGAAATGCCCCTCCTGGCATCCATAAACAACAGGGGTCATCATAGTTCCTGCAATGTCCAGTGATTCCCCCATGTAGGTGGCCAACCTGGCCTGCGTATCGGTTAATGTAAGGGTCTGTATATCCTGCTTGATGCGGTCAAATGTCTTCTGGGCGATCACGGAGACTGCTGCGCCAGTGTCCAACTCCATCTCAAGCGGGTGACCATTGACCCGTACTGTCACCTTAATGGGGGCCACACGGGGAGCTGCCACACAATGCAGCTGCAGGCAGTCGTCCTCCGTCTCCACGTACTCGGGAGTAGTCGCCGCAGGTTCATCCAAATGGAAGGTACGGCCCCAGGGCTGACCCCAATTTCGGTCGGAAGGACGGAGCCTCTGGTGCCCCCAGGACCGGCGTCCATGATGGGGTCGGCGCCCACAAGTCTGACACGGACATGGCTCCTCATCCATTGGTTCTGGAGAAGGCTCCCTTCGGGCAGGAGTGTCCGATGGCCAGTGGCGTCGATCCAGACGTCGCCTCGTCCAAGGTACCGCAGGGGTGAGGGGGGGCCGCTTTCGGACAGAAGGGGTTGCGCCCCAAGGCATGCACTTCCATTCCCTGTAGCTCCTGTACTCCCCATTCTGCGCTCTCTTGGGACAATTCCATTTGAATGGCCTGTTGAAGTCAATGTTGGCTCAGCTAACACTTTCTCTGGGTGGCTGCATTGTTAATACCACAAACCAAACGGTTTGCGTGACATTTCTGACAAGGTCTCACCATAGTCACAGTACTTCCCAATCCTGTGTAGCCTGCAGAGAAACTGCAAGGGAATCTCCTGGGGTCCTCTCAGCGGTATTAAACCGGTAAAGCTGGACTATCGTAGATGGGGTTGGGTTTTTTTTTTTTTTTTTTTAAATTTAGATTTACCCAATTATTTTTTTCCAATTAAGGGGCAATTTAGTGTGGCCAATCCACCTACTCTGCACATGTTTTGGTTGTGGGGGCGAAACCCACGCAGACACGGGAGAGAGAATGTGCAAACTCCACACGGACAGTGACCCAGAACCGGGATCGAACCTGGGACCTCAGCGCCGTGAGGCGGTTGTGCTAACCACTAGGCCACCGTGCTGCCCTGACGGGGTTGGGTTAAAATGTTGCATTACTATGTTCACAAGTTCATCAAACGTTTTGGTGTCCGGCGCAGCTGGGTACGTAAGGCTCCTAATCACCCCAAACGTATGCAGGCCGCAGGCGGTGAGCAATATGACCACCAGGCGTTCGTTTTCGGTGATGTTATTTGCCCGGAAATAGTAATGCATCCGTTGTGCGTACTGGTTCCAGCTTTCCAGCGCAGCGCCAAAAACATCCAAACGTCCATACAGAGGAATACAGTGTAACAGTGTAATAGAAAACAACTTCCAACCTGGATCCAACAAAAATCCAGGAAGGTGGCTTCAGCAGTGTAGACAGCTATCCATTTTAACCCTCGTCGCCAGTTTTGTGAGGGCCACGAAGAATCCAGCACGAGTTGAAGGATAGAAATAAATAACATTTATTTACAATAACATACACAACAGCAGCAGCAACTCCTTTGCTGCTCACTCTCCTCTAGCCGGTTCCAAACTGGCCAGCTTTATTTATGCAGGGAATCTGCTAATGATTTCTCCACTCCCCTCATTGGGGAAGCTCACTCCCAAAGGATTGTGGGATTGCCATTAGTCCCCAGCCAGTGGTAAGCAGGCAGGTTATAACAAACACCTTCCAGTTTACGGATGGTGTCGTGAGGAGAGCAATTGAAACTGTTTAAATTAAACCCCCCCCCCCCCCCCCCCCCCTCTGTCTGTAACACTTGAAATAGTAGATGATTGAGCCATCACAGGTTTGAGTTTTCACACATCAGTTTTTAAAAATGGAAGCCATTGAACATGCTGTCAACCTAGCTAAACAGATGTGGCAGCTGATCTTGCTCTCACAACAGAGAGCGGGGTGGGTGGCATCTTTGAATGACAAGTTGCAAATCAATTCTCAACACAGACTGGTGAGCAAGAGATAAGAGAGGTCAGCCTTTTTCTCACTCTCTAAAAAAGATCAGCAAGATTGAGTTTGGAGGGGCCTTGTAGTGAGGTCGAGTAAGGTCTTACTTTTTGAAATGTATAATGTGAACATGGATTGCTAATTTGTGTGGATGCTTTTCCCCAGAATCAACCAGAAATGCATTCTTTATTGTTTTAATGTAACCAGGAGCAATAGGAGATTAATTTATTTTACTAAAAAACTATTTATTAATTCATGCACCTCATGTAAAATTTCCAATCGGTCTGATATGCACTTTTCACTCTGACTCCTACAAGAAGTTTGCTTGGGGTGGCATGAGCAAGATTGGTCTTCATTTCACATTATGAAGGATCTTATTACAATTTGCATGTTCCAATATTACTTAAATATAAATGGATCAGGAAAGGCTCTTCAGATTGTTCAGAATACAAGGGAGAACACAAAATGTAACTATTAGCCACCTACAAAAGACTTCTAGACCCTACTCCCATCCAATACTGTCGAACCTCTCTCCCACTATTGGTCTAATGGCCTGCTGGAGTCTAGAACTCCAGTCTTCATACTTCCACCATCACCACCACACCACCGCCATTTGATAAGTTTCACAAAATTAGCAATAATTGGAAGTAACCTTGGGATGTGGATTGATAATCGGTTGGTAAATAAGAGACGGGGGGGGGGGGGGGGGGGGGGGGTGGGGTTCGGGGGTTGAATTCTCTGGCTGTTTGCTGGTGGCAGGATTCTCTGGTCCTGCCGGCAGTGCACCCCCACCCGTGGGTTTCCCGGCAGCGTAGGGTGACTTCAATACAAAATCCCATTGACAGCAGTGGGAGCAGAGAACCCCACCACCAACGAATGGAGTACTGCTTCCCGTTGCAAGGAAACACACAGCTGGGAGGTCGGAGAATCCTGCCTAGAAAATAGGGAATGAACGGAATGTACTCCTTTAAAAAAAATAAATTTAGGGTGCCCAATTCATTTTTTCCAATTAAGGGGCAATTTAGCATGGCCAATCTACCTACCCTGCACATCTTTGGGTTGTGGGGGCGAAACCCACACAGACACAGGGAGAATGTGCAAACTCCACACGGACAGCGACCCAGAATCGAACCTGGGACCTCGGTGCCGTGAGGCAGCAGGGCTAACCCACTGTGCCACCGCGCTGCCCCTAACCGAATGTACACTTGATTGGGTAATATATACTCACCAGAACAATGACAACTTGCATTTATTAGTGGTGGTAACATGTTAAAATATCCCAAAATACTTCAGTGTCAGGTTTAACCAGAATGTTTTATTGGGATGACTAGAAAATGTGAAGGGACAAAGACATTTGGTTTTACACGTACATAAATAACTAAATGCTTGTGCACGGGTAGGGAAAATAACCAAAAAGGCTAATAGAATGTTGGCCTTCATCGCAAGAGGGTTAGAATACAAAGGGGAGGCAGCACGTTGTCCTAGTGGTTAGCACAACTGCCTCACGGCGCTGAGGTCCCAGGTTCGATCCCGGCTCAGGGTTACTGTCCGTGTTGAGTTTGCACATTCTCCCCGTGTCTGCGTGGGTTTCGCCCCCAAAAATGTGCAGAGTAGATGGATTGACCACGCTATATTGCCCCTTAATTGGAAAAAATTATTGGATAATCTAAATTTAAAAAAAAAAGAATACAAAGGGGAGGAAATTAAACTTCTAATGTATCGAGCCTTGGTCAGAACCTAGCTGGAATATTGCTCAGTTTTGAGTCCACCTAACATGCACAACTTTGGAACGTGGGAGAAAACTGGAACATCTGGAGGAAACCCATGCAGAAACAGGCAGAAAGTGCAAATTCCATTTACCCGAGGCAGGAATTGAACCTGGGTCCCTGGGAACCCCACCACCTGGACGTTCCCCTCCAAGTCACTCGCTACCCTGACTTGGAAATATATCGCTTTTCCTTCACTGTCGCTGGGTCAAAGTTCTGGAGCTCTCTCCCTAATAGCACCGAGGGCGTACCTACACCTCAGGGACTGCATCATTTCAACAAGGCAACTCTTTCTTACAATTTAGAGTACCCAATTATTTTTTTCAAATTAAGGGGCAATTTAGTGTGGCCAATCCACTGACACTGCACATCTCTGGGTTGTGGGGGGGGGGGGGGGGGGGGGGGGGGTGAGACCCATGCAGACACAGGGAGAATGTGCAAACTCCACATGGACAGTGACCAAGAGTCGGGATCGAACCATTGCAACACGTGTCACCCAGGAGGCAACTCACCACCATCTTTTGAAGGGCAACTAGGGATGGGCAATAAATCCTGGCCTAGCCAGCGACGCCCACATTGCAGCAATGATTTTTTTTAAACTTAAAATTTAATTGAAGCCATCAAGGAGTTAAATTTTCACACAATGGTACTGCAAACTTGGAATTATCTCCCCCAAATGGATGACGCATTATTCAAAATTGAGACTGACAGATTTTTATCAAGTGAAGATCCTGAGGGATATGGCTCAGAGGTAGGTAAATGAAGCTGTGGTACAGATCAGTCAGGATCCAGATCAATGGTAGAACAGGCTTGAGGAATATCTTTCTTCGTTAATTTTTCTGGACCCTTCAGGCTTGTTCAAAATGATCTCATGTTTGTGTAAATACTTGCAAACAGCAACCATTTTTATTTATACTGTGGTTTTAACATCAAAAATGTCCAGAGTGCTCCACAGAAGCATTGTTAGGCTGAATTTGACTCCAAAGCACACATGGAGACATTAGGAGAGTTGAGCCTGGTCAAAAGGGTAATTCTAAAGGAGACGTGAGGTTTCGGAGGCAATTGAAATGTTTCGGTCTTAGAAAGTTAAAGTTTGGCTGGCAACTGACGAGTGAATGAAATTGGGAATTCACTAAAGTCCAGGATAAGAGGAATGCAGAGTTATCGATGGGTTGTAGAGTTGGAGAATATTATCGAGATAGGGAGGGGTAAGACCAAGGAGGATTGAAATTTGAGGCATTGCCGGACCGGAAACTAATGTATGTTAGCGAGTGCAGGAAAAATGGAAGAACAGGATGATGTGAGTTAGGGTGCAGGTGGCAGACGTTTTGGATGAGCTCATGTTTACAGGAGCCAAAGACTGTGGTCTTCCCAATATTTAACTGGCTTCAATTTCTGATCATTCAATACTGAATGACAGAAAAGCATTGTAACAAATCATAGACAGTTGGAGGAGTTAGGAGGCAAGGGGTAGAACTTCACAGCCCCTCCTGCCAGCGGAATCATCTGGTCTTGCCAAAGTCAATGGACTTTTAAACAGCTCGTCGCATTCTCGGGCACTGCCCCGAACAGGCTGTAAATTTCCCATGGGTGTATCATCAGCATACTTGTGGAATCTGACATGTTTGCAGATGATATCACAGTCAACATGCAGATGAGAATAGGAAAGGCAAAGAATGGATCCTTGGAGTATTCCAGAGGTGATGGTGTGAGATCTGGAAGATAAGCAATTCAATTCAGAAGACTTTCTGTCTACAATTGAGTAAATAAGATTGGATCCAGGTGAGGGCAGTCTCACTCACCTAGACAAGGAGAGATGTTTGAAGAAAAAAGTGTTGTCAACCATGTCAAAGCCTACAATCAGCTTGATAAGGCTAAGGAATTATAGAACACCATGGTCAAGTCACATAGGATATATATATGTGACTTTAATAGGAGCCTTTTCAGTGCTGTGGGAAGGGTGGAAGCCTGATTGGAGAGGTTGAAGCATGGAGTTGTGGAAAAGGTAGGCATGAATTTGAGATGCAGAGTACATTCAAGGCTCCATAGAGGAAAGGGAAGTTGGAGTAATAATTTGCAAGGAAGGTAAGGTCAAATGTTATTTGAGGGGACTGATTATGGCAGATTTCAAAGGGTCCATAAGAGAGCAAAGCAATCAGCAACATTCTCTCTAAATGTTTTTTGGGTGGGTTATTTAAGTGTTCAGACCCTTTAAATTTATTTGTGAGACACACAGTAATTTAAAGGGGTCAGATTGTATGTTACTTGCATGGGGACTTTTAGGTTTAAAGAGCAAATTCTACCGCTTTAGAATATTGGCAGATGAAGGCACAGTTCCAAGTGGCAGAGTGATTAAAATTAGGATACTCAAGAGTAATGCAGATACAGGGCTGGAGGAGATTACAGAGATGGATGGGTGGGGATTGGGAATGGTGAGGCCAAAGAGGGATTTGAAAATGAGTAGCTAAAAATTCTGGCATTGCTTAACTGGGGGATAATGTCATCAGCAGACATAGGGGTGATGGGTATACAAGACCTGATGTGAATTTTGACTCGGGGCGTTTTAGTTAACCTCAAGGTTGTGAACAGTGAAAAGGATGGCATATGGAAGACCAGCCAGGAATAGTCAAGTCTAGGCGTAATATAGACACAAATAGGCAGCAGAAGTGAGGAAATGGCAGAGTTGGGTTATGTAATTACAGAATGGTCACAGTGCAGGAAGCCATTTGGCCTATGTCTGAGTTGCTTCACCAAAGGAGCGATTTACCTGGTGCCTCTCCCCCGTCTTCTCCTTGTTTTCCTGATGTTCTTCCTTTTCAGATAACAATCAATTCCCCAATAAATGTCTTGATATAACCTGCCTCTGCCACACTCCTAGATTCCAACCACTCGCTGCATGAAAATGTTTGTCCTCATATTTTTATACTGTGAAATATTAAATACAATAAGCATAGTGAGAGGAGGTACTGGTGTTCTTGAAGGTGGATAAATGACCAGGGCCAGATGGATTGTATCCCAGGCTGTTGAAGGAAGCCAGGAAGGAAATAGCAGATGCTCATTTTCCAAACTAGATACATAATGATAATCTGTATTAGTGTCACAGGAAGGCTTACATTAACTCGACAATGAAGTTACTGTGAAAATCCCTTAGTCGCCACACTCCGGCATCTTTTCGGATACACTGAGGGAGAATTCAGAATGTCCGATTCACCTAACAAGCACATCTTTCAGGACTTGTGGGAGGAAACCGGAGTGCCTGGAGAAAATTCATGCAGACACGGGAGAACGTGCAGACTCTGCACAGACAGCCAGGAATTGAACAAAGTTCCTGGCGATGTGAAGCAACAGTGCTAACCAATGTTCTGTCATGAGTACGGTCCCAGAGGATTGGAGGTCTGTGAAAGATGTATTGTTGTTTAAAAAGGGTGTGATGGAAGGGCCAGAAAAGTATAGACGATCTGACTTTGATAATGGGAAGATTATTGGTAACAATTCATTACATAGAACATGCAGGCCATTCGGCCCATTGAGTCTGCACCGACCCACTTAAGCCCTCACTTCCACCCTATCCCCATAACCCAATAATCCTCCTAAACGTTTTTGGATACTAAGGGCAATTTAGCATGGCCAAACCACCTAACCTGCACGTCTTTGGACTGTGGGAGGAAACCGGAGCACCCGGAGGAAACCTGTGCAGACTCCACACAGACAGTGACCCAGCGGGGAATCGAACCTGGGACCCTGGCACTGTGAAGCTTCAATGCTATCCACTGTGCTACCGTGCTGCCCTTGTAAAGGTGAATGTCAGGATGAACTGTCCCTTAGAAAGACAGATTGAAAGGGGATAGTCAGCATTGTTTTATTAGGGGACGCTCATGTATTTCTAACTTGATAGAATTTTTTGAGGCAGTAACAAGGAGGATTGATGGCGGTAGTGCAGTAAATGTTGTCCACATGGATTTCAGTGAGGCATTTGACAAGCTTCCACATGGCAGACATCTGAGAAAAGAGAGATCTCAGGGGACACAGGGGAAGCTGGTGCATTGGATTCAAAATTGGCTCAGTGACAGGAAACAGGGTAAAGTTCGATGGCTGTTTTTGAGAATACAGAACTGTTTCCAGTGGTACTCCACAGCACTCAGCGTTGGGGCCCTTGCAGTTTGTTGTATATATTAATTACTTGGACTTAAATGTGGAAGGCATGATTAGGAAATTTGTAGATTACACAAAAATTGGGCTGTGGTGAATGTAACTTAGTAATTCACACTGTATAACCAATACCATTGTAACCGCAGTAGCGTTATCCGACCACTAGGGGGAGTAGCTCTGGGAATGCTCAGGAGTTTGTACAGGGCTCCACCCTTAGCTCTGCCCACGACTCCTCCCCCTGGACTGCTGTATAAATACCCTTGTCCAGAGCCAGCCTACAGTTCATCGAGAGTTCAACGGGTAACAGGCTGGCTCTGTAGTAAGTAGATTAAACCCACTGTTCATATCTTAAAGCACGTGTCTAGTGAATTGATGGTTCCATCAATTTAATCTACTTAAGAACAGTCAGGATCGATCATGGAATCAGCCCTCAAGACTGGACGTCTGGAACTCGACCTACAGGATGCAGAGGCAAAAGAAATCTTCCCCCACTGGCTGCGGTGCTTTAAGGCCTACCTGGCAGACGTGAGCACAGCCGAAACAACAGAGGAACAGAAGTTAAGTGTACTGCACGCGAGGGTGAGCCACAGAATCTCTACGCAACTAAACTCGGCCGGTTCATATACTGCAGCGCTAGCGATACTCGATAAGATGTATGTAAGGCCCATTAACGAAGTTTACGCACACCATGTGTTCACGACTCGCCGCCAGCGGCCTACTGAATCACTCGCCGAATTTTTAAGAGAGCTCAATAATCTATCAAATGACTGAAATATCAAGCGGTTACCGTGGCTGAACATAGAGAACTTGCTGTACGCGATGTTTTTGTAGTGGGCCTCAGGTCTAATTATGTGCGCCAGCGACTGCTTGAAAAGGGGGCCCAAGACTTAGAAACAACTGTGGAAATTGCTACCACGATGGAGGTCTCCTTCCGCAGCCTCACCTTGTTCCCCGCGGACCCTGCAACCCAATCATGGGCTCCCGACCAGCGACTCCCTCAGGCCTGTGCCACGCGGCCGCCCAGCCACTATGCTGCTCCAGCCTGCCATTTCTGCGGCCAGAATCAGCACCCGCGGCAGCATTGCCCGGCCCGCAATGCGACCTGCAGCAGCTGCGGGCAGAAAGGCCACTACGCGAGTGTGCCTCGCAAAAAGGGCCCCAGCTTCCAACTCCCCAGCGGCACAAAGTAATCGCTCCCCACACCCGCAGGCCCGCAGGGCCAGAAACGCTGCGGCCTATGCCCCGACCCCGCCACGTGCGATCCATAGGGGCCGCCATCTTGGCAAACCTCCACCACGCGGCCGGCCACGTGCGACTCATGGGGGCCGCCATCTTGGACGCCATCTTCCTCGCCGCCCGCCACGTACGATCCACGGGCCCGACCTGCATCTCCATACTCGGACAACTCATCGGAAGAGTACGACCTCCCCGGGTGCTCGCCACGCGGCCTGCAACTCGGCGCAGTCACCCTGGATCAATCATGCCCGAAGCATCTGCGAATTTTGATGGCATAGGTCCAAATCAACGGGTACAGCACGCCGTGCCTTTTCGACTCCGGGAGCACTGAGAGCTTCATACACCCAGACCTGGTAAGACGCTGTTCACTCCCCGTTTTCCCCGTGGGGCAAACTATCTCGCTCGCTTCAGGCTCCCATTCTGTCCAGATCCAGGAGCGCACCGCCGCGACACTCACAATCCGAGGCGCTAGCTACTCAGAATTTCAACTCTATGTTTTGCCTGACCTCTGCGCGCCACTCTTATTAGGCCTAGATTTTCAGTGTAACCTTTAAGAGCCTCACCCTCAGCTTCGGCGGGCCCCTGCCCCCACTACGCTGCAAATCTCCCCCCCCCCTCCTCTCTTCGCCAATCTCACAAAGGACTGTAAACCCGTAGCCACTCGTAGCAGGCTATACAACCTGCAGGGTAGGGTATTTATCAGATCAGAGGTCCGAAGGCTTCTCAGTGAGGGGATTATAGAGGCCAGCAATATTCCCATGAGAGCTCAGGTGGTGGTTGTTAAGACCGGGGCAAAATTCCGCATGGTTGTCGACTATAGTCAGACCATGAATAGATTTATGCTCCTCGACGCGTATCCCCTCCCCAGGATAGCAGACATGGTAAATCAGATCGCCCAGTTTCGGCTCTTTTCCACGGTGGATATGAAGTCTGCATACCACCAGCTCCCAATCCGCCTGGAGGACCGCCACTACACGGCATTTGAGGCCGATGGCAGCCTCTTCCATTTCCTCCGGATCCCCTTCGGCGTCACTAATGGGGTCTCGGTGTTCCAATGAGCAATGGACCGAATGGTGGACCAGTACGGGCTGCGGGCCACGTTTCCGTACTTGGACAATGTCACCGTCTGCGGCTATGACCAGCAGGACCACGACACCAACCTCCACCGTTTTCTCCAGACGGCACAGAAATTAAACCTCACTTATAACAAGGAGAAATGCATTTTCCGCACAACCAGACTAGCCATCCTTGGCTATGTCATGGAAAACAGAGTCCTGGGCCCATACCCGGACCGTATGCGCCCCCACTTAGAACTCCCCCTCCCCCATTGCCCCAAGGCCCTCAAACGGTGCTTGAGCTTCTTCTACTATGCCCAGTGGGTCCCTCAATATGCGGACAAAGCCCGCCCACTCTTTAAGGCCACACGATTTCCTCTGTCAGCTGAGGCACGCCAGGCCTTCAACTGCATCAAGGAGGACATCGCCAAAGCGGCCATGCGGGCGGTGGATGAATCCACTCCATTCCAGATTGAGAGCGACGCCTCAGAGGTAGCTCTAGCAGCCACACTAAATCAGGCAGGGAGACCAGTCGCATTTTTCTCCTGTACCCTCTCCGCTTCAGAACTCCGACACTCCTCAGTCGAGAAAGAAGCACAAGTCATTGTGGAGGCTATTCGTTACTGGAGGCACTACTTCGCAGGTAGGAGGTTCACCCTCATCACCGACCAAAGATCGGTTGCCTTTATGTTTGATAACTCGCAAAGGGGCAAAATAAAAAATGATAAAATTCTTTGGTGGAGGATCGAACTCTCCACCTATGGCTACGATATTAAGTATCGACCCAGGAAGCTCAACGAGCCTCCAGATGCCCTATCCCGCGGGACATGCGCCAGCGCAGATTGACCGACTGAAAGTCATCCACAACGACCTCTGCCACCCAGGGGTCACCCGGCTCGCCCACTACATCAGAGCCCGAAACCTGCCTTTCACCAACGAGGAGGTAAAAGCGGTCACCAGGGACTGCCCGATCTGTGTGGAGTGCAAACTGCACTTCTATAGACCAGACAGGGCCCACCTGGTCAAGGCTTCTGGGCCCTTTGAACGCCTCGCGATTGATTTTAAAGGGCCACTCCCCTCAACTAACAAGAAAGTTTACTTTCTAAACGTCGTAGATGAGTTCTCCCATTTCCCATTTGCTATCCCGTGTCCCGATATGACCTCTCACGCAGTCATCAGAGCTCTGCACAGTATCTTCACCCTGTTCGGGTTCCCCAGCTACGTACACAGTGACAGGGGTCCGTCCTTCATGAGTGTCGTGCTGCGTCAGTACCTGCTCGACAAGGGCATTGCCTCGAGCAGGACTACCAGCTACAACCCCGGGGGAACGGGCAGGTGGAGAGGGAGAACGTGACGGTCTGGAAGATCGTCCTACTGACCCTCCGGTCTAGAAAGCTGCAAGTCTCCCAGTGGCAGGAAGTCCTCCCAGACGCGCTCCATGCTATTAGGTCCCTCTTATGCACAGCGACCAATCAGACCCCTCACGAGAGGCTCTTCATTTTTTCCAGGGGCACTACCACGGGGGGTCTCACTTCCGGCATGGCTGAGGACACCGGGCCCGGTACTCCTGAGGAAACACGTCAGGGCACACAAAACCGACCCCCTTGTTGAGGTGCGCCTGCTCCACTCCAACCCCCAAGTACGCCTTCGTCGAGTTCCCTGACGGCCGTCAGGAGACAGTATCCCTCCGGGATCAGGCACCCGCCGGATCCAGCGCCCCCTCTACCTCCACAGAAGGACACCTCACCCTACACCCCATGCTGCCGCCCCCTCACACACCTGAGCCCACAAGCTCGCTCCACCAGTTCCGTGCACCCGCGCCGGCCAGCCCCCAGTCAAACCAGAAGAGTATGAAGCTCGGACACAACCCTCCCTGGAGTCCGCCATCATACCCCAGCACACAACACCCATCCAGCCTCCGCAAGAGGCTGCAACCCCGGTGCTCCGCAGATCACAGCGGACAGTTCGACCACCGGACAGACTTACTTTGTAGACCACCACCCCCGCCAGACTTGATTTTTGTGCAGGGGTGAATGTAACTTAGTAATTCACACTGTATTTACCAATACCATTGTAAGTGCAGTAGCGTTATCCGGCCACTAGGGGGAGTAGCTCTGGGAATGCTCAGGAGTTTGTACAGGGCTCCACCCGTGGCTCTGCCCACGATTCCTCCCCCTGGACTGCTGTATAAATACCCTTGTCCAGAGCCAGCCCGCAGTTCATCGAGAGTTCAACGGGTAACAGGCTGGCTCTGTAGTAAGTAGATTAAAACCACTGTTCATATCTTAAAGCACGTGTCTAGTGAATTGATGGTTCCACCATGGGCTTGTAGTTGATAGTGAAGAGGTTAGCTGTCGACTCCAGAAGGATATCAATTCATAGAATCCCGACAGTGCAGAAAGGGCTCATTCAGCCCATTGACTCTGCAATGACCCTCTGAAAGAGTACTCTACCTTGGCCCACTCCCCTGCTCTATCCCCGTAGCTCTGCACAATTATCATGGCCAATCCACCTCCCTACACATCTTTGGACTGTGGGAGGAAACCGGAGCATCTGTGCAGGCACGGGAGAACACAGTCAGCTAAGGCCAGAACCGAACTTGGGACCCTGGTGCTGAGGGAGCAGTGCTAACCATTATGCCATCTTTATGCTGCAATTTGGTTGAATGTACAGAGGTGGGAAATGGAATTCAACCCAGGAAAGTGTGAGGTAATGCATTTAGGGAGGGCAAACAAAGCAAGGGAATACTCAGTAAATGGGAAAATATTGAGAGGGGTTGAGGAAGTCAGAGACCTTGGAATGCATGTCTATAGGTCTGTTAAGATGGTAAGACAAGGGCAGCACGGTGGCACAGTGGTTAGCATTGCTGCCTACGGCGCTGAGGACCCGGGTTCGAATCCCGGCCCTGGGTCACTGTTCGTGTGGAGTTTGCACATTCTCCCCGTGTCTGCGTGGGTTTCACCCCCACAACCCAAAAGATGTGCAGGGTAGGTGGATTGGCCACGCTAAATTGCCCCTTAATTGGAAAAAATAATTGGGCTCTCTAAATTTATGAAAAAAAAAGATGGTAAGACAGCTGGACAAGGTAGTCAAGAAAGAATATAGAATACTTTCCTTTATTGAGAGAGGTATTTCAAACAAAAGTAGGGATGTAATAATGGAACTGTACAAAACGCTGGTAAACCCCAGCTGGAATTTTGTGTACAGTTCTGGTCACATTGCAGGAAATAAATGCTCCGGAGAGAGTGCAGAGGATATTTACAAGGATGTTGCCAGGGCTTGAAAACTGCAGCTATGAGGAAAGATTGGACAGGCTAACGTTGATTTCCTGAGAACTGAAGAGGCTAAGGAATGATCTAACTGAGGTGTATACAATTATTAGGGGCCTAGATAGGGTAGACAAAAAACACTTTCCCTTAGCTGAGGAGTCAATTACCAGCGGGCATAGATTTAAGGTGATGAGCAGATAGAGGTGGACTTACAATGAAACACAGTGCTGCAGTGCGGATGCGCAACAAAGAGGTCACTGTTGTGGTGGGAACACCATGGTAGCTCTAAATTTGCTGATAGGCTCATTGAGAATATCAGCAGGCAATACATAGCAACATCAGGCTCTGACTGGTGGGCTCACCATTGGAGTGGGATAACAGTTTGCCAGACTTTGAGGTGGTGGAGATTTAGAGCACTTCAGACACGTATCTCCCGAATTGGTGTGAAGTTTATGAACTTTAATTGAATAAAGGTGCAAAGCAGCAGCATGTGGTCTGGCGGACAGCCTGTTGCAAAAGTGATATCACCGACCTAACATCGGAGTGTGATCCTGCAACATCTTCAATGAGATGAGGAGAGGTGCTGACCAACGGCCATTGAGAGGAGCAGTGGGGTGACTTTCAACCTCTGGCTGGGGAGGGCAAGTAGGCAACCAACCAAAAAGAACAGAGGCCACCAGGTCAGATAGCCAGAGGCAACCTACCAGGAGCATAGACAGTCTCCGAGGGTTGAGGCTGAAGGCCCGGCCACCCGAACAAGAATAGAGAGATGAGCAAAGCAACAGCCCAGAGATACAAAGCAGGCAAGTGCTGGCGTCGTGTCTCTGGGAGAAGCGTGAGCGAGGTGACTTGATCAGAGCCGGAGGCCAGCCAGGCAGAGCTGAGCGTGAGGGGGCTGGCCTGGCAGCAACAGACGAGGCAGAGAGGGCGAGAGAGAGCAGAGGCCAGGCCTGATAGCCGGCAGCAGCCAGCCAGGAGCACAAGCAGTCATCGAGGGCCGAGGCCCAAGGTCCAGCCACCCGAGCGAGAGCCAAGAGGTGAGCAGTGCAACAGTCCGATGGTGCAAAAAAGGCAGGCAAGCGTCGGTGTCGTATCTCGGGGAATCAGGGAGCAGTACCTTGTGCAAGGTTAGCGACCTCACAACAGCCAGAGGCCAGGGAGGCAGAGCTAAGAGTGAGAGGGCGAGGCAGCAACCGGACTGGGCAGCATAGGCAAGAGTGTGCAAAGGCCAGGTCAGATAGCCAGCAGCAACCAGTCAAGAGCACTGGAGGGCATCAAAAGTAGAGGCCTGGCCTCCCGAGTGAGAGCTGAGCAGAGATGTCCTTGTGGGTGTAAATTGATGTTAGAGGGTGGGGCTTGACATCACTGGGGGCAGGCTACCATCATTAGGACATAACTTGGGCCCCCAAAAGTGTAAGTCTGCCTCTGTTGGTAGGATTAGAGGGGACGAGGGAAAGCATTTTCACTCGAAGGGTGATGGGCATCTGGAATTCACTGCTTAAGTTGGTAGTTGAGGCTGAAATGCTAAATTCACTGAAAAGGTAGCTGGATCTGCTTCTCCAATGCTCTAATCTGCAAGGCTATGGACCAGGTAACGATGGGCTTAATGGCTTCCTTCGTAACTGCAGCCTTTCCACTTTTACAGATGCACTATAGAAAGCATCCTATCGGGCTGCATCACAGCCTGGTATGGCTCGGCCCAGGACCGTAAGGAACTTCAGAGAGTCGTGAATACTGCCCAGTCCATCACACAAACCTGCCTCCCATCCATGGACTCCATCTACACCTCCCGCTGCCGGGGGAAAGCCCGCAGCATAATCAAGAATCCCTCCCACCCAGCTTACTCACTTTTCCAACTTCTTTCATCAGGCAGGAGATACAGAAGTCTGAGAACACGCCCGAACAGACTCAAAAACAGCTTCTTCCCCACTGTCACCAGACTCCTAAATGACCCTCTTATTGACTGACCTCATTAACACTACACCCTGTATGCTTCATCCGATGCCAATGCTTATGTAGTTACATTGTATATCTTGTGTTGCCATATTATGTATTTTCTTGAATTTTGTTTAATTTCCTTTTCTTCCATGTACTGAATGATCTGTTGAGCTGCTTGCAGAAAAATACTTTTCACTGTACCTTGGTACACGTGACAATAAACAAATCCAATCCAATCTCAACTGCTTCTTTTGCCCATTACCTTAACACTGTGCCCTCTTGTTCTCATTCCTTTCCTTATTGGGTGCAGTTTTCCTGTACTATATCTTCTATACTCTGGTTTCCTCCCACAGTCCAAAGATGTGCGGGTTAGGTGGATTGGCTATGCTAAATTGCCCTTAGTGTCCTAAAAAATAAGGTGGGGGGGGGGGGGGGGCTGTTGGGTTACTGGTATAGGGTGGATACGTTGACTGGAGTAGGGTGATCATTGCTCGGCACAACATCGAGGGCCGAAGGGCCTGTTCTGTGCTGTTCTATATCTTCCTCTATTTGAAAGCTGCCATTGTCCCCGAGGAACCATAGGCTTTTGTTGGATTTTCACGGTAACTTCATTGCAGTGTTAATGTAAGCCTACTTGTGACAATAAAGATTATTATTATTAGGCTGCGTTTGCATTTTGAGGGGGAGACCAGAGGGTCACCACACCTCAGGTGAGGTTGAGAAGGTGGGCCTACGTGAATAACCTCATTGGGTACAGGAATTGGACCCACGCTGTTGGCACCCACCTCTCGGCATTCACAAACCAGCGGTCCAGCTAACCGAGGTAAACCAAACCCTATCTCCTCTGTCTAGAGTAGAACCTTCATAAATCTGTGCAACTCGACCTTCCCTTCTCCAAGGAAAACAATCCCAACCACACCAATCTATCTACCCTTGCTGGGTGGTGACCCCTTGGATTTGGACCACATCTTCTCCCCTGACCACCGGATTAACGCAGCATTGCAGAGATACGTGTCAGTACAACCACAGCTCGGGTGCAGTGACCAGGGTAGGAAAGCAGGTCCGCTGCCCTGTCAGCGGTTACTCCTCGCCCCCGGGAGCGGGGGAGCTGTGCAGCCCGCATGGCCGCGACAGCTGAGCCAGCCTCGCCGCCGCGGGGTCCGTGTGTTGCGAATCACCAGCGCCCCGCCACAGCCCATGATATCACCTGATAGACACCCCCAGCCACCAATCAGAGGCCGCCTGCGTCAATGACCAGCGAGTGCAATCAGCGCGGAGAGGAGGCGGGACCTGTGCGGCCCCACCCCCTCGCCGGATTGACCAATGGCGGCGTGCCCACACCCCAAACGGGAGGCGGGTGGAAAACAAATACCATCCGTCCCAATCTATGGATTTGAAATCAATGCCGCGCGTGCGCGTATCGCCCCCCCACAAAAAAAACATATCATTCCTCTTCCCCTTCTGGACGCCAGGCTAATTTTCTAGGGGCGGAATAACGGAGAGGGCGGTCTGACCACGGACCAGCGGGGAGGCGGGCAGAGGAGCGTCCGTCCAATGGGGCGGCCGGGCCGCAGTCACGTGACTTTAAACGGGGAACGGTGACGCGCGCTGTGTGTAAATGCGCGAGCCGCCGCCGCGAGCCCCGCACTCTCGGCTCGAGCCGTATTTGCATTGGAACATCCCACCAACTAGCAGCAGCAGCAGCAGCAGCAGCTCCCAGCGCTCTCCCTCCAACATCGACAACTATGTCAGACACCAAGTCAGACAGCAAAGTAGAAATAAGTGTCGAGCGAGCCCCGAAGGTAACCGTGCGCTGGTTGTTTTCGTCTGGGGGGTGGGTTTGGGGGGGGAGGGGGGATCGATGGAGAGGGTAAACAAAACAAAAAGTAAGGGGGTGGATCGGTGAGAGGGTAAGCAAAAAAAAGTAACAAGAAAAATGCAACAATCTTCGCGTTGATACATGCGAAAGGAATCAATCAGCACGGGGGCTCTCTTTGTGTTTGAGGCACATCTCGTGTCCGAATGTTGATTGATGTCAGATTGATGGCAAACCACTTCTGAGAGGAGGAAAAATACAACTTTCAAAAGGAAGGTTGGCTTTTAAAAAAAATAAATAAATGTATCAAAAAGCATATCGCCCGTGTGAATCCTGAAGTCTTGAGAAGTGCTGAACGTGCCAGGTACTTGGTGAAAGTTGGCGTTTGCTTTCGCGGGACCGGGGCTGGTAGGAAAAGCCCGGAAAACTGCGCTCGTCTCTAATTTTTGTTTCGGCCGGAATGTTGCTGTCGTGCGGAAACTTCTGCATTTGGTCCCGGAATGGGAAAGTAGCTCCAGGGGCAGCAGCGTGGATGCGGTGATGGGAGTTTCGCGCAAGCTGTTGTTGGCGGAGAGTTGCTTCACTTCGTTATTGTTCCTAAAATCGGGTGCGTTCCGGGGTCGACCTTCCGTTCCCTCTCTCCTCTCCCCCCCCCCCCCCCCCCCCCCAGCTGCTGTTGTCTCGGTCTATCTCTTCGGATACAGTTGAGTTGCATTGTAGCAACATCAAAGGGGGCAGCGCGGTTGGAGAGGCTGCGAGCGCCTCGTTCACATCCAGCTTATCTTGTTTGTGTTCAGATTTCAGTTAAATGACCTGATTTCCCGCCACTGGCAGCCTTCCCCTTTCAAAGTGCTCGGTGTGTTGACTGAGAGCAGTTTGGAGTTGAACCTTTTAAAGATGTTGTGAGGAGCGCGCTGTCTGGGTATCACTGCTCCTGACTACAATAAGGACGCGTGCACCTAACCCGGTCAGCGTTTAAATGCATCGGAGCAAGGATAAGAATACATCATTTTTGTTGTTGTTGAAAAACACTCTTTATCTGGAGTGACTGTTTAGCCAAGTCAGATAAACATTTACGTAAGCTCAGATGTGAACTGTTGACTTTGACATTTCTCGTCGTTTTCGCGCGATATGCTGAACAAATACATCGATCGGATTCCACTCGCTTTCCTCAGAAGGAAGATGCAATGTTAAACCGTATCCATCTTTGGGAGGGGGGGGGGGGGGGGGGGGAGAGGATGTTGCACCGTGCTGTAAATATCCTGGTTAATGAAGGGATTAGTCTGAACCTTGAGGTTTCAAATTCTATTGTTTAAAAACAAATCCCCCTTTCTCTTCTCGCTTCCACCCCCCATCCCCAAAAAGGGCCCAAGCTGCCGAGTTCATTCTGCAGAAGCCGGTCTAGCAGCACAATAAGCGCTGCGAGGAATTTCTGACTCTTTGCAGTTGACATTTGTCTGAGGAAAATAGTCGGTTTGAAGTGTGGGAGCTGAATCTGTTCCTTCCGTCTCTCATCTCGCTCTCGGGGACCGAGTTGATCGTAACCGATCGACTTGTCTTAAAGGGTGACCCGGTCGTGGCTTCCCTTCATTTTCGGTCTTGCATATTTTCGTGTCGCTGAGCCTGGCGGACAAATCACTTTGATCCCACGACTAATCTTTCGGGAGAGAAGAATGCACGATATTAATATCGGCCGGCGGAAAAGGTGGCCCCTGGGACGATGATTGCCAGCGATAACAGGATTAACATTAGATGGAGAACAATCCCACCAAATTGAGTGAGGAGCGATCAGATCGCGAGGTGTAAAGTGGAAGGTGGCCATATATTTATCGAGTTATCCTTCTCCGCGGGGGCTGGCAATACCAGTTACCTCTGATTCAGTTAGAGGTTTTCGTATCTAATGAATTCACTCTTATCAAAAGTGTATTTTTTAAACGGGTGGGTTAAAAATTTCCACCGTTGTCCAGATGGGATCATTGCCGTTTACTGCGAGCGGGCTGTCTTCGGGGGAGGGGGGGGGGGGGGGAAGAGAGCTAGCAGGTATTTCCAAATCGTTGACCGTGCGATACAACTCTTGTAACATGCACGGGGGGAGGGGGGCGAACTAATGTTGTTGTGGATCTGGTGGCGCTTGAGCGGCTCGCATATGGAGAGGCGCCCACTTGTGAGGCTGCCGAGATGGCGGAGAGGAGAAGCGTTGAAAGAAAGGTGGATGTGTGCGCTATTTCTGGCGCTGGACGCGTGGTAGGCGGTGCATACGGAGCACGCTGAGAGTTTGCGGGGCGGGTTACTGAACAATAAGGCAGAGCCGCGCTGTTAGGTTGCCATTCCCAATATGCCCCGTGGCTTCCAGCAACCTCGATTTTAAAGGGGGCGGGCGGGGGACACCTCGCGATACCACTGGGCTAGGCGGCGCCGATTGCTGGAGCCGGCCAATAAATAAAACACTAGCAGACAATTCAATGTTGACGTCCATGTTACTCGACACTTGTTTTAAAAATCCTGAACTGAGGGGCGGGCGGGTCTCAAACTTCAAGACAGGAGACGAAGTGATGAAAGGTAGCTCTTCTCTCCCCCCGCAGCATTTGGTTAGTTGCAGGAAGTTTGACGTTTTTCTCTCTCTCTCAGGACTTGAAAAAAACTCAAGAGGTAGAGCCGGAAAACGGCAAAGGTGACGCGCCAGCCAATGGAAATGCTGTGAGTTGCCAAACTATTAGCTGTGTGTGTTTTTTTTTAACCTGGAAAAATATGAATATTTTTGACATGTGGTATTGATTTCGATAAGGGCAATGAAGAAAATGGAGAGGAAGTTGAAGAGAATGCAGACGAAGTAGAAGATGAAGAAAGCGAAGATGTTGGTGAAGATGATGAGGAGGAAGATGATGAAGAAGGTAATTTGCTTTCACCAGTGTTTTTAATTTGGAAGTCAATGGGGAGAAATATTGCACCTACTACTTAAATGGCCCGGGTAAAAGGTTAATAGAAATAACTTTGGACATAAGTTAGTATAAGTATATCAACTTGCAAGGTAAATCCTGAAAGGCATTGTTGTGGTGCCTGGAGTACACCAGGCCTGTAACTTAGGCTTCACTGATTGGACCTCTTCAGTCTAGTTTCAACAAGCTGTGAGTCTTGCCATTTTTGACTCACTGGTTCTATCTTTTCTAGTATATAATAATATTTCTAATCACTTTTATGGGTTGAAGCACAATTTGTAGCCTTTTGAGTCCTCATTTCAACTTTGCAAATTTGCCCTTCATTTTGCCTGTGTTCAAAATTTGTTCCCATTTTGTTACTCCAATATTAATATTCAGTTACTGTTCTCTATAGTGACACTACTGGCCATTTTGGGAATGGCAAGAGATGTTTCCAAATTCTGGCTGTTTGTTTTGCTGTCTGTGTTCCTTCTCATTTCAGGAGTGGAACAGTAAGTACTGTGACTCAACAGGGCTTAATATTTGTTTAAACCCATGTCACATACATGAATTGAAGCAAATGGAGATTTTCTTCATGCACTTTTGAATGGCAATAAGTATTGGATCCAAAGCCTGGCAATCTGATGGTGGAAGGCGTTTGTTTTCTGTGCAGTTTTGCTTGTGCTCGTTCGTTGTTAAATGGATGACTTCTTTCTCTCTAGATGAGGAGGGTGATGATGAGGAATGTGAGGGCGCTGCAGAAAAACGGGTCGCTGAAGATGCAGAGGTACGTGGTTCCGATGTGTTTTTTTGCTCCCTTTAGCGAATGTAATTGAGATTTGTGAAAGTGGTTTCTTAATCTTTTGAATCAAGTTTGAAAAAAATAAAAAGTTGGCTCCTCTGGTTTTGGATATATTTGGGATTAGTCTGCAAAGACTGCATTACCTTGCCTGCACTGAAACCAATGTTTGTAACATTTTCATATTCAAATTAAAATACTGCATATAAAGTACTGTAACTCTTGGCAAGGTCATGAAACTTGCTTTCAATTAGTATCTAGCTGCAATGACTAAAACAAAAAAGTCAAGGCAGTGTTTGTATTTAAACAGTTATGAAATGAGGCATGGTGACAAAATCCTTATTCATTAATGTTTTTCAACTCCATAGGATGATGTTGCAAAGAAGAAGCAGAAAACAGATAAAGAATAAGCTGTATTTTCATCACATTTTCCCCAATTTTTTTTTCTGTTGGAAAAACTTGGTCATCATCACTAAGTAGAGTGTACACCAGTGCAAGTCAACTACAGAATTTTAAAAATAAAATTACTAAGACTTCACGGCCCTACTTCTTTCTTAAAATCCTAAAGGAGAATTTGTTTGTATTTTTATTTACATTTTATATTTTTGTACATATGGTTAGAGGTCAGCCAATTTAAACAGTGATCTCTGGTGACCAAACAGGGCTTTGAAGTTCTTCTGTAAAACTGACTTTACTGGTGGTTTGACCATGTCTTGGCCACATTATCTTAAAAGGTAATCTGTAAAAACAAAATTAATTTTCAGCATTCCAATAACTGTATGTACTTTAGCTGTACTATAAGTAGTTGGTTTGTATGCGGTGGAAAGGCCAAAGATCAAGTTTTTTTTTTGTCTGAAATACTGTCCATTGTGGCCTGTTGTATGTGTGAAAAGTTTGTTGTCCACAATAAACCGGAATTTTATTTTGCTGAGTTTTTCTGATGAATTGACTTGTTGAGACTTTATTTAAATGCACATTACAGTTTAAGATACTCCACACACTGACTTAAATGAAAGCAAATATTTTCTATCATCTGTGGGAACACTGCACTTGTCGACAGTCATCTTCATCCTTGAACTCTGATTTGTTCTGTGTTGAAATGTTGCGTAAACATAGTTTATAATGCCAAACAAAACAATGGTGGCACAAAGTGAAAACAAACATACATTGACTTACTTTCTTCACATAGATAAATGTGATTCCATAAAATCTCTCCACTTGGAGAAGTGGTAAGTAGCAAGTCAAATGAACAAACCATTTTTTGTTTTGATTCAGACTATAGAACATAGGAACTAATCATTAAATCTAAAAAATGCAGTAACCATTCTAGATGTTCTTCTGCAGTTTAAGAAGTTCATTTATTTGTAATAAAGATCAGAGATGTTGCATTTCAATGTGTTGTCTTGCAACATTGAATTATTAGAGGAATATCTTATTAGATTTGTTAGCAGATGAAATGTCAGAACTTGTTCCTGTTGCCATGCCACAATCCATTTTTAATATCAAAAATCCTATTAGTGAACGAACATCAGGAATCTAGATTATACGAGTCTTTGAGGAAACATAGAAATGACTATTTGGTCTGATAGATTAGAGAAAGCGTTGGAAGTGGAATGACATGGTTGTTTAATCCATTTACAACACTTGGGTGACATCCATATTTCCTCAGCTTGAATTCACTGTTCAAACTGACATCACTTGATGGTTAACAGAGTACTGCCTTTTCCAGCTAATTGATATTGTATCCTAATTAGATTAAACTCTTTACTATGACTAAATTTGGGAGGCACGGTGGTTAGCACTGCTGACTCCATGCTAGGGACCTGCGTTAGATTCTGGCATTGAGTGAACTGTAGAGTTTGCACGTTCTCCCCATGTCAGTGTGGGTTTCCTTTGGGTGGACTGTGGGAAGAAACTGGAGCAAAGGTGTGCAGATGGGGTGGATTTGCCATGCTAAAACGTTACCCCTTAGTGTCTGGAGATGTGCAGGTTAGGTGGACCTAGGTAGGGTGCTCTTTCAGCAGATCGGACCAGACTCAATGGGCTGAATGGCCTCCTGTACTGTAGGGATTCTAAGTTCCTGTTATTATTCCATCCTTTGTGGAAGCAAGGTTTGCCATTCAGTAGTTTTCATGCAACTTGCAATTGGTGTGATGGATTTGTGGTGTAGAACCATATCATCCCAGGTTTAGCCACAAATTGGTTAGTCGGGTGGGCATATGTGGGGAATATTATAGCCGTACTCTGGCTCCAAGCTAAAGATGATAGTAGAAGGTCACTTGTTAATTGCTTTCCAGTTTATCGAAAGCAGAAATTAGGTGGGGGAAATGTTGGGATTGACAGCAGTTTCCTCCCCGCCCAAAGAATGAATTTGAATAGTCTGCTACTGTTTATCTCGGCTCATGTATGAAGGACATTAGAGAGGTTGGGCGTTACTGTCGCTTGCTGAAATACACTACAATATTAGTCATGCAATTCAGCAAACAAAGTGAAAATAAAAGTTGGCATGTTTGAAAATTAGAAGTGAAATCAAAAACTTTACCAGTACTGGGTTAGAGTTATATTAAATTTAACTTTAGAATCTGAGAAGAGACCATTTCAGAATAATATAAGCAGGCTTACATTACACTGCAATGAAGTTACTGTGAAAATCCCCTAGTCATAACACTACAGCACCTGTTCGGGTACACGGAGGGAGAATTCAGAATGTCCAATTCACCTAACATGCATGTCTTTCGGGACTTATGGGAGGAAACCGGCTCACCTGGTGGAAACCTCTTAACCTTACAGCACGGTCGTCCTGATGAGTTTCCTGGCACTTAGATGTGTTAAATAATACATGTAAGGATAGCAAATTTATTATTAATGTCCATAGCTTTTATTTAAAAACTAGAATTATTGAATTTTTTTCATACTTTTATGAATTAATCCTTTCAAAAAAAAAATGCTGAGTGTTTATTTTTCTTGGAGTATACACATTCTTTAATAAATCACCTGATGGTAACAATTGGCTGCATTTAACAGGAGAAGAATGCAGACATTTAATGGCTTACTGGCTGTTGTTAGTCGAGAGGTGGAACCTCTCCTAGAACATGAACATGAAGCCCAGCTTCAGAAATGCCGGCCAATCGGATCCTTCCTGCTCACCAGTACTGGCAGTGCCACAGGGAGTGCTGGTCACTGCTGGTATCTCACATGGGTGATGATCTGAGCTGTGCTAAAACTGAAGGTGAGTTTTGGGGGTTCTTGCCAGGGCCAAGTTGGCATGCTCAGGTGAGGGATTTGAAGCTGGTGCCCAGGAAGTGGTGGCTTGAGTGGGTGTAACACCTTAGTGGGATTGGCGGGGGGGAAAGAGTGTGGAGGTTACATCTTGGGACAGAAAGAGAACCTGAGAGATGGAGTTCCACTTTGTGGGGAGCCCTCAGATGGGCCCTGGGGAAAATTATCTGGGTGCTTGACATGGTCCTCTTTGCACTGCTGGTTAAATCCTGAGGCCCGGTGGTTAGCACTGGGACTGCAGCGCTGAGGACCCGGGTTTGAATCCCGGCCCTGGGTCACTGTCCTCGTGGAGTTTGCACATTCTCCCCATGTTTGCGTGGGTTTCACCCCCGCAACCCAAAGATGTGTTGGTTAGGTTGGCCACGCGAAATTGCCCCTTAATTGTAAAAGAAAAATAATTGGCTACTCTAACATTTAAAAAAAAAATTCTACAGCGGCAAGATCAGCCTCCAAAATGGAAATTAATTGCCCACTTATGGGCCTCAATTGGCCCGCAGGTGGCTGAGTTTCCTGATGTTGCCCTCGCAGCGGGTATAATTGTGGCAGGTGGGCTGCCTGCTGAATTTAATTTGCCCTCCCTCCCACCTTCCAAACCCCCTGATGGTGGAGGAAGTGCAGCCTAATGGATGAAAATAATGGCAAGCTGTTATTTAACTACTGGTATCTGAAATAAAATGTACAGTTTGTAAATTGGATTAATAATGCTGAATGGTAGTTTTCCTTAAGAACAATGACAAAGGAACACTTTGCGTGATGTGTTTCCATGCCTGGGCATTTCCATACCTTATTTTTGATCTAATCTGGGGATGTTCTGCAGTTTTATGAAGTGTGTTTGGGCTGTATATCTTTTCACTTGGTTTTAATGTGCTTGGGAAAATTTGATCAAGATGTACTCCTTTACCCTTGATTTGGAAGTGCAAATATAACTACATCCCAAAATATTTCTTCATGCATTTTTAAAAAACAACTTTAATGCTGTTCTTAAAAGTTATCACTTTAAAAAAAAACAAGTATCTGAGTGTCAATAGAGCAAATACTGTATATTACATTCCTGTTTGTGAATTGGCGTGAAGTATCAAAATAACGTTTTGTTGCAGAAATTGTATTTGGTTCTTACATTTACAGCTCCTACATAATTGGATGGAAAGAAAATTTTGTTTTAACATTAGTTTCTTAATGAGGGTGCACCTTTTGACTGTTTAGGTTTTTATTCAATCAGGGGTTTAAAATACACTCTTGTAAGTCAGGAATACATTTGACCACTTGATTCAAATCTGTAAAGTGGCATAGAATCTGAAAGTCTTGGCAATAATTTAATGTACAATATTTTACAGTTCCAGGTCTATTAACACAATTTGTGTCACTCAGGTTTGAGAATACAAGGGCAGCATGGTGGCCTAGTGGTTAGCACAACCGCCTCACGGCGCTGAGGTCCCAGGTTCGATCCCGGCTCTGGGTCACTGTCCATGTGGAGTTTGCACATTCTCCCCGTGTCTGCGTGGGTTTCGCCCCCACAACCCAAAAAAAATGTGCAGAGTAGGTGGATTGGCCACGCTAAATTGCCCCTTAATTGGAAAAAATAATTAAATAAAAAAAAAAAAGTTTGAGACTACAGCTTCATTGTAAGATCAATACCTTGAGGTAGAGATCACGAATACAAAGATGTATGATTCACTCGGTTTGTTTTAATCTATGTGCAGTTTGTAGAAAGATGCGTGTCAGTCAGGAACATTGGACAGTGCAAGAGTGGAATGGAATAGTAGTCCACTCCACTCTGTAACCTACTTCCCTTGATGTCTGTCCAGTTATCCTTTAAATTAATCTGGCAGAAGCTGAGCATTATTTTATTTTAAAACTGGCAAAATTGCAACAAAATGCCAATGAACAAGACGTTAATTTGTAGCAATCGGCTCTTGATCATCTGGCAGCAGTTTTGGGAGAGAAGAAAAATCAAGTCAGAAAATGTCAACAGTTGCTATCAGCAGCAGAAAGAAAAGACAATGGCTGAAATATTTTTCCAAAATCAGGCAGACTGCCAGCTTTTCTTCTGCTTGCTGGTTACATTGGTATTTTAAATACAATTTATAATTACGCAACTTGGCAAATTATATTTCAACCTTAACTATAACTGCATTATATTTCAACCTTACTATAAACATCTACTTAGGTTAGAAATGTATACCTGAAATTTTCAACTTGAACTTTAACTGCTGCAAGGGATTCAAACTTGACAGCGAGGCCACTGTGATTTTTTTTCAATTGTCTGTGCCTGACTATGTGAGACATACTCTGAATAGGCGAGGGACAGGGTGAGTATTCTTAGCCCGTTCCCTTCAAATATCAGCAGAGCCTTTATTCTGAAGTACTGCCAATACCCTATTTGCACAAACTCCAGAATTCCATCAGGTCGAACCTCAAAAAAGCTTTGATTGTAAGTGACTTCTAAATGTGGACCTTCACAGTTGCCGACTGTTGTTGAGCCAAAATCCTGGAATTCTATACCTAACACTGGCATGGGAGAATCATCAGCACCAGGAATCAATCATCATGTTTGCATCTCGTTGCTGAATGTGTAAGACTTTAGCAATAAAACTGACTTAGAAAAGATGGTAATGATCGATTGAGTAATTGCATAATATATCAAAACGCATTTTGACTTCATCACTAGAGTAGTTCTAAATGATACATTGTATTATCATGAAGGCAGGAATTTGATGAAAATAGAGCAAGTGGTTTCAAACTTATTGTAATGGCAAAACCATATAGAAGTACTATTGTTTATTCCAAATTATATTCTGAATGTCAAGCTTTTAATGGTTTAAAAACAAAATCACTTCTTTAAATTGGCAATGCTTTTATTGTTAAAATAATTGGAAGTATGGGCTGTCCAATTTGGATTTATGAATCCGATTATTCCCAATTTATGAAAAAACAAATGGGGTTTGTTGCAAGCTTGGTAATAATTAGCTCTTTCAAAGATTGTTAAATGATTTCTTTGTTTTGTGATCATAATAAATTAATGCTGTAATTGAGCAGCTATGTCTCCGTATTGAATTTAATAATCAGATGATCTAAATTGTCTTTGTCATTTTTCTCACAAGCATTTAGCAGGTAGTTGATTTTTAACATAAAGGCTAAATGTACAGATGTTTAACATGTTTCGAATCGGTGTGTGCATCTAAGTTGAAAATGATTAATTGATACACTGAAGTGATAATACACAACACAAATCTTCTACTAAAAAGAAAAAAACGTAAGCTAATGTGAATGAAAAAGAAAATAGTAGGCTGGTCCCATTACAGCTGATTGTTCTATTGAAGCAAAGCCTGAAGATGTAGACAATTAATCATCAGTTGACCAATGCTAGGATTGTATACCTGTATAATTCAGTTGCTTAAATCTCTTTCTACTTGAATTGATACTTGTTATGGTTGAATCCTGGTGTGGATACACTAATCTCTGGTTTCCATGGTTCTTTCAAATGAATTGTTGCTTATTGCTATCTCAGCCAAAATCTCAACCCAAAGTAAAAAAACACCATGCTTGCTGCATACTCCACAAGGGTCGCCATGCTTGCTCGCCAATTCCAACTCCAAATTGTTCACTTGTGAATAAATATACTGTGAAAGTTATAGTAGAAAAAATGCAGCCTCAACATTTTGAACGTTACGGTTATATTTTAGAGGTCCTTGGGAAATCCAAAAACTGATCCCTAAAACATGATGTATTTAAATGAATTCATATGTTTTGAATTAGCCCAGCAGCAAGTAAGACCTATCCAGTATTAGTTTCTATCTTGTTTAATTGGCTAGTCTAACGATAACAAACGAAATTTCCCTTCTACCTCAATTCCAGCGTGTCCCAGATGTATACCCTTCTCATGCCTTGCACCAACTGCTATCAGCTACTTTAATAATTACAAAAAAACTACTTATACTTGGACAGATCTATTCAATCCTACATGGACTTAAAATACTGAGGGAAAATTATGCCACTGGACTCAGCCTAATCATGACTTTAAAGGAAACAATTCCAGGTCTAACAAATTACAAACGCAATTAGGCCCCACAGGGCAATTAGTTAAGATTAACCATCTGTAAGACTACTGGATGCCTAATTATATTTCCCTGAATAATATTCCACAGAGAATATTTGGGCAGAAGAAAATCAAATATAGCATAGCTTTTTCTGCTCTCAAATCCACATAAGGGATAATAAAACAATAATGGGATTACTTTATTCCTTTTGCCAGTACGATTTCATGCACAATCCCCAAGTCCCCGTTTGGCATGTTTGCCACCAGTATCAATCTACGTACCGTACAAGGTTCCCAGAAAATGGAGGCGTAATTGACTATGTCGTTCTGCATTCAACCAGAATGATCATAACTTCCAGACTGCTAGTTCGGATCATGTGGTCCAACATGGAGTCATCTGCAGGATACCTTTTGAAATGGAATGACCAAACACATAGTACTTAAGCTAAGCGAGTACTTGGCTGAGTTATTTTTATACCCCTATCAAACATTGCAAATTTTGTTTCTTTTGAAGCATGAATAGACCACTTCCTGTTCTGTTCTGCCCAATCGCTGCCCTGTGATGTCACAAATTATTAATCACCAATGTAAAAGCATTATTTTGACACAGAGATAGGTGACTAGCTGATTTACTTCAGGTGCTCGAATGAGATTCACAACACCATTTCCATAAATGCTCTCTAAGATCATTTGTTAAATTTAATTTTTCTAAATACTGTATGTAGACCTGCAATTGTTGTGGCTTGCAACCAAGCAACGTTGTCTGAACCATGCTAGTCCCTGTCCGTTCAGAAATATGGCTTCATTGACCCCATTGCCATCATCCTTACAATTGGCAATGTAAATTATCTGTAATGTCTGCCAGTCCTGACAGAGCAACCGTGGGAAGGAGAAAGAAAGGCATTCCATCCTGGGGAGCATGAGAGAAGTGCAAACTGGAGAGAGAGAAAGATACAAGCTGGGAGAGGGAGAGATGAAACACAAGACGGGAGGGGGAGAAATAATTAGAAGCTGGGAGGAAGAAACAAACAAACTGAGGTAGGAGAGAAACACAAACTAGCACAGGGAGTGGAAGAGAATAACACAAACTGGGTTGGGCGAAAGAAACACTTGAGAAGGAGGAAGAGAGATGACATAAATAGGAAGGGAGAAAGCAACACAAACTGTAGAATGGGGAGGGATAGAGAAACAAACATCAGAGAGTGAGAGAGAGAAAGACCACCGGGGAGGAGAGTCAGGCTACTTTGGTGCTGCTCTCTTAAGGATTGAGCATCACCTCCCTGAGGACTGAGACTCACTTCCCTGCAGCTGGGTTTCCATGGTAGATTATGTGAGTCTGGGAGTTGAATTCAAACAATCATAGAATTTACAGTGCAGAAGGAGGCCATTTGGCCCAACAAGTCTGCACCGGCCCTTGAAATGAGCACCCTACCTAAGCCCACAAACTAACCCTATCCCAGTAACCCCACCTAACCTTTTTGGACACTAAGGGCAATTTAGAATGGTCAGTCTACCTAACCTGCACATCTTTGGACTGTGGGAGGAAAGTGGAGCACCCAGAGGAATCCCACACAGACACGGGGAGAATGTGCAGACTCCGCACAGACAGCGACCCAAGCGGGAATCGAACCTGGGAACCTGGCGCTGTGAAGCAACAGTTCTAACAACTGTGCTAAAAATTATTTTAATAATTTGCTGTGTATTGGAAAAGGTCATAAAATTGTATAAAAAGTTTAGTTAGAATTTACTTGCAAGGATGATTTTTTTTGTTGAATCAATGGAATTTACTAAATGTCCCATTGCGCTTGATACTGCCAAATCAGCACACACGTACTTCAATATAACTTACCTTTCTGTCCTTTTGTCGTCTTTGATTTAAGAATTACATCATCATTCTACAAAACTAAAGCCAAATATTTCATTTGGGACTCAGTGATAATGAGAGACTTAACTTGGGTAAATGCAGCAGCATTTGCAAACAGGATCACAGAATAGTTGTAGCAGAAAAGGAGGCCATTTGTCCTATCATATCTCCTGGCTTTATGAAGCAGTAATTTACCTTTTGCCATTCCCCTGCCTTCTCTTAAACATGCATATTATTCCGTTTCGGATAATAATCCAATTTCTTCATGAACACTTTGATTAAACCCACTTCCACCACACTCAAAGACAGTGCATTCCAAATCCTAACCACTTGCAGCGTGAGCTTCTCCATTCTATCTACGTAACTAAAGTTCTTCATCTCTGTAACCACTCACATAAATCTTTTCTGCTTCTCTCTAATGTCTTCATATTCTACCTAAAGAATGTTGAGACCAATCCAGTGTTTTATATAAAATTAACATAGCATCCTTGCTTTTGTACTTCATACTCCTATTAATAAAATCTTGGGTGTTGCTAGTATTATGAGCTCTCAACCTGTCCTATCGACTTCAATGTCTTTTGCACATATACACCCCAGACCCTCTGCTCCTGTACTCCCTTTAGAATTGTACCTTTTTTCTTGTGTCTACATGTTGTTTTTGTTTTTCAGTCCTCCTCTAAACCTTTTATATTCAGTCTGATTCTCTGTTTTATTGTCCACATCACATTTGTTATAACCACACTTTTTCTTTATCTTAATCACTATCTCTTTTGCCATGCAGACAGCTCTGGGTTTGTTTGCCCTATCTTTCTCTTTGTAGGAATATACCTTGAACATGCCTGAATTATCTCTCCTTCAAGGGCAGTCCATTGTTCAGTTTCAGTTTCCCCCACCAACCTTTGATTTAAATTTACCTGCCCCATATCTGTTCTTACTCCATTGAAGTTGACTTTCCCCAGTTAATTATTCTTACTCTGGATTGCTCCTACTTTTCATGGTGTTAAATTGGAATGAAACAAAACATAAATAATTGGATAAAACAAACTGATAGGGATTTAGCTGCACTGAGGACTTGTTAGTAATAATCTTTATTATTGTCACAAATAGTCTCCCAATGATGTTACTGTGAAAATCCCTAGGCGCCACACTCCGGCGCCTGTTCGGGTACACAGAGGGAGAATTCAGAATGCACAATTCACCTAACAAGCATGTCTTTCATGATTTGTGGGAGGAAACCGGAGCACCCAGAGGAAACCCACGCTGACACGGGGAGAATGTGCAGACTCCGCACAGACAGTGACCCAAGCGGGAATCGAATCTGAGAACCCGGCGCTGTGAAGCAACAGTGATAACCACTGTGTTACCATGCCCCCATTGTGAGATGCAGATTATTCTAGCAGCAGGGTGAACCATATACTTCATTAAGTGAATTGATCACGAGCAGTCTAGGGACCTAAATCTCAGCCAAACCTAGTTGCAAAGCAGAGCTCTCGCAGAAAATCAAGCTGTTGTGCAAAAAGAAAGCAGAATAATCTCTCTGTGTGAGACTCCCATTAGTTATACTGCAAACCAGAAGAAAGGTTCCCAAAAGAAAGTTACAGGTCCTGTGTGGTAATTATTTTCTGGATTTAGCTCATAGTGTTAAAACCTATGGGAAGCTGTATTCTCGGAGTTTGGAAAAGTAGGTCAATTTGAATTGGGGGGTACTTCAAGTATACTTTATGGGTAATCATTATGGTTCATTGTAAATGTTCTTCACTGTTGCCTTTATTGTGTGTTTTAAAGTTTGTTATTTGAATAATTTACAAGACTTCCAATTTTTTCCAAATTGAAAAAGAAATAGTTAAGACCTTGGGCGGGATTCTCCGACCCCCTGCTGGGTTGGAGAATCGCCGGGGGGGGGGGGGGGGGGGAGTGAATCCCGCCTCGCCGCTCCGCGCCGGCTGCCGAATTCTCCGCCGTCGGTTTTTTGGTGGTGGCGGGGATCACATTGCGCCGGTTGGGGGCCATTGGCAGTGGCCCCCCGGTGATTCTCTGGGCCCCGATTAAAGGTAGAACTTGAACGTACTGTCTACACCTGCCCCTAATTCCAATTAAGCAAAGCAATACAGTTCAAATGCCATTTATAAATAAAGTTAACAAAAGAGGTTATTTGCTTAGCTGTGCAGACCTTCAGAGAGAGGTCCTTTCCAGAGCAGAGCCAGTACTCTTCTGCTCAACCAAACAGCATTTGGCAAAACTGTTGTTCAACTTAAAATCCTACAACATTAGGCAAAACTACAGACAACCTGGCTCCTCCTATTAATTACATCATCTGGATCCCACCAAATTCCACGACCTGCTTATCTGGGACTAAATACACTTCATCATAAATTATCTGCACTCCAGGGAATCTCAAGAAATCAAAATTCTATTTGTTGAGACCTTTATCTGCAACCAAGTAAGTGATTGGAATGAATAATTACATAATACACTTTCATTATGTTGCCTGTATATATTTTAAACATGGTTTTTAATAACATTACTGCTACAAATATGAAATATAGGGCTGGATTCTTCTGTCCCACCTGCCACATGATCGTCACGTGCAGGACGTGGACCATGTAAAGGTCCGTTGACCTCGTGTGTGACCGGAGAATCCCACCATAATATATAACAATTTCTACATTCATCACAAAATACTAACAACTATTTAATTACCAGATATGACGCGGGTGGGTGATAATACAACCGATTTTCTTCAGTTACATTAATAACCTAGACTTTAGTGTACAGGGCATAATTTCAAAATTTGAAGATGACATAAAATTTGTATGTATTGTGAACTGTGAGGAAGATAATGTTGAACTTTAAAAGGCCATTGACGGATTTGTGAAATGGGCAGACAAATGGCAGATGAAATTTAATGCAGAAAAATGTGAAATTATTAATTTGGTAGGAAAAACACAGGCAATATAAAATAAAGCATATAAATTGAAAGAGGCTCCAGGAACATAGGGACCTAGGGTATATGCGCCTAAATCATTATGGGTGACAAGGCAGGCTCAGAGAGTAATTTAAAAAACTTACGGTACCCTAGGCTTTTTAAGTATGGTTACAGAATATGTGACAGAAATTGACTTTTCTAGTCAGTTATAACCATGAGAGTAAGGGAAGATGATAGAGGTAAAAGGGTTAAATGAGAACTCATTAAGAATAATTAACTATAATCATATTAAGCATTACTTGAGTGCAACAATAACTGTGAATCCACTAAGGGTTAATCCAGATCATACACTTTAATTACTTTCTTAAACTTAGGTTTCACATCTGCAAGGTCAGTGACATCAACTAGCTAAAAGGCCCCATTGTATTGTAAGAACTGGTGCTGCTGTCCCAGCACAGGTAGTCCCATTTCTATGGTAACAGCAGTCTAGGATGATAATGTCTTAATAAAAACTGTGTTTTTCTAATTAATGTTAGATGCAGGTGAGAAGAATTTGGAAAATTGGCAAGCGATGGAGTGGGAAATTTGCACCAATACGTTTAAATACATATATCTCTTAAATTGATGGACAGACATTTTGGCTGAATTGAGTATATTATAAATGAGTTAAAACCAATCAGAAGTAAAAAGAAGGCTAGACCTTAAGATAATAATCTCCTTAAGAATCACTTACTGGGATGGGAAAACTCATCCCGGGATCACCCCATCTATATTTCTGAAACCTATTTCCATTGCTGCTTAGTTATTTTATCCTTTGGATTATGATTTGAAGAATTACAACAATCTGTAATTGAATGAAAACTCAACTACTGTATTCTCTAAAGACAATTAAGCTGACTAGCTTGCTGCAGGGTTTCTTAGAAATGTTCTAAATTTTGTATTGAAAATAAGTTTACCAGTGGCACAGCTGACAAATAAAGTACAAGTGGACTTTGCCAAAAAGCACAGACTTGACCTCTGTTATTCTGAGAAGGGATAATGGATATCCAGGGTTCTGAATAGACACAGAGATCCATCAGTACGAAAGCAAGGAAGCTATGAAAAATCTGATCAAAACGCTCAGAGTGTTCAGCCTCAAATAGACCACTGTATTCAATTCTGAGCACCACATTGTGGGAAGAGTGTGAAGGCATTTGAGATGGTGCAGAAAAAAATTAATGAGAATGGTTTGAGGGATGAGAAACTGTTATCTAGATCGATTGGAGGAGCTGTTCTCTTTGGAGAAGGTTGAGAGGCAAGATGATAGAAGTATTCATAAATCATGTTGGGTCTGGATAAAGTAGCTAGGGAGAAATTGTTCCTATTGGTGGTGGATCGAGTACCAGAGGACAGCGATTTATGGCGATTGGTGAAACAAGCAATGGTCACATGAGGAGAAAGCTTTTTCACAGCGAGCGGTTAAGATGTAGAATGTGCTTTGGTGGGGAGAGGGAGTGGGATAATTGTCCCTGTTTTCTCGCCTGCATTGACCACAACAATATATATTTTTGAGAAGGAGTGTTTTAACTCTTTAAGTACTGTGACATTAAAGAACAGAAACCAACAGGTTTCTTCTAAGTTCAAATCAAAAGAAAGGTATTTGGGTATTTTCAGAAGACCCAAATGTAAACACAATTATCCATTCTTCAATAACTCAGACACACATACACAGAAAAGGGTGATTTCTAGAGATGTAACCTGCACTTACATTCAGAACAGAATAACAATAAAAAAGACACTCATTTTAACATTCATTTTAACAAGCTCTTTAACAGGGTGTTTGAAACACTTGAATTGTAAGCCTGAAGCATTCCCATTTTTGGTTCTTTGGAGACAAATGGAGGTTGATATCTTTTGACTTTTTCAGATGAAATTGTGGCAAGCATCTCTGAAGAAGAAATGTAATCTGACAGGGAAAATGAATTAGGGCGTTTTTACTGCCTGAGTTGACTGTTTTCGACAGGGTTCGTTTCCTCAGGCTGGGTGTGATCCCTCTGAATTGCTGGTCCCAGACTGCGTTGCTGGCGTCTTTTGTGGATGAAGTGTCACACCTTGTTCCAGCTCGGTTCGGTCACATGATGGCAGAATAGATGTATCCCTTTTTCCACACAATGGGGTGGAGCTGACGTTATTGACACATGGTGGGGACATAATTCATATCCCATTAACAGTCCAGGTATGATTAAAACTCAGTGGAAGACTGTCTTTGAGATCACACCCTCATGGGACCGACAGGTCTGATCATCGTTGTCCTTAAAGTACCTTCCATTGAAATGGTGAGGGGTAGTCAACCTGGGAAACGCTGTTGCCGAATGGCCTCCTTCTACACTGTCAGGATTCTCTGATTCTCTGATTTTTAAACAATGTCCTGGACATATTGGGTGGGATTTTCTTACCTGGCTGAAAGTCAATGTTCCAGGCTAGGCTGTTGAATCTTCCACGGCGCATCCTGCCGGAATGTGGCTGGAAAATGTGACAGTCATTATTTCTGATTGTCCATAAACAGAAGCCACTTGGTGTGCAATGCCCTTTATTCCCTGCAGCTTACTTTTTTTTAAGTTTCAGTATCCACTGCCCAATTATCTTTATGGGCATGACATGATCATCACAAGTGTACTGCCAGAAAGTGTGGTGGGGGCAGATTTAATTGTGGCCTTCAGAAGTGAATTTGATCATTATCTGAAGAGTAAAAATTTGCAGGACCATGGGGTCAAGGTGAAAAGTGGCACTAGAAGAATTGCTCTTGCTGAAACTTTCACCGAATGGCCCCTTTCTGTAACTATTTCATGGTTCTGAGGACATTTAACAGTGGCAACAAGCAGACCAGACATAGAAACATAGTAAATAGAAGCAGGTGGTGGCCATTCAGCCCTTCAAACCCACTCCGTCATTTATTATGATCATGACTGATCATAATAGTGCTTTCCCCCATATCCTTTGATCTCCTTCATCCCAAGTCTATATCTAACTGATTCTTAAAAACATAAAATGTTTTGGCCTCAACTACTTCCTGTGAAAAGAAATTCCACAGGCTCACCACTCTCTAGAATTTTAAAAGTTTCTATGAGGTGCCCCTTAATTTTCTGAACTCCAGCGAATACAATCTTAACCGACTCAGTCTCTCCATATATATCAGTCCTGCCATCTCTGGAATCAGTCTGGTAAACCTCCGCTGTACTCCATCTATAGCAAGAACACCCTTCCTCAGATAAGGAGACCAAAATTGTACACAATATTCCAGGTGTGGCCTCACCAAGGCCCTGTATAATTGCAGTAAGACACACCCGTTGTACTCAAAACCTCTCACAATGAAGGCCAACATGCCATTTGCCTTCTTTACCGCCTGCTGTATCTGCATGCTTACTGCCAGTGACTCCTGTACAGGGACACCCAGGTCTCATTGCATATTCCTGTGTCCTAATTTATGGCCATTCGGATAATAGTCTGCTTTCTTGCTTTTGCTACCAAAGTGGATAACCTCACATTTATCCAAATTATACTGCATCTGCCATTCATTTGCCCACTCACTCAACTTGTCCAAATCACACTGAAAGATCTCTGCATCCTCCTCACAGCTCACCCTCCCACCCAACCTGGTATTATCTGCAAATTTGGAGATATTACATTTTGTTTCCTCATCTAAATCATTAATATATATAGTGAATAGCTGGGGTCCTAGCAACGATCTCTGCAGTACCCCAGACAATGCAATGTTATGAAGATTGTGCATTAAACATCCATTTTACTTAGTTACTGGTAAATGTAAAGACAAAATTGTACATGCCGATATTAGTTTGGAAAGCGAGAGAACATCGAAAGGTATCTAGCTGGAATGTATTTGTAGGAAGACTTAATTCGTATTTCGAGAGAAATGTACTTTAAGCAGAGGGCAAAAAAGTACACTTTTTCTTGTTTATGTTGTAGGTCCATGGATAACAATGTTAAACAATCTGATCTCTCCTGCCAAACCTAAATATAGAACAGGTGAGGAATTAATCCAATTGGTTAAAGAACATCTGACCACTCAGTATTGTGGTACGTTTCAAGTACAATCAGAGGTGACAAAGGAACAATGAAAATCTTTGGTGAAATGGAGGAAACTGCCTGAAATATGTGATTTTGGTGTGCTTCTGTGATGCAATAAGAGACCTGGTTTGCATTTGAGACAAACCTTAAGACAGAGAAAATTGTTTCTGGCAAGCAAATTCACGTCTGTTAGAGCTCTCTTAATAGCACATACAATGGAGATGGCTGCAAGCATGCCAACGAGCTCCATGTCAGTGGGTTCAACAGCTCCAGAGAGAACATGCCAGAAGCATGGTAAAAATAATCATTATCTAGGGCATTTTTAAAAAAAGGTTAACTGCAATAATTGCACAGAATCAGGTCATTTAGCTGTCTGTTGCTGGATGTTCGGAAGATTAAAAGATGGTCCAAATTATATGTGCTGAAAATATGTGAGGTATCAGTATAAGAAAAGACAAAAATACAGCATCCATTATGTTGAACTTGACAAGGATTTTGAGGATGAAATTGTATCACAAGGTGATATGGATGAAGAGGAGACTTCTGCTTGTGCTGCATTTGCCATAATGATAATGAGTAATACAAATCTATGTTCCCTGTGTGAATAGTAGGTGGAAAACGTGAATTTGAAACAGATACTGGGGCTACAGTAACAATTATGTCATCAAAATATTTTGAAGGAAAGTCTCGAGACATACCCTGTAAAGAAGTAGCTGTTGTCACACCTCACAAAACTTCAAATTGTTCACCTATTCTCTTACATGAAACCCTCCCCACCTCCCAGGGCATTGTTTGTGCTTCTGATTCTGATAGCCACTCTCCAGGACAGTGTCTGGAGAAAAATGTAGAACCTGCTAATGTTCAAATCTAACCTGAGAAGTCATCATTTATTGCTTGTGTTTTTACTCCCAGTTTTGGTTGCAAAACAGTTCAAGGTATCCTTAAGATGTGCAGCGTAGGTGGTTTGGCCATGCTGAATTGCCCCTTAATTGGAAAAAATGAATTGGGTACTCTAAATTTATATTAAAAAAAAGAAAAAAATACAGTCAAGGAAACCTGCAAATTCTTTGGATCTCTAGTTAGTTACAAATGCTTTTGGTTATCACATTATATTGCATAGTTGCTAAGTTTCTTCGCTTCATTTTCACCTGGTAAACAGACACATTCTTGAAGGGGATTGCTGCTAACTAGAAATTCTGATGGGAAAAGTATATATATTGCACATAAATCTTATTAATTGAATTCTAGAGGGTCCCTAATTGGAGTGAATTTGAGTTCTGATCAAAGGTCGTAGATCTGAAATATTGGACGAAATGCTTCATCCTACGACGCCGCAAACACGAACCTTTCCTCCAACTCTCTCAAGGAATATTTGATTTTTTCCAATCTCAAGAATTCTGCCAAGTCTCCCAGCCATGTCGAGGCCTTGGGTTGCACCGCTGACGTCCATCCAAACAGGACTTGTCTCTGGGCCACCAGGGAAGCAAAGACCAAGACATCAGCCTCCCTCCTCTCCCCCAAGAAGCTCCGTCGAGTCTGACAGCCCAAAGATCGCCACCAATGTACACAGTTCCAGTTTGACCCCAATGATCTCCGACATGATTTCAAAAAACAAGACCCAGAACCCAACCAGTTTCGGGCAGGACCAGAACATGGGCGAGTGGTTTGCCAGTCCTCTTAAACGCCGCTCACACCAGTCCACTACCACGGGGAAAAACTCACTCATGTGCGCCCTGGTGAAGTGCATCATATGGACTACTTCAAACTGTATCAGGCTCAGTCTGGCACAGAAGGATGTAAAATTCACCCTGTGAAGATCTCACTTCACACCCCCTCCCTCTAGCCCCAAACCCAGTTGTTCTTCCCACTTTCCCTTCACCGCCTCCAGCGATGTTTTCCCCATCTCCAGCATATCAGAGATCTTCCCTTCCCCGATCTCATCCCCTGATAATACCCTATGTATCAATGTAGGTCTTGGCAACCGGGGGAACGAAGACAGCTCTTTACGAATAAAGTTCCGCACCTGCAAATACCTAAATGCACTCCCCCTCGGGAGTTGAAATTTCTCCACCATCTTCTCCAGGCCTGCAAACCTGCTTTCATTGAACGACTCGGCCCCTTCTCTCCTCCAAATCTTTTACATTGCATCGATCCCTGACGGTGCAACCCTATAATTACCACAAATTGGCGATTGTGTTCTGGTGATATCATGGTTATGATGTAATACACCGACTGACCTCTAGGAGTTTCACTAGTATATCAGTGAATGTTAAAGTGAGGTGACCCCTCAGGCTGGCTGGAGGAAGTCGAAGAGAGAGGCTGCTTGTGCATGATTTTACTGTTTTTCATCCGTTCTCTTGTATATAGTTTATTCACAGTTAACGCTAATAAATCATTTATAACTTTAACGACACGTGTTCTTGTAATAAATAAGGCCATCCAACACGAACATTACACGTATGGCATGTTCCCCCATCCAAAATGTTGCTTAAATTGGTTCCAAATTCTTTAAATCTTTTTGACAAAACATTTTATTGAGGCATTTTAAAGATATACATAATTACAAAAATACAAAAGCCAACTGCGGCAACAAGTAACAACAACCCCCTGCCAACCGCATCTTCCTCCAGCAACAGCCCCACTCATCTCGTTGTCACTCCAGCCCCGCTTCCCTTTTCCAACTTATCGCCCCCCCCCAGCAAAGAATAAACCCCCACCTCCACCCCCTCTGATGACTCAATACTCCTTAACAAAGTCAATAAACAGCTTCCACCTCAAGGTGAACCCTTCCTCCACCCCTTGAATGACAAACTTATTTTTTTCCAAATGCAGGAACTCTGCCAAATTGCTCATCCAAACATCAACTCTGAGTCCTGCCAACATAGCAAGATCCATTTCCCTCACCCTCTCACAGGCTCTCCTGTCTGCCAGTAACCCCACATCCAACCTGTACTGCGGCTTCTGAGCCTTCCCCTGCACCACCCGCAAATCCACCCAGTGCGGCGTGTGGCCAGAGACCATAATCACTGAATATTCTGTCCCAGCCAATCCCGCCAACAAAGTCATGTGGAAAACATAGAAATCAATCCGGGAGTTCACCTGGTGCACATGTTAGAAAGTGATTCCAGACTCTTAAAGATCCCACTACCACCGGGCTGTTCGAGAACCTGGCTGGAGAAAACAGAAGAGGGGTTGGAATCAATGCCCTTAGACATGGCCCTGCACAAGAGGCCTCCTCCATCCAAAGAACAAAGAAAAGTACAGCACAGGAACAGGCCCTTCGGCCCTCCAAGCCTGTGCCGACCATGCTGCCCGTCTAAACTAAAATCTTCTACACTTTCTGGGTCCATATCCCTCTATCCCCATCCTATTCATGTATTTGTCACGATGCCACTTAAATGTTACTATCATCCCTGCTTCCACCACCTCCAGCAGCGTTGTTCCAGGCACCCACTACCCTCCGTGTGAAAAACTTGTCTCGTACATCTCCTCTAAACCTTGCCCCTTGCACCTTAAACCTATGCCCCTTAGTAATTGACCCCTCTACCCTGGGAAAAAGCTTCTGACTATCCACTCTGTCTATGCCCCTCATAATTTTGTAGACCTCTATCAGGTTGCCCCTCAACCTCCGTTGTTCCAGTGAGAACAAACCGAGTTTATTCAACAGCTCCTCATAGCTAATGCCCTCCATACCAGGCAACATCCTGGTAAATCTCTTCTGCACCCGCTGTAAAGCCTCCATATCCTTCTGGTAGTGTGGCGACCAGAATTGAACACTATACTCCAAGTGTGGCCCAACTAAGGTTATATACAGCTGCAACATGACTTGCCAATTCTTATACTCAATGCCCCGGCCAATGAAGGCAAGCATGCAGTTTGCCTTCTTGACTACCTTCTCCACCTTTGTTGCCCCTTTCAGTGACCTGTGACCTGTACACCTAGATCTCTCTGACTGTCAATCTCTTGAGGGTTCGACCATTGACTGTATATTCCCTACCTGCATTAGACCTTCCCAAATGCATTACCTCACATTTGTCCGGATTAAACTCCACCTGCCATCTCTCCACCCAAGTCTCCAAACGATCTAAATCCTGCTGTATCCTCTGACAGTCCTCATCGCTATCCGCAATTCCACCAACCTTTGTGTCGTCTGCAAACTTACTAATCCGTCCCCACACCTGTGCCGGCTTCTCGACCCATCCTCTCACTTTCCCGATACTCGCTGCCCAGTAATAGAGCATCAGGTTTGGCATCACCAACCCATCCGATTGTCGTCCTCTCTGCATGAAGGCTCTTCCAATTCTGGGAGTCTATCCCTGCCAGACAAACATAGAACATAGCACATAGAACAGTACAGCACAGAACAGGCCCTTCGGCCCTCGATGTTGTGCCGAGCAATGATCACCCTACTTAAACCCACGTAACCCGTATACCCGTAACCCAACAATCCCCCCATTAACCTTACACTACGGGCAATTTAGCATGGCCAATCCACCTAACCCGCACATCTTTGGACTGTGGGAGGAAACCGGAGCACCCGGAGGAAACCCACGCACACACGGGGAGGACGTGCAGACTCCACACAGACAGTGACCCAGCCGGGAATCGAACCTGGGACCCTGGAGCTGTGAAGCATTGATGCTAACCACCATGCTACCGTGAGGCCCAAAGGCAGGGATTAACCTATCAACCCTAGTGAAGAATAATTGAGGGAGGAAGGGCTGCACCCCTTTGATGCTCCTTACAGGCTCCTGACTGCTTACACTGCTGAGTGCTGCCTGTGACCTTTAAACGCTCAGAAGGATTCTGGTCATCTGGGAGCCCACCCAGGCTACCTCTCTGATCCCCCAACTGTACCATCAAAGACCAAGTTCAATCAGGAGCCCGCCAGGTGTTGGCACTCCTCAGAAGCACTGTCCCATTGCAGAAGATGGTGATCAGCAGAGCTCACCCAGCCGCAGGAACCCTCCCTGGTTATCAAGGCAGAGGATTCACCAGTGACCTCCACCCCTCTGGATCACCAGCTGCCTCCTCCTGGTGAGACTGGCAGCACTGACTACCTCTGCATCACCCCCTAGGCGGTGTTCAGTAGGGCAGGCTTGAGTCTGCTGCCCATGCTGGGAAGGATGGGTCCCGCTGCTCCTCACTGGCATGGAGCTGTGGGTCTATCACAGTCTCCCGGCCTCAGGGGCAGATCTTCTCTGGTGGCTGCAGTGAGTGTGTGGTAAGTGGAGCATTTAAAAACAGCTTCAGCTGCCAGTCTCTTTGCTGCTAACTCCAACACCAGAGGTTAGAACGCCCGCTGGGACGGGAACTGCTTGGAATGTGCGGCAACAGCCCATCAGCATTTTAGTAACTGGAAAAAGGAGTCAATCGAGCACCAAACAGAACTTATTTATTAACACTGTAGTATGTACACAAGGGACCCGTTTGAAAGTCACCGGTTCTTTTGCTCTGTCAGCCATTATATTCATGCCAACCTTATATACAATGTAACCCCGCCCAGTAGTTAGCGAGAGAGTTCATAATCCTTGAGCCACACAGGGAATATTAGTAAGCTTGCCCCGTGTGTCCCATGTGGGTTACTACATCACCCCAACCACCCCCCCCCCCCCCCCTCCCCGCCAAGTCCAAAGACCCCCTCAGGGCTGGATGAGGATAATGAGAGAAGGTGAAGAAGAACTGACGACGAAGAAGGCACAACAGAATCTGACGACCGTGCAGAGAGGCAGTTGACACCTCTCGGCGGAGAAACCAGAGTAGCCAGCGTACACCGAGCCGGAGGTCGGTTTGCAGTTGGACCATCGGGGTAGGGAGCACCAGACGGTGGTTGGATAACGACGTCAGAGTTGGAAATCTCAGAGGTATCCCAAGGAGAAGAAAGTGGGACTATGTACGTATGTCCGGTGTTGAGGCCCGACGAGGCAACATCTGAACGGCTGGCCGGAGGGTTGACAATGAATGAAGAGGAGTGGACAGTGAAGCAGATGCCCATGCCCAGATAAATGGAGATGATGCTTCATGAATCGGTCTTGCACACATACTTGGAAAGAAACAGGACAGGTCAGATGAATGACGACCCCTGGAAGCCAACGAGGGCCCTCACCGAAGTTGCGGCTGCTAATCTCTTGGTCAAGTGAAAAAAAGCATAGGCGAAGTCACCCATCGGGACAATGTCCTTGTTTATCTTGCGAGCGGCATGCTTTGGCTGACGCCGGGGAGCATCAAACCCAACCAAGTCGAAACACGGCAACAGATCAACAGTTTGGCTGGAGACCCCCCCCCGCCCCGCCAAGAATTGCGATACGAGTAGAGAAAACAAGAAGTCTGGTGTCCATTGAACCAGCAATCTGAAAACCCTGCATCACCATCTGCATGGCACGTTCCACCAGGCCATTCAAATCAGGATGATAAGGTGCCATGTGGACATGGCGGATTCCATTCATCTAGACGAAGGTGGCAATCTCTTCATTGGTAAATGAGGCCCCGATGTCTGTTACCAGGACCACTGGCAAACCACATGTGGCGGAAAATGGATGTAAAAAGATGATGGTGGCGCAGGAGACGATAGATGCCATATTGTGAACCTCCAGCCATTTTGACTGTGTGTCCATTAAGATGAGGAATATCCAGCCCAAAAACAGCCCAACAAAATCTGCAATGAATGCGGGCCCAAGGACGGCCTGACCACTCCCATGGGTGGAGAGGCGCAGCTGCTGGAAGCTTTTGATTGGCCTGACACACATGGCTGTGCTGGGCGAGTAACTCGATGTCAGCATCAATGCTGGGCCACAATGCAGGTAGGCCCTGTGCCAGCATCTTTATCTTGGAAATCCCTGGATGCGCAGCGTGCAGGTCCTTTTTGGGAATGATGACTCTACTGCCCCACAGTCGGACAGTGTCCTGAACAGTGAGCTCCGACATTTTCATCAAAAATGCTTTGAGTTCAACCGGAAGCTGTTGGTGTGGGTCATCGGTCAAAACAAGATGGCGTTCCTTTGCAAGGATCGGATCGTACTGTGTCCAGCCCCGGATGCAAGCAGCTGTCACAAGCAGTGTGTTGATAAAGTTGAGAACAATCACAACGTCATCTGCCTAGGTAGGTCGACGGACACAGCGGGTAAAGGAAACCAACTTATGCATCCGCATGTGCTGTAGACAGGTAGGGTCTGTGTTCGAACGATAACCGCAAAGCTGCCAAAAGGAGAGCCCATTTAGAATGCGGACTGAGGCACTTTATCTGCCCAGAATAAACCACACAATGGTTTATGATCAGTAATGACATGAAAGTGGTGGCCATCCATGTACTGATGGAATCTCTTATCACCGAAGACCTTTTTCAAGTTGCGCAGAATGGCACTCTGCTTATGCCTCCAGGACGCTGATGGCTGCAATGGGATAATACAGGCCATCGTACATGTGGTGGGAGAGTACAGTACCGATGTCATATGGTGACGAGTTGCAGGTCAGGAACAGCGGCTTGCTTGATGAGGCAAAAAGCAGCATCCTGTTCTTTGTCTCACACCCAAGGCCTGTCTTTCTGCAGCAACCAAGAAGTGGGGCCAGGATCTCAGCCAAGTTCGGCATAAAGTGGCCATAATAATTAATGAGGCCCAAAAACAAGCGAAGTTCTGTAACATTCTCCGGCGCAGGGTCCAGCTGTCAGCCATGGGGTGGAAATCATCACGGTCAACTCAATAGCCCAAGTAAATTATGTGTGGTGGTATGATTTGCATAGCTGACTGCCATTGGTGCAGAACACCGGCTTACCATTGGCCCTGGTTGGTCATGTGCCTCTCGACCGATTGGTTGAGACCAATTATGTGACGGCTCTCCGATTGGTCGAGAGGCTGAGTTAACCACGCCTCCAGATCGAGGTATAAATAGCCAGAATGCCCGGCGGTCATCCATTTACTGTAGTCGACCGCAGGGCTAACTTCTAGCTTATTAAAGCCTAACTTTTGTACAGCAACTCGTCTCGCGTTTGATTGATGGTTCATCATGATGGCCTTTGCAAAGACACATTTTGCTTTGCGGAGTCGAATGTTGTATTCAGCAAAACACCGCAGGATGGCCTGCAGATTTTACAAGTGTTCGGCCTCCAATGCCCCTGTGATGAGCACTTCGTTGAGGTAAACGGCAACACGGGGAAGACCATGGAGAATACCCTTCATAATGCGTTTAAAAATGACGCAGCTGAACGAAACATCGAACGGAAGCCTAGTATATTCTTAAAACCCTTCATGGATATTAATGGTGACAAAGTTTCTGGATGCCTTGTGTAACTTTATTTTCAGATAAGCATTGCTGATGTCGAGCTTTGTAAATGTGGAGCCTTCCGCCAACATGGTGCAGAGATCTTCAATACGGGGAAGTGGATAGGGGTCCAGACAGGATGCCATATATATGGCCAATTTGTAATTACTGCAAAGGTGGACAGTTCAATCCGGTTCATCACTGGTACCAGCTGGGCCGCCCAGTGATCAAAACAAACCAGCTGGATGGTCCTGAGGTCCACCAACCGCCGGAATTCAGCTTCCACCTTCCCAACAATGGAATAGGGGAGCCGTCCGGCGCAGAAAAAACGAGACTCGGCCTGCAGGTCGACCTGGATCTTTGCTGTAGCTCCCTTTGTCTTCCCCAAGCCCGGTCCAAAAACATTGGGGAATTTGTTCAATACCGCATGAAACTGTCCTGTCTCTATGTGAGGAACTCAGGGCCAGTTGAGTTGCAAGCGGTGTAACCAATCCTGTTAGGCAGACAGGACCAGTCCCATTTCACAATGAGTGGAAGGTGCAGTGACTGATGCTCGTAGGTCACAGGAACAGGAATGGAGCTCACTTAAGGCAGGCGTTGCCCGGTATATGTAGCAAGGTAGGCCTGCGAATCTGTCAAGGTTAATTCACTCACCATGAGCCAGATGCAATCGAAAACGCTGTGGGGGACCAGAGAGATAGTCGCACTGGTATCCAATTCCATGTGGACAAGGTGTTCATTTACACATACCTGAATCTGAATAGGAGCTACGCGAGGCACGACCAGGCAGTTCAGTTGAATGTCTGAATCCTCGCCAGCCTCCTCAGGGTCATCGATGTGGTGGGCATGGGCACAGGGCCGATGTGCAGCATGGCCCACGGGGACAGAACGCTGCCCAAACAGAGAATTTTGCCTATTAGCTCTGTTTCTCTCTACACAGATGCTGCCAGGTCTGCTGAGTATTTCCAGCATTTTCAGTTTTTATTTTAGATTTTCGGCGTCTACAGTATTTTGCTTTTTGCTTTAGTAGCTGTGTGTAACATCTACAAGATGCACTGCAGCAACTCACCAAGGCTGCTTAGATAGCACCTTCCAGAGACGCAACCTCTACCACAAAGAAAGACAAGGGCACAGATGTATGAAAACACTGCCACCTGCAAGTTCCCCTAAAAGCCACACACCATCCTGACTTGGAACTATAACACCATCCTTTCACTGTCGCTGGGTCAAAATCCTGGAACTTTTCCTAGTGTGCCTTCCTAAGCTACATGGACTGCAGTGGTTCAAGAAGGCAGTTCACCGCCACCTTCCCAGGGGCACTTAGGGATGGGCAATAAATGCTGGCCTAGCCAGAGACGCTCACATCCCATGATTGAGAGAACAAAGTAACAATAGATGATTTCTTCTGTATGACGAATTTCCCTCAAACACACCCACAGGATTGTGGGCCCTTGGCCAAAGTGGCAAGCATTGTATCAGTGCACCACCTTGAGGGCTGCATGTTCCAGTTACTTGGTAATGTTTCCAGTCATACATCTTACGTTTATAATTGTTTCTTTTGATATGCGAGTCCCTCCCATAGCTCCAGGAAGATACACATACTTCATCTTAGAACTAAGAACATAACTGAAGTTAATGACATTTAACCAGAAGAACAAGAAATACCACTTAAAAAACTGATTACTGAAGACTAATGTACAGGATTTAAATTGTGCAATATAATAAAGGGCACGCATTGGGTTGCAAGACAGAACTTGAATTGACTGATCTATTGGAACCTTAATTGAAAGAAGGGAGAATGACTGCTGAATGTTGAGATTTAACTGCTGTTTCAAACTCACCGTTAGCTGTTTGTTTTTTTTTAGAACATGTAGCATATGGTTCAATATTTGAATTCTCATGTGTGATGGTGTACAGGCTTAATGCATAGCAATGATCAGATGGAAAAATAAATCTAATAGCAACATTAATTTTGAACATAAATGTGCATTATCATAGAATCATGGAATTTGCAGTGCAGAAGTAGACCATTCGGCCCATCGAGTCTGCACCAGCCCTTGGAAAGAGCACCACACTTAAGACCACCCCATCCCCATAACCCAGTAACCCCACCTAACCTTTTTGGACACTAAGGACAATTTATCATGGTCACTCCACCTAACCTGCACATTTTTGGACTGTGGGATGAAACTGGAGCACCCGGAGGAAACCCACGCAGCCACAGGGAGAACATGCAGATTCTGCACAGACAGTGACCCAAGCAAATCGAACCTGGGACCCTGGAGCTGTGAAGCAACTGTGCTAACCAATGTGCTACCGTGCCGCCCCTTATATTATTTAATATTACAGAAGGACATCTATCATCTGGACCTCAATAATCTACTTTCATGAATACCAGCCATGTTGCCTCATTAGAATGTTTATTTTGATACATGTTTATTTTGATCCAATCTGGTTGGAACCTATTTAGTGGTCAGTTGGGTGGCGCCATGACTTTCAGAACACTACTGCCCTCTGGTGGTTGGTCAGCTCATGACTCCTTGTGATTTTTTCAACTAAGTGAGGCATCAACTTCACTCTTTCTGGATCAAATTGAGAACATTCCTGGACCCCGCTTAAATTTGCCATAAAGCTGCAGGCCAGACCAACCAATGGCTTCTTAGTTGGTACCTTTGCACTGGGAGTGTGCGCTCTTCTAACTTGTTCCCAGTCCCCTGGAACACCACTGTCATCAAGTGGAGGTGCAGCTCTGTCTATAATCTCCTGGTTTGAGCTAGGGAAAGCATTGTATTCTCTATCTGTTTGTCAGTTTGGGGAATCCCTTTGTCCCCATTTAAATTTGATAAGAAGGTTTCTGCCAGGCATACTTCAGGCAATTCCTTAAGCTTGGTCCTTTCTGACTTAATAACTTGCCTTCCTTCTGGCTCTTCGGCAATCATATCTCCCTCATTATTTCTTTCCCTGCTCTGGGACTTCTCTGGTCCCTGTTTAATTCTGGGATATTCTGTGATTCTATTTTAAACTCTATTGACCCTTCCTGGACCTCTTTTAACTTTACTGGCCTGGCCTTGACCATGTTACATTTAAGTAGCTCTTGCTCAATAGTTATGGGTTTTATTTCATCCTTTTGGGCTTCTAAACGCTCCCCATAATTCTGCACTCCTGCAGATTTCTGTTGCCTGGCGTTGGCTTCTTTCCTTTTGATGGCTGACACTTGGCTGCTGGCCAAATCATTTCCAAGGAAGAAATCAGTTCAAAGACCACAGGGAAAGTAAAATGGTATCTTGGTATCTCTTAATTTTTTGAGAGACCAAAAATCTATCTATTCCAGTCAAATATATTTAACAATGGAGTATCCGCAACCCCCGGGATAGAGAATTCCAAAGATTCGCAACCCATTGAGTGAAGAAATCTCTCCTCATCTCAGTCCTAAATGATGGGCTCCTTATCCTGAAACTGTGCCCCTGTGTTTTAGATTTCCCGACCAATGGAGGCATCTCTTAGTGTCGACCCTTCAATCCTCTTCAGCACTTTGTAGGTTTCAATGAGATCGCCTCCCATTCTTCAAACTCCTGAGAATATAAGACCAATTTACTCAGCCTCTGTGCAACTGTGGCAAGGCCTTTGTGTGCCTGTATTCCAGTCTCAATCCCAATGCAATAATGGACAACAAGCCATTTGCCAATAAGCTAATTGCTGGCTGCACCTGCATGCTAACTTTGTGTTCTTTGTACAAACACACCTGAGTGTCTTTGCAGTCTCATTATTTACAGTTTCTCACCTTTCAAAGATATGCGTTCTTCTTCTTACGGCCAAAGTGAATAACTTCACCATATTATACTCCATTTGCCATATTGTTGCCCAATCACCTAACTTGTTTGTCTCTATGGGCGAGATCTACAGGCCGTGTTTATGCATTGTCTAAGACCTCTTTAATAATAGATTCTAACATTTTCTAATGTGAGCTCAATGTGAATCCCAACGATTGTGAGCAGGATCACTTTTTAGCAAGTCTGCATATTAGAGTGAGAGAGTCAGACAGCTAGTCCCACTCTAATATGCATTCCCACGATCTACCCAAGATGTGGGATCTAACTCCTTGCCTTGGTGACCACAGGCAAGTGCTGTTCAGTATTGGTCTCCATAAATGCGGAGCAGATGGAATGGCTCTTGTTGGGGGGGGGGGAATCTGGGGGAGGAATCTGAGGCCCCCTCAGGGCAGTGTGGCACCCTGGGCCTGCTGGTGCCCAGGTAGCACGAGGAATCTGAGGCCCCCTCAGGGCAGTGTGGCACCCTGGGCCTGCTGGTGCCCAGGTAGCACTGTGAGCTGGAATGGGCTCTGCCGCAGCAACAGGCTGGCACTGTTCCCATGGTGTGGATCAGGCCCAAGGTACCCTGTGCAGGTGCAGGTGAATGGGCCTGGGGTGCCTGAGGACCCATTGATTGGTGAGTTGATGCTTGAGGGGAGTTCGGGGGTCTTGTCGGACGGAGAGGGGGAGGGGGGAGGGTTGAGAGATTGGGACACCATTTAAAAATGCCGTCCTGATCTCATCCTGCACTGAGGAGTTCCGATGAGCAGAGTTCCTCAGTGCAGGAAACGGCCTGAGTGCTGCCTTGGCCGTGTGTTCTCCGCTGAGGCCCCGGAATGACCATTTGATAGCCTGGTGTTTCTCAGCACTCAGACGCCTGGAAACATCTGGCTAATTGCTAACTACGGGACTCTGTTCCCATTCAGGTAGATCATGCACCATCACTTTGTAGATTTTCTTATGTCCTCCCCACTGCTTACCTTTCCATCTATTTGATATTATGAGCAAAATTTGATAAATTACTCATCTAAGTCATTAATATAGATTAATTGCTCCATTATTTATTGCCTGCTAACTTGATAAAGCCCCATTTCTGCACATTCTGTTCTTTTACCACGAAACCAATCCTCCAATGCTAATATATTACTCCCCAGCTCCATGAAACGTTATTTTGCCTATTAACCGTTTGTGTGGCACCTTATTGAATGCCTTTTGGAAATGCATTGTTTGCTAAATCTTGTGGTTCTCCTTTATCTGCCCTATTGGTTACATCCTCAAAAACCCTTAAATACATTTGTCAGACAGGATTTCTCCTTCGTCAAACCATGTTGACTTATTCTGTTCATCCTATGCATTGTCTAAGACCTCTTTAATAATAGATTCTAACATTTTCCCAGCAACTGTTGTTTAGTTAACCGGCTTGTAAGACCATAAGACGTCGGTGCAGAAGTAGGCCATTTGGCCCATGGAGTCTGCTCCGCCATTTAATGAGATCATTATTAATCTGATGTGACAATCCTCAACTCCACTTTTCTGCCTGATCCCCATAATCCCTGAATCCTTTACTGATTAAACATCTGTCACTACAGCTCTCTGCAGTAAAGAATTCCACAGATTCACAACCCTTAGAGAAGAAGTTCCTCCTCATCTTTGTCTTAAATGGGTGACCCCTTACTCTGAGACCATTCTCTCTGGTCTTACACTCTCCCACAAAAGGAAACATCCTCTCAGCATTTATCCTGTCAAGCCCCCTGAGAATCTAATATGTCTCAATAAAGTGACCTCTCATTCTTCTAAACTCCTTTGAGTACAGGTCCAACCTACTAATCCCTCCATACGTGGGATCAACATAGTGAACTTTCTCTGGGCTGCCTCCAATGCCAGTATGTCTTTCCTTAGATAAGGGGATCAAGACTGTTTACAGTCTTCCAGGTGTGGTCTAACTCAGTGACTTTCAAACTTTTTTTCCCGGGGCCCACTTTTGCCAATGGGCCAACCTTTGGGACCCACGCCGGCCAACCTTCGAAATCTACGTCCTGTTCGCTTCCCCAGTTTTCCCTGAGTCTAGGCTATGATTGGGACACTAAAGTTTTCTTTCCCAGACAAGGGAGAGAAAGAAATTCATCTAGTTTACCTGCTCTTAATCACTATCTAGTAGCTCCTGGTGCATTGAACTTATGTCAACATTGAGTGAGGACAGGATAATTGAGCTAACGGACCCCCAGAATGCGAAGTACCTGAATTTAAAACAGACAATACTGGAAATAGCCGATCAGGCATCGCTTGATGGCTGCGATGGAAGGCCATCGATCTGAAAAGTTTAGCCATTTCTTTTTTTAAATCACTGAACTTGGATACGCTGCTCAAACTTAAAATGAAGGGTAAGAGAAAGTAAAGGCATAGCCCTATTCAGTCACCTGGTCTCTCCTTTCTCAGCCACATGGTGTCTTCCATATTCCAAGTGTTGGAACCGCTGAGAGTTATATTAGCTGGCTGAGGTGCATGAGTGAATACATCCGACTTCACAGACACGTGGGTGAAGTCAACACAAGTGGGCAAGCATTTAATTAAATTAGAGGGAGAAAGGAATGACAGTTTTTGTGGTCAGTGGTGTGGAGGAACTTAAAACAAATATGTGCAGAGTCACAAAACAGTCTGAATCCCATTCGCAGATCTTGCCTAAACAGTTCCAATGCCGAATTGTATTCAGCAATTAGAACAGAATTTCGGATAGGACCATTTGCCTCCAAGCCAATGTGCAATTTCACCTTGATCATTTAATGAGAGTTGGTGACTCACTCCCTTAATCAGTAGATAAATAAATTGATAAACTATGATATTTATGATCTTGCCCTTCAATTCAGAATTTGCCTCCCATGCTTTTACAATTTGGTAGGTTAATCAAATGCCACCTTAAACACCTTCACTGATCAGCAGCCGGCTTTATCTCATTTGATGGGGCTGGTTTAGCACAGTGGGCTAAATCGCTGGCTTTTAAAGCAGACCAAGGGAAGCCAGCAGCACGGTTCAATTCCCGTACCAGCCTCCCCGAACAGGCGCCGGAATGTGGCGACTAGGGGCTTTTCACAGTAACTTCATTGAAGCCTACTCGTGACAATAAGCGATTTTCATTTCATTTTTCATTCTCATTTCCGGACAGAAAGGCTGAGCACAAATTAGGGAAGGATTTTAATGTGTATTTAGTGGATGATACACGGTCACTTCCCCTGAGTTGCATTCACTCTGGCATGATCTTCCTGATAAATGTGCGTCCATCAGCTTGTATGCCCCCGAAACCAATTACAGTGCACTGAAATTATTTCTTTAAAATAATTAAAGGGGCAAAATTGATAAACGTGAACCTGGTGCAATAAGCTAGAATTCCTAACTGTCAAATCTGTCCTGTTTGTAATTGTTTAAGGAGAGGACTGAATTGATGTTTAGGTAGGATTATCCCTGCAGTATTCTGAATGCTGCTGTTGGGAAATTGCGCAAGCGGCTGACGGGCATAACGAGCAGCAATTCGATCCTGCCTTCGCGACCCTTCTGACACTGGCCTGCGACTCACCCGCGGGTCGCGACCCCCACTTTGAATTCCCCTGGTCTAACTTGTGTCTTGCGTTGCTTTGCAAGACTCCCCGATTTTTATTGTTCATTCCTTTTGAAATAAAGGCCACCATTCCATTTGCTGTGCCAATTACCTGCTGACCTTGCATGCTAGGTATTTATGATTCATGCATGAGGACCCTGAAATCCCTGTGCTGCAGCTTTCTGTATTCTTTCTTTATTTGGATTGGATTGGATTTGTTTATTGTCACGTGTACCAAGGTACAGTGGAAAGTATTTTTCTGCGAGCAGCTCAACAGATCATTAAGTACATGGGAAGAAAAGGGAATAAAAGAAAATACATAATAGGACAACACAAGGTATACAATGTAACTACACCCCTCTCACACCGTCTCACTGTTACAAAGATGGTTACAAAGAGGTGCGAAAGATGATTGATGCAGGTAGCGCAGTGTATGTTGTCTATATGGACTTCAGTAAGGCCTTTGACAAGGTCCCTCATGGTAGACTGACACAAAAGGTGAAGTCACACGGGATCAGGGGTGAGCTGGCAGGGTGGATACAGAACTGACTAGGTCATAGAAGGCAGAGAGTAGCAACGGAAGGGTGCTTTTCTATTTGGAGGGTTGTGACTAGTGGTGTTCCGCAGGGATCAGTGCTGGGACCTTTGCTGTTTGTAGTATATATAAATGATTTGGAAGAAAATGTAACTGGTCTGATTAGTAACTTTGCAGATGACACAAAGGTTGGTGGAATTGCGGATAGCGATGAGGACTGTCAGACGATACAGCAGGATTTAGATCGTTTGGAGACTTGGGCGGAGAGATTGCAGATGGATTTTAATCCGGACAAATGTGAGTTAATGCATTTTGGAAGGTCTAATGCAGGTAGGGAAGAAACAGTGAATGGTAGAACCCTCAAGAGTATTGAGAGTCAGAGAGATCTAGGTGTATAGGTCCACAGGTCACTGAAAGGGGCAACACAGGTGGAGAAGGTAGTCAAGAAGGCATACGGCATGCTTGCCTTCATTGGCCGGGGCATTGAGTATAAGAATTGGCAAGTCATGTTGCAGCTGCATAGAACCTTAGTTCGGCCACACTTGGAGTATAGTGTTCAATTCTGGTTGCCACACTACCAGAAGGATATGGAGGCTTTAGAGAGGGTGCAGAAGAGATTTACCAGGATGTTACCCGGTATGGAGGGCATTAGCTATGAGGAGCGGTTGAATAAACTCGGTTTGTTCTCACTGGAACGACGGAGGTTGAGGGGTGACCTGATAGAGGTCTACAAAATTATGAAGGGCATAGACAGAGTGGATAGTCAGAGGCTTTTCCCCAGGGTAGAGGGGTCAATTACTAGGGGGCATAGGTTTAAGGTGCAAGGGGCAAGGTTTAGAAAAGATATACGAGGCAAGTTTTTTACACAGAGGGTAGTGGGTTTTTGGAACTCGCTGCTGGAGGAAGTGGTGGAAGCAGGGACGATAGTGACATCTAAGGGGCATCTCGACAAATACATGATTAGGATGGGAATAGAGTGGTACGGACCAAGGAAGTGTAGAAGTTTGTAGTTTAGTCGGGCAGCATGGTCGGCACGGGCTTGGAGGGCCGAAGGGCCTGTTCCTGTGCTGTACTTTTCTTTGTTCTTTGTTCTTAATGACCCCAGTCCATTCAGGCAGCTACACCGTTAATGGCCTCACTCCTCTCACACCATCTCACTGTTAATGACTGGTGCACGATCAATTACACAAAGACGAGAGTTTTATTACACTAAGATGTGTGGCCTCCTTCAGCAGCTGGCCAAGTGGCTGCTGTAGTGGGAGCACACATATTTATACCCCGTCTACTGGGTGGAGCCAGCAGTCAGGGATCTACCCCCATACCTGTAGTACAGGGCCTTACCACAAAACACCTACACCGACATCCTCTATATACAATATATACAATATATACATCAGTGGTGACTACCACAATGACCCCACTCCGCTCACACAGCTACATTGTTAATGGCCTCACTCCTGTCACACCATCTCACTGTTAATGGCCTCACTCCTCTCACACCATCTCACTGTTAATGGCCTCACTCCTCTCACACTATCTCACTGTTCATGGCTCCACTCCTCTCACACCATCTCACTGTTAATGGCCTCACTCCTTTCACACCATCTCACTGTTAATGGCCCCACTCCTCTCACACCATCTCACTGTTAATGGCCCCACTCCTCTCACACCACCTCAGTGTTAATGGCCTCACTCCTCTCACACCATCTCACTGTTAATGGCCCCACTCCTCTCACACCATCTCACTGTTAATGGCCCCACTCCTCTCACACCATCTCACTGTTAATGGCCCCGCTCCTCTCAAAACCGTCTCACTGTTAATGGCCTCACTCCTCTCACACCACCTCACTGTTAATGGACCTGCTCCTCTCACATTCTCTCTGTTAATACCACCTCTTGCACAGTCTCATGTTAGCACAGTGGTTATCACTGTTGCTTCACAGCGCCAGGATCCCAGATTCGTTTTGCGGCTTGGGTCACTGTCTGTGCAGAGTTTGCACTTTCTCCCCGTGTCTGCGTGGGTTTCCTACAGGTGCTCTTGTTTCCTCCCACCAGTCCCGAAAGATATACTATTAGGTGAATTTGACATTCTGAATTCTCCCTCCGTGTCCCCGAACAGGCGCCAGAGTATGGCGACTAGGGGATTTTCACAGTAACATCATTGCAGTGTTAATGTAAGCTTACTTGTGACAATAATAAAGATTATCATTATTATAATGGCCTTGTTCTTCTTGCAATCTCTTTCTGTTAATACCTCCACTCCTCGTGCACTGTCTCTCTATTAATGGCCCCCTCCTCTCACACTTTCTCACTGTTAATGCCCCATTATTCTTGCACTCTCGAACTGTGATGCGACCATTAATTCACTCTGAGACACGAGTTGAAGTAAACTGTGGCTTTAATCGACTTACAACTGAGCCTGCCTGCAACTAGCTAAATTGAAGGCAGGCTCACAAGACCACATCACTTTATACTTCCAGTTGTGGGCAGAGCCAAGGGCAGAGCCCTGTACATACTCCTCATCTCCCCCTGTGGGCAGAGCCGCGCAACGGCTTACAGATGGAGCCCACAGGGACACAGTGATATACAGTGTGGATTTATATATTATACATTCACCATATTCGCTCCCTGTTAAAAAAATCAAGTCCGGCTAGGGTGACGGGTCTATAAGTTCAGTCGGTCCAGTGCTCAAATCGTGCATTGGGACCGACGGAGCACCGGAGTTGCAGCCGCTTTGGATGGCTGTGGGAAGATGTTCGGTGCGAACCGAGGGTGGACTCCAGGGGTGGTTCTTCCAGAGCATCGTTCCTGGCCGGTGTGACGGGTGAAAGGGGGTGCAGGAAGGCTGTAGGTGCAGGGGCGCAGGGCGTGGGGGGTCGGGTGGGGTGTAGTATGAGGGGTACTTCAGCGGTAGTGGTAGTAGTAGTGGTAGATCCTGCAGGTGCCAGGTCCCGGAGGGAAACGGTGTCCTGTCGGCCGTCGGGGTGCTCGATAAATGCGTAGTGGGGGTTTGAGTGCAGGAGTAGGACCCTATCTACCAGGGGGTCTGTTTTATGTGTCCGGACGTTCTTCCGAAGGAGGACAGGGCCCGATGTCCTCAACCAGGATGGAAGCGAGGCCCCCATGGTAGTGCCCCGAGGGAAAACAAACAATCGCTCATGAGGAGTCTGATTTGTGGCCGTACACAGGAGGGACCTAATTGCATGGAGCGCGTCAGGGAGGACCTCCTGCCAGTGGGAGGTCGGGAGATTCCTGGACCATAGGGTCAGTAGGACGGTCTTCCAGACTGTCGCATTCTCCCTCTCCACCTGCCCGTTCCCCCGGGGTTATAGCTGGTAGCCCTGCTCGAGGCTATGCCCTTGTCGAGCAGGTACTGACGCAGCTCGTCGCTCATGAAGGATGAACCCCTGTCACTGTGGATGTAGCTGGGGAAACCGAACAGGGTGAAGACACCATGCAAAGCTCTGATGACTGTATGGGAGGTCATATCGGGGCACGGGATGGCAAACGGGAAGCGAGAGAATTTGTCTATGATATTAAGAAAATAGATATTACGGTTGGTTGAGGGGAGGGGCCCTTTGAAATCAATACTCAGTCGTTCAAAAGGCTGGGATGCCTTTACCAGGTGGGCCTTGTCTGGTCTATATAAGTGTGGTTTACACTCCGCGCAGATCGGGCAATTCCTGGTGACAGCTTTAACCTCCTCGGTGGAGAAAGGCAGATTGCGGGCCTTGTTGTAGTGGGCGAGCCGGGTGACCCCCGGGTGGCAGAGGCCGTTGTGGATAGCCTGTCGTCGGTCGTCTTGCGCGCTGGCGCATGTGCCGCGGGACAGGGCATCTGGGGGCTCGTTGAGCTTCCCCAGACGGTATACGATACCATAATTGTAGGTGGAGAGTTCGATCCTCCACCTCAAGATTTTGTCATTTTTAATTTTGCCCCGCTGCGAGTCATCGAACATAAAGGCAACCGATCTCTGGTCGGTGATGAGGGTAAATCTCCTACCAGCGAGGTAGTGCCTCCTGTGTCGTACGGCTTCCACAATGGTTTGGGCTTCCTTTTCGACCGAGGAGTATCGAAGTTCCAAAGCGGAGAGGGTATGGGAAAAGAACGCTACTGGCCTACCTGCCTGGTTCAGAGTGGTAGAGAGAGTGACCTCTGAGGCGTTGCTCTCCACCTGAAATGGGATGGATTCATCCGCCGCCCGCATGGCGGCTTTGGCGATGTCCTCCTGAATGCAGTTGAAGGCCTGCGGGCCTCGGCTGACAGTGGGAATAGTGTAGTCTTAAATAATGGGTGGGCTTTGTCCGCATACTGGGGGACCCACTGGGCATAGTAGGAGAAAAATCCGAGGCACCTCTCGAGGGCCCTGGAACAGTGAGGGAGAGGGAGTTGTAAGAGGGGGGTGCATATGATCAGTATCGGGTCCTAGGACCCCGTTTTCCACGACGTAGCCGAGGATGGCTAGTCTGGTTGTGCGGAAAATGCATTTCTCCTTATGATATGTGAGATTGAGTTTTTGGGCGGTTTGGAGAAATCGGTGGAGGTTGGCGTCATGGGCCTGCTGGTCATGGCCGCAGATGGTGACGTTATCCAAGTACGGAAACGTGACCCACAGCCCGTACTGGTCCACCATTCGGTCCATTGCTCATTGGAACACCGAAACCCCATTCGTGACGCCAAAGGGAACCTGGAGGAAATGGAAAAGGCAGCCGTCTGCCTCGAACGCTGTGTGGTGGCGGTCCTCCGGGCGGATTGGGAGCTGGTCGTATGCAGACTTCAGATCCACCGTGGAGAAGATGCGGTAGTGGGCGATCTGATTTACCATGTCTGCAATCCGGGGGAGGGGGTACGCATCGAGGTGCGTGAACCGGTTAATGGTCTGGCTGTAATCAACCACCATCCGGAACTTTTCCCTGGTCTTGACGACCACCACTTGAGCTCTCCAGGGGCTGTTACTGGCCTCTATGACTCCCTCACGTAAGAGCCGCTGGACTTCGGCTCTAATAAATACCCTGTCCTACAGGCTATACCTCCTGCTGCGATTGGCCACTGGTTTACAGTTAGCGGTGAGGTTAGCGAAGAGCGGAGGGGGTCGATTTTTAGTGTTGCTAAACTGCAGATAGTGAGAGGGGGAAGGGGTCCGCCGAAGCTGAGTGTTAGGCTCCTGAGGTTACACTGGAAATCCAGTCCAAGGAGGAGGGGGGGCGCAGAGGTCTGGGAGTACATACAGTTGGAAGTTGGTGTAGTTGGTGCCCTGTATTGTTAGCGTCGCAATAGTGCGTCCTTGTATCTGAACAGAGGGCGACCCTGAGGCGAGGGAGATAGTTGTTGTGTCGGAAATATCGGAAGCGAGCAGCGCCTTACCAGGTCTGGTTGAACGAAGCTCACGGTGCTCCTGGAGTAGAAGAGGCCCGGTGTCTTGTATCCGTTGATTTGGACGGACATCATGGAGCTTTTGAGGTGCTTTGGCCGCGACTGGCTCAAAGTGACTGCACTGAGCTGCGGGTAGTCGGTGGCGTGGTCAGCGGTGTTGGAGCGGCCCCGTGATGACTATCCATGGAGGTCATAGTCATCGACTGGCATATCGGGTTATGACCAAGATGGCGGCCCCCGTTGATCGCACGTGGCGGGCGGCGAGGAAGATGGCATCCAAGATGGCCGCCCCCATAGATCACACGTGGCGGGCGGCGAGGACGATGGCGCCCAAGATGGCGACCCCCAATAATCGCACATGGCCGCCCGCGTGGGGAGGATTGCCAAGATGGCGGCCCCCATGAGTCGCACATGTCGTGTGGAGGCAGAGTCGGCAGACACGCTGCCACATTGCGGGGTCTGCGGGCCTGTGAGTTTGAGGGGCGCGTGTTCTGGTTAGTGTTCGAGTTGGAGTTTTTTGTTTTAGCCAGGCAGACCTTTTGCAAAGTGCCCTTTCTGCCCGCAGCTGATGCAGGTCGCGTTGAGGGCTGGGCAGTGCTGCCGGGAGTGTTGGGGTGGCCGCAAAAGTGGCACGGTAGCCCTCCGTGGTGGGCGGATGGCCGCGCGGCGCAGGCCTGAGGCAGTCTCTGGTCGGGGGTCCACGATGGGGTCGTGTGATGGGCCAGGAACGAGTTTAAACTTTGAAAAGGGACCTCTAATGAGGTCGCTAGTGTTGCCGTGTCCTCCAGGTTCTGGGCTTCTTTCTCGAGGAGACGCTGGCATACATAATTGGACCAGACCCCTGCAACATACACATCTTGGACGGTGAGTTCCATGTGCTGGGAGGCTGTCACAGCCTGGAAGTTACATTCTCGTGCTAGAGCTTTCAGGTTGCGCAGATAGTCTTCTAGGACTCTGCAGGGTGCTGGCGGCGGGTTGTAAAGATGTGCCGCGCGTAAACTTCATTTACGGGCCGCACGTACAGGCGGTCGAGTATCACGAGGGCCTCGGTGTAAGAGTCAGTAACATCAAGTTGAGTTGAAATACGATGGCTCACCCATGTGTGTAGAAGACTGAGTTTCTGTTCCTCTGTAACAGCGGAGGTAGTCGACGCAACCAGGTAGGCCTTGAAGCACCGAAGCCAGTGCAAAAATATTTCCTTCGCTTCTGCGGCCTGTGGATCGAGTTCCAGTCGATCAGGTTTGAGGGCTTATTCTATGGTAGTTTTTTAAGTTGATTAAATTGATGCGACCATCAATTCTCTCTGAGACACGAGTTGAAGTAAACTGTGGCTTTAATCAACTTACAACTGAGCCTGCCTGCGACTAGCTGAACTGAAGGCAGGCTCGTAAGACCACAGCACTTTATACTTCCAGTTGTGGGAGGAGCCATGGGCGGAGCCAAGGTACATGCTCCTCATCTCCCCCTGTGGGCAGAGCCGCGCAACGGCTCACAGATGGAGCCCACAGGGACACAGTGATATACAGTGTGGATTTATATATTGTACATTCACCACAAACTGTTAATGGCCCACTCCCCTCGCATTCTCACTGTTTTAAAATTTTAAAAATAAATTTAGAGTACCCAATTCATTTTTCCAATTAAGGGGCAATTTAGTGTGACCAATTCACCTACTCTGCACATCTGTGGGTTGCGGGGGCGAAACCCACGCAAACGGAGAGAATGTGCAAACTCCACATGGAGAGTGACCCAGGGCCGGGATCGACCCTGGGACCTTGGTGCCGTGAGGCAGCAGTGCTACCACTGCGCCACCGTGCTGCCCTGCATTCTAACTGTTAATGGCCTCACCCCCTCTCGCTCTCCCACTCTTAATGGCCTCACTACTCTCACAATTTCTCACTGTTAATGGCATCACCCCTCTCTCACTCTCGAACTGTTAATGGTCCCACTCCTGTCGCATTTTCACTGTTAATGGCCTCACCCCTCTCTCACTCTCTCACTGTTAATGGCCTCACTACTCTCACAATTTCGCACTGTTAATGGCCTCACTATTCTCAACCATCTTACTGTTAATGGCCTCAATCCTCTCTCACTATCTTATTTTTAATGGCCTCACTCCACTCACCATTTCTCACTGTTAATGGCCCCACTCCACTCACCATTTCTCACTGTTAATGGCCTCACTGTGTTTTGTGAGGGCCATGAAGAATCCAGCACGTGTTTGTAGAATCTAAAGAATTAACTTTATTTACAATTACATATATACAACAGCAGCAGTACTCCCTCACCGCTCAGTGCTCGTTCCAGACTGGCCAGCTCTACTTATGCACTGGGGAAGCTCATACTCACTAAGGATTGTGGGATTGCCATTAGTCCCCAACCAGTAGTAATCAGGCAGGTTATAACATCCCTCCCCCCCCCCATAGTCCAAGGAAACCACCGAAGACCCTGGCGAAGGAGGGCATCGAACTCGTTTTGCCGCAGGCCAGACACCATATGAGGCGTTGGATCGGGCGGCGTTTAATGAGAAGGAGAACGGCGTTTCCACGATGAATGGCGTGACGGTTGTACATCTACGGGTTGTGGGACCGAGGACTCCCCCTCGGAGGCATCCTGTGTCTCTATCTCGGAGTCGGAGTCCGCTGCCTCCGTCACCTCGGTGTCCCTATCTCCATGTGGTTCTGCAACGACCTGCGCAGGCTTTGAGTGCGGCACCAGAGGAAGATCGTGAGGATCATCCTCCACTGTGTCTGGTCTCTGCGGCTGTAGAAATGAGTTCCAGGGGCAGGGAATCTTTGGAAGAGGCGGCCTTCTGGACCGAACGTGGTCTACATGCTTGCACAGGAGATGACCCTGGGCTTGCACCTGGTAAGAGATCGGGCACGTTCGTCGAAAGATAATGCCAGGGACCCACTGGGCAGCACCAGCAAAATTTCAAATGAACACTGGGCCACCAGGCGCAAACTGCCGAATTGGCCAATGCCGAGAAAGCCCATGTCCCTGCCGTTCTTGAGTGCGGCGTACTTTTGTGCCAATATCCGGGAAAACCATGCTAAGGCGGGTGCGAAGCCTCCGGCCCATTAGGAGTTCTGTGGGAGCTACCCCAGTCACCGCATGTGGAGTGGTCCTATACGAAAACAAAAAGAAAAACCGAGCCAGTCTAGTGTCCATAGACCAGGAAGTCTGTTTCTTTAGCCCCGTTTGACTGTCTGCACTGCGTGCTCCGCCAACCCATTGGAAGCCGGTTGGTATACAGCGGTGTGATATATGGCATATGCTGTTCATCTTCATGAACCTCATAAACTCCTCGCTTGTGAAAGGAGTGCCGTTGTCTGTGACGAGCACCTTGGGGAGGCCATGCGTACTGAAAGACAAATGCATCTTCTCGATCATTGCGCAGGACATTGTGCCGACCATCTTACGTACCTTGAGCCATTTGGATTGGGTATCGATTAAGAAAAGAACATGGATCCTTGAAAAGGGCCGGTGACATCCGCATGCAAGCGCCCACAAGGTCGCCCTGGCCATTCCCAATGATGTCGGGGCGCGGCCGGCCGAAGATTCTGATGCTCCTGGCAAATGGAGCAGTTTTAGGCCACCTTGAATTGCAGTTCCTCTATTTGACATGGCGGTATGACTTTGGAGTATTTCTCAGTAAAATTACCATTATGTTTCTGTTCCCAACATTTGGTGTAAATCTTTAGTTTAGCCCATCATGCTTGTGCGGTATTGTGTGAAGCAAATAATGGCATGATGGGAAAACTAGTCAAGTCTATTTGGTACAAGTGAATTTAAACTGATTTTCATATAACCTAAGGCCCAGAATACAGAGACAGCCGAGGTCAGCATGTCTTGGGAACTGGGTGACTCTGAGAGTCTAGATAAGGCTTGGAACTAGAAGTAGTCTCAATACATAACAAGCTGAACAACTGTCTCTTCCTGTATGTAAACAACTTCTTCCCTTTCTTAAAACAAAGACAAGATAATGATATGAAACTCAAGTCCCCTAAAGGTCAGAAGGTGACGCCATTGTAACGATTATTACTTATGTTTTACTTTCAATCAAATTCCTGACCAAGCTGTATTCATGTTATCTTGATCCTATAATGTATAAGAATCGCCTTCTTTTCTGTACTATCGCAGACTTGGGGACGGACTCCGCAGTTTGTAATTGACTGCCTTCCGACTCCAAGTATCAGCCATTTTCTGCTAGCAGTTCTAATTAGTGAATAAAGTTCAGTTTTGCTTATCTAATGAATGCTGTTTGAATTTCTCTATCACAGTCAAGACGCGGGGAAAATATAAAATACAACACTTGGGGTGTGGGGGTCACTGGCGTATCGAGAGCCACTAGATGATAGTCATTAAGGCACGCTGCTTGACTTTTTTTTGGTACAGGGATGATGGTCGGCTTCTTGAAGCAGATAGGGACCTCAGATTGTTGTAAAGAGAGGTTGAAGATGTCTGTGAATACCCCGCCAGCTGTTCCAAGCTCTCATTCAGGTATTTTTTAAAGGATGTGAGGCAACCCGCCTCTACCACCCTCCCAGGATATGCATTGCAGACCGTCACCACCCACTGGGTAAAAATGTTCCTCCTCCCATCTCCCCTAAATCTCCTGCCCCTCACCTTGAACTTCTGTCTCCTTGTAACTGACCTTTCAACTAAGGGGAATAGTTGCCCCTCATAACCTTGTACACCTCGATCAGGTCATTCCTCAGTCTTCTCTGCTCCTTCGGAAACAATCCAACCTCCCTTCATAACTTCAATGTTCCCTGATAAAAATGTAAATGAACCACTTTTTAATTCTAAAGTTTTCCTTAACCACATGAATAACGTACCCTTTACTGGAATAACTGCAAACATCATGGGTGGGATTCTCTGGCCACTGACACCGAAATCGCGTTCGGCGATTGGTCGGAGAATCCCCTTTCACGACCAAATCTTGGGCAGCGCCGCTTTGGCGCGATGCTCAGGACATTGCCTGAGGCCCACCCCCCCCACCCCCCCAATTCTCCACCCCCGATTGGCCGAGTTCCCGACGGCATCGGTTGAGTGTTGTCTCATCCGTTGGGAACTTGGCATGGTGGCTGCAGACTCAGTTCAGCGCTGCCAAAGTCAGGGGAGGGCCGATCCGCGGACAGATGGGACTTTCCAGGAGCTGGGGGCACTGTTGGGGGTGGTCCGGGAGGCACGAGCCGGCCAAAGGGGGAGCAGTATTTCACAGGCCGGGTCTGCGAGGGGCCGGCGGCACGTTGCGCAGCGCGGCCGCTGCAGGCTGCCACCGTGTGCATGCATGGCCATGGACCTGGCAATTCTCCGAGCCGTACCAGCAGCTAGTACCGGGTGCTCTATGCTGCCTTGATGCTAGTCCCCAACCAAACGGAGGATCGGTGGCCGTTTCACGCCATCTTTTCTATCATAAAATGCCACCGTTCCCATGCTGGCATGGGAACATAGCCTTAAAATCAGAGAATCCAGCCCCATGTCTCCAGTTCTTTAGCTAGGTAAGCTGAGCTGCTGTTGTAATCTTACTTTCCTGGCTGTTAGCCTCCTAAATCAACATGACCACAACCGTTGAAGTGTAATACACACAAAGCTTGTTTGAATAGCATTCATGTATAGCAAGGTTGCTTCAACAGTTTCCCAACCAGATGGCCCCCATTGTCCATATTTAATGGTTTAATTTCTAAATGTAAAGTTTATTCTAAATTTTATGGATTATCAATGGTACATTTGCAACATTGCATGTGGACATGTACTGCTCCAGTAGCTGAGGACTTGCAAATTGAACTGAACATTTGTGCAATCATCAGTGAAAATGCCACCTTTGATCTTACAATGGAAGAAAGGTCATTGATGAAGCAGCTGAAGATGGTTGGGCTTAGTTCACTACCCTAAGGAACTCCTATGTCGGGCTGAGATATTTGACTCACAACAACCAGAACCATCTTCCTCGGTGCGAGGTATGACTCCAACCAATGGATAATGTGCTCCTTAATTTCCACTGACATTCAACTTTGATCACAGTAAGACGTCTTACAACACCAGGTTAAAGTCCAACAGGTTTGTTTCAAACACGAGCTTTCGGAGCACTGCTCCTTCCTCAGGTGAATGAGGAAGAGCAGTGCTCCGAAAGCTTAATCTTAATGCCAAGAACAGGACCTCACCACTTGAACTCAGTTATTTTGTCCATATTTGGACCTGGGCTGTTATGAGGTTTGGAGTGAGTGGTCCACAAACACACTGAACATCGTTGGTATTGCTGTGGAAGTGCCATTTGATAGAACTATTGAAGTCGCCTCCGATCATCTTGCCTATGATTGAGAGCAGGAGTTGTCGTGGGTCTGGAGCCAAATGGAGGCCAGATCAGGTAATGTTGGCAGATTTCATCGTCTGAAGAACACTAGTGAGCCAAATGAGTTTTAATGAAAATCCAATAGTTTCATCGTTAAAAGTACTGAGTTTAGCTTTTTATTTTTGGTTTATTAATTAATTGAATTGGAGTTCCTCCATTTGACATGGCGATATGACTTTGGAGTATTTCTCAGTAAAATTACCATTATGTTTCTGTTCCTAACATTTGGTGTAAATCTTTAGTTTAGCCCATTTGGGGTGTGGGGGTCACTGGCTTATCCAGAACTGAGTGGTTTGCTAAGCCATTTCAGAGGGTAGTTAAGAGTTAACCCCATTGATCTCACTACCTTGAGGAACTTCTACATGTCCGAGGGAATTCCTGCATTGTTCCTGCGCAGCTCAATGCAAACTGGAGGAACAACATCTCATCTTCCGGTTAGGCACGCTACAGCCTTCCGGTCTCAACATCGAATTCAACAACTTCAGGGCCGGGATTCTCCCTTCTGGGGACTAAGCCCCCACGCCGGCGGGAAAACCGGCGCCAACTACTCCAGCGTCAACAGCCCCCGACAGAAAGGAATTCTCCGAACGTTCAGGGGCTAGGTTGTCGCCGGAGGGGTTGGCGCTGCTCCAGCCGGCGCCGAAGGGATGGCGGGAGTTTGCGCATGCGTGGAACGGCTGGCGTGATTGCGTGCATGCGCAGACTGCTGGCGTATTTCCGCGCATGGATTCTCTTCTCCGTGCCGGCCCCGGGCAATATGGTGGATCCCTACAGCGGCCCGGCGCGGAGGAAATAAGTCCCCCCCCATGCAACAAGCCCGCCACAGATCAGTGGGCCCCAACATGGGCCAGGCCACCGTGGGTGCTCTGCCAGGGGTCGGATCCCCCCTTACCCCCCTAAGAACTGCCTCCACATACTCACCTGACAGTTCTGCCGTGCGTGAGGTGAGTAATTCACGCCGGCAGGACTGGCCAAATTTGGACAGCCGCTCGGCTCATCAGGGCCCGGAGAATCGCTGTCAACGGCCTCCGACCAGCATGGCGGGAATCCCGCCGCTGCCTGAAAAGCGGCGCTGGAGAATAGGGCATCCAGCGTCGGGGTGGGATTCGCGCCTCCCCACGGAGATTCTCCACCCAGCGGGGGGTCGGAGAATCCCGGACCAGATGATTAGCTCTCCCCCACCTTGACCCCTTTGTTTTCATCCCATTGAATTTCACCTGTCTTTTACCGTTTATTTCTTTCTTGTCGTTCTTTATATCCATTTAACACCCCCTATCTTATCCCCTTTCCTTAACTTTTCTCCCCTTTTCTTCCCCCTTCTTTTCCCCCCACATCCACATCTGTCACAGTTTACCCTCTGATATTAGCTTCTCTGCTGTTTGGCCTTTCACACCTTTTGTTCTTACTGGGGACTGCCATTAGCACTCTTTCCCTTGGTTTCTGTTGCTATTAGCACCCTGTTCCTTTGGTTTCTGTGACTATGACTCATCTTTCATTCTCTCACTCCACTGTATAAATATTTCCCACTTTTTCTGTCTTTTAGCTTTGACAAAGGGTCATCTGGACTCGAAGCGTTAGCTCTTTCTCTCCCTACAGATGCTGCCAGACCTGCTGAGATTTTCCAGCATTTTCTCTTTGGTTTCAGATTCCAGCATTTGCAGTAATTAACTTTTATAAAACCTTTCACTTTTTGTTTTGTATAATCCTGTTCTATATGGTCCAACGCCGGCATCTCCACATCATGGCTATATGGAAAAGAAAGACTGCTTTCATGCTACAACACACATTGTTTCATTGTCGGAGAGTTGTGGATGGAAAGAGTGAGGGAGAGAGTGGGGGGAGGAGGAGAGGGGCTGTTCTTGTTCACAAGGTGTTACCTAAGCTCTATTCTCCCTTCCTGGACACACTGACACAGCACTCACTGAGGCACCCTCAATTACGACGCGAGAGCGAGGTCGGTAATCAAAAGGCTTTAATATACAGAGAACAGGACAGCATTTGAGAGAAGTGTGCTCGCCACATGGAGCCTTATCCTATATACTATTTCCTGGGGGCGTAGCCAGAGGCGGAGTCCCCAGTGTTCCAAGCCTCTTAAAGGGGCAAGGTATTAAAGGTCAGGTACCGTTTACGGCAGTTATTAATACCGTTCATCACACTCACTCACCTCACTCAATGTAACTCAGTATCACCAGAAGTGAGGCTCCAGTTCCCAGGGAGGTGCTGCAGAAGCGGATCACAGCTGGGTCTGGCCTGTTGAGAGGCCAAGTGACAGCTCACCTGGGCCTATTCACCTCATCTCCAGCACAGACTACCTCCTGTTCTTTCATCTTCTATTTATTTTCATTGGCCTCCCAGAAGATGTTGTTGCAAATTGTTCAGTGTAGCTGAAAGACTCCTGCATTTGGTGGCCAGCTCCCTTACTTCCACCCTTTTCAATCATAGATTCTGTTTCTGGCAGGTGGGAGGAAACCTGTGACTGGAGGAGCTGGAGGGATGAGTACATCACACACTGAATGCACGGGCTTGCCTTATTAGTCTCCCCTGTAGATTGTATTCAATAGGTCTTATCAACTTCCAGGAAAGATAATATGAGAGCATCAAATAAAGAAAACATTCAGCAGGACATTCACACCTGCAGACCTATTCAAACATTATAACATATTCACTTCTTTTTCATATGTAAAATGAAGAACATTGCTAGATGGCCTCAATAGGCTAATCGACATGAGGGAGAGAGGAACAGACAGCACCACACCATGCAGAGGACCTGCACAACCTGCTTGGCAAGTTAATCACCAGAAATCAATGAATGTAAAGAGGAGCCTGCATTCATCCATTGTTGGAGAGACAGAGGGCTGGATTCTCTGATTCTACGGCTAAGTGCCGACGCCGGCGTGGGAACTGTGGTGTTTCACGATGCCAAAATTGGCTGCGAACACTCACTGATTCGGGACTGGTGATGGACTAACATTGGTGACAGGGAAAACTCCCGGCTCCCACGCCAAAAACAGCCAGAGAATGGCTGGGTCCGTGGCTGCACATGCGTATGGTGAAGACCTGTAGCGCCGTACAACATACCACCGGCAATGCACGGACCCGACCTGCCAAATGCAGCCCCACAGGTTAATCACTCCCACCCCCTGGCCACCCGCCACCAGTCCCTCAGCCTTCGCGGAAGCCCTCCGGCCAGCGGTACGGCTCTCGGCCGACTGTGGTGGCACTGGACATAGTCCGCGGCCGCCACGCCGGGTTCCCGTCCCCTCAGACCATACGCAACCGTGCAGTCGGGAACTTGGAATATCGGGGGAGAGCATTCCGATGACGCACCAACGCCATGCCAACGACGTGCGGCGCGTGATGCGTGACGCGATGATGTCAGTTCCGAGAGGGCAGAGACTCAAACTGGTGACGCCCCTGATTTGGGCGTAGGAAGGGATTCTCCACCCGATCGCCGATTACGATATCGGAGTCGGGCAACGGAGAATCCTGCCCAGAATCTGCGATTGGAGGAGCCGCTCTGTTCTTCCCGCAATTTATTGTTACTCCAATCATGATTGCGGTCAGTTCCTGTTCTCAGAATCTGACAATTTAACTGACAGTGCGAAGGAGCTAAATGTAGAGAGTTCCGAGGCTTCAGTGACATTGGTTGCAAAAGGCAATGCTGTGCCAGTTGGTTTAGTTCATTTCAGTGATTGTAGCAGTAGTGACAGCTAAGGGCAGCATGGTGGCGCAGTGGGTTAGCACCGCGGCCTCACGGCGCTGAGTCCCAGGTTCGATCCCGGCTCTGGGCCACTGTCCATGTGGAGTTTGCACGTTCTCCCCGTGTTTGCGTGGGTTTCGCCCTCACAACCCAAAAGATGTGCAAGCTAGGTGGATTGGCCACGCCAAGTCGCCCCTTAATCGGAAAAAAATGAATTGGGTACTCTAAATTTAAAAAAAAACTGCAGCTATGGTGCCCTGAGACTATAAACCCATAGTCAGCCACATCTCCTACAGCTCTTCTAGCCCTTTCCTTTTGCTGTTGTTCTTCCTCCTCCGATTGCCAGAGCGGACTTGATAGAAGTACCCACATGAAGAAAAGGATTTGGCTCCAGATACTCCTTGTGAGTTCAGAACGTTCTCCAGTAACTGCTATGGAAATTGTCTAAGCAGCTGGAAACAACAGTATAATACGAGCAAAATGTCTCAGAAAACTTGCAGTTTGTGCGAGAGCAAATGAGGAGCTCTTTGATTTTTACAAGAAATGGCCACCTCTCAGATTTGTATTGTCAATGGTGCAGGAGTGGCCAGGTGCAGGAACCAACAGTAGCAATGCAGATCTGAGTCAAAACTGTTGTTGGCAATGCTAACTATGGTAACTGCTATCTGACACTGATTTGCATTTATTATTCAGACTCCACCTGTTTCCAGCAGGAGGACTAGCTGCCTCGATCGTGGTTTGCATGAAAGTCTGAGTGGGCGGACAACCAGAAGACCACTCTTTGATTCAATTCGTCATTTTGATCTCGCTGCCATAAGGAAAAAAGAGGAGACCAGCTCCCAACCTCTGTCATCAATCAGTACCTCTGCGTAATTTAAATATGGTGGCAAGGGGTGATACTGCTCAAGAGGTGCAAGATTTGTGTGCCATTTTCGAAAAGAAAATTATATTTTGGGATACATTGGTGTAATTTGAGACAGGGAGGCCAAATTTCATAGCCCCAACAAATGGACATGGAAATACAATGCACGATTAAACCCACCCCCTACCCAATCCTTTCAATGCAAGCAGCGCTCCAACTTTCTGATGGATGCAAACTTATATGAAAACAATGTGTAAATCAGTGCTTTTTGAAAAACTTGACAGTTGCTGAGAGTGAAAAAGACCTTGGGAAGCTTTGTGGATGACCAGGGAACTTAAACAAAAAATTGGAACTACAAAGCTGCTCGGAAGTCAGAAGCAACAGTTCCTACTTGCAGTAATTTGTTTTAAAGCCGGACTTTCAAGTCTGAAGCTCTGGTTGCTCAGTCTGGACAATGATGAGGATGCCATTTACAACAATGTGCCAGGTACCCTTCCCCAGCCTCTGGGCCCTGGTGGTTTGCACTTTGTCCATCCCCTGTCCCGGGCCCTGCCTAACAAAACAAATATTGTAAAATTAGTCTAGTGAGAGTGCATAGTTTTGATGAAAACTGCCCAATTTTCTATCCATTAAAGTCACACCAGGTAAATTGGGCAGGTTCCTTTACAAATGTATACTTGATGACCATCCTGAAAAACATTCTCAAAATACTAATCCTATAACCTCTCCAGTCTGGGACCACCAGTTATCTGGAAACTTTTGAGGCCCAAGCAACTCAAGTACTTGCCAGTCAACTGTTTGGGTAAAAATTCTAGAAAGTATGGGCGCAGTATAGATCATTGACCAAGGAAAACAATTTTTATTACTGTTATCATAGAGTTGTTGAATTTACAGTACCGAAGGAGGCCATTCAGCCCATCAAGTCTGCACCGGCGCTTGGAATGACCATCCTACCTCAGCCCACACCTCTACCCTGTCCCTGTAACCCAGTAACCCCACCCAACCTAACCTTTTTGGACTCTAAGGGGCAATTTAGCACAGCCAATCCACCTAACCTGCACATCTTTAGGCTGTGGGAGGAAACCGGAGCACCCGGAGGAAACCCACGCAGACACAGGGAGAAGGTGCAGACTTCACACAGGCAGTGTGCCAAGCCGGGAATCAAATCTGGGACCCTGGAGCTGTGAAGTAACTGTGCTAACCACTGTGCTGCCATGCCGATACTGTTTTATCACTTATCATGTTTTAGGTAAATATTTGTACTGCTGCTGTTTTCCAATTCATATTCTAGATCTTCATTCTATAATTCAGAAAATTCTGAAATCCAGAAATGACTTGGACCCAAGCATTCCAGACTGGAAAGGTCTCACGTGTATCACTTGCTTTATCAACTCATATACTCAATGCCACATGCACCACTAATGTTCCAACTCACCCATTCTAGCATTCAACTGTATCTTTATCTCTCCACACATTTGAGATTACACTGCCTTATTTGCATTGCCCGAAGATATGCAATAAAAAATGGCTCCAGTTGAATTGATAGGCTGGTAATGCAAATTATTGTTCTGCAATCAATTTCACCGTTGAAACACCCATCTTCTCAATTTTACCTATTCCCAGTGCCCAAGGAATGCTAGACAGCAGCATGCACAGACAATTTGTATTCTCAGCACAGCTAAGAGCACAAGTGCAGAAATTTGTTGTAGGATGATATCCCTTTCATTTGCATGCACCCACCCATTTATATGTGGGCGTGTTCTGTGCCTGCCACCAAATGGGCTGGACGTGTTAATGGATGGAAAAAGAGCAAAGGCAAGGGTATTGGGTTTCAGTCTCCTTTCTGCTATTGCCTGTTCCCAATATAGTGGATTACAAAAATTCTTTGGATATGGGCCTAAATTCTACTTCCCAACATCTGCATCATCATGCAAAAGTTGCTGTTCATTGGGTTGATTAGTTGTAGAGTTTTCACACAGCAGATAATAATGGAGAGTTTCAGTAGCATGCCTGTACACCACACTGTGTCATAGACACAGAATAAGTCAACTAAGGCATTTCCTGTCTTCGGGCATTTCTGGAAGCCAGCCTCAGTGTATGAGATTAGTGTCAGACCTGTTGAAACTGTTTTGGCCTGTGTATAAACTTGCCTGTTTTTGCCAAAGTGTGCACTTTGGAGATTAAATCAGTTGCCTACACAGAACTAAGAACAAGCTCCCACAGGGACCAGTCCATGCACTGGCTCTCTTCAACACACCAGCAACCTCCCTCCTGCAAACTCACTTCTCTTTGCATATTCTGATGACTTGGCCCTGGTTTTCCAGTGTGGTGAATCACAGTCTGTGTAATTCACACTGTTATTATATATGATGTACTGTGTCTATGTAAGCTCGGTATACGAACAGTTGCACGGCTCTACCCATAGGGGGAGATGAGGAGTTTGTACTGGGCTCCACCCTTGGCTCCGCCCATGGCTCCTCCCACTAACCGGAAGTATAACGCTTGGCAGTCGTGAGCCTGCCTGCCAGTTCATCTCGTTGCAGGCAGGCTCCGTTGTAAGATCATTAAAACCACTGTTCACTTCCAACCACGTGTCGTGTGAATTGATGGTCACATCATCCAGGCTAAAGAACTCCAGGACATGGGATAAAAAAGCTCACTGAAGATTTCTCTTCTCTGGAAGCCGACCTCAGAAAACGGAGACTTCGGCCAAACACTGCCAAGGCTGTTGCTTCAGCCTTCCACCGAAACAACCCGATGGCTAGGGAAGAACTTCATGTCTGGTTCTGTTGCTGAACACTCACCCATGGCACAATGCAAAAGTATCTTGGCATCTCTCTTGTCACTTCCAGAACATTCGAGTCAAGTTCAAGCTGAGAGTGAATCTCACAAGAAAACTGGCAGATATCACCTGGGACAACAAAGTCGACACACTCTGCACTGCTTCACATGGCTTGGTTTATTCAACAGCGGAATACTGCTGCTCAACCTGGCTGAGGAGCAGCCACACAAACATGGCAGATATCCACTTCTGGAACGCCGTGAGGATCATTTCTGGAACACTGAGACAAACACAGCATGGGTTCTCTTTTTCCGTTGGCAGTGCACCCCTGCCAGTGGGTTTCCTGGCGGAGTGGAGTGGTTTTAATGGGCAATCCCATTGACAAGCGGCGGGAAGTTAGAATCCTGCCACCAGTGAATGTCTTGCCACCGAGAAACATGCGGCTGGGGAAGCGGAGAATCCAGCCCACTGTGTCAGTTGAGGTCAGTTGTGCAATTTAGAATGGTCAATCCACCTAACCTGTACACCTTTGGACTGTGGGAGGAAATCAAACATCCAGAGGAAACCCACGAAGATGCGGGGAGGACATGCAAAATCCACACAGTCACCAAAGGTTGGAATTGAACCCTGGTCCCTGGTGTTGTGAGGCAGCAGTGCTAAATACTGTGCCGCCCACTAATGCAGTCAATGCATTCTAACAGTGTGATACATTTTTTTAACACAATTGAGCAGTATCATGTATGAACTTCAGTGACTGTGCAATGTCAGGTGCACAGGTTGTACATGCTAAAGGATGAGGAAATGAAACAGCATGTTCCCTCAGTTGTTCAGAATATGGCAGAGGACAGACCATAGTCAACCTGCCCGTGATTTCAAAACCCAAAACAAAGCTTCTACTCTTAGATGTGATGTTGTGTTGTGACTAGGTAGCCTTTGCTGAACAAGCCTTAATATGTTATTAGCAAGACTACCAACCAATTTAAGAGCGTGTAACATAGCTCATTATGCTTGCTAGACATGACATGCGTTCATACACAGTGACCCTCTCTCTGCAAACAAAGGAATATGTTCAAGTCTTGCACCTCTCTTGAATTACCTTGGAGTTGGGGAGCCTACAGTTCTCTGTTGCTTTTTCCATGGTGATGCCTCATCCAATTGGAGTTGTCTTGCCAACCAATCACCACCCTTTTCTCCTGTTGTATAAATTGTTGTGATTGTTTAAAATTTGCCATTCTTGTATTTGTCCTGAAGAGTGTAAGATGGAAGGTGCAGAAACATGTCTCTCTTTTAACTATATTCAAGTTCTGTACTGCCAAGTGGGTTATTGTAACCTCTTTTAAGATATGTCTCATAAATTCCATGTACACCTTTATCAAACCTGAAAGGGTTGGTAATCAATGAAACAAAAACAAGAATCAGCAGTCCAACTGGATGGCTTACATTCAAAGAGAGTGTCATTGGGTGTGGTCCCAAATTCTCGGTAATAGGATGAGACATTTAGCTGCAAGAAACACTCTATTTTCATTCTGAACAATTAACTTGAAACTATGTAACAAAAACATAGCAATGTGCAAATTTGTGTGTGAATTAAAATCATAATTTGTTGGTCTTTTAGTTGGTAATAAGATGTCCTTATTGCTCAGTGAAACTGGATTAGAATAAAATGTTATTGATAAATTGATAAATTGTGTGGCACGGTGGCACAGTGGTTAGTAATGCTGCCTCACAGCGCCAGCGGCCTGGGTTTGATTCCATCTGTCTAGGGTGGCCTTTCGAATGGTCGGTGCAGGCTCGATGGGCCGAATGGCCTCCTTCTGCACTGTAGGGATTCCATGATTCCATGATCTTAAAAAATATCTCTTTTATATTTGTTATTGATTTGTATGTGGTCCCCAGCAAGACCAATGATGCCAGGTATCTTAGTTGCAGTATTTAATGCTTTCATTGCTAGCTGAGTCATTGGATTGACGATGTTTTCCTTAGGATTGTTATGGGCCAGGGTTTAGAGAACCCCAAAGTGTATCATGGAGTTCACCTGACCCACAACTTTTAATTGATTGTGGTATGGGGAGCACATGGCCCACTCTACAGGTGTGGTACAGCAGAAATGGAAAAGTATTTTTTTAAAGCAAAACAATGTTTATTCTATGAACTTAAGTTAACCTTTTTAAAACATACAGTGAACATCTTAGCAACCATTAATTCAAATGCAACCCCCAAAGACTACAACACTAAGTAATTCTTTAAGCTTTCCTTTAACATCCATAAGACTTAAAAACAAAACTTTTAACAGAAACACATCAGGTTAAAGTCACTACTGAGAGCAGTTATTAGTTTTAAATCACCAAAGGATCGATTTACAGGTTTTAGATTATGGAGAGAGAGACTCGTATACCTTCTGGCTGTGACTGCAGCTATCCAGCTCTGAAAATGAAACTAAAACCCATCCTGCAGCAAACAACCGAAAACAAAAGTAAAACGCTGACAGACAGCCCAGCTCCACCCACACTCTGACACCACTGATAAACACCCATTTCTTAAAGGTACATTTCTTAAACACTCATTTCTCAAAGGTACTCTCACATGACAGGATTACTTAAACTAACTATGGACCGACGAATAACAATCATCCACAGAGAGATTAAAGAGAGACCAACATCTTCTTCTGAACAAAAGAGGATTACCAGTTGAAGAGACAATAGATTTTTCTTCAAACAGTTGACCTCTGTCAATTTCATAATACCTGTCCTTACAGATAAGTTGAGAAATTGGTGTCTATTGAACCTGTTGAAATTTATTATTATCAGATTGGTGAGGGGCGATCTGGTGTTTTTTTTTCCAATTAGTCCAGTGACCTGTGATGCTATGAACATATTAAGATCAGACAACTGATTTAGTTAGTCACTGAAATATAATATTGTGGAATGTTAGTTGGCTAGATTTTTCCTTCAATGCTGCATTATTTTCAGGTGGCACCAGGGCAGCGTGAAAACTAGGTGGGTCCCATTAAACAGATCCCTACCTAGCTAACATCTGTTCACTTTTCCCACATTGTTCCTGCAGACTCCCAAAGCATCCACCCAAATAGGGGCAGCCAGATTTAAATGAGGGAACCCCCATGTGGTGTCACATGTCTGCATTTGTTTGCCTGCAAAATATGCAGGTGTCCAATGTTTGCAATTTGCTCCAGAAAAGACCAAACTAATTTTAAAGGATGACAAAAGATAAAACGTTTCTTACAATCCTTACTTGAATTATTTTGAACCTTTTTCTGCTTCTGACGACTGCTCCAATTTCTACCTTTGTGGCTCCTCCTGCAGGGCTTTCATATTTTCCCAACTCCATTTTAGAGAGGGCAGAATGGGATTTGCTTTGGGAATACTCCTGTACCGTTTGGAAGAAGAAGAGGAAAATGAATGGAGACAGTTCAAACCAGTCAAGTGCTACAGGACAATTACGATACTCTTACTTTGAACATAGAAATCAAGGTGCTTCTGCCGCCTGTTGACCCAGTGTTAGTGCCCATGGAGGCTGCACCTTATGAGGGAAGCAACAATTATTTATACTTTATCGTGAAATCTGATCTGCAGCTCACCTCCACCTTAGATTCCACACATTGACTGGGTGAGAAGGCCACCACTGTCCTAATTTTTTATTCTAGCAGGCTACCTCAAGGGGCTTGTGTAACATTTGACCATGCTCACCTTAGCTTGGATAATCCAGTTCACCCTCTATGTTCTGTGCCTCACCCTGTGTGCTCCCTATGGTTCATTTCTAATGCATTCAGCAGTCTCTGACTTACTGTTTTACATGGTGAGGTGACTGACAGGCCGTGAATAGGGGTCGGTCAGATTATTACCATATTTTATTCTTTATCCTGTGTGAGATCTAGAGGAGAAGAAAGGTTTGAATGGGTGACTAGGAAATAGATTTAATGTGCAGAAGGAGGGACATCAAGGTTTCATGGTGCAGTTTAAAGGAGTATCATAATGGACGTCGAGCTAGCACTTGTCCTCCTACTTTCACATCTCCAACAATAATAATAACCGCTTATTGTCACAAGTGGACTTCAATGAAGTTACTGTGAAAAGCCCCTAGAATAAGATCCCAAATGGGAGGCGGGTATATTCAAATAGTCCCCTATGGATATTTATGGTCACAAATGTTCTGCACAATGGACCAAGCTTCACCTGTAAATAGGCGTGGCTCATGCTAAGTTTTGAAAAGGAACACCCTCCAGCTAGTTTTGCATGCAAATCTTCCACTCTAGGCATTGGGCGGTGGTCCAGGTGTTTACCGTGAGCTTGTACTCCCTGCAGAATTGGACAGATCTGTCGGCCTTCATTATTGGCGTCGCACTCCGCAAGTTGTACAGCAATTATAATCCCCACATCCTCCAGGCACTGATGTTCCACATCAACCTTAGCAAGCAATGTGTAGGGGAAAGGCCTCGCCATAAAGTACCTGGGTTGAGCATCAGGATCCATGTGGATATGGTTCTTGGCCCTTTTTATCCTGCCCAGGCCTTCCTGGAACACTTTGCGTATTTGCTCATATTTTACAGATTCCTGGTGTCCATCCGAAAATCTGTTGCCAGTGGAAATGGAGAACTCACAACGAGACACGCCCCAGCAAACTGGGCCCTGATCCCTGCACCACAACCAAGGGAAGAAAGGCCAACTATTGCCCGTGTGTTACCAGAGATACCATGGTCCCCACATGCTCAATGGCTCATCATTATAGGTCGTCAACCTCACCTTGGTGTCGCGTAATGTTAGTGGCATGATCCCTGCTCTAAATCGTTGAGACGTCTGATGGTCCAAGATGGAGATGGCAGCTCTAAGGTCCATTTCCATCACTACAGGGTAACTATTACTTGTAAGGTGACCCAAATCAGCACTACCTTTGAGGCTGTGAGAGAGTTCAGCTGCATCAAACATCCTCCTCATCTAGGGAACCATGTGCAAAGCCCTTACTTGCGGTGATCTCGGCAGTTGCCTTGGACAATGTTCTCTGGCCATCATGTGTCCTCCAGCCACACATCTGGCAATATGGTTGGCTCTCCCTTTCTTCCTTGGGGTAGGTATCCCATAGATCAGCGGTGGCTTCCGATTACTTGGCCTAGCTGCGGAATTGCCTCTGGGGTTGCACTTTAGGAGGTGAATTGGCCTGACCGACATTGCCCCCTGCTGCAGCGGGAGTTTGAAAGGTAGGGCAGGCCAAACCATAGACGCCATAGTCCACGGACCCCTGCAGCTCCTATACTCCTTTCTCTGCGTGCTCATGAGACAGTGACAGTTTGATGGCCTTTTTAAATCTAAGGTGGGCTCTGCCAACAGCTTCTGCTGAGTAGCCATGTTGTTTATCTCACAAACCAACCTGTCACCATCTCAGAGAAGGATGGCCCGAACTCACAATGCTCTGCCAGTCGTCTAAGGAGGGTCAAGAAGTCAGTGACCGATTCACCTGGAGACCCCATTTCCATATTATATCTATACAGCTGTATGATAATGGAAGGTTTAGGGTCATAATGTTCAGCTACCAACGTGATCAGCTCGTCAAACGATCAGGAGTCTAGTTCGGCCAGGGTAAGTGAGATTCTTTATAATTCCAAAAGTCAGAGCCCGGCAGGCAATCAGGAAGAAGACGGTCTTCCTCCAAAATACCGCTAGCCTAGAAAAAGTACCTCATGCATTCAGCATACTGGCTCCAGTCTTCCAGGCCTGCATCAAAGGCTTCCAGTTTACCCAACAATGGCACCTTGAACTTTTCTGTCCACACGTTCTGAGATAGTAATCATCTGGGGTGGCTAGGCAGTTACACAAGTGAGTGCGGAGTCTCCTTTATCCTTGTCACAAGTTTTTATTTTTTTTATTTTTATTTTTAAAATAAATTTAGAATACCCAATTATTTTTTCCCATTAAGGGGCAATTTAGAGTGGCCAATCTACCTATCCTGCACATCTTTGGGTTGTGGGGGTGAAACCCACGCAGACACGGGGAGAATGTGCAAACTCCACACGGACAGTGACCCAGGGCCGGGATTCGAACCCGGGTCCTCAGCGCCGTAGGCAGCAATGCTAACCACTGTGCCACCGTGCTGCCCTACCTTGTCACAAGTTTAATAACTTGAGAAAGCCAGCAGTAATGGAACAAGGGTTTATTGAACTGTGTACAATAATCTGTCCACGGCTACTCCCTCCCAATCCAGCCCTTGTTAGGACAACCAACAACTCCGGGCCCTGCTTGGGCCAGGTTTTATGTATAGTTTGTAACGAGCTCCCGTTAGGTGCCCCCCCCTCCCCCCCCCCCCAAATCTGGGAAGCTTGTGCTTCATGAGTCCTACAGGGAGATTGACAATTGTTTCTCCGGGGTCCTCGTGGGGGTTAAGACAGTTAACCAACTCTTCTACAAAGGAAAGCAAAGGATCATTTGCTTCCAGCTGAACAGGTAGAACTTGATAACATCCCATTCATCAGACAGAACAACCTGCAACACTGCATTCCCTGAGCTCTGTGCTGATATATTAGCCCATGTGTTCAAGCCTTATGTCAGGGCGGAAACAAGAACTATGTGGCATTGTGTTGCATACACCATCATTGAGCTGTACTCACACCATGGTCTTCTGTGACCATTCTGTGAATCTGAGTGTCAGATAAAGAGGGACCTAAAGCTGACCCTCTGCTAGTTTCCATTTGAAGTCTCTGAAAGTATAGTGGATATGCTTACCATTTAGTTATGGTATCTGTAATAATCTTTATTGTCACAAGTAGGCTTACATTAACACTGCAATGAAGTTACTGTGAAAAGCCCCCAGTCACCACATTCCAGCACCTGTTCGGGTACACAGAGGGAGAATTCAGAATGTGCAATTCATCTAACAGCACATTTTTCAGGACTTGTGGGAGGAAACCGGAGCATCAGAAGGAGACCCACTCAGACACGGGTAGAACGTGCAGACTTCGCACAGACAGTGACCCAAGCTGGGAATCAAACCTGGGACACTGGCGCTGTGAAGCACCAGTTCTACCCAATGTGCGACTGTGCTGCCTGGGTGAGGTGGTGGTGTAGTGATATTGTCACTGGACTAATAATCCAGCATAATGCTCTGGGTACCCGCGATCAAATCCCACCCTCGCAGATGGCAGAATTTAAACTCAATAAAAATCTGGAATTAGAAGTCTAATGATGACCATGAAACCATTTGTTGATTGTCATAAAACCCAGCTGGTTCACTGATATCCTTACCTGGCCAGATCCACAGAAATGTAGTTGACTCTTACATCCCCTCTGAAATAGCCTAGCAAGCCACTCAGGTGTATTTGGACTACCTGGCAATGACCTAGGCATCAGAAAAGACAATGGGCTGAAAATCCTAAAAGTTCTCCTCACTAACATCTGGGGGCTTGTGCCAAATTGAGAGAGCTGTCTCACAGACCAGTCACTGAATCTTACCTTACAGATAATGGGCGGAATTCTCCGACCCCCCCGCAGGGTCTGGGAACCACCTGGGGCCTGCGTAAATCCCGCCCCCGCCATGGCCGGAATTCTCTGCCATCCGGGAATCGGCGGGAGCGGGAATCGAGTGATTCTCTGGCCCGCGATGGGCTGAAGTCCCGCCACTCTCAGGCGTCTCCCGCCAACGTGGTTTAAACCACCTCTGTGCCGGCGGGATTGGCGGCGCAAGCAGGCCCCCGGAGTCCTGGGGGGGGGGGCGCGCGGGGCGATCAGACCCCCGGGGGTGCCCCACGGTGGCCTGGCCCGCGATCGGGGCCCACCGATCGGCGGGCGGGCCAGTGCCGTGGGGGCACTCTTTTCCTTCTGCCGCCGCCACGGCCTCCACCATGGCGGAGGCGGAAGAGACCCCCTCCACCGCGCATGTGCCGGTGGTGACGTCAGCGGCCACTGACGCTCCGGCGCATGCACGGACTCACGCCGACCGGCGAAGGCCTTTCGGCCAGCCGCGACGCAGATCGGCGTAGCGCCAAAGGCTTTTAGCGCCAGTCGGCGGAGCGGGAGTCACTCTAGCGCGGGCCTAGCCCCTAAAGGTGTGGAGAATTCCGCACCTTTGGGGAGGCCCGGCGCCGGAGTGGTTGGCGCCACTCCGCTACGCTGGGACCCCCCGCCCCACCGGGTAGGGGAGAATTTCACCCAATGTCTCACCACCACCATCACCATTCCAGGAAAGACCCAGGAGAGGTGGCACTGTGGTATACAGTCTGGAGGGATTTGCCCGAGGAGTCCTCAACATTGACTCTGGACCTCATGAAGTCAAATGGCAACAGGTCAAACATGAGCAAGGAAACTGGCTGCTGATTACCATGTGTCAGCACATCCCCATACCCCAAGTTGACTCCCTCCCCTCAATCTGATGAATACTCATCCATGTTGAACAGCACTTGAGGAAGACCTGAGGGTGGAAAGGTTCCAAAATGTACTCTGGGTGGGGACTTCAATGTCCATCACCCAACTGTGGCTCGGCAGTACCACCACAGACTGAGCTGGTCAGGTCCTAAAGGGTTTAGCTGACTGGGTTTGCGGCAGGTGATGAGGCAACCAATATGAAGGAAAAGCATGCTAGAGTTCATCCTTGCCAACCTGTTTGCCACAGATGCATCTGTCCAGGACAGTATTGGTAGGAGTGACCGCTACACAGTACTTGTGGAAACAAAGTCCCGTCTTCACGTTGAGGATACTCTCCATCGTGATGTGTGGCCTATTACCATGCTAAATGGGATAAACTTGGAACAGACCTAGCAACTCAAATCTGGCATCCCTGAGGTGGAGTGGGCCATCAGCAGCAGCCTCATGGCTGTAACCTATAACCTCATGGCCTGGCATATCCTCACTCTACCATTAGCACCAAGCAGGGGGATGAACCCTGCTTCAATGAAGTGTGGCTTCGATGAACCCAGGTGCAGACTAAAAATGAGGTGACAACTTGATGAAGCTACAACACAGGACTGCTTGCTTGGCAAACAGCATAAGCAGCAAGTAATAGACAGTGCTAAGTGATCCCATAATCAATGGATCAGATCTAAGCTCTGCAGTCCTGCCACATCTAATCGTGAATGGTGGTGGACAATTAAACAGCTAACTGTAGGGGAGACTCCACAAATATCCCCAGCCTCAATGATGGAGAGGGCCAGCACATCTGTGCAAAAGATAAGGCTGAGATATTTGCACCAATCTTTAGCCAGAACTGCTGAGTGAATGATCCATCTCGTCCTCCTCTGGAGGTCCCCAGCATCACAGATGTCAGTCTTCAGCCAATTTGATTTACTCCATGTGATAGTAAGAAACGGCTGGATACTGCAAAGGCAATGGGCCCTAACAATATTCAGCCAATAGTACTGAAGATTGGTGCTCCAGGGTTGCTGCACCCCTGGCTAAGGTGTTCCAGTACAATTACAACACAGATATTAGCCTCCCCGAACAGGCGCCGGAATGTGGCGACTAGGGGCTTTTCACAGTAACTTCATTGAAGCCTATGCGTGACGATAAACGATTTTCATTTTTCATTTTTTTTAACCGGCAAAATGGGTAATTGCCAAGGTTTGTCTATACACAAGAAACAGGACAATTCCAATCCGGCTATTTACTGGCTCATCACTCAACTCTCCATCATCAGCAAAGTGATGGAAGGAGTCATCAACAGTGCTATCAATTGGCACTTACTCAGCAATAACCTGCTCATGGACGTTCAGTTTGGATTCTGTGAGGGTCACTCAGCTCAACATTATGTCAGTTTAAAAGCTAATAATTTTCTAAAGAAGTGTGAATTAAACATGGAAGTGTAAGTTTCAAAAAGGAATTGAATAAGTACTTGAAGGGAAATGGACAGACCAATAGGAAAAGAGGAGCAGAGTGGAACTAATTGGATTGTTTTGCCAAAAAGCCAGCATAGGCTTGAGGGGCTGAATGGCCTCCTTCCATGTTGTCTTATACTATTAAATTCAGGGCTAGAGGTAGATGGATTTTATTTTATACAGCATACTGGAAATTTTAAATTGTGATCTTTTGAAGGTATTTCTAAAGCCTTTGGAAACAATGTGCTTCTCCCTGAGGGAAGAAGTGATTGCACCGAGCTTCATAGGTAAAGGAAAACAGCATGAAATTGAAATATATGTTTTAAAATAGTGATTGTACAATCACTGCCACGGTTTCTGCCCACGTTTTGAATCAATGATAGATTGTTATACACAACTCATGCATGTAAGGGCATTCTGTCAGGACAATTTGTTCCATATTAAAAGACCTTCACTTTTAAATATCAAGAGGTGTTCCCTCATCATTTGTCCTAACTTGAATGGAAATCAATACAATACCTGGCAATGTGGTGTAAATGGTTAAAATTAGATTTATGTAATTTCTCCAAGATTTCTATCAATGGTCCACCAAAGTTTGAAACTTGGTGTGCATTAATTTTGTAGTGATTTTGGACAAGCAATTGAGGATTGGATAATATTTCCGGATAATAGTGCCATTGGTAATAGCTCAGGGTCGATCTTCCATTTCCATCATAATCTTAGCCATGGGCCTGACCCATTTCCTGAGGCAAGATCATTAAACATGCGGGTTGAATTTTCCAGCCCTCCCCACTAGTGGGACCTTCCGGTCCAGCTGAAGGTGAGGAAATTGACATGATCAGATTGGATGTCTCTTAGATGTTCTATTACGTCAACTTCCTGCCAGAGGGATTAGGTTAAAATTACCTTGAGTTTAATTTTTGCCTTTACATTTGGTAGGTTCTGCTGAGGTTGAAATTGTTTTACCAAAAGAAATATGAATGTTTCCTCCTGGCTGTTCATGCGGGGGGGGGGGGGGGGGGGGGGTCTGCGGGCTGCTCCCGCAAGCACGGCGGGCCGCTGCAGGCCACCGCGTGTGCATGCGCAGCCACGGACCCGGAAATGCTCTGGGCCGTATCGGCAGCTACAGCTGGGAGCTCTAAGCTGCCTGGCTGCTACACCCCCCCCCCCCCCCCCAGCATTTTGCCACATGGAGCATGTGGCAATTCCCAAGGTTTCTGTCATGAAACCTTCAGTGAAATAGGTCTTAAGCCAATTGCAGTATTTCTTAGGATTGGTCAGTCTGCTGCTACTAGTGCCTTAGATTTCCAATATACAAGAAATTCTCCCACATAGCTTAAACATGCTGGAGGAGCAGGTTGAGGGAGTCCTGAAAAGTGATTCCAGTTTACATTCCAGAGTTCTGTTCCCATGCATATCATGGACATATTGAAAGGGTTATAGCAACAGTGTATGTCTGAATAACTAAGAATATGGGGTTCTATCCCATCCACCCAACATGTCATTGTATGTAACAGTAGATGTGTCAGAAAGTGGGCTGGGCTAATGAGGCACAGGAAAAGCAAATGTGGCGGAGTTGGTTGTAGGGCTCATCAGAAACCACTGTAATAAGTGTCAAGATCACAGATGATTCCTTTTATAAACCAGCTAGTATAAATGTCTGGCCTACAGAAGAAGAAGTTAAGGGTTAGCTGAGCAACATTTAAATATATTAAACAATCACATAGAGCTGGATTCTTCTGCCCCACCCTCCGCAAGATTGCCATGGGCTGGACCATGTAACAGTCCATTGACATTGGGTGGGAAGTTTTGGTCGCCAGGCAGGCGTGGCCGAAGGATCCTTAAACTCTTACGTATGTACGAGGAGAACAGATTATTCAATGGATTAACATTAAGGGGAAACAAATTTTTCTGACTGGCAAGTGAATCCCTGCAGTCAACAAACCTATATGAGGGCTTTAAAGGGCAGTTCAGGATGGACATCTGTTGCACAGCTTTACACATACTTCTGGGGTTACTTTCTTGATTGGAGATATTTTTCTCGCATGGTTAGATCTCCATGTATAGTGCTGTGGATCATACAGTGGATGATGATGCTTTTGGAATCCCCTGAGAGTGTTGTTTCCTCATCTGTCCAGACGTTTGAAGCAGTTTGTTGCAGGGGCCTCATTGTATGTGTGCTCTGCCTTTGCCTTTGGCTTCATAAGTGCACAATGGATACAGATTAGAACAGTTCTCTGTCCATGTATGTTTTTGCATCATTTGCAGAGGATCAGATTGCCAAATGGGTGCCAAGGATGAATTTTCATAAATCCAGCAGTTCAGTGAAACTAGAAGCAATCCCATGCTGTTCCTGCCCTCATTGCAGAAGGCAGTAAAGATATTGGTACTGAATTCATAGAATCCATAGAATCCCTACAGTGTAGAAGGAGGCTGAATAAGACATCAATCACTGCTTTGATTCATCTATAGACAGCAATTTGACTCGTGCTATCCTGGAGGTATGTGTAGGGATAGAAATTAAAAGCTATGGGTTACTGGCTGTGCTGTCCCTTTGTCGAGGTTGTCTGCAGGTCTTCTTGAAGCAAGTGATATGGCCTTGTTACTGTCAAGCAGACAGGGCCTGTTGGCTCTAGAGGCAGATGCCAGCGAGCACAAATTGAGTGCGGTATTGTGTGAAGCAAATAATGGCATGATGGGAAAAGTAGTCAAGTTTTCTTGGTACAAGTGAATTTAAACTGATTTCATATAACCTAAGGCACAGAATACACTGAGACAGCATGTCCTGGGAACTGGGTGACTCTGAGGGTCTAGATAAGGCTTGAAACTAGAAGCAGAATACATAACTAGAAACTAGAATACATAACAAGCTGAACAACTATTTCTTCCTGTTCCTAAACAACTTCTTCCCTTTCTTAAAACAAAGACAAGATAATGATATGAAACTCAAGTCCCCTAAAGGCCAGCAAGGTGACGCCATTGTAACGATTATTACTTATGTTTTACTTTCGATCAAATTCCTGACCAAGTTGTATTCATGTTATCTTGATCCTATAATGTATAAGAATCGCCTTCTTTTCTGTAATATCGCAGACTTGGGACGGACTCAGCAGTTTGTAATTGACTGCCTTCCGACTCCAAGTTTCTGCCATTTTCTGCTAGCAGTTCTAATTAGTGAATAAAGTTCAGTTTTGCTTATCTAATGAATGCTGTTTGAATTTCTCTATCACAGTCAAGACGCGGGGAAAATATAAAATACAACATATATGACTGAAAACCTCAAAGCATTCCCATTGATGTGTAGCCAGGGTTAGGAAGGTGGCCCTGCAGAGAACGCTACAGGCATGGGACTGGGTCTCCCAAGTTTATTACATTATTACTGGGCGGCAAACACGGAGAAGATATGGATTTGGATCATGGGGGTGGGGGGTGTCCCGCTGGGTCAAGATGGAAGAAGTTCGTACATGGGGTTGGGGTTGAGGACGCTGGCAACGGCGCTGCTCCCAATGGCCTCGGGCAAGAATTCGGGAGTCCGGTGGTGGTGGCAACATTAAAGATCTGGAAGCAGTTGAGACAGCACATTAAGTTGGGGGCTGGGTTAGGGGGCTTGCCGATTAGGGGGAATCTTAGATTCGAGCCAGGGAGGCTGGATGCGAGGTTTCGGAGATGGGAGGAGAGGGGGATTAGGGAATGAAAGATTTGTTCCTGGGAGGAGGTTTTGAGAGGCTGGAGGAGTTGGGGGGAGAAATGCGGGTTGCTGCAAGAGGCAGGGTTTAGGTACCTGCAAGTCCAAGACTTTACAAGGAAAGAGTTTCCAAGCTTTGCGATAGCCCGCGTACGACCCCCGCGTTTTTGGAGGAGGTCTGTTGGGAGGGAAGTTGGAGGAAGGGTGGCGTCGGTGATTTATGGGAAATATTTGGAGGAGGATAGAGTGTCCATGGAGGGGATTAAGGTCAAACAGGATAAAGATTTGGGGGAAGTAATGGAAAAAAAATTGTGGTGTGAGGTGCTGCAAAGGGTGAATTCCTCAACCTCATGCGCGAGGTTGGGGCTGATACAATTGAAGGTCTATATCGGGCGCACCTCACAAAAGCAAGGATTAGCCAGCATTTTGCGGGGGGGGTGGACGTTGTCTGTGAGCGGTGTGGGAGGGGCCTTGCAAACCATGTGCATATGTTTTGGTCCTGCCCAAAGCTGGAAAGGTGTTGGAGGGAGGTATTTAACAGCATCTTGGGAGTGTTACATGTGCACATGGAGCCAGGTCCCCGAGAGGCCATTTTCGAGGTGTTGAACCGGCTCTAGCTGCAGATGGGTGCGGGTGCAGACGCTTTATCCTTCGCTGATTGCTCGTAAGCGGGTCCTGCTGGGGTGGAGGTCAGCTTCTCCGCCCTGTGCCTCGGCGTGGAGGGTGGATCTGCTGAAATTCTTGACCCCGGAGAAGGTGAAATTTGAGCTAAGGGGGAGAAGAAGGGGTTCTACAATGCATGGGGTTTGTTTATCATGCATTTTTGGGAACTTGTTACCATTGGACACAAAGTGGGGGGGGGGGGGGGCAGCTTATTTTTAGAATTTCTGAGTCAATGCTTCAGGCTGTATATTAATGGGGTTGTTATTTTGTTGTTGTTTCTTTGTTTTTCTTTTGTTGTTTGTGTGATGAAAATGTGGCAAATAAAAAGATTTAAAAAAAGGATTTCCATTGATGTGACCATACATATGTTTATTGATGCTGTTGGTGTTGCCTTTTCTCTTTTGACATGTGAGACTCTATCTGAACTCTAACGTGCATTTTATATAGGTGACATTAATTCATTGCGAAATGGCAATTTTGCGGCTATCCCATTAATAGAGAGTAGCCTCTGAATCTACAGGCGGAACAAACTGAATATTTGTGCTTTAGTGTATGTTTTCTTCAGTTCAAAAACCCACAGAAACATTGTGACCATGATTCAGTAAGCAGGAACCAAACCAATCATCGGGCTTCTAGAAGGGTATTCTGAAATTACCTTTACCACAATACCTCAGGCGAGATTGTCCAGCTGTTCCCGCTGGTGGGATCATCCCCGTCAGAAGACCCCACCGCTGGCCAACGACAAGCCGTCTCCTGTCGTTGGGAAGTAGGTCTCAGGAAGGCCAGAGAATCTCGCCCGAGGTGGACAGCAAATTTTAAGCAGGGTTAACAAGTCCCTTTGTCAGACGGCATGACTAAAATCACTCATCAGCTATAACTACAGAGCTTGACCGTCTCACTCAAAATTTGAGTTATTGGGACTTATGGCTGAGTGAGTGGTTTCCCCTTTCCCCCACAATCTGTAAGGCAAAAGCTTGGGGGGGGGGGGGGGGGGTGGGGTTTCAGCCATTCTTGTCAGTGGGACCTTCCAACCCTGCCAATGGGTTTTCCGGCAGTGGTGGGCGGATTCAATGGAAAATCCCCATGACAGCAAAAGATTGGCTACCGGTCTCGCACCGCCGGGAAGCATGCCATGGGGGCACAAGGAAAATCCCCCCTTGTGTTCAAGTCCCACTTCAGGACTTAAATAAAAACAGGAAGTGCTGGAATAAGTCAACAGGTCTGGCAGCATCTGTGGCAAGAGTTAATATTTGGATCTCAGTCACCCTTCTCCAGAACTTGTTGATCATCGGAGGAGTGTTCATGATATAGGCACATGCTTGTCATCAGCTTGATAATTGTTTCAACCTTCCTCAAAGAGAAAAAACTGTGTAAGTGAATACACAAGGCTTGAATTAATTAGATAGGCCTAATATTTGTACCAACACAGAATGCAAGTATCAGAATTAGTGACAACGATGGTTTGCGTGCAGACTCGGAAGCATCCTTTATCCGCCAAAGATTTTTATCCTCGCTGGGTGTTCTTTGTGAATCAAATAATTTTTTTTGTTTATGTACGGGAATGTAGGAACAGGAATAAATCAAAAAGTGCTGGAGAAACTAGCAGCTCCATCAGTGTCTGTGGAGAGAGAAGGGTGAAACCTTCTGGTCCTGCCGAAGGTGACCCCTAACGATGGGTTCTACGGTAGCAAAACAGGTGAGCCATGCAAAACGCCATAGACTCCGGTGGGACCAGAGATCTTTTCAGCAGCCAATCGTCAGCTGCATCCGCCGCCAGAAAACATGGCGCACGGGCATCCGGAAAATCCGGCTCTCTATGAAAATGAAATGAAAATCGCTTATTGTCACGAGTAGGCTTCAATGAAGTTACTGTGAAAAGCCCCTAGTCGCCACATTCCGGCGCCTGTCCGGGGAGGCTGTTACGGGAATCAAACCGTGCTGCTGGCCTGCTTGGTCTGCTGTAAAAGCCAGCGATTTAGCCCAGTGAGCTAAACCAGCCCCTAGAGTTAACATTGGAGTCAGTCCAAAGATGTGCGGGTTAGGTGGATTGGCCATGCTAAATTGCCCGTAGTGTAAGGTTAATGGGGGGATTGTTGGGTTACGGGTATACGGGTTACGTGGGTTTAAGTAGGGTGATCATTGTTCGGCACAACATCGAGGGCCGAAGGGCCTGTTCTGTGCTGTACTGTTCTATGTTCTAGGAGTTGGCCATTTAATCCTTCAGGCCTGTCCCACCATTCAGTGCGATCATGGCAGATCTGTTAACTAACTCGACAGACCTCTCTTTGTTCCATATCTCTTAATACCTTTTATTAACAAAAATCCAATAATCTCAGTTTTAACATTAAATTGACCTTGCATCAACTGCCACTTATGCAAGAGCGCTCCAACTTTCTACCATCCACTTTTGTGTGAATGTGTTTCTAATTTCACTCCAAAACGTCTGGCTCTAAATTTTAGTCTATGCCCTTAGTCCTAAACTTCCTAACCAACATGAATAGATTATGTTGCTTTACCCTATCTGTTCCCCGTAATATCTTGAAAATTTTGATTAAATTATTCTTTAACCGTTGAAATTCCAGCAACCCTAGTTTGTATAATCTCGACTCAAAATTTAACTCTTGGGGTTTACACTGACTCCCTCAAAGCTAAAAAGTCCTTCCTGCTTCCTGACATGTGGTGCCCAGAAATGGTTGCAGTACTTCAGGTGTGGTCTAACCAGAACTTTGTACACCTATAGTACGAGTTCTACCTCCTTGTATTCCAGTCTCCTGTGTAACCTTTAGATTTTAAATTATTTTCTGTAACTGTTCATGACATTTCAATGATCAATGTATCTGGGCCGCAAGCCTATTTCATTCGCCAGTATTTCAAGCTTTTCGCCATTTGGGAGCTACTCAGTTCCATCCATTTTAGGTCCAAAGTGGGTGGCCCGATACTTGCCTACATTGAAATCCATTTGCTACAGCTTTGCTCATTCACATAACCTATTCATATCTCCTTATCATTTTGCACTTCCATTTGCATTGTTTACAATGCCATCCATCTCTCTATAACCCAAAACTTTAGATTTGTGACTTACTTTTTCATAATCTTAGTCATTAATAAATATGATAAATGAGGCCCCAACACAAGACAACGATAGTAGTCACATCCTGCCAATTAAAGTAACTGATCATTATTCCAACTCTCTGTCTAGTGCTGCACAATTTCCTAACCAGATCAATAATTGCCTCAAAATCCATGACATTCAACCTTAGTTAACAGTCTCTTATAAGGAACGTTAGTGAATGCCTCCTAGAAGTCTATATAAATAATATTCATGTGCATTCTCTTGTTCACTACTTCAGTCATCTCAAAAAATTCAATTTACATATTCTTCTTGATTCTTTTGCTGTGCCGAGAGACACGAGGCAGACAAAGCACAAGCTCATGTTTGTTTCCACAGCTAGTTTTTCCCTGGAACAGGTTGGCTGACTGTCGCCAGAGGCTATAGCGTGAGGGACGTCACTCCACATCAAGAATGGCTGACTGGGAAACTCTCCTGCTCTTATTGCCAGCTATAAGCATATTGGAAAGATTGACCATCAACCCGTTGACCACATTATAAATGCAACCTTCTTGGCCATCAAGCCCTGGAGTGGGACTTGAACCCAGAGGTTTTAGCTCAAAGGCTCACTGTCAACTGCACCACAGGGCCTCTCCAATTTATTCATAGATGTTCTGATAATTTACTTGATGAAATTGTGTTGAAGCTTAAGCCCATGAAACTGCTGTCAGTCATACTGTTTTGGTTCCATCTCATGGAACTGGACCGTAGCTGAGGGATGTTGAGGAAGCATGGTGACATTGACTATGTTGAAAATTACAAACAGTTCAAGGAGGACATTGAGTGTCAAAGCACGACAATTACATTCGCATTTGTAATATTATTTATTGTTTTGGTTCAGGCTCTTTTACATTTATGGATGGTGTGAAAGATGGAGCAGACAAACTCAAAAATAACGGTCACGACCTAGTGTCCCATTAGTCGCAGGTACAAATCCCGTAATGGCTGCCAAATCTTGTGAGCGGTCAGAAACGGGATATGCACGGGCGAGATCTCAGTTTGAGATCTTACCTGTCCTTCGCCGATGATATAATCAGGTTTACACCAAGAAAGGGTGTGAATCAGGTTTGCATAAGTTCTCATAAATTTAAATTACTGGGATTGATGGCATAGTGTCCGCCCATGATGCAACATAACCTCTGCGGAGATGGTCCTCATCTCTCCGGAGGTGGTGATGGTGGTTGGGGGAGAGGGGGGTGGTGGTAGGGCAGGGGCCTTATATATAACTTTGAGATCGGGGTGCCCTTTAGAAATGTCGGCCCTGATCTCAGAATCCCGGCTTTGCTGCCGTGTTTAGGCCTCATTCCTCCAGCTGGCTGGGTGATCTTTGCCAGTACTTTAAAATTGAACCGGGTTCTGTTAAATCAGGCAAGAAAAGATGTCTACGATGCTGGCGAGTTCTGAGAAAATTGGACCCATTTCATTTTCAGCTGGCATACAAAGTAAGTTTTAAAAAATGTACATTTTGTGTCTGACCAACACTTCACGGAGGCACAATCCAAAACAACCCACTATATGTTGCTCACAGAGCACTCGCCCAGCATCTAGCTCACACTGCTAATTAGGTGTCACCTAAACAAAGGTGATATACCATCAATTCACTGCGAGACTGTGAGAATGAGTAATCATAAGGCTTTATTATTCAGGAACTCGCCTGCCAGTGTCTGCTGTACAAATGAGTGCCACCCACAGGTGGCCGGTCTCTATATCGCCCCGAGGAGGGCGGAGCCAGAGGCGGAGCCCACGGGGGTTTCAGTACAGGACCTGGAAGTAGACCGTATTATCATTTCCTGGTCATAGGTCACAGCACTATACAGACAGTTCATACTGAGGTACATTCTCCACATTCACCCCTGTTAAAAAAATCAAGTCCAGCAGGGGTGACGTGGGGGTCATCAAATATTCAGTCTGTCTGGAGGCCAGATCGTTCTTTTAGACCTCCTCAGCTCTGGCGATGCGGCGGGCACGGTTGTTGCAGACGGTGACTCCGGGGGCGAGTTGTCTCGAGCTTCAGTCTGGCGTGTCGGAGACGGTTGAGGGGTGGGGGTAGGCAGGGGGGTGGTGGGTGGCGGCAGTGCAGGCGCGGGACAATACAGGAGACCCAGGGGCGCCGGGGGCACCGGGGGTGTCGGTAGGCTGTGGGGAGGGGGGGGGGGGGGGCATTGGCAGGGGAACCAGCTGACGCCAGGTCCCGTAGGGAGACCGTGTCTTGTCGAACATCCTGATGCGCGACGTAGGCATACTGGGGGTTGGCATGCAGCAGCTGGACCCTCTTGAACAGGGGGTCAGCCTTATGGCTCCTCGTATCCTTCCGGAGAAGGACAGATCCTGGAGTTGTCAGTCAGGATGGAAGGGAGACCCCAGAGATGAACTTCCTAGGGAAGACAAACAAACGGTCGTGAGGGGTCTCGTTCGTGGCTGTGCAGAGGAGTGATCTAATGGAGTGGAGGGCATCGGGGAGGACCTCCTACCAGCGGGGGATCGGGAGACTTCTAGACCGGAGGGTAAGATGGATGGCCTTCCATACAGTCGCGTTCTCCCTCTCCACCTGCCCATTCCCCTGCGGGTTATAGCGCGTAGTCCTGCTCGAGGCGATGCCCTTACTGAGCAGGTACTGAAGCAGCTCATCGCTCATAAATGATGTGGACGTACGCAGGGAAACCGAACAGTGTGAAGATGCTGTGCAGTGATTTTATCACAGTGGCCGAGGTCATGTGAAGGGAGCAAAGTCTTACCGTGTCAGGGTGAACAAAGCTCTCCGTGCTCCCGGGGTCGAAAAGACAGGGGGTCTCGTACCCGTTGACCCGGACGACCATCATAGAACGTTTCAGGTGCTTTGGCTTCGACTGGTCGAGGGTGACTGCGCCAAGCTGTGGGTAGCCTGCATGGTCGGAGGTATCAGTGTCACAAAATGGCGGTCCCCACGAGTCGCACATGTCGGGCTGGGTCGAAGATGGCGACCAAGATGGCCACCCCCATCGGTCGCACGTGTCGGTCGGTGTTGAAGTGGGCGGCCAGGATGGCGGCCCTCATGAGTCGCACCAGGCTGATGACGCGTCTGAAGGGGGCGTTCCGGGCAGGCACGCAGCCACATTGCAGGGTCTGCGGGCCTGTGAGTCCATGGGTTGGACCAGGTAGGTTTTCGACTTCTGGGCTTTAGGTCGGCCCAGACAGACTCTGGCGAAGTGTCCCTTTTTGCCACAGTCGCTGCAAGTCGCTTGCGGGATGGGCAACGCTGCCGGGAGTGTTGACCCTGGCCACAGAAGTAGCACTGCCGGTTCTCTGGTCTGGACGGGCAGCCGTGCGGCACAGGCCTGTGACGTAGTCGGGTCTGGTGGGGACCGCGTCGATGGTGTCCATGAGGGATTCGCGGGTCTGCGGGGAACGCGCTGAGGCTCTGGTAGGCCACCTCTAACGAGGTGGCTAGTTTTACTGTCAATGGCTCCGTTTTCCAGCAGGCGCTGCCTGATGTAGTTAGACCGGACCCCAGCCACGTAGGTATCCTGGATCTGCAGCTTCATGTGCTCCTCGGCCGTCACATCCCGGTAGTTGCTGTTCCTTGCGAGTAACGTCAGGTTCTCTAGGTACTCGTCCAGCGATTCTCCGGCACGTTGACGCCGAGTAGTGAGGAGGTGTCGCGTGAACACCTCATTTACGGGCTCACGAAATGTACCTTCAGGGTCGCGATCGCCACCTCGTACGTGGCAGCTTTCTCTATTATTACAGAGATTCGATGGCTCACCCGTGCGTGGAGGAGTCGCAGCTTGAGGGTTTCGGAGGGAGGCGTTGCGGAGGAGTCGAGGTGGGCCTCAAAACAGCAAAGCCAGTGGGAGAAGATCTCCTGAGCCTCTGTTGCTCGTGCATCGAGTTCGAGTTTATCTGGCTTTAGAGTGGCTTCCATGGTGATGTCGCTGGATAATAAATTGTTATACCATCAATTCACTGTGAGACTGTGAGAAGGAGTGAACATGAGGCTTTATTATCCAGGAACTCGCCTGCCAGTGTCTGCTGTACAAATGAGGGCCACTCACAGGCGGCCGGTCTATATATTGCCCGGGGAGGGCGGAGCCAGAGGCGGAGCCCAACGGGGTTCCAGTACAATACCTGGAAGGACACCGTATTATCATTTCCTGGTCATAGTCATTGCACTATACAGACAGTTCATACTTAGGTGAATACATTCACCACAAAAGGAAACAGGTTTGTGACAAGATATCTCACAGTCACTCTATAAAGTACTCATTAACTGTGGAGTTTGCTTCCAGCTTTTTTCCACTGAATGTTAAACACTGAGCTTTTTTAAAGTCAAGTGCATAATGACATTAATGCCCTTTCCTATTACAGAAACATTTCACAAACATGTTACTCAGGGTCTTAGTGCTGCTTGTGGAAAGCTTCCACTGTCAGATGACAATAGAAACAATTGTGTATGCTCAACCCTACAAGTACACAGCTTCAGGATCACAATAACACAAGACCCAATAACAGAAGTCTGTACATGGCATTTCTGCCCTAATAACTTGCCTTGAGTGATCAGCTTACCTGTGGCATGAAGAAGTAGTCAACAATAAAACAACCATTTAAATTTTCTGCAAAGCAATATTCTTTACATCTCATTTATTTTATGGATTTGCTGTTAAAACCAGGGTCACTGCTTCTGGCAATCCTACTCCTCCAGTCTCAACAGAAGTAAAAATTGCAAATTTCTTTGCTTTAAGTCCCCTTAAGGCTATTTTACTGAGTGGATACACTCTTCATTCAACTGCACCTGGAAATTGGAATTGGAATGCTGCAGCTGTACGTGCCTACAGTGTACCTATTTAGGCAGCTGGAAACAGATGGGCATCAGTTGAAAATATCCTTCGAAATTTAGCATAAAAACCATAGGGTCTTTAAAATAGGGCAGGGGTAGGTGCAGAGGTTAGGAGGAACTAGACTGTGGAAGGATATGATGACAAGGGCTTCTAAAGGCCCTAAAGGGTAGGAGCTAACGGAAGTGATTAAGGATAGGGCCCATGATGAGCTAGACTTTGTGCTGAATGGGATCTAGGTTGGAAGAAACCTGTAGTGTATGTGGATTGGAGTTTAATAGATCAATGAGGAGAGTGTTGGAAAAGTTAAACATGGAAATGAAAGTGTGATAGGTGAGGTTTTTAATGGCATTGGGGTTAAGGCAAAGAAAGGGGCCAGTGATGACTTGGAAGTGAATGTAAGTAAATGATGGAGTTTGGAGGGTTTGGGACAAAGCAGCCATCAAAGTTGTGTATCATCAGCTTCAGCTTGAGTCGGCATTCAAGAACGGAATCAGTCTGGGATTAAGAAATGGAGCATGATTGTAACTAAACAAAAGGGGCTCAAACAGAAAAGGATGCGAATGGTGTGAGTGGAGTTCAGTATTGGTGATATGCTCTAGAACTCAAGATAGGAAAAGGAGGTTGGTTCTCAGAAGCATTTGTTATTATTAAATTAGGAATCATTGTACTTATTTTATTGATACAATTAATGGACGTTTATCTGCGAACACAGTAATGAATGAGTTACTGTGCTGCTAAAAAGATAGAATATAATGAACATATTTACTTGAATAGATTTTGCATAATAGATGTACAAAAACCAATGGGCCTGAATGGATCATTTTGGTGTTTAATTGTCTGACGAAAACCTGTCATTGTCGACAAGTTGATAACCTGTATTTTTTCCATGTTAAAAATCAAATGTTAGTCAACCTGCTTTCTTTTATAGTGCACAACAACACAGTTTGAATAAGCACAGGGCACTTGGTGGCAGAGTATAAGGAACAGATTGTATTCATGGACAGCATAAACCAATGACTGAGCTCCAGGTTTCAGTTTCCCAATCTTCAAATATCTGGACTAGATTTCCATCCTCATGGCAGGTTGTGGAAGTTGAAAAAATTCTCAGCTCAGCTGGCTTGCCTTGGGAGAAAGTGCCCGAAAGTATAGGATTTTCATTTGGTGGGCATGGCTGCAGACAGGCCAGCTGACCTTGGCAAAGGTTTGGAGGCAGCCAAAGTGGCTGTTGGGTGCTGGGATGGGTGCCCACACCCCCATTCTCCAGGTTGTAATGAAAAAAATAAGGCCCTCGGGTCCTCTCCCTTACACCTCTCATCTGCCCACACGCTGTCTATGACCCATCGATGCCACATCATGCCCCATCACCCATCCACTATTGTCCCTCATGCTTCCATGTCAAGCCACAGCACTTCCATGTCCATTTATGTGCTATACACTGTATAGAATCAATGAACACGAGAGTGAAACAAGGACAAATAAACAAAGTTGTAAAAAAATTATTCATTGATAACTATCCAATTACTGAAAATAACACCTTTTTACTGTAGGTCATTAAAAGTGTCATTCATCCAGACGCTTTAAAGTATCCATATCAGAAACTGCATGTACTTGAAACCTCTTTATCTTATGTAAATAAATACGTGCATATGACAGAAGGTATCAAAGAGCCAGAACTGTCAATCAAGGAATTATTTTTCCTGAGCACAGCTGTTTCTACGTTCTAATGGATTTCTGGGCTCTCAGGCAAAGCTCATTATGTACTCTTAGCTGAGAACCCAGGATCCATTAGAATACTGAAACAGCTGGGGCAGGATTATCCATCGGCAGGATCCTCTGCTTCGTCGGCAGCACTCTCACACCCATGGAATTCCCGACGACATGGGGGTGCCCACAATGGGAAACCCCAATAGCTGGCTGCCGGGACAGAGGATCCCGCTGCCAGCAGGGTGTGCTGCACCAGTAAATGGGTGTGGCGAGATGGAGAATTCCGTCCATGATCAGCGTTGGAAATGTTGCTTGATCGACAGCCCTGGCTCTCTGATATGTGCGGAAAATCGCGTGCCGGCGTTGGGGTGGCGTGGCGCGATTTGCGCGGCCCGCCAGCGATTCTCCGGTCCGGCGCGGACTTGGAGAATCCAGCCCATGGACTTTGTTTTTTTTTTAAATAATTTTTATTGAAGAGATTTTTTACATGAGAATGTTTACCCCCCCTAACCATAGACTATTACACAATATTCCCTCTTAACAGATATCCCCCCCCCGCCCGACCCCCCGCGCGCGCTGTCCCTCCCCCCCCTCCCCCCCCCAAAAACAAACAAACAAAGCAACAATTAACATCAAACATGAACTGCGAACAAATTTGTCCGCATTACAACCTTAAATAACCCACCGCACCCGTTGTTGCCACCCCCCCCTCCCCCCCCCCTCCCCCCCCCCCCCCCCCGGGTTGCTGCTGCTGCGACCTCTGCACCCTATCTTTGAGCCAAAAAGTCGAGGAACGGCTGCCACCGCCTGAAGAACCCTTGTACCGACCCTCTCAGGGCGAATTTGACCCTTTCCAACTGGATAAAGCTTGCCATGTCATTAATCCAAGTTTCCACGCTTGGAGGCCTCGCGTCCTTCCACTGTATCAGTATCCTTCTTCGCGCAACTAGGGACGCAAAGGCCAGTATTCCGGCCTCTCTCGCCTCCTGTACCCCCGGCTCCACCCCAACCCCAAAGATCGCTAGCCCCCATCCTGGTTTGACCCTGGATCCCACCACCCTCGACACCGTCCTTGCCACCCCCTTCCAGAACTCCTCCAGTGCCGGACATGCCCAAAACATATGGACATGGTTCGCTGGACTTCCCGAACACCTGACACATCTGTCCTCGCCCCCAAAGAACCGACTCATCCTTGTCCCCGTCATATGGGCTCTATGTAGCACCTTAAATTGAATGAGGCTAAGCCTCGCACACGAGGAGGAAGAATTAACCCTCTCCAGGGCATCAGCCCATGTCCCATCCTCTATCTGCTCTCCCAGCTCCCCCTCCCACTTGTCTTTCAGCTCCTCTACTGATGCCTCCTCAGCCTCCTGCATCACTTTGTATATGTCCGATATCCTCCCCCCTCCGACCCAGACCCCCGATAGCACCCTATCGCTCGCCCCCCTACTGGGGAGCAAGGGGAACCCTTCCACCTGGCGGCTGGCAAATGCCTTCACCTGCAAATGTCGAAACACGTTTCCCGGGGGGAGCCCGAATTTCTCCTCCAGCTCTCTCAGACTCGCAAACCTCCCATCTACAAACAGATCCTTCAGCTGCCTGATGCCCACCCTGTGCCAGCTCTGAAATCCCCCGTCCATGTTCCCCGGGGTGAATCTATGGTTCCCTCTTAACGGTGCCTCCATCAGACCTCCCACTTCCCCCCTGTGTCGCCTCCACTGCCCCCAGATCTTGAGGGTGGCCGCCACCACCGGGCTCGTGGTGTACCTCGTGGGAGGGAGCGGCCATGGCGCCGTTACTAGGGCCCCCAGGCTTATATTGCCACAGGACGCCCTCTCCATTCGTTTCCAAGCTGCCCCCTCCCCTTCCATCATCCACTTACGCACCATCGATACATTAGCCGCCCAGTAATACCCCGAAAGGTTGGGTAATGCCAGCCCCCCACTCTCCCTACTCCGCTCCAAGAAGACCCTCCTCACCCTTGGGGTGCCATGCGCCCACACGTAGCTCATGATGCTGCTCGTCACCTTTTTGAAGAAGGCCCTAGGGAGGAAGATGGGCAAGCACTGAAATAAAAACAAAAACCTTGGGAGGACCGTCATTTTAACGGACTGCACTCTACCCGCCAGCGACAGCGGCACCATGTCCCACCTTTTAAATTCCTCCTCCATCTGTTCCACCAGCCTAGTGAAGTTCAACTTGTGGAGAGTCCCCCAGTTCCTAGCCACCTGCACCCCTAAATATCTAAAACTCTTTCCTGCTCTCTTCAACGGGAGTCTCCCGATTCCCTCTTCCTGGTCCCCTGGGTGTATCACAAATACCTCACTCTTACCCAAGTTTAGCTTGTACCCCGAAAAGTCCCCGAATTCTGCTAGCAGTTCCATCACCTCCGGCATTCCCCCTTCTGGGTCTGCCACATATAGCAGCAGGTCGTCCGCGTATAGCGATACCCGGTGCTCCTCCCCGCCCCTTGTCAGCCCTCTCCACCCCCCTGAGCCCCTCAGTGCCATCGCCAACGGTTCAATTGCCAGTGCGAAGAGCAGGGGGGACATGGGGCACCCCTGTCTGGTCCCCCGGTGGAGCCCAAAATACTCCGATCTCCTACCATTCGTCACTACACTTGCCGTCGGGGCCGAATAGAGCAGCTTCACCCATTTAATAAATCCCTCCCCAAATCCAAACCGTTCCAGCGTCTCCCACAGGTACTTCCACTCCACCCTATCAAATGCTTTCTCCGCGTCCAATGCCACCACTATCTCCGCCTCCCCCTCCACTGCCGGCATCATGATGACGTTTAGCAGTCTCCGCACGTTCGTATTAAGCTGCCGCCCTTTCACAAAACCCGTCTGGTCCTCGTGTATCACCCCTGGCACACAATCCTCTATCCTGGTAGCCAGGATCTTTGCCAGCAGCTTGGCGTCCACATTCAGGAGCGAGATAGGCCTATATGACCCACACTGCACGGGGTCCTTGTCCCGCTTCAAGATCAGAGAGATCAGTGCCTGCGACATTGTCGGGGGCAGAGCCCCCCCCTCCCATGCCTTGTTGAAGGCTCGCACCAGCACAGGGCCCACCAGATCCGCATATTTTTTGTAAAATTCCACCGGGAACCCGTCTGGCCCCGGCGCCTTCCCTGACTGCATATGCCCAATCCCCTTGACTAGCTCCTCTAACCCTATCTGCGCCCCCAGCCCCTCTACCAGCTCCTCTTGGACCTTGGGGAACCTCAGTTTGTTCAAGAAGCCCTCCATCCCCCCTCCCCTCGTCGGCGGCTCTGACCGATACAGCTCCTTATAGAAGTCTCTGAAAACCCCATTTACTTCTGGCCCCTTCTGCACTATGCTCCCACCCCTCTCCCTCACTCCCCCAATTTCTCTAGCCGCATCCCGCTTGCGGAGCTGATGCGCCAGCATCCTACTCGCCTTCTCCCCATACTCATAAATCGCGCCCTGCGCCCTTCTCCACTGTGCCTCCGCCTTTCTGGTGGTCAACAGGTCAAACTTAGCCTGCAAACTACGCCGTTCCCCCAGCAGCCCCTCCTCTGGTGCCTCCGCATATTTCCTATCCACGTCCAGAAGCTCCCCCACCAGCCTCTCCCTCTCCTGTCTCTCCCTCCTTTCCCTATGTGCCCGTATGGAGATCAGCTCCCCCCGGATCACCGCCTTCAGGGCCTCCCATACCATCCCCACCTGCACCTCCCCCGTGTCATTAATGTCCAGATATCTCTCAATGCTCTTCCGGACCCTCTTACACACCTCCTCATCCGCCAGCAACCCCACATCCAGACGCCACAGCGGACGCTGGTCTCGCACCTCTCCCATTTCCAAATCTACCCAGTGTGGCGCGTGGTCTGAGACCGCTATGGCCGAGTACTCCACTTCCCGTACTTTCGGGATCAGTCCCCTGCTTAATACAAAAAAGTCAATTCTAGAATACACTCTGTGGACATGGGAGAAAAAGGAATACTCCCTCGCCCTCGGCCTCCCAAACCTCCAGGGGTCCACCCCTCCCATCTGCTCCATAAACCCCTTTAACACTTCTGCCGCTGCCGGCCTCCTACTCGTCCTTGAACTCGATCTGTCCAACACGGGGTCCAGCACTGTGTTGAAGTCCCCCCCCATGATCAGTCCCCCTGCCTCCAGGTCCGGAATGAGGCCCAGTAGGCGCCTCATGAAGCCAGCGTCGTCCCAGTTCGGGGCATACACGTTAACCATCACCACTTTCTCCCCCTGCAGCCTACCCTTCACCATGACATATCTACCCTCTTTATCCGCCACCACCTCCGCCGCCACGAACGACACCCTCTTCCCTACCAGGATCGCCACCCCTCGGTTCTTTACGTCCAGTCCTGAGTGGAACACTTGTCCCACCCACCCCCTTCTCAGGCGGACCTGGTCCGCCACCTTCAAATGGGTCTCGTGTAGCATTGCTACATCCGCCTTCAGCCCCTTCAAATGCGAGATTACTCTCGTTCTCTTGACCGGCCCATTCAGCCCCCTCACATTCCAAGTTATCAGCCGGGTCGAAGGGCAGCCCGCCCCTTTCCCCCGCCGACTAGCCATATCCTGTCACCTGCTCGCCCCGAGTCAGCCCTCCCTTTCTGACCCACTCCCCATGGCGATGGCGCCCCCCCCCCCCCCCCCGCCCCTCCAGTCCTCAACTTCTCCTCCCTGGCCTTTTCAGCAGCAACCCGGTGGCCCCCCCCTTCCCCCCTCCCCCCCCCCCACCCCCCTCCCCCTCCCCCCCCCCACCCCCCTCCCCCCCCAGGCTAGGACCCTTCCTAGCCGCGACGCACCCTCCATAGTACTTCCGTGAGTCAGCTGGTTTACGCTGACCCGGCTGCCCCTGCCACACTCCGGCTCCTCCCGGCATGGGGGGACGTCCCCCCCCTTACCACCCCTCCTTGACCCCGCTCCAGCGCGGGAAAGGGAGCCATTGCTGACCACGCCCCTTACTCCCACCCCCCTCCCTCCTCTGCCCCGTGCGCGGGAAACCAGAGGAAAGCCCGCGCTTTCGCCCTGCCCCTCCCCGCCCCTCCATCTTCAGTTCCACCCCCGTCCCCGATCTCCCACCGATAAATACAAAACAACCAAAAACCCCACAAGAAACACATACCCCCGGCACTCCCCCCCCACCCCACCATAACATTATAAATAACAGGAAAAAGAGAGAAAAAACTGGTATAGAGAACAAAAAGGGTCCAAAAATACGGCCAAGTGAAAATCCAGCCAACAGAAAGCCACGTGTCCAGCTTAAAGTACCAGAGCGGCAACGACCGCCAAGTATCCCCTGGTTCTAGTTCGAGTCCAGCTTTTCTTCCTGGACAAAGGCCCACGCCTCCTCCGGGGACACGAAATAGTGGTGCTGGTCCTTGTAGGTCACCCACAAGCGCGCTGGCTGCAGCATCCCGAATCTAATTCTCTTGGCATGCAGCACCGCCTTCGTCCGGTTGAACCGGGCCCGCCGCTTTGCCACCTCCGCACTCCAGTCCTGAAAGATCCTCATCGTCGAGTTCTCCCATTTGCTGCTCCTCTCTCTCTTGGCCCACCTCAGCACCCTCTCCCGGTCACTGAATCGCTGGAACCGAACCAGCACCGCCCTCGGGGGTTCGTTTGCTCTTGGCTTCCTGGCCATTACTCTGTAGGCCTCCTCCAATTCCAGGGGCGAAGGGACGGCCCCTGCCCCCATCAGTGAGCCCAGCATTTCTGCCACATACCCCTGAAGGTCCGACCCCTCCAGCCCTTCTGCCAGGCCCAGGATCCTCAGGTTTTTCCGCCTCATGCGGGTATCCATCTCCTCCAATCGGTTTTGCCATCTCAGGTGGAGTGCCTCGTGCACCTCCACCTTTCCCACGAGGACCGTGGCCTCCTCCTCCCTCACAGTCATCTCCTGCTGCAGCTCCCGAATTGACGCCTCTTGGGTCGCCTGTGCCCCCATCAGCCTGGTGGTCGTCGCGTTCATCGACTCCAGCAGCTCCACTTTCAGCTCCGTGAAGAAGCGCAGGAGAGCGGCCTGCTGCTCCGCCGCCCATGTCCTCCAGTCCTCGGGTGCGCCGCCGGCCGCCATTTTGGATTTCTTCCCCCGCTTTTTTCGGGGAGCTGCTGCCGCTTTTTTTCCTGCCCCACTTCGGGTGACGACCATAAATTTGACGGGGTTCTCCTCTGGGAACCTTCCCCCACCGGGAATTGCCGTTCCAGCGCCGTTAGGGGCCCTCCAATCGGCCCGAAAACACCTTCCTAACAGGAGCAGCCAAACGTGCGACTTAGCTAGTCATAGCCGGAACCGGAAGTCCAGCCCATGGACTTTGTGATTGCCCACTCAGGTTTACACAAAAGCACAAGACCATGCTACGAACATGCAATGAATTTCCAGGCACAGGTGATCAACTTTGCAGCAGGGTGAAGGACAGACAAAAGAAGCCATCAGACCCCATAATGCGCTGTTAGCTGGTCAGATGAGGGTGTTTCAGAACACAATGGGTCTTGATTGAATAACCTAGGATAAACAGGAGTATCCTTTTTTCCCGAGTTGGGGTCTGGATGGGACAATGGCCAGTTGTGGGCATATACCTATGACTCAATGTTGGCAGACCAGTATGATAATAATAATAAAGGAAGGAACATTGGACCAGATCGTGAGCGTCCCCCAGGCACAGCCATCACAAGAAGAAGGGGCCCTGGGTTTCCAAGCTCAGAGAAGACATTCACATTGAGTGATGGTAGCCTGGCCAGCCTCCTTCACTAAAGCTCAGCTGTGAGTCTGAGTCACAGTGTGTGAAAATGAGGGAATTGTGAATAAAATTATGTTAAAACGTGAACCTGGTTTGTCCTTTATTCATCTTGTAAATAAGGGTACCTGGGTAAAAGTTTTGATTCATACACTGGTCGAAGTATCTGAAATTTTACAAATATAACACTAGCTAAGTGTGGTAGATTTCCTTCTCCAAAGAACATGAGTTGCTTGACATTGCTGAAAAATGAGACATGTTGTCAGCGTTTCTCATCTTCTAATTTTCAGTGTCTTGATTCTGTCCTGATGATTGTAAGACAACATTTTTTTTCAGCAAACCAGGAAACATTAGTGAAGAGAATGTTTGTTTTTTACAACTATCACCGATAGTTTCATGTCACCATTACTGAGACAAGCTTTCAATTCCAGATCTGTTTATATTAATTGAACCAACAGCTGAGATAGGATTTGAACCCGTGACCTCAGAATTGAGGACCGTGAGATCTGGGCCAATATACTTATTTTTAACAAGAGATGGTTCTAGCAGGTGTAGTGTGGTGAGAAGACCATCTATCTTTGATATTTCTATTGATCATGGCTTTAAATTAACTCCTGCATTTGAAGGGAAATTGTTTGACAAATTGCTGTTTTGGTGCTGCCAACAGAATATAATTCACAAGAGCAGGAAAATTTATTGTGATTACTTGTGAATATGATCAGTGAGTGTGTTCTAAAACAGACCAGAGTTTGAAAAGATTTTACTCCCTGGAAACTCATTTATTTATTTAATTTTTAAAGTTTAGATTACCCAATAATTTTTTCCAATTAAGGGGCAATTTAGCGTGGCCAATCCACCTACCCTGCACATTTTTGCGTTGTGGGGGCGAAACCCACGCAGATACGGGGCAAATGTGCAAACTCCACACGGATAGTGACCCAGAGCCGGGATCGAAACTGGGACCTCAGCGCCGTGAGGCGGTTGTGCTAACCACTAGGCCACTGTGCTGCCCAATGGAAACCCATTTATGTCTGGTGCACAATTTTCTTCACTAAGCAGGACTAACTGAGTTTTGTTGTTTTCGCAGGTCACCTCTGGTTAAACAGCAGAAACGGAGATGTGACAGATTGTCCAAGAGGCTGCCATTTTTCATTTGGAATACTGTGGTCAGCTTTCAGTGTCTCACTTTAAGTAGGAAGTAATCTACTTGGAGAAAGTTCAGCAACAACTCACAAGGATGATATTTAGGATGAAGACAGTGAGCCATATGGAGACATTTGGTAAATGTGGGTTAAATTTCCTGGAGGTTAGCTCAAGATACTTTTCTCTCCACCGTGGGACGAGGTAGGGATGTCCTATGTCCGTCCTGCTGTTTGCACTTGCGATTGAGTCATTGGCCATCGCATTAAGAAGTTCAGGAGCATGGAAAGGAATAGTGCGGGGGGGGGGGGGGGGAGGGGGGGGATAGAGAATAGGGTATTCTTATATGCTGACAACTTGCTGTTATATGTGTCGGAATTGAGTGTGTCGCTTGGAGAAATATTGGAGCTACTGCGGGTATTTGGGTCTTTCATGGGGGTACAAGCTGAACCTCGACAAGAGTGAGTATTTTGTGGTGTCTCGGCCGGGGGTGGGGGCAGGGATGGGGGGGATGCCATTCCGTAGGGCAGGGACTCACTTTAGGTATCTGGGGGTGCAGGTTGCCCGGGAGTGGAGGAGGCTTCGCAGGTACAAGATCTCTAGTTTAGTGGGGAGAGTAGAAGGCGATCTGGCAAGGTGGGATGGTCTCCCTCTGTCACTGGCGGGTTGGGTACAGGCGGTTAAAATGAATGTGTTTCCTGCTTTCCCCCCATAGCCTTTGATTCCCTTTGCCCTCAGTGTGATATCTAACTGCTTCTTGAAAACATGTTTTGGCCTCAACTACTTCCTGCGGTAATAGATGTAATGATATGTATACTGCAAGTATAGTGGAGGGGGTTCTACAATTCATGGGCATTATTCATTATGCACTTTCAAGAACTGGATAACATCGAACATTAGTTGGGGGATGGGTGGGAGGGTTGGTGGGGGGGGGACGGGGGCTGTGTGCAGTGGCGGACTGGGTCTAAAAATATTGGTTGCCAGGAGACAAAGGGCGCCCACCCACAACTACAATGCTATCATTTAATTTTCATAACGAATAAATAAAATTTTCACAAAATACATATGGAAAAAAGGGTACAATTAAATTTTTTGTGGAAAAAATGTGTATTTCTTAGTAATTACAGTGTACATGTACTGTACATATTACTGGCAGTAGATACCAAATGTAAATACAGAATGTTATAATTGAATTTTTAATTTATTTTTTTAATTTTAAGTAACCCACTATATTAAGAGCAATCATTTGTGTTCATTAGGTGATTGTGTGAATCTGCCAATAATTGCTTCTGCATCCAATTCATCTAACGATTCCTTTTCAATCGACAGCAACATGTATGATTCCAAATTCTCCTCAGACAGTGAATTTCTTAACCTTGTCTTTATGATCTTTAGCTTTGAAAATGTCCTCTCACATTGGACTTGAGTAACTGATAGTGTGCAGATGACTTTATAAAGTTCATAAAGGTTATCATATGCCTTGTCATGAAGTCTGTTGGATGCCAGAATTTTTAGTACACACGATGGGCAAGTGCTGCAAATGTTACAATTGTTGCAACTGGAATTCATATTCTCACCATCATTAAGCAATAGCTTTAATACATCAAAGTTTGAAGCAAAAGAAAACAGTTCCAATATTACTTGATCTTTGCTGATTTGTGGAAACAGCTTAATAATACCTTCCAATGCTTCATCTTCAGGGCCTTCTCTGCAATAGTTTTAAACTTTGCTGGGTCCAAGCAGGACAAATCTTTATACAACTGTTTGTGTTGTACAAAGCGTAATTCTAGTGACTGGACAATGCGATCCATTATTAGGTTAAACACATTTACTCAAAAATCAGCTAGAGAATCTGAGGAATTTCTTTCATCATCAATAAGCTCATCTGCCATTCTTTTCTTCTTCCTCTGCCTCTTAACTGGCAATGCTGTTTCCAACGCATCAATTTCCAATGTTTGATTTTCATCCATATTCATCTGTGAAATCCTGTCATTACATTTATTTACAAATTCCAAAGCCCTGCTGTGAACGTTATCAAATGTTCTTGTCTGTTCCTTCAACTTTGTTGTAGCTGAATCTACCAAACTCCATGCAGTAAACATATCTAAACCACTTGTCTGTAGATAACTTGATAACGGGGTTGTAGTTTCAAATATATACAAGTAAGTAAATGCTGTCAATATGGTTTCAAACTTTAGAAGACTTTGAAGTAAAACATTTGCTTCATGTTTTGTTTTTGCATCAAACTTTTCTGAATCTTGTATCATTAATAAGCATGTCAATAGATTTACGAAAGTACTGGCAGCGGCATCATCAAAACGTCCAAATATAGTTGTTGCTGCATTGGATTTTCCTGACCATCTGGTCTCACCAATTAGCTTTAATCGTTTCATTTTCTCTTGCCTAGATGTTTTCCAACAACTCCTATCCATACAGCCATTCTCTTGTATGATGCTTTCACAAAAGTTGCTATATTCTGGAGCAAATTGAAAAAAGAAACTGCAGGCACACAACATTTTGTTGTTTCAGTTATCACCAAATTCAAGACATGGGCATAGCACTATATATGAACATGTTGATCAGCCACATCAGCAATTTTACTTTGTAAACCATCATACAGGCCATGGTAGCTTGCAGCGCCATCTGTGCTATCAGATAAACGTTTTTTGGGGTCAATTTTAAGATGCTGTAATGTTTCAATCAATAGATCAAAAAGTCCCTGTCCTGTACCATCATTACTTGGCACAACGGAAAGTAGTCACTCACAGATAATACCTTTAAGCACATACCGAATAATAATGCTAAACTGATCGATGGATGAATTATCTTGTGTTGAATCAACCTGAATAGAATAATATTTTGCTTGAGAAACTTCATGACTAATTCTTTCTTGTATCATATTCTTCATAATTTTGATTAACATGTTTATAGTTGTTTTACTTAGGTATGTAACAAGTCCACCACGGCCTTTACTTTGAGCCTTTCCTTGATGCTCTAATCATTTGATTCTTTGTTTAGACTTGTTTTGCACTGCAGAAACGTGAGCTGCCATAATGGGGTCATATTTTGCCATCAACTGCACTGTAGCTAAAAAATCAAGTCATTCAGAACCTCATTATCTAGAGTGTAGGCCGATTCATTTCTGTGACCTCGAAAAAGAAGTGCTTGCTTGCCTAACATCTTTATGATGTCTATGATCCTCATGACAATACTTCTTTGCTTCAATACTTCTTCTTTCCTTTTAATTAGTGATGCTGCAAAAAATTTATCTAAGGTGCCATCATTAACCACACTGATATATTGCTGAGCATTTCTGACATGTGTTGTTGTCGATTCATGTAAAGTCAATCTCTGGCTAATATGCCTGTAGTCACTAAAGCCACGTACAAAGGGTGATGGATTACAAGTGTTGGGAAACTCAAAGGCTAAGCAGTATGAACAATATAAGCATCTATTTTCTTTGTTATATGTTAGCCATTTTCTTGGGACTGAGCCATTCATAATTTTCCTCTCATACAAACGAGCATCAAATGACAGATCATCAAGTGGCTGAAGTGAATGTTCAGCAAAATACTGTTTTAGCTTTGCTCGTGATGGATATTGGAAGATTCCAGTAATCGATCTTTCATTTTCTTGCGTAGGTTCATTTACAGGATGTGCTTCAGAAACCAAGTCATTTATGCTTGAAGGAATATCTGATTCCCTGTCACTAGTTGAAGCTATTTGTTCAGATGTTGCAACTACAGGCAGTACAGATACCGGAACAAGGAAGCCAGAAGAAATATTGGGCCTGGGTTGATTAGTAATGGATGCACTTGTATTTGTCTCTACATTCAAAGTAGCTCTTCTCTGTTCTTGTAACTCGCATGTCATTGCATCGTCACCATGAGCATTGTTTCTTGCTTCTTGATTATTTGTTGGAGAACTGGATATTGATGTGGATTGTGCTTGTGGTATTATAAACTCTGTAATAGGCCTGCATCGCTTGGCTGATTCCTTCCTTTCTGCTTCTTTTTGTTCTTTGCATTTTAGTGACCCAGATTTATGCTTTTTCTTTTCCATGCTGGTAGGGGTAATATTGCTGAAATAAAAACTTAATTAAAAATAGCCCACATTGGGAAAAATGAATATTGATGATTGCAAGAATAACTTGAAGGAACGCCAGATAAACCCCTACTCGATAAAAAATATAAAATAACTTACTTACACTTCAATAGGCTATGTTCATTAGTCAATACTACTGTGGCCTATGCAGCTTCAGAAGAGGAGACAATCCACTGTCCAGTGTTCACACCAGCAAGCAACTGAGACAACTGTTGAAACGTAGAAGTTTGGTCCGACTATAGTAAGACATTAAGAATGGTCCCACGACCAAAGTTAACATATCCAGTTTGATACCAATGTAGTGTTACAAGTCGCAACCCTTTGAGTTTACCGATCATGGCTTATCACTTCAATATCTTTGACCTCATGATTCACGGTCAAAGGTACCGCTTCTCCTTTTCGGTGACCTCACGACCCTATGTACTGCTTGATATCCTTTCAACTTGCCGACCATCTCAAATCACGAACTGTAACTTTATCTTTAAATTCACACACTCTTTCTGAAAACGTGGATTTCCAACTATGTCCGACCTGGGTGAACCAGCCCCCACCCCCCCCCCCCCCACTCCTTTTCACACCCGTTTAACACTGCTTCGTTCCTTCATACACTGAGTGATTATTTGTTTGTTTCTTTATTGCACTTTATTTGGTATTGCTCTTTTTAAAAACAATTATATTTTATTAAGTTAGAATACAAATCTCAGAAAGAAGTTGGAGATTTATTTATCCAATTAATTATAATTTTTAAGGGCCCTTCAGAGATTCACGGGCCCCTTCTTGGCTCTCCGGGCCCCGGACCGATGTACCGGCTGAACCAAGACTACTGCTTGATATCCTTTGAAGTTGCCGACCATCTCAAATCACGAATTGTAACTTTATCTTTAAATTCACACACTCTTGCTGAAAACATGGAATTTCCTTAATTATGCCTGACCCGGGCCCCCCTCTTCCACATCCTTCCACTACCTCCCCTCCTTCGTTCCTTTTCATGCACTGCTTATTTGTGTCCTGTTCTCTTTTTTTTCTTATTCCTTTTTATTACTCAAACAGTTGTCTGTGTTTGTTTCTTTATTGCATTTTTATTTGATATAGGGGGACCACTTCATCAGGGGCCCACTTGCCATCGGGCAAGCTGACACCCTGGCCAGTCCGCCACTGGCTGTGTGTATTAAGGGTGACTATGGATGATCCCTGATTCCTTTTTGTCATTTGTATTTGTGCAAACATGTGAACTAATGTTTGGGGGTTGGTGGGAGGGTGGGATCATTGTTATTGATATGGGGATTGACACATTTGTTGCTGATTATTGTTTATTGTTGGTGGGTGTAAATTTGGAAGAAAATGTGAAAAAGGAGAATAAAAATATTTTAAATTTTTTTTCCTGGTGGCTAGGAGGGTAATGAGTAATCTGATAAAGATACATAAATTGCTAGTGTAAACAGAGAACAACTTGTCCGCTTATAGGAGAAATCAGAACAAGATGGCATAAACATTAGAATTCAACCTCAGCCACTTAAACATGACTGCAGGAATAGCCTCTTCATGCAGAGGATTATGAGAATAAAGAATGCATTGTCCCAGAAGATCATGCAAAATGAACTGACATATTTAAAATAGAGACATATGATTGTTTCAGATATGAATAAAAGGCAGAGAATTCGGATAAAATAGAGTATTATAAATAGAACTGCTTTGGCTAACAAAATGGAAAAGTAGACTTGATGGGCCAAATAGCTAATTCGTCTCTACATTCCTACCCTCCCTGCCCAAGCTCAAACATTAACCTCACTTTCAGAATTGAATGTCCCAGCCATTAAGTTTGTTAATCGGTTTTGAGTCATGAAGGATAGGTACAGGGTAGCACAGTGCGCAGTGGGCTAGCCCTGCAGCCTCACATCACCGAAGTTCCAGGTTCGATCCTGGCTCTAGATCACAACCCAAAGATGTGCAGGGTAAGTGGATTGGCCACGCTAAATTTCTCCTTATTTGTAAAAACTTAATTGGGTACACTAAATTTATTTCAAAAAGTGAAGGATCGGTACAATCTTTCCACATTGCACATCTCCAAACAAATTTACTAATAGGTATGATGGCAGATTCTGACCAATATATAGCAAATTCTCCATTTCCACTTGAGAACAATACTTTGATTCAAGCTATGTAAAGGGAATAAAGAAACACACAATAGAAAAGCTGACAAGAGGAATTGTACTGATGATCAACACGTCCTGAATTTTAGGCTTGTTAGGTCAATGCAATCGTTAGGATGAAAGTGGATGCATTACGACCCTGAACCAGACCCCAACATTTGCTAATGATACCAGACCCCAACATTTGCTATGATACCAGACCCCAACATTTGCTATGATACCAGACCCCAACATTTGCTATGATAGCAACCCCAATACTCTTTTTAAATTGGTAAAACTGTGAGGAAATGATAATTTGCTTCAGAAGTGATTCCATGCAAAAAATGTTATTTTATTTTTTTTATTTAATGTACCCAATTAATTTTTTTCCAATTAAGGGGCAATTTAGCATATTCAATCCCCTACCCTGCACATCTTTGGGTTGTGGGGGCAAAACCCATGCAAACACGGGGAGAATGTGCAAACTCCACATGGACAGTGACCCAGAGCTGGGATCGAACCTGGGATCTCGGCACCGTGAGACTGCAGTGCTACCACTGTGCCACCGTGCTGCCCTATTCCATGCAAAAATAAGGACATGGCATATTAAAACAACACAGTATTAAATTTACCAGTTAAACAATGTTTAACAATAAAAAGAAAGACTTTAACTTCTAACTGACACCTCCTTTATCTCCCATCAAGCAAAACCCACCACAGGTCAGAAACCACTGTTAAATAAAGTTAACAAACAAAGGAGTACTTGCCTTTTTTAGATAGAGAGATCGTTTGAGACTCCTTGAAGAGAGAGAGATTGTGTCAGTTTAATGTGGAATCTGACAGCCTTCTCCAGAAGCTACTCCAGCTCACAGCGAAAACTAAACTCGAACTCTGATTTCTACAGCCCTGGCTCCTCCTATTACTTACATCATCCCCATTCTAATCAATTTTCATGACCTTCTTACTTAAGTTTAAACACAATGGGTGGGATTCCCCATCCCGCCAGTCCCGTTTTCCTGCATGGCGTGCCCCATCGGCAGTGGGATTCACCTTTCTGGCAGCCAGCCAATGGGATTTCCCATTGTAGCTATCCCTGGCTGTTGGGAAACCCACGGGCATGGATGCACTGCTGGTGAAGCAGAGGATCCTGCCAACGGAGAATCGCACAGAATGTCTCTAATTATCTACTCCCCAGGAAATCCTCAGAAATCATAATAACAACCCATTGGGCCTCTAAACATACAGGTTGGAAAGAAGGATGATCTCACTTTTAGGACATTTTAATTGCACCTTTTGAAGCTACAAAGTCTGGTTTCTTTCAAACCAGGATTTAAAAAAACATTACTCCAGCAGATACATACATACCCTAACCGAGGTGTTTAAGAACAATTCTTGCACCAGATACATATAATATAATATATCGACCAATTTCTTACATTTGTCACCGATGTGAAATCCACTTTGCCCTTACTGACTGGCCAATTAAATGCTGGCCAATGTGAAACATTTTCTGAAAGAGGCTTAAGTGATGCCGGAGGTGGGGGAGAGTGGGAGGATTGGAAGAGCTGGGTGTCATAATATCCACTCATGTATGTAATGAGACATAGACAGGCAGTGATTGACACATAGGATGACCAATGAACACACAACACAGAACAACCAATCACCAGACAAGACACCACCACTACAAAGCTCACAGGGCATTAAGACTCCTGTTCTTTTCGGGATCCAGACACTGAGACAGTCAGAGTGCAGAAGTCAGTGGACATTATTGCCATGTGGTAGCTAGTAAGTCTGATCGAACCAGTAAGAGGTCGTCAGGAGGATTAGTAGAGTGTCAACCCACAGCTGAACATGTACAGCTGTGCATAGTTTAAATAAAACCATGTTAGATCATCTCCGGTGTCAGACGTTTGATTCTAGCTACCCTGCATCCAGTTGCAGTCAACGTCAAACCAACCCGCCTAACACATCACCGGGTGCCACGATAAATGTAAGTGCAGGAGGGGGTTTGAAAGGAACTCCTTGAAGTCTCATTAACATTGTGGATCTGCTACAGAGAGGTGTTGATATTTTCAAAGGGACAGGCACATGTGTTGATATCCTGCATCGTAAAGTGTGGCTGGAATATATCTTCTGGAGCCAGACCTATGCCAGGCAGGATGCAAATGGCCGGTGCCTCCAGCTTTTCAGATGGGTGCCTGTAGGTTCTACTGGGGGCTGTGAATGCATATTGGGAAATGTTGCTGCAGCAGGCAGAAAGAGGCCCCCACAAGTAAATAAGAAAGCACAGACAGAGGTGGCAACTCTAGTCAGCGGCCATAAAGTAGTCAGGAGGACTTTGATGCAGCACAGGAAGAGTTCACTGACCATCTTTACTCTGCCGGGATGAGTATTCATTCCCCATGTGACTGTGGAGAGATGTACATGTGGATGACAGCATTTGTTGAGGATCATGGGTGTGAAACCCAAAACTTTATTTGGCACGTCTTCCTTTGCTGATAAAAACTACGTGTGAGCAGACAAGATGGCTGGCATGCATTTAAGGGTGAAGTGCCACAATATGAATGGCACCTGAACCTGCGTCTTTGGGTGGTGGGAGGGGTGGCATGTTCCAGCATGTAGAGGGAGGAACTAATGAAAATCTTTTTACTAAGTCAGGTGGAGGAGCAGATCCTGGAGGTGGCACATCTCTCCACGTTCACATGGGGAATAAATATTCATCCCCAGCAGAGCAAAGAGTCGTTGAACCTCTTCCTGTGCTGCATCAAAGTGGCATGTGAAGGTGGAACCATGCCCACTAGTCGCGAAGACACACTGGGCTCCGTCGCTCATGCCTTGATGGGCACATGCGTGCAGTCAATGGCTCTCTGAATTCTTGGACATCCTGCTATTGCAGTGAAACCTTTGGCTCACTCTTCCTGGCTGGTCTTGTCTGTCTTTCGAAAATACGTATCTTTAACTTGATGCGGCTATGCTGAACGGATTAAGAAACTCTGCAGACATCTCCCACTGACCCCTGGAATTATCCTGTGACATAAAAGTTCAGGGCCACTGTCACTTTCAGAACCACTGGCCATCAAACAGGCTGAGGCCATCACTGGGCCAATCATGTCGCATAGTGAGGGTGACTGTTTCTCTGGACAGGAGGAGCCTTCATCAGCACTGAACATCTGGAATGTATACTTAGCTGGATCGCTGCCTGTAAACACTACCATCTGATTGTTGGCATCTTTTCTTGACACCTGTCTTTAATGGCTGCTGGCCCTCCAACACGCCTGACTTTAAAAAGCTAATTAATGGGATGTTGGCGTTGCTGGCAAGGCCAACATTTATTGCCCATGCCTAGTTGTCCTTGAGAAGGTAGTGGTGAGTTTTCTTCTTGAACCTCTTGGTCCCGAGGGCAGATTCTGGGACAGTGCCTCGAGGCAATTGGTCTCCTTTCCATTCTTGCTCTCTCCTCTTCTGAGGATGTCCCTACAGCTGAGTGCACAATCATCATGTCAGACCAGATGCTTGCATAGGCTTCAATGGGGCGGCACGGTAGCACAGTGGTTAATATTGTTGCTTAACAGCGCCAGGGTCCCAGGTTCAATTCCCGGCTTGAGTAACTGTCTGTGTGGAATCTGCGCGTTCTCCCTGTCTCTTCGTGGGTTTCCCCCGATTGCTAGCCTGGTTGCCCATGAGCGCCCCCCCCCCCCCCCCCCCCCCCCCCCAACCTGCACCTTTAATTCAATTGGAAGAAAGAAGTGACCTGTGCCTTTAATTCAAGCAGAAGCTTATACTGGTTCAAACTGGAGTTGCAGACTCTCCGTGACAGTGATTGGCTGGGTCTTGGTTTTATTGATTTGGCTGGTGACCAGCTAATTGGCCCAAAAGGATGTGCTCTGCCTGGTAACAGGTGGTGATTGTATCTGATCCCATTGGAATGTCTTTCGATTCACGGTTTTCAGTTTGTTTTCAGTTTGACTCCTGGCAGCTTAGAGAGAATACTCACTCTCTCTCCTCTCCATTTTCTTTCCAGAAAGGCTGTGTTTTTGAACTGGCAGAGAGCCTGGATGAATCTGTGTACAGGAGAACCATTAAAGATTGTGCATCAAAGTTCAGAGCCTGCTAACTCCCTCTCCAAAAATCCTGTTGGTGTTGGATTCCTGAAACTACAGAGTCCCAAAAACTGAGATAAACTGAAATCAAAGGTTGATGAAGCAAGGACATTGCTTCTCCAAAACCATTGTGAGTACAGTCTGCAAAACAAAGACTGTGATTTCCAAGCTTACTGTGAGGAAAGCCTGCATGGAACCATCATGTGAAGGAAAGTCTCTTTTCTCTTTCACTTACATTTTTCCACCCCTTTGTGGTTGTCTGCCTTATGTGTGTGTGTGGGTAGAGGGTGGGGAGGCAAGTTAAAGTAGGAGTTACATATTTATTAATATTTAACCAACTGTATTTGCTCCGTATTTCATTATACTTTTCGTTATAACTAAACAGTAATTGTGTTCAAACTTACAAACCTGGTGACTGTGATTATTGGACAGTCAAGGGCTTCAGGTACTTTTAGAAGAATTATTGGTTAATTCACTTGTTGTGACTCCAGGACTAATGGGCTGGAATTTACCGTGCACAAGCCCAGGTTATCGTAGCAACATTATCCAATGTTTAAATAATTGAAGCAAAGATACAAATGCACCATTATGCAGATGTCAAGGAGAAACTTCACCCAGGAGACCCCCTTATGTGATCACTGTAATTGAATTTCCCGTTTGCAAGTCTAAGTGCGCCTCCTTGACTAGCAGCTGCAATTGAGGCAGGCTGCTGACTCTGATGGCCCGTTAACCTTGATGAACTTGGAGTCCACCCTTTGCTCTGTACAGGCCTCAACCAGGCCGTGGCTGGGCACTCTTCCATTGTTATGATCTCCTCAGATGAGACGGTCGCTGACTGATGGGAGGAGGAGCTGCTGTCATTATCAAAAGGCGGCTCCACGTGTGAGCTGCAGCTCATCCACCAACATGAAGTTGCTTTGAACTTCCAGGGAGCTTCATTTAAACCTGTGCCCACACCCTTACTCACCCTGGCACCCACCATCTTCACGCACCACTGGCAGTGCTGATCCTCTATCAGCATCCGTTTTACGTTGGCCGGCGGCTAATTGACCAGCTGGTGTGAAATTGATATTGGGTGCTGATCGTGGGCGGGTGTGGATTTTACATCCGCTTGCGGTCCCGCTGATTCCACTTGTGTGACAGGCGAAAGATTCAGGCCATGGGTCAGTAGAACCCCTTCATTACTTTTAAAACTTACAGAAAACAGTTTATGAGACTCTTCCATAGAATCCCTACAGTGTAGAAGGAGGCCATTCAGCCCAAGGGCCTGCACCAATCCTCTGAAAGAGCACCCTACCTTGGCCCCTTCCTCTGCTCTATCCCCGTAATCCCACCTCCCCTGGACATGTTTGGACACTAGGGTGCAATTTAGCATGGCCAATCCATCTAACCTGCACACCTTTAGACTGGGAGGAAACCAGAGCACCCGGAGGAAACCCACGTAGACACGGGAAGAATGTGCAGACTCCGCACAGACAGTGACCCACGGTGGGAATCAATCTTGGATCCCTTGCGCTGTGAGGCAGCAGTGCTAACCGCTGCGCCACCATGCCACCGTGAACCGTGTACAATTTCCCTGGAGAACTGCTGTTTAAAGCTTTGCCTGGTCATTTTAATATGCTCACACAGATTTCTGCTTTCCCTGTTTAGAGGGAACCAGGCAGTTGTAAAAAGAGTAATTAACAAAGACATATTCAGACTTCCGGTTGCGGCTATGACCAGCTAAGTCGCACGTTTGGCTGCTCCTGTTAGGAAGGTGTTTTCGGGCCGATTGGAGGGCCCTTAACGGCGCTGGAACGGCAATTCCCGGTGGGGGAAGGTTCCCAGAGGAGAACCCCGTCAAATTTATGGTCGTCACCCGAAGTGGGGCAGGAAAAAAAGCGGCAGCAGCTCCCCGGAAAAAGCGGGGGAAGAAATCCAAAATGGCGGCCGGAGGCGCACCCGAGGACTGGAGGAAATGGGCGGAGGAGCAGCAGGCCGCTCTCCTGCGCTTCTTCACGGAGCTGAAAGTGGAGCTGCTGGAGTCGATGAACGCGACGACCACCAGGCTGATGGGGGCACAGGCGACCCAAGAGGCGTCAATTCGGGAGCTGCAGCAGGAGATGACTGCGAGGGAGGAGGAGGCCACGGTCCTCGTGGGAAAGGTGGAGGTGCACGAGGCACTCCACCTGAGATGGCAAAACCGATTGGAGGAGATGGATACCCGCATGAGGCGGAAAAACCTGAGGATCCTGGGCCTGGCAGAAGGGCTGGAGGGGTCGGACCTCCAGGGGTATGTGGCAGAAATGCTGGGCTCCCTGATGGGGGCAGGGGCCGTCCCTTCGCCTCTGGAATTGGAGGAGGCCTACAGAGTAATGGCCAGGAAGCCAAGAGCAAACGAACCCCCGAGGGCGGTGCTGGTTCGGTTCCAGCGATTCAGTGACCGGGAGAGGGTGCTGAGGTGGGCCAAGAGAGAGAGGAGCAGCAAATGGGAGAACTCGACGGTGAGGATCTTTCAGGACTGGAGTGCGGAGGTGGCAAAGCGGCGGGCCCGGTTCAATCGGACGAAGGCGGTGCTGCATGCCAAGAGAATTAGATTCGGGATGCTGCAGCCAGCGCGCTTGTGGGTGACCTACAAGGACCAGCACCACTATTTCGAGTCCCCGGAGGAGGCGTGGGCCTTTGTCCAGGAAGAAAAGCTGGACTCGAACTAGAACCAGGGGATACGTGGCGGTCGTTGCCGCTCTGGTACTTTAAGCTGGACACGTGGCTTTCTGTTGGTTGGATTTTCACTTGGCCGTATTTTTGGACCCTTTTTGTTCTCTATACCAGTTTTTTCTCTCTTTTTCCTGTTATTTATAATGTTATGGTGGGAGGGCGGGGTGGGGGGGGAGTGCCGGGGGTATGTGTTTCTTGTGGGGTTTTTGGTTGTTTTGTATTTATCGGTGGGAGATCGGGGACGGGGGTGGAACTGAAGATGGAGGGGCGGGGAGGGGCAGGGCGAAAGCGCGGGCTTTCCTCTGGTTTCCCGCGCACGGGGCAGAGGAGGGAGGGGGGTGGGAGTAAGGGGCGTGGTCAGCAATGGCTCCCTTTCCCGCGCTGGAGCGGGGTCAAGGAGGGGTGGTAAGGGGGGGGACGTCCCCCATGCCGGGAGGAGCCGGAGTGTGGCAGGGGCAGCCGGGTCAGCGTAAACCAGCTGACTCTCGGAAGTACTATGGAGGGTGCGTCGCAGCTAGGAAGGGTCCTAGCCTGGGGGGGGAGGGGGGTGGGGGGGGGGGGGGGGGGGGGGGGGGAGGGGGGAAGGGGGGGGCCACCGGGTTGCTGCTGAAAAGGCCAGGGAGGAGAAGTTGAGGACCGGAGGGGTGGGGGGAGGGCGCCATCGCCATGGGGAGCGGGTCAGAAAGGGAGGGCTGACTCGGGGCGAGCAGGTGACAGGATATGGCTAGTCGGCGGGGGAAAGGGGCGGGCTGCCCTTCGACCCGGCTGATCACTTGGAATGTGAGGGGGCTGAATGGGCCGGTCAAGAGAACGAGAGTAATCTCGCATTTGAAGGGGCTGAAGGCGGATGTAGCAATGCTACAAGAGACCCATTTGAAGGTGGCGGACCAGGTCCGCCTGAGAAGGGGGTGGGTGGGACAAGTGTTCCACTCAGGACTGGACGTAAAGAACCGAGGGGTGGCGATCCTGGTAGGGAAGAGGGTGTCGTTCGTGGCGGCGGAGGTGGTGGCGGATAAAGAGGGTAGATATGTCATGGTGAAGGGTAGGCTGCAGGGGGAGAAAGTGGTGATGGTTAACGTGTATGCCCCGAACTGGGACGACGCTGGCTTCATGAGGCGCCTACTGGGCCTCATTCCGGACCTGGAGGCAGGGGGCCTGATCATGGGGGGGGACTTCAACACAGTGCTGGACCCCGTGTTGGACAGATCGAGTTCAAGGACGAGTAGGAGGCCGGCAGCGGCAGAAGTGTTAAAGGGGTTTATGGAGCAGATGGGAGGGGTGGACCCCTGGAGGTTTGGGAGGCCGAGGGCGAGGGAGTATTCCTTTTTCTCCCATGTCCACAGAGTCTATTCTAGAATTGACTTTTTTGTATTAAGCAGGGGACTGATCCCGAAAGTACGGGAAGTGGAGTACTCGGCCATAGCGGTCTCAGACCACGCGCCACACTGGGTAGATTTGGAAATGGGAGAGGTGCGAGACCAGCGTCCGCTGTGGCGTCTGGTTGTGGGGTTGCTGGCGGATGAGGAGGTGTATAAGAGGGTCCGGAAGAGCATTGAGAGATATCTGGACATTAATGACACGGGGGAGGTGCAGGTGGGGATGGTATGGGAGGCCCTGAAGGCGGTGATCCGGGGGGGAGCTGATCTCCATACGGGCACATAGGGAAAGGAGGGAGAGACAGGAGAGGGAGAGGCTGGTGGGGGAGCTTCTGGACGTGGATAGGAAATATGCGGAGGCACCAGAGGAGGGGCTGCTGGGGGAACGGCGTAGTTTGCAGGCTAAGTTTGACCTGTTGACCACCAGAAAGGCGGAGACACAGTGGAGGAGGGCGCAGGGCGCGATTTATAAGTATGGGGAGAAGGCGAGTAGGATGCTGGCGCATCAGCTCCGCAAGCGGGATGCGGCTAGAGAAATTGGGGGAGTGAGGGAGAGGGGTGGGAACATAGTGCAGAAGGGGCCAGAAGTAAATGGGGTTTTCAGAGACTTCTATAAGGAGCTGTATCGGTCAGAGCCGTCGACGAGGGGAGGGGGGATGGAGGGCTTCTTGAACAAACTGAGGTTCCCCAAGGTCCAAGAGGAGCTGGTAGAGGGGCTGGGGGCGCAGATAGGGCTAGAGGAGGTAGTCAAGGGGATTGGGCATATGCAGTCGGGGAAGGCGCCGGGGCCAGACGGGTTCCCGGTGGAATTTTACAAAAAATATGCGGATCTGGTGGGCCCTGTGCTGGTGCGAGCCTTCAACGAGGCATGGGAGGGGGGGGCTCTGCCCCCGACAATGTCGCAGGCACTGATCTCTCTGATCTTGAAGCGGGATAAGGACCCCGTGCAGTGTGGGTCATATAGGCCTATCTCGCTCCTGAATGTGGACGCCAAGCTGCTGGCAAAGATCCTGGCTACCAGGATAGAGGATTGTGTGCCAGGGGTGATACACGAGGACCAGACGGGTTTTGTGAAAGGGCGGCAGCTTAATACGAACGTGCGGAGACTGCTAAACGTCATCATGATGCTGGCAGTGGAGGGGGAGGCGGAGATAGTGGTGGCATTGGACGCGGAGAAAACATTTGATAGGGTGGAGTGGAAGTACCTGTGGGAGACGCTGGAGCGGTTTGGATTTGGGGAGGGATTTATTAAATGGGTGAAGCTGCTCTATTCGGCCCCGACGGCAAGTGTAGTGACGAATGGTAGGAGATCGGAGTATTTTGGGCTCCACCGGGGGACCAGACAGGGGTGCCCCATGTCCCCCCTGCTCTTCGCACTGGCAATTGAACCGTTGGCGATGGCACTGAGGGGCTCAGGGGGGTGGAGAGGGCTGACAAGGGGCGGGGAGGAGCACCGGGTATCGCTATACGCGGACGACCTGCTGCTATACGTGGCAGACCCAGAAGGGGGAATGCCGGAGGTGATGGAACTGCTAGCAGAATTCGGGGACTTTTCGGGGTACAAGCTAAACTTGGGTAAGAGTGAGGTATTTGTGATACACCCAGGGGACCAGGAAGAGGGAATCGGGAGACTCCCGTTGAAGAGAGCAGGAAAGAGTTTTAGATATTTAGGGGTGCAGGTGGCAAGGAACTGGGGGACTCTCCACAAGTTGAACTTCTCTAGGCTAGTGGAACAGATGGAGGAGGAATTTAAAAGGTGGGACATGGTGCCGCTGTCGCTGGTGGGCAGAGTGCAGTCCGTTAAAATGACGGTCCTCCCAAGGTTTTTGTTTTTATTTCAGTGCTTGCCCATCTTCCTCCCTAGGGCCTTCTTCAAAAAGGTGACGAGCAGCATCATGAGCTACGTGTGGGCGCATGGCACCCCAAGGGTGAGGAGGGTCTTCTTGGAGCGTAGTAGGGAGAGTGGAGGGCTGGCATTACCCAACCTTTCGGGGTATTACTGGGCGGCTAATGTCTCGATGGTGCGCAAGTGGATGATGGAAGGGGAGGGGGCAGCTTGGAAACGAATGGAGAGGGCGTCCTGTGGCAACATAAGCCTGGGGGCCCTAGTAACGGCGCCATGGCCGCTCCCTCCCACGAGGTACACCACGAGCCCGGTGGTGGCGGCCACCCTCAAGATCTGGGGGCAGTGGAGGCAACACAGGGGGGAAGTGGGAGGTCTGATGGAGGCACCGTTAAGAGGGAACCATAGATTCATCCCGGGGAACATGGACGGGGGATTTCAGAGCTGGCACAGGGTGGGCATCAGGCAGCTGAAGGATCTGTTTGTAGATGGGAGGTTTGCGAGCCTGAGAGAGCTGGAGGAGAAATTCGGGCTCCCCCCGGGAAACGTGTTTCGACATTTGCAGGTGAAGGCATTTGCTAGCCGCCAGGTGGAAGGGTTCCCCTTGCTCCCCAGCAGGGGGGCGAGCGATAGGGTGCTCTTGGGGGTCTGGGTCGGAGGGGGGAGGATATCGGACATATACAAAGTAATGCAGGAGGCTGAGGAGGCATCAGTAGAGGAGCTGAAAGCCAAGTGGGAGGGGGAGCTGGGTGAGCAGATAGAGGATGGGACTTGGGCTGATGCCCTGGAGAGGGTTAATTCTTCCTCCTCGTGTGCGAGGCTTAGCCTCATTCAATTTAAGGTGCTACATAGAGCCCATATGACGGGGACAAGGATGAGTCGGTTCTTTGGGGGTGAGGACAGATGTGTCAGGTGTTCGGGAAGTCCAGCGAACCATGTCCATATGTTTTGGGCATGTCGGCACTGGAGGAGTTCTGGAAGGGGGTGGCAAGGACGGTGTCGAGGGTGGTGGGATCCAGGGTCAAACCAGGATGGGGACTAGCGGGTGTGGTGGGTTATTTAAGGTTGAAATGCGGGCAAATTTGTTCGCAGTTCATGTTTGATGTTAATTGTTGCTTTGTTTGTTCTTTTTGGGGGGGGGGGAGGGGGGGGGAGGGACAGCGCGCGCGGGGGGTCGGGCGGGGGGGGGGGATATCTGTTAAGAGGGAATATTGTGTAATAGTCTATGGTTAGGGGGGGTAAATATTTTCATGTAAAAAATCTCTTCAATAAAAATTATTTTAAAAAAACAAAGACATATTCAGACTGTCTGCAACATATCCATTTTCTTCCTCAATTTGTGCTAGATTAGGTTTTCAGAACAAACGTTTGCTTTGATCCTCATTAATATTCTTTAAGAGCTAATGGACTGATTGCAAACAACTTCATCATGCCAATTAATTATCAGGACCCCTCTAAAAAATTGCTTTTATCTCACAACTGGGCTGCTTGTGACAGACATATCTCTGGCCCATCCAACATATTGTGTATTAATATTTTTAAATCATAAATTTTCTATGAAAGTCAAAGCTGTGTGTGACTTATTATTTTGTAAACAAACATAATTAACAATGACAGTTGTTTTTCTGCGGAATAATGGATACTTAGGGCAGGATTCTCCGAGCCTCTGTGCCGAAATCACGATCGGCGCGGGGGCAGAGAATGAACGTTGATGGCGAAATCCGGCGCGACGTGCTCTCGCGATTCTCTGGTGAACCGGCGCGAATCGCGCACGGTCTACGCGACGCGGGTAGGGGGCCATTCACAGAGGCCCGTGTGGTGATTCTCCGCCGAAAATGGGCCGTGTTCCGGACGCCATGATTGTAACCACGTTTTGCCTGTCGGGAACGGCCAATGGCGGCTACGGAGTCAGTCCACGGCCTTCTTGGTGGGGGGGGGGCGGGGGCGGGGGGGATCCTTCACCCGGTGGGGGGGCGGGGGGGGGGGGGGGGGGGGGGCGCTCATGGGCAACCAGGCTAGCGATCGGCGGACACTGATCCACGGGCGCGCACGATCTCGGGGGGGGGGGCCTATATTTTCAGGGCCGGTCCGCGGTGTGAGTCCGCCATGTTGCTCAGGGCTGCCGCCGAAGGCCGCCTGCTGTACGCTTGCGCGGACTCCCGAACGGTACTGCAGGATCCCGTATCGACAGGCAGAGCTGCGAGGAGCACTCCTGGGCCCTGCTAGCCCACTTCAGGTAGGAGAATCACTCTGTACTTTCTTCAGGAAAGTCCAGAGCGTCCGCGTTTTGACGCTGGAGTGGGGCCATAACTCCATTACTGGAGTATCCCGCCCTTAGAGTTTAATACCACTACCTAAATGGTCTAATGTGTAGAATTGTGCGGCACACAATATGATTTTTGAATATCGATTACGTTGTTTCATGTGATGAGCTAAAACTATAAGATAAAGCAAATATTGATTACAAATTTCAAGAATTTTTAATGTTATGAATACCAATCATTATCAAATTATTTGTGAAAAATTGTAATGCCAAATAGCCTAGTCCTTCCATGTTATGTTTAAACTGAATAGTTCTCTGAGGTTTGAGTGCCATCCTGTGGAAATAATGTGCAACACTTTTTCAACAGTATTAAAATATGAGTCAGTTCACCTCTGAAAATACTGACATTTAATTACACAAACAAACTTATTGAAAATATGTCTATTTATGGTACAAAGAGATTAAATACTCACTTGTCAAAGTCCAGATCTCAGAACTAATTAATAGTAGCTTGAACGTGTATAGTATATTCTTTTTTTTTTAAATTTAGAGTACCCAATTAATTTTTTCCAATTAAGGGGAAATTTAGCATGTTCAATCCACCTACCTTGCACATCTTTGGGTTGTGGGGGTGAAACCCATGCAAATACGGGGAGAATGTGCAAACTCCACATGGACAGTGACCCAGAGCCAGGATCGAACCTGGGACCTCAGTGCCGTGAGACTGCAGTGCTAACCCACTAAGCCACTGTGCTGCCCTAGTATATTCTGAGTGAGCATTGATTCTAGGTGGCAGTGAAGGATTTAAAAGTGTCAAATAAATAAATGCCAGTTTGTAACAGATAGTACATGTCAGGAGAAGTTTGTATGCACAGTTCCAAGAGTTCTTTATTCACCAAATGCAAGTCTGAGCATCAAATCTGAATGAGCCAGTCCACTGTGGTGACATTTGTGAATTCTGGACCACTGGAGAATTCCACTTCAGGAGATATTTGCCTTTCATCCTTCTCAATTGTACCATTATCAAACCCTAAGACAAATTCTAAGTAAATAAGTTGTGAGGTGTCAGACCAGATCGAATGGAAATGTAACAGCATGTTAACAGCAGAACCACCATAGTTTATTTATGGACTGCAGTTGTGGCACTGGACAATAAGTCTGACCTCAAAGTTAAAGTAAACATGAGGCTTTGTTTTAGCATTAGACGTCAGCATTAGTCTGTTTGTATTGTTGCAATTTTAAAACATATTCCAGCTAGGTATACCAGTAACTATGTAACATTTTTTTTTTTAAATTTAGATTACCCAATTATTTTTTTCAATTAGGGGGCAATTTAGCATGGCCAATCCACCTACTCTGCACATTTTTGGGTTGTGGGGGCGAAACCCACGCAGACACGGGGAGAATGTGCAAACTCCACACAGACAGTGACCCAGAGCCGGGATCGAACCTGGGACCTCAGCGCCGTGAGGCGGTTGTGCTAACCACTAGGCCACCGTGCTGCCCTTAACTATGTAACATAACATAGGGGTTTGCTTCACATCCCTCACGAGATTGCGGCTTGGTTTATGTTTCACTTTCCTGAAGCTGTAGCTCTTGCGAAAAACATGGAAGGAGGGGTGTCTCCTCCCTATTTCATTCCTGTTGCGAAAAAGAAACTGTAGAGCCACTTTTCATATTTGGAATATGTAGGATGGGTTATTTTCTGCTTTGAGCACTATTTCAAGACATGCACAAGCCATCACAATTGTAATACTTTGGGACAGTGGGTGCACAGCTATTGGTTCTAGATTCAGGTAAAAGGATCTGAGGAGAGGTACTGGAAGGACCAATAGTCTTTGCATTTTGAAAACAGCACTTTGTTATTCTGTATGTCATTCTGTAGAATGAGGACATCAGTTGCACATTTCAGCCTTCATGAAGGCTGCACAGGGCAAAGAATTGATGCTGTTACTCATCAGGAAAACAGATGAAATTGTTGGCCATGTTGATCTATCTATCAATCAGCTGTATGATGCATGTACAGCTATAGCATTGGCTGATACTGCAGGTGATTCTTGTTTTAAGCTGGAGAAAATTGGAGATAGCAAAATTAAAGAAAACAGTGGCAACTCCCATTGGCGTTGCTGTCGCACCAGTCCAGTTGGATGCAAATGGATTTATAGCATGAATCTGTAACTGGATCCATCCAAAGCCACAAGCTCTGGAACTATTTCTTCATGGTAACTGCTAGAAATGTGTGCCAGGGCCGACAGATATAATAATACTGGTACAATAGTGGACAGGTAAATGGCTATTGTGCGAGTTGATCTTCCTGCCATGCCTCTCTTCACCCCCTTTCACTTCATGGTGATATAAAACCAATTGCCATTATACTTTTAAAACTTTACCTGGCAAACAGCTTGGGATTGTGCAGTTAGGGAAGTTTACCTCCAGATTGGGAACAGTTTAGAATACAGCAAAAAAGGACCAAGGGATTGATTAAGAAGGGGAAAATACAGTACAAAAGTAAGCTTGCAGGGAACATAGAGGCTGACACTAAGAGTTTCTATAGATATGTGAAGAGAAAGCGATTGATAAAGACAAATGTAGGCCCCCTACAGACAGAAACATGGGAATATATAAGAAGGGACAAAGAAATGGCTGAGCAATTGAATACATACTTTGGTTCTGTCTTCACAAAAGAGGACACAAATCAGATACCAGAAATGTTGGAGAATGAAAGATTTTGTGAGAGGGAAGAACTGAAGAAGATCAATATTACAGAAATGGTTCTGGGAAAATTGATGGGATTGAAAACGGATATATCCCCAGGGCCTGATAATCTGCATCTGGAGTGTTTAAGGAGATGCCTCTGGAAATAGTGGATGCATTGGTGGTCATCTTCTGGGATTCTATAGACTCTGGAACAGTCCCTGCAGATTGGTGGGTAGCTAATGTCACTCCAATATTCAAAAAGGGAGATAGAGAGAAAACAGGGAATTATAGACCAGGAAGCTTAACATGGTAGTGAGTAAAATTCTTAAATCCATTGTCAAGGACTTTATTGCGGAACATTTAGAAAGCAGTGGAAGGATCAGGCAGAGAACAGCATGGATTTATGAAGGAGAAATCATGCTTGGCCAATCTGTTGGAATTCTTTGAAGATGTAACTAGTACAGTTGACAAGGCGGAGCCAGTCAATGTGATATATTTGGACTTCCAGGAGGCGTTTGACAAGCCCTGCATAAGAGATTATTGTGTAAGATTAAAGAGCATGGGATTGAGGGAAATATATTGAGGTGGATAGAAAACTGTTGGCAGAGAGGAAACAAAGAGGAGGAATTAACGGGTCCTTTTCAAATTGGCTGGCAGTAACTATTAGGGTGCCATAGGGATCGGTGCTGGGACCCCAGCTATTCACAATATATTAATGATTTGGATGAGGGAAGCAAAATGTAACTGATGCACTATCAATTACGCAAAGACGAGAGTAGAATGTAATCGAGGCTTTATTACACTCAGATGTGTGGCCTCCTGCAGCAGCTGACGAAATGGCTGCTGTACGGGGAGCACACATATTTATACTCCGTCTACTGGGTGGAGCCAGGAGGCAGGGATCTACCCCCGTTCCTGTAGTACAGGGGCTTTACCGTAACGCACCTGTATATACAATATATACATCAGTGGTGACTACCACAGTAACATCTCAAAGTTTGCAGATGATAGCAAATTGGGTGGGAGGGTGAACTGTGATGAGGATGCAGAAATCCTACAGCATGACTGGCAGGTTAGGCGAGTGGACAAATCAATGGCCGATGCAGTATAGTTTGGATAAGTGTGAGGTTATTCACTTTGGAAGCAAAAACAGGAAGGCAGATTACTACCTGAATGGTTGTAAATTGGGAGAGGGGAGTGTGCAGAACCTAGGTGTCCTTGTGTACCAGTTGCTGAAGTTAATCATGCAGGTACAGCATGTACAGGAGCAGAGATGTGTTGTTGCAATTACACAGGGCCTTGGTGAGGCCACACCTAGAATATTGTGTGCAGTTTTGGTCTCCTTTTCTGAGGAAATATGTTCTTGCTCTCGAGGGAGTGCAGCAAAGATTTACCAGACTGATTCCAGTGATTTAAAAATAAAAAATAAAAAATAACTTAGAGTGCCCAATTCATTTTATCCAATAAAGGGGCAATTTACTGTGACCATCCACCTATCCTGCACATCTTTGGGTTGTGGAGGCGAAACCCAAGCAAATAAGGGGAGAATGTGCAAACTCCACACGGACAGTGACCCAGAGCCGGGTCACTGATTGGCCGTGATAAATTGCCCTTAGTGTCCAAAATTGCCCTTAGTGTTGGGTGGGGTTACTGGGTTATGGGGAAAGGGTGGAGGTGTTAACCTTGGGTAGGGTGCTCTTTCTAGGAGCCGGTGCAGACTCGATGGGCCGAATGGCCTCCTTCTGCACTGTAAATTCTATGTAAAAAAAAACGTGCAGGTAGGTGCACATATCCCTGTCTGTCTATGCACATCCTTGCACTCCCATCTGCCCATCCACCAGTAACACACACCCTCATCTTTCTGTAATATTAAGCGTATGGTTACCCTCAATAAATGTCTCCCATCCATCGGTTCAATAATTCTTCTCATTCATAGATCTTTTTGTTTCTCTCTTTGCAGAAGAGGGCACAGGTAGCAATGGAGTGACAGGACAGGTGGCTCTCACACAGCTAACAAGTCCAGAGGAATAAGCACCAGAAATCAAAAATGTGGAGGTTGGAGTCTCCTATTTTGTGGCAGAAGTAAATATCAGACAGCCACATGGCATAACATGCTAATTTATGTTGACATGATGACAATAGTAAATGAAATATGATCACCTGCATAATGATAACTTCAAACATTCACACCTTGACAGTTCTATTTCAGGTCTTCAATCGGCCAGAAGGATATTTTGTGTCTGTCACCATTGCAATTCAGTATGAAGTTACATTGTCACAGGACTCATGTCGACCATACAATGGCACAAACTCAAACTCTGTTAGGAACAGTAAGGAAAAGAGTTGGGTTTCCACCTGGTGAGTCACTCACCACAGGCTGAATTTTACCCTGAGATGGTGGCCCCACCCACCGCTGGAAAACTGAAGGCAAGCCCACCCTTGTTGGCCCGGGGAACCACAATGCAATCTTGCTTGTCTCAGGCAGTTAATTGCCTCAGATTGTGACTACCATCGCCACAAAGCGGATGTTCAACCCATGCAGAGCAGCTCGTCAATCAGATGGCCAGCAGCTCCCCTGTCCCAGAGGCACCACCTGGAACGGTGGCCACTGGTGGAACTACAGTCAGGAGCATCATTGGAGGCCAGACTTGAGCTGCTGTAGCCCGAGCCAGACAAGAAGGTCTCGGCATGGGGGGGAGGGGCAATGATTGGGAAGCTGGGGGACGGGGTCCTTCAGGCAAGGTTCTTTCTGTAGGGGCTAAGATTGCTTGAACAAAGGGACTTTCTTCTCTGAATCCACAGCCAGCCCCCAGGGCATACCTGGTGGCCTTGCTATATGGCATGGTATATGTACCGCTACTGGTAAAATATCAGCATCAGCTATTCATTGCCACTTAAGGATGTCAATTCGCCTAAGGGTGGGGACAACTTGACACTTTTCCTGCTGCTTCTATTTTACGAGTACTGGTGGGTAGACATCAGGCACAGTGTTCCTGCCATCCCACCCAATTTTACACCCCATCATTGCCAGCCAGCCCACTCCAGGGTGGGGTTGAGGGGGGGCAGTATTTCAGAAACGATTTCAGCCAAGTGATCAAGAGCAGATGGTGAAACAGTAGTGGAGAGTCCCAAATGGAAAGTGCTGGATGCTCCAAATTTGTTCAGCTGGATATAGATCATCCCCTCGGGAAGTAGTGATGAATAGACTATTGCTGGAATAACAACAGAGGATACGCAATATACGGGCAAACATTCCAGCCACATTCCCACATTTTGGCTGCGATCTTGTGACAAACAAAGCCTTACTTCAGTCTTTCTTTAGAAAATGAAGCAGAACTATCATTGAAACAGTCTGTGGCCCATAACCTCGGTCTTCAATATTGTGTTTCTGAATACGATTGCCAACTCTGGCTGGATATAACCCGGGAGCTGTTGTCTTATTGTCAGGAGAAATTGTGTTGATGTGAAAATATCAGAGAAATCCAGCACATTGGCATGTGTTCTGTTCATAACATATTTTATAAAAGCTATTGGAAAATAGAGGATGCTTAAAGGCAGGGTGAGTTTTGATTAGTTACTTATTCAAGGGTAGATGTTTTGAGACCTCAGCCCACAATAGGAATAGTTGTTTTAATTTAATTTTAATTCCAGCAAGCTACGTCTGTCAAGAAAGCCTGTATTGAAAAACAGTTGTTTTGTTCTACCTCAGGGGCAACCCGAAAGAGATATATCTGCCTGGTGTGGTAACTATTACTGGATGTTGTTTACGCTTTAAAAAATGTATATGATGTTGTGGACGTTTGGGGAGAATTAACTCTAAAGGTAATGAAATAAAGGGGCAAGATTCTCTGTGAACCGGCGGGGCAGGCAACTCCGGCGCGAAGGAGTGGCGTGAACCACTCCTGCGTCGGGCCGCCTCGAAGGTACGGAATCCTCCGCAATTTCAGGGGCTAGGCCGGTGCCGGCAAGCGCGAAAGGGGCTTGGCGCCACGCCAACCGGCGCCAAAGGGCCTCCACCGGCCAGCGGGAGTTGGCGCATGCGCGGGAGCACCAGCGTGTGCTTGCGACACCCCAGCGCACGCGCAGGGGGTTCATCTCCGTGTCGGCCATCGCAGACTGTTACAGTGGCCGACGCGGAGGAATAGAGTGCCCCCCCGGCACAGGCCTGCCCGCGGATTGGTGGGCTCCGATCGCGGGCCAGGCCACCGTAGGGGCTCCTCCTGGGGCCAGATCCTCCTCCGCCCCCCAGAGGACCCCAGAGGCCGCCTGCGGAGCCAGGTCCCGCCGGTAAGCACCTGTTGTAATTTATGCGGGAGGAACTGGCTGTAAACGGATGGCCACTCGGCCAATCGCGGGCCGGTGAATCGCCGGGGGGAAGGGGGGGCAGCGGCCGCCGACTGCCGCGATTCCCGCACCCGCCAAATCCCCGAAGCCGGAGAATTCGGCAGCTGGCAGGGGCGGGATTTACCCCGGCGGGGGGGGCGGAGAATCCTGCCCAAGGTGTTTGGAACTGGTACAGTTAGTGATATTGTGTTTAACCGTTGTTTCAGTTAAATATACCTTTAGTCAACTTTAATGATACATTTTATTGTTCAATGAATATTCATTTTATTTAAAATCATCACAAAACATTTGGAACATCATTCTCTGTTTTTTAAATCGTTCCTCATATTATATCAAATTGCAAAACACAGTTGAAGGTAGTTGTTTCAAGTTTCCTTTCTGGGATTTGGAATAACCTGTCATTTACCATCAGGCATTTTCTGAACAGCATGACCTCCTATCTTCAACTGCCCCTCTCCCAGATTCCTGCAATTGGTTACCCAACATGTCAATCATCATGCACCTTCTCACAGCTCTTCAATGTATCTCAGGTTTGAAAATCTGGTCACCCTGCTTCAGTCCCCTTAATTGCCACTGTCTCACTGCCTAGCTTTCACTGATGTGTTCTGGAAATCCATGGGACCAAGGTCAAACTGCAAACTCCACATTAATAGCTCCCTAATTACCATAAGACCATAAAACGTAGAAGCAGAAGTAGGCCATTCGGCCCATGGAGTCTGCTCCTCTATTCAATGAGATCATAACCGATCTGATATAATAATCCTCAACTCCACTTTCCCGCCACATCTCCATAACCATTGACTCCCTTACTGATTAAATTGAATGATTTACACATTGCAATTGACAACCAGTCTCTCCTGAGGCAGTTATGTGCATGCAGTCTAATGTTTTGCAGTGAGATATGGAAGTTGGAGAATTGGAACCAGCTGCCTGAGGCCTTCACATTTTTCCTGGATATCACTTGCCACCTGAGCTCAAATGAACATGTCCACCCTGAGTAAAATTGACCGATATTCATTCACAGCTAATTGTGATTTACTTGATTAACATTTCTCTCATTAATTTGGGATATAGAATCAAAGGTCCCTATATTTTCTAAAGAGATCTGTGCAGGTTGCCTATTGTACAAATATTTCTCAATCTTTATGTATATAAACAGCTTTGCAAGGCATTCAGACCATTAAACGCCACACCTTAAAAGTGTTAGATTTGAGAAGTACGATACTTTCAACTGAATAGTTCAAATATTGTTTTCCTAAAATGCCAATGAATCATAGCTGGGTAGTTACAAATGTGCCTCAAATAGAATAAAAACACTCAATTACATGGTACAACCTGTGTCTCTCAGAGTCATTCGGGGCTGAAGTTCATCAATCGTCTTAGAGTTATTACTACCTGCTTTATGAAGAGACTGCATAAAGATGCAGACTGCATCTCCAATGATGCTTATAGGTTGCAGTATACATTTTTAATGATCAACAGCAAAATTGATAAATCTCAGAATATGCCAGGGTATCCTGTTCATAAACCCCCCAATCTCTGCCTCCATTGACAGAAAGTTTTGGAAATAAAAGCCAGTAAATTATTATTTGAAGATATACACAAATTTGTTTCTGCAAATATAAAAATATCAAAGCAATATGAAGTCTCCAATGCTGAACTTTTACGGAGGCATTTGATTTGAGCATCGCTGGCTCGGCCAGTATTTATTGCCCATCTCTAATTGCCCTTGAGAAGGTGGTGGTGAGCTGCCTTCTTGAACTGCTGCAACCCATATACTGCATCTCAACCCACAGTGCTGCCAGGAATGGAGTTTCAGGACTTTAACCCACCGCGTACTTCCGCCGGCCGTGAAGGCCTTTCAGCCCCGGCTGGCAGGGCACCAAAGGCTGTTCGCGCCTGCTGGCGGAGCGGGAGCCACACCGGCGCGGGCCCAGCCCCTCAATGTTAGTGCTTGGGCCCTAAAGGTGCGGAGAAGTCCGCACCTTTGGGGAGGCCCGACGCTGGAATAGTTCATGCCACTCCGTCCCGCCAGGACCCTCCGCCCCGCCGGGTAGGGGAGAATTACGCCCATTATTCTTTCATTTGAAATGTGAAAGCCAGAGTTTAGATACCTGGGGCGGGATTCTCCGACCCCCCCCCCCCCACCCTGGCCGGGTCGGAGAATCGCCGGGGGGTGGCGTGAATCCCGCCCCCGCCGGCTACCAAATTCTCCGGCGCCAGAGATTTGGCGGGTGCGGGAATCGCACCACGCCACGGCGGTTGGCGCCCGCTGGCGATTCTCCAGCCCACGATGGGCTGAGTGGCCGCCCGTTTTTTGCTGGTCCCGCCGGCGTAAATTAGAGTAGGTCCTTACCGGCGGGACCTGGTGGCGCGGGCGGCCTCCGGGGTTCTTGGGGGCGCGCGGGGGGAAATGGCCCCGGGAGTTGCCCCACAATGGCCTGGCCCGCGATTGGGACCCACCGATCCACGGGTGGGCCTGTGCCATGGGGGCACTCTATTCTTCCGCACCGGCGGCTGTAACGGTCCGCCATTGCCGGTGCGGAGACTAAGCACTCTGCGCATGAGCTGGGATGATGCCAGCACACGCTGGCGCTCCTGCGCATGTGCCAACTTGCGCCGGCCGGTGGAGGCCCTTCGGCGACGGTTGGCGTGGCGCCAAGCCCCTTCCCCGCCGGCCGGCGCGACGCAAACCACTATGGGGCCGGCCTAGCCCCTGAAGGTGCGGAGGATTTTGCACCTTTGGTGCGGCCCGTGCTGGAATGGTTCACGCCACTCCTTCCCACCGGAGTTGCCTGCCCTGCCGATTACGGCAGAATCCCACCCCTGGTGTTTTCTGCAGCACCTTGTCCACATTCTTACTAAATCTAACCAACACCTTCCTATTTTCATTCATCCCCGACCCCACTTGCTGACCAAAAACTGTCTGCCATGTTAGCCTGAGATGCTCTCCTCTCCCTTAAACTCCCCAATCAATCATGTCGCCTGCATAAATCTATTTATCTGTCCACCTAGGATATGAGAGGATGCAAACATAACTATATGTCTGCTTGTCACTGTTGATTTATTATCCAGGAACCATGTTAACATGCTTATTTGCAGTCTTTGAACACCACACCTCAAATTATATTACAGGGCCTTTTCGTGGAATCTGCATCCTCGCCTTCCCGATCCGAACACTTTGCCTTACATGATTCACTGTAACCAGCAACATGGAAGAACTGATAATATTGAAAATATGGAATACCAAGAAATGCATTGTTCTTTATGTGCAGCTGTGCTTTAGGTGGTAGCTCACATGTCTCCAAATCACAAGGTTCCAGGTTCAGGACCCACTCCAGGCCTTGAACGCAAAGACCAAAGCTGAGGTTCCAGTGCAGCACTGGGGAGGTGCTGCACTGTCACCGACGCCATGTCTCAGATGAGGCCTGCCTGGGTGGATGCAAAAGAGTCCACAACACTATTTTGAAGAAGAGCAGGAGGGGCAGCACAGTAGCATTGTGGATCGCACAATGGCTTCACAGCTCCAGGTTCCCAGGTTCGATTCCGGCTTGGGTCACTGTCTGTGCGGAGTCTGCACATCCTCCCCGTGTGTGCGTGGGTTTCCTCCGGGTGCTCCGGTTTCCTCCCACAGTCCAAAGATGTGCAGGTTAGGTGGATGGGCCATGATAAATTGCCCTTAGTGTTCAGAATTGCCCTTAGTGTTGGGTGGGGTTACTGGATTATTGGGATAGGGGGAGGTGTTGACCTTGGGTAGTGTGCTCTTTCCAAGAGCCGGTGCAGACTCGATGGGCTGAATGGCCTCCTTCTGCGCTGTAAATTCTATGTAATTCTATGTAATTATCCCTAATCATATCAAAGTAAAATACTGCGAGTGTTGGAAGCCTGAAATAAAAACAGAAAGTGCTGGAAAAACTCAACAGATCTGACAGCATCTGTGGATAGAGAAACAGGGTGAACATTTTGAGATAAATGACTCTTCCTTGGGAACTGTCACTATCCCCAGTGCCCTGGCCAAACTCTTTATCAATCAAGATCACAAAAATCTGATTATCTGGTAATTATTATATTGCTGTTTGTGCCGAGTGCATACAACTGCAGTATTTCCAACATCAATGGGCAAACTTCAAAAAGTACTTCATTGGATGTAAATCACTTTGAGACACCTGGTTGATGGACCATCAATAATAGACGAAGCGAGATATAGAACTAAATTGTGGCTTTAATACACTGAGATGTGTGCCTGCCTGCTGCTGATCCCTCACTGGGGGCAGGGCCACAGATCAGCCAACTACAAACAAAGCCCAAGGGGCGGAGCCACAGGCGGAGCCAACAGAAGCAACAACAACAGTAAGTAACAATGGAACAAACAACAACAGTAAATATACATACAGCAGTGAGTAACGTGGTTCATCACATTCATCCCCTGTTGAAAAAAAGAAGTCCAGCGGGGGTGACGTGGACTCACAGATTGAGTTTGACAGGAGTTTCAACCTTCCGCCGTGATCTCCTCAGTCCCGGCTGTGGTGTGGGCATGGGTGGTGAGACCTTCATCCCGATGAGCCGACAGAGAGGGAGACAGTGTAGGGGTGGGGGTGGTGGTAATGTTCACTGGGGAGGCTGCCGGTGTCACGTCCCGAGGCAGTTAAGTGGTGGTGTAGGGGTGGGCGTGTTGGTGATAGTTGCTGGGGAACCTGCGGGTGCCAATTCCCTGAGGGAGACTGTGTCCTGCCGCCCGATATTTGTGTGCCACGTAGGCATACTGTGGGTTTGCATGGAGGAGCAGAACCCTCTCGACCAAGGGATCTGACTTATGGCTCCTCACATGTTTCCGGAGGAGGACGGGCCCTGGGACTGTCAGCCAGGAGAGGAGTGAGACCCCTGAGGTGGACCTCCTAGGGAAGACAAACAAACGTTCGTGAGGGGTCTCGTTGGTGGCAGTACACAGAAGTGACCGGATGGAGTGGAGCGCATCGGGAAGGACCTCCTGCCAGCGGGAGCCTGGCAGACGTCTAGACCGTAGGACAAGAAGGACGGCCTTCCAAACCGTCGCGTTCTCCTTCTCCACATGTCCGTTTCCCCGGGGGTTGTAACTGGTCGTCCTGCTTGCTAAGCAGAAAGTGACGCAGCTCATCACTCATAAAAGAGGAGCCTCGATCACTATGGACATAGGTGGGGAAACCGAACAAGGTGAAGAGACTGTGCAGAGCCTTGATGACGGTGGCAGAGGTCATGTCAGGGCATTGGATGGCAAAGGGAAAACGGGAGTACTCGTCAACGATGTTGAGGAAGTACAAGTTACGGTTAGTGGAGGGGAGGGGCCCTTTGAAATCGATACTGAGGCGTTCAAAGGGGCGGGAGGCCTTCACCAGGTAAGTTCTGCCTGGCCGATAGAAGTGTGGTTTGCACTCCGCGCAGACTTGGCAGTTCCTGATCATGGTCCTCATCTCCTCAGTGGAGTAAGGCAGGTTGCGGGCCTTGATGAAATGAAGTCGGTCTACTTGTGCACTGGCACATGTACTGCGGGATAGGGCATCTGGAGGCTCATTGCATTTCCCAGGCCAATACAAATTGTCGTAGTTATAGGTGGAGAGTTCGATCCTCCACCTCAAGATCTTGTCGTTCTTGATCTTGCCCCGCTCTGTGTTATTGAACATGAAGGCAACCGACCGTTGGTCAGTGAGGAGAGTGAATCGCCTGCCTGCTAGGTAATGCCCCCAATGTCGCACAGCTTCCACAATGGCTTGTGCTTCCTTTTCGACAGAGGAGCGCCGAATTTCGGAGGCATGGAGGGTACGGGAGAAGAAAGCCACAGGCCTGCCCGCCTGCTTGAGGGTAGCAGCCAGGGCAAAGTCCAACGCATCACTCTCCACCTGGAACGGGATGGACTTGTCTTCTGCGTGCATCGTGGCCTTGGCAGTATCTGCCTTGATACGGTTGAAGGCCAGGCTTGTCTCAGCTGTCAGGGGGAAAATGGTGGATTTGATAAGTGGGCGGGCTTATGCCCACTGGGCATAATAGGAGAAAAACCCCAGACAGTTCTTCAGGACTTTGGGCAGTGGGGGGGGGGACACATGCGGTTGGGGTCGGGCCCTAGGACTCCGTTTTCCACGACGTAGCCAAGGATGGCGAGGTGAGTTGTGCGGAGAACACATTTCTCCTTATTATAGGTTAAATTAAGGAGCTGGGCAGTGTGGAGGAATTTCTAGTGGTTAGCGTTGTGGTCCTGCTGGTCATGGCCGCAAATAGTGACATTATCCAGATACAGTCATGGCCCGCAGCCCGTACTGGTCAACTATTCGGTCCATCACTCACTGGAAGACCAAGACCCCATTGGTGATGCCAAAGGGGACCCGGAGAAAGTGGTAGAGGCGCCATCTGCCTCGAAGGCAGTGTATTGCCGGTCCTCCGGATGGATAGGAAGCTGGTATGCAGACTTCAAGTCTACTGTGGAGAAGACCCGGTACTGCGCAATCTGGTTGACCATGTCAGATATGCAGGGGAGGGGGTACGCATCGATCTGCGTGTACCGGTTGATCATCTGACTGTAGTCGACGACCATCCGGTGTTTCTCCCCAGTCCTGACTACCACCATTTGGGCTCTCCAGGGGCTGTTACTCGCCTCAATGATCCCTTCCTGCAGGAGTCGCTGGACCTCCGACCTGATAAAGGCCTTGCCCCGGACACTGAATCGTCTACTCATTGTGGTGACGGGCTTACAGTCCGGGGTGAGGTTAGCGAAGAGCAAGGGCGGTGCGACCTTAAGGGTCGCGAGGCTAGAGGGTGAGAGGGGGCAGGGGTCCACCGAACTTCAAAGTCAGGCTTCGGAAGTTACACTGGAAGTCCAGTCCTAGTAACAGGGCAGTGCAGAGATGGGGGAGGACGTAGAGTTTGAAGTTAGCGTACTCTATGCCCTGTACCACAAGCTTTGCGACACAGAAGCCCCAGACCTGAATGGAATGTGATCCGGAAGCTCGGGAAATAGTCTGGGATACGGGAAAAATCCGAAGGGAGCAGTGCCTTACCGTATCCAGATGAATGAAGCTATCCGTGCTCCCGGAGTCGAACAGACAGGTCGTCTTGTACCCATTGACCCAGACGGCCATCATGGAGTTCTTGAGGTGATGGGGCTGGGATTGGTCGAGCGTGATGGAGCTGAGCTGCAGAAGATGGCTGGTCTGGTCGGTGGTAGCGGGGTGGTCCCAAGGTGGCGACCTCCATGAGTTGCACGTGGTGGGCGACGTTGAAGATGGTGGCCAAAATGGCGGCCCCCACTGGCCACACAAGGCGGATGATGCCAGAAGGGGGCAGTCCCGGCAGGCAAGATGCCATGCTGCAGGACCTGTGAGCTTCAGGTCGGGCCTGGCAGACTTTGGGTCTGGGAGCTTGAGGTCGTGCCTGATAGACCTTGGCAAAGTGCCCCTTCTTACTGCACGCATTGCAGATCGCATTTCGAGCAGGATAACGCTGTCTGGGGTGCTGGCCCTGGCCGCAGAAGTAGCAGTACGGCCCCCCGGAGTTGGCGGGCTGCCGCGCGGCACAGGCTGGTGACGCGCCTGGGCCGGGTGATGGCCGCCCCTCCGACGTCCACGAGGGTGCCGCGTATTCGGACGTGAAAACATCCATGTTCTGGAACGCTACTTCCAAAGAGCTAGAGACCTGCACAGTGTCCTTGAGGTCTTCGAGCAAGCGTTGTTGGATATAATTAGACCGGACTCCGGCGACATAGGTGTCCCAGATTCAGAGCTCAGAGTGCTGAACCGCCGTAACTGATTGGCAGTTACAAATCCGGGTGAGTACATGCAGGTTACGCAGGAATTCGGCCACTGATTCACCAGGACGCTGCGCCTCGTGACAAGGAGATGTCGAGCGAACACCTCCTTCACTGCCCTCACAAACTGTCTTTTTAGCAGTACGATTGCCTCTGCGTATGACGCCGCGTCTCTGATCAGCAGAAAAACTTTGGGGCTCACCCGGGTGTTGAGGAGACGCAGCCTGTGCGCCTCGGTGACTGCATCGGTCGATGAGTCGAGGTAAGACTCGAAACAGCTTAGCCAGTGCTCGAAGGTCGCAATGGTGTTGGCTGCCTGCGGGTCAAGTTCAAGTCGGTCAGGCTTAAGAGTGGCATCCATTGTAATATCTCAGTGTATTAAATTGATGGTCCATCAATAATAGACGAAGCGCAAAAGACCATGGCAGAAATCCCGGACATAGCGACGCACCGACTAATCATGGGGGGGGACTTCAACTGTGTACAGGACCCAACGACGGACAGATCAAACCCCAGAACGGGGAAAACCTCAAACATGGCAAGGGAACTCAGCCACTATATGGAGCAGATGGGAGCAGTAGACCCCTGGAGATTCGCCCACCCGGGGGAGAAAGAATTCTCTTTCTTCTCCCCAGTACACAACGTGTACACCAGAATTGACTTCTTTGTGGTGGGGAAAACGGTGCTTCCAGAGATAGACAAGGTGGAATACTCCGCAATTGTGATATCAGACCACGCTCCACACTACATGGATGTGCGGCTAGAGACGGGAAGGGCCCAGCGCCCCAAATGGAGGTTGGACGGTGCCTTACTAGCTGACAAGGCCTTCAGCGAAAGGATAGCGCAGGCCATAGCGGAGTACACTGAGATCAACCAAAACGGGGAGGTCTCACCCTCCACGTTCTGGGAAGCGCTTAAGGCCGTACTAAGAGGGGAAATCATAGCCTACAAAGCGCAAAGAGATAGGGAGGAAAGGGTGGCTAGGCAGAAGCTGGTCGACTCCATACTGGAGGTAGACCATAAATACTCCGAGGCCCCGACTGTAGAACTCCTGGCGGAGAGAAAAGAATTACAAAGGAACTTTGACCTGCTCTCCACCAGGAAAGCAGTACACCAACTCCGCCAGGCACGCGGGGCCCTATACGAACACGGAGACAAAGCCAGCCGCCTGTTGGCCCACCAGCTGAGAAAGCAGGCAGCCAGCAGAGAAATCGCGCAAATCAGAGATACCAGAGGCACGTTGGAAACAGAACCAGAGAAGATTAACAAAACCTTCAAGGCCTTCTACCAAGAGCTGTACACCTCAGAGCCCCCAACGGGGAAGGCTGGGATGAACCGGTTTCTTGACGGACTGAACATACCAGTTGTGGGAGAGGGCAGAAAACGGGATCTGGAAGCACCACTAGCACTGGGAGAGATCATGGAGAGCATTAGCTCCATGCAGGCGGGGAAGGCGCCGGGACCGGACGGATTCCCGGCGGACTTCTACAAAAAATTTGCGACAGCGCTGGCCCCGCACATGCGGGAGATGTTCACAGACTCGCTAGCTAGGGGCACGTTGCCACCCACGTTAGCACAGGCCTCAATCTCGCTGATACCTAAGAAAGACAAAGACCCAACGGAATGTGGGTCATACAGACCCATATCTCTGCTGAACGCAGACGCCAAAATACTGGCCAAAATCCTAGCCAAAAGGCTAGAAGACTGTGTACCTGAGGTGGTCACAGAGGACCAGACGGGCTTTGTCAAAGGTAGACAGCTGACCGCGAACATCAGGCGCCTGCTGAACGTGATAATGACCCCCTCCGGGGAGAGAACACAAGAGGTGATCGTCTCCCTGGACGCAGAAAAGGCCTTCGACAGAGTCGAATGGAAATACCTCATAGAGGTACTGGAGCGGTTCGGGCTTGGAACAGGGTTCACCGCTTGGGTAAAGCTCCTGTACAACGCTCCCATGGCGAGTGTACAGACCAACAATACCAACTCCCAATACTTCCAGCTGCACAGGGGCACCAGACAAGGATGCCCACTGTCCCCGCTGCTGTTCGCACTAGCAATCGAACCGCTAGCAATCGCGCTCAGGGCAGCAAAAAATTGGAGGGGGATCCGAAGGGGAGGTAGAGAGCACAGAGTCTCACTCTATGCGGATGATCTGCTCCTCTATATCTCGGACCCACAAAGCAGCATGGACGGAATCATCGCGCTCCTGAAAGAGTTTGGAGCCTTCTCGGGCTACAAACTCAACATGAGCAAAAGTGAGATCTTCCCATTACACCCGCAAGGGGGGGGGGGGCAGCACTAAAGGGGCTGCCGTTCAAACAAGCCCGACATAAATTCCGCTACCTGGGGATCCAAATAGCCCATGACTGGAAAGGGATCCACAAATGGAACCTCACCAGCCTGACGGAGGAAGTTAAAAAGGACCTGCAAAGATGGAACACACTCCCGCTCTCCCTCGCGGGGAGAGTTCAGACGATCAAAATGAACGTACTGCCCAGGTTCCTCTTCCTGTTTAGATCCATTCCGATCTACATCCCCAAGGCCTTTTTCAAAGCGCTGGACAAACTCATCATGGCGTTCGTATGGGGGGGTAAAAATGCTAGGATCCCAAAGAAGGTCTTACAAAAAACAAAAACCAGGGGAGGGTTAGCCCTCCCGAATCTACAATTCTACCACTGGGCAGCAACAGCCGAGCGAGTAAGGGGATGGATCCAGGAGCCAGAAGCTGAGTGGGTGCGTGCGGAGGAGGCCTCCTGCATGGGAACCTCCCTCCGGGCCCCTCGCCACGGCAGCACTCCCATCCCCACCCAAAAAAACACTCCAGCAGCCCAGTGGTGACAGCCACCCTCCAATCCTGGAACCAACTGCGGCAGCAACTTGGCCTGACCAAAATGTCGAACAGGGCTCCCATCTGCAACAACCATAGGTTCAAACCAGCACTGACCGACGCCACCTTCAAAAGGTGGAGGCAGGACGGGGGGACACTGTCAGTCAGGGACCTGTACACGGACGACAGGATCGCAACACTGGACGAACTGACAGAGAAATTTCAGCTAGCTGGGGGGAACGAGCTACGGTACCTGCAGCTCAAAAACTTCCTACGAAAGGAGACAAGGACGTACCCACAACCGCCACGACAGACACTACTGGAAGACCTACTGGACGCAAGTATCCTAGAGAAAGGGAACTGTAGTGACATGTATGACCGACTGGTAGATAGGGACGACACCGTACTGGACGCAACAAGGAGGAAATGGGAGGACGACCTGGGGATGGAGATCGGGTGGGGACTCTGGAGCGAAGCACTGCATAGGGTCAACTCCACCTCCACGTGCGCAAGGCTCAGCCTGACGCAACTAAAAGTGGTACATAGAGCCCACTTAACAAGAACCCGTATGAGTAGGTTCTTCCCGGAGGTGGAAGACAGATGTGAACGGTGCCAAAGAGGCCCGGCCAACCACGCCCACATGTTCTGGTCCTGCCCCAGACTCGTGGAGTACTGGACAGCCTTCTTCGAGGTATGTCCAAAGTGGTGGGAGTGAGGGTGGAGCCATGCCCGATAGTGGCGGTCTTCGGGGTTTCAGAACAGCCAGATCTATTCCTGGGGAGGAGGGCGGATGCCCTTGCCTTTGCCTCCCTGATCGCCCGCCGTAGAATCCTGTTTGGCTGGCGGTCAGCAGCACCGCCCAGAGCTGCGGACTGGCTGTCCGACCTCTCGGAATCTCTCCAAATGGAGAAAATCAAATTTGCCATCCGAGGGTCGGACGACGGCTTCCACAGAACGTGGGAGCCATTCATGCGACTGTTCCGGGACCTATTTGTGGCCAATGTACAAGAGGAAGAATAGTCGGGGGAAGGTAGCGGGAGGGGGGGGGGGGGGCGACAGGTTCGTTACGGGGGTTCGATGGCTAGCTAAGGCCCAAAACCAAGCTAAATAAACATGTTGAGGGGGGGGGGGGGGGGGGGTGGGCGCAGTTACTACTACGAAGATGCTTACCTGTAAATATGTGTGTTAATTTTTGCGTGTTTGTTTTTGTTTGTTTTTTTTTTCTCTCTCCTAACAATTTGTAATTTGTTCAATATAAAATACGAAAACTGAATAAAAACATTTATAAAAAAAAAATAATAGACGAAGCGAGATATAGAACTAAATTGTGGCTTTAATACATTGAGATGTGTGCCTGCCTGCTGCTGATCCCTCACTGGGGGCAGGGCCACAGATCAGCCAACTACATGCAAAGCCCAAGGGGCGGAGCCACAGGCGGAGCCAACAGAAGCAACAACAACAACAGTAAGCAACAAATATATACAGCAGTGAGTAACAGTGGAACATGGTTCACCACACTGGTCGTCATGAAAAGTGCTGTATAAATATAAGTTGTTCTTTTTGCCAGTCCATCATAGTATTAAGAGGGCCTGTACTCCTTGTTCAGTGACATTGTGAATTTTGTTGAATTTCCGATTGTTTATCAGAAAGCTGTATAATTTAATAATCAATGCAGACTGTTATTCAGCTTGGGCTTCTGCCATTGTGGGTTTGTATGGTATTCTTGGCTTCTTACTCTAGAAGAGATCTTGCTGGCGACAATGATCTTTCATTCAAAATACCTTCATTTACATTACTATTTACAACGTAATAGAACACTAGATCAGGGCTTTTCAAAGTCAGGGTCGCAACCCAGGGGTTCAACTTTGAGAATGGGGGGCACGTTTGAAAATGTCCACGGCTGCGGCGAAGAGGGTGAGTCAGCAATGGGCGGTGGCCAGTGGGGTGGAGAGAGAAACTTAAATGTCAGCGGCTCGTGGCTCACCCTCAGTTTGTGTGGAGACGTCCGAGTGTCGGACAACCAGTCCGGCGTTTGGCCTCCCCAAAGGTGCAGAATTCTCCGCACCTTTAGGGGCTAGACCCACGTCGGAGTGGCTCCCGCTCCGCTGATGGCGCCAAAACTGGTGGCAACGGCCTTTAACGCTACGCTGCCCGGCGTCGGGGCTGGCCGAAAGGCCTTCGCCGGTCTGCTCATGCGCCGGTGCATCAGCGGCCGCTGATATCACCACCGGCGCATGCGTGATGGAGGGGGTCTCTTCCATCTCCGCCATGGTGGAGGCCGTGGCAGTGGCAGAAGAAAAAGCCCAGGCCCGCCCGCCGATCGGTGGGCCCTGATCGTGTGCCACCGTGGGGGCACCAGTCTGATCACCCCGCGCCCCCCCCAGGACCCCGGGGGCCCGCTCCGCTGCCAATCCTGCTGGCACAGAGGTGGTTTAAACCACGTTGGCGGGATTGGCCTGTCAACGGCGGGATTCGGCCCATTGCGGGCCGGAGAATCGCCGCGGGGGCACGCCGTTTGGCCCGGCGGGCACGCTGATCGGTTGGGCGTGATTCCTGCTCCTGCCAATTCTCGGGTGGCGGAGAATTCCGGCCATGGCGGGGGCGGTATTTATGCCGGCCTTGGGCGATTCCCCGACCCTGCAGGGGGTCGGAAAATTCTTCCCCTGGTTTCCAGTGCACCTGCACCCGAGGCTTGGTGTGCTACTTCCACCTCCACCCCCCCCCCCCCCCCCTCCCCCCCTAACGCGGCTCCTCTTGGTGATTTATCCAGGGAAATTAGGTTTGTGCGGGCCCGAGAGTCCATCTGCTGAGACAGCCCCTGGTGACCGAGTTGTCGCCTTTTAAATGAAATAAACTAGACTGTGTGAATATTTCTGAAAGAAGCAGCAGCAGAGAGCATGTCACACTTGACATTAAGCACCCTCCAGGTATACGCTTTTGGCGCCAAATCACGGAGCAGTGTTGCTTCCATTTTCCAGCTGCTGGCAAGCTAGTCAAGTGAGCTGTGGAGATGAATGGTTTTCTTAAAGGTAAGAGACAGCCAGAGACTCAAAGAGGAAGTTTACCTACTGGACAGGATCTCACAACACAATCTGCTGGAGAGAACTGCACAGGAGAGTCCATGGTGGGACAGAGCCGTGCTAGTGTTCTCCCTGCACACAGCTCCAGGGCCTCTGGTTAACAGCCTACAAAGAAGAAACTTAACTCGGCAACAAAGCAGTATAAAGATTATTTCTTGAGGCAGGATCTTATCCTTCAAGAGGACCTACATGTGCAAGGTTGGATTATTCATTTTTGTAAAGGCAAAGACGGCGCAAAAGAACTGGCCGAAGTCTGCTCCTGATATGCGCATTGTCCTCTTCTCCTTCGCACCTGATTCAAGTGAGATTGTGAGGACCAAGCAGGCTCAACTTTTGCATTAAAGATAAGCAAACGTGACATTTATCGTGAAGGTCTGCCGGTGTCGGTTGCAAAGTCGGCCAGTGTGGGTCCCGAAGGTCGGCCGGTTGGAAAAAGTGGGTCCCGGGAAAAGAAGTTTGAAAAACACTGCATTAGGATATAGATACAACTACAGACTGAGATTCTTCTCACTCATTTTCTCTCAGTGTGGCGATTGTTCCGTTAAGGGCAGAGTAAGGATCACATGGCCTCTGCAACCAATTGGGACTCAGAGTGTGGAATCACCCCATGGTGACAGAGGTTCCTTAACAGAGACATTTTGGGAACTAGCTGCAGAAATGAGGCTCGACAATTATTATTAATAAATACCTTTTATGTTCATTAATGAATCTGTGAAAGTGTATCTTTACACCTGGCAATGAGAAAAAATTATCCAGACACTACCATTGGATGTGTGTATTTCTTTTAATTGGTGTGAAAAAAAGTACCCAGCAAAATGCCTCTCTTTCTGGACAAAAAGACCCATTGACTCCTCCATGGAGGATTGGACACAATACGTTCAGCATCTTGGGTATTATTTTTAATCAAATGAAATAGGGGTGGAGGAAAATCACAAAGCAATTCTCCTAAGTGTTTGTGGAACTCAGATCTATCACCTTATTTTTAGTCTTACAGCCCCAAATGCGCCCACTTCAAATCAATGAGTGAGATCATGGATTTAGTGAAGGTTCAATTGCAACCTTAACCATCAGTCATACTCCAGGGATTCAAATTTAATTTGAGGGTGAGAGCCCTGACTTAATTGATCAATGAATGGCATGACACTGGGAAGTTCTGAGGAAAAAATTGGCATATTTGTTTGTCGATCTTTGAAGACAGAAGGGCAGGTTAATAGGGAGATGAAAAAGGCATATGGGACACTTGCCTTTATTAATCGCGCATAGATTACAAAAACAGAGGTCATGCTGGAGTTGTATGGAACTTTGCTGAGGTTGCAGCTGGAATACTGTATCCAATTCTGGTTGCCACATTATAGGAAGGATCCGGGGCGAAATTCTCCCCTACCTGGCGGGGCGGGGGGTCCCGGCGTAGCAGAGTGGTGCCAACCACTCCGGCGTCGGACCTCCCCAAAGGTGCGGAATTCTTCGCACCTTTAGGGGCTAGGCCCGCGCCGGAGTGGCTCCCGCTCTGCCGACTGGTGCCAAAACTGGCGCCAACAGCCTTTGGCGCTACGCCAATTCGGGGCTGGCCGAAAGGCCTTCGCCAGTCAGTGTGAGTCTGCGCATGCGCCGGAGCGTCAGTGGCCACTATCATCATCACGGGCGCATGCGCGGTGGAGGGGGTCTCTTGCGCCGCCGCCATGGTGGAGGCCGTGGCGACAGTGGAAGAAAAAGAGTGCTCCCATGGCACTGGCCCGCCTGCTGATCGGTGGGCCCCGATCGCGGCCAGGCCACCGTGGGGGCCCCAGGACCCCGAGGGCCCGCTCGCGCCGCCAATCCCGCTGGCACAGAGGTGGTTTAAACCACGTCGGCGGGAGAGACCTGACAGCGGCGGGACTTCGGCCCAACGCGGGCCGGAGAATCGCCGCGGGGGGCACGCCGATTGGCGGGGCGCGATCCCGCTCCCGCCGATTCCCGGGTGGCGGAGAATTCCGGCCACTGCGGGGGCGGGATTTATGCCGGCCCCGGGCGATTCCTCGATGCTGTGGGGGGTCGGAGAATTCCGCCCCCGACTGCACTAGAGGGGGTGCAGAGAAGATTTACCAGATGTGCCTGGAATGGAACATTTAAGTTTTGAAGAGAGGCTGGGTAGGCTTGGGTTGTTTTCGCTGGATCAGAGAAGACTCAGGAGCGACCTGATCGAGGTGTACAAGATTATAAGGGTCGTGGACAGAGTTGATAGGGAGCAGCTGTTCCCCTTAATTAAAGGGCCAGCCACGAGGTGACACAAGTTCAAGATGAGGGCAGGAGGTTTAGTGGGGATTTGAGGAAAATACCTTTTTACCCAGAGGATGGTGAAGGTCTGGAATGCACTGCCTGGGAGGGTTGTAAAGGTGGGTTGCCTCACATCCTTTAAAAGGTACCTGGATCAGCACTTGGCAAATGGGATTATGTAGGGAGGTCAGGCGTTCTTCATGCATCGGTGCAGACTGTGTTGTATTATTCTGTGATCCTATTTCTATGATTCTGTGATTGTGACTTACATTACTAAACTGAAGGAATTATCTGAGTATTATGATTTTGGAGCCACCCAAAATGAAATGGTACAGGATAGGTTAGTCTGTGGTATAAACAATGACGCTATTCAACGCTTGCAGAGGCTGGCATAAACTTGAAACAAGCAATGAAGATAGCACTGGCCTTGGAAAGCACTGAAAAGGTGCACAAGAAAGACAGAGCACAAAAATGGCACCATTCACCAGTTAGGGAGAGAGTGCAGCCAACCTTGGAGGAGGTTGGAGTTTGCCTCAAGAGAGAGAAGTGCACCTTTCAAGCCACTGAGGTGACCCACCTGAGGCACCGTTCAGATGCACAAGGATTGCACCCCATGGATGACAAAGTCAAGGTGATAAAGGAGGCGCCTGCTCCCACAAATACAGCTGAACTCAAGTCATTTTTGGGAATGTCAAACTACTATGAACCTATTTTTTAACCAAACATATTACCAGTACTGCCCCCCTTTGTATTTTCTTCTAAAGAAGCATAATTCATTGTTAGTCTTGGAAGGCTTCTCAGGGGGAAGCTTTCAACAGAGTAAAACAATTACTGCATTCCTCAAACCTGTTAGTATATACTTCGACCCATTTAAAGAACTGATATTGAGTTGTAACACCTCTCCATATTGTATTGGTGCGGTATTGTCCCATGAGGTGGATGATGGCTCTGATAGGGTAAATGTCAAGAACCGTCTCAGAGGCCAAGACAAACTACTCATAAATCGAGAGGGACGGACTATCAATAGTCTTTGATATCATGAAATTCCACCAGTACTTTCATGGTACGCCCCCGCGCAGATCGCGATTTCGGCGTGGAGGCTCGGAGAATCCCGCCCATGGACAATGTACAGCAGACACCTCAAATCCTTCGAGAGTTATTACCAATGCTGCCTCTGCAAAATCCTGCAAATCCACTGGCAGGATCTGTGTACGAACGTGAGCGTCCTCTCCCAGGCCAATATCCACATTATCGAGGTACTCATCATGCTCGACCAGTTGCGATGGGTGGGGCCACATTGCCTGCATACCCAAGACTCCCAAAACAAGTGCACTACTCTGAGCTCCACAATGGCAAGTGATCATTAGGAGGGCAGTAGTTACTAGGACACTGTGACAGCTTCCCAAATTAAATGCAACATCCTCACCAACAAGTGGGAATTGCTTGCCTTAGAGCACACAATCTGGATAAAATCATCCATGAAGGTGCCAATCACCACATACATCACATGGTGGCGACCAAGCGTAAACAATGGAACGAGAACACAGAATTTGAAGCCTCACACCCACCTCATCAACACCACCTGTCAAACCTGTGGCAGAGTCTGCAGATCCAGGATCAGACACTTCAGCCACCCCAGAACCAGGCACTGAGGGACTGCCCAAGAACGAGAGGAAAAGGATCAGAATCCATCGATAATGCAAACCTGCACCAATCCAAGTGCCACCTGCACAAATCTTCAATCTGTGACATCAATTCACGTCTCCCACTTTTTCTGTCATTCAGAAGAATTACAGGGTGACTACTATGGGATAAGATATATCTCCTCACATGCATGGCTGATGAAAATCTCGACAAGCCCATAGCATCGGAGCATCTCAAGTTCAGTGAGAGCCATGATACCACATGGAGCTTCAAAGAGCATACCAGTAAGTTATTTAAGAAAAGGTTCAGGTGCTTTGACCACTCTGGGAGCTCCCTACACTATGATTCGGACAAATTGGAGCTTACTCCATTCTGCACACCAGGTAATGCAAAGAGGACTGGAGTTGGAGAGTGCACAGAAACCAGAAGTGATTTCATCACATCAGGAAGAATTGGATGAAGGCGAGGAGGAACTACAAGAAGGCGATGCTGTGTCATATTTTGCAGCCATTGTGGCCTGTGAGCAATTGATAGGTCATCACTTCAGACAGTTACTGAGTACTTCTGGCATTCTCCCTTTAGCTTTCCAGTCTTCACAGCAATTTGCCTTTTGTTGTAGAGGTAGTATGTATTTGTAATGATAATAAGAACCGGTACACAGGGTCCCTGTGCTGGATGGTGAGGGATGCAATCAAGGTGAGGGAATTGCCTCAAAACACTGAGAAGGTGTGGAAAGGATTGTTGCATGTGTCATTGAGAGAGATGCACATATGAAGAGGAATACTCATCCTGCTGCACTTGCAGAGTCATTACAGTGCTTCCTGCATTGCATCCAGATCCTGAGAATGATGTGCTTCTGGAGATGGCAATTTCATCAGAGTCTTTTCATGCTCGGTGTATTGAGATTCTATTACCACGAGTTGAAGGGAGCTTCCTTTATAGGCCTGGCCTCTTCCAGTGACCTCCAAGGCATCCTCAGTGCCTGAGAACTTGTCAGTGACACAGGTTGAATCAGTTTTGATCCATCACTCTGACAGGAAAATACTGAAGGTTGGATTCCAACAAAGAGCTGAATTCTGAATAACTCACTGGCTGACACATTCCAGCAAAGTGCACAGGTTTTAGATTCCCCTTTCTATCAACGAATCAAGTGGGAAACCTGTCTGTGTAATTCGAATTAACTCAGAAATTAAAATATTGTTATGCTCATGCAGTTGTACCAATGAATGTGTGAGATATGTATTCTTTACTTTAGAATAAACATGGAGAATGAGCAATCTGTGCTGTAACAGATAGTGCCGAGGGGGGTCAGGTTACCTCCCTCCTTATCTGCCAATAAACATGAATCTGCCCAATGCTGGAAATTAGCTTGCTTGTTCAGTAAGGACATTAAAATGTAAACAACTTTTCGGGACATTTCATTGAGAAGACATTAAAATGCAACAGCTTTTTCATGAGGAGTTAACAACTGCTATTGTCCAAATATCTACAGAAACTAATGCAAAATGACCCCCACAGATTTACTGGCTGTAGAATGGGATGTCACAGAAATGGGCGTGAGGGAGATCCATTCTGTCACAAGGAGATGCAAATGGCCAAACCCCATTGTGTGTCAATGATTAAAACATCAGGGACCATTTGTGTGGACAACGGTAAGGCAGATAAAATGGTCAACTGACAGGAACCAGCTTATGATTAGAAACATTTAGTAACACATATCTTGAGAGCAACTAATGCCAGTCAGTCTGAGTGACCGAGATTCAAAGGGAAAAAATGCTGCCCAGCAAATGAAAGAACCTGCCTGAAGCCATTAGCAGGCAGAGAAGTGGAGATAGCCTTTTACTTACGGATTTGAAGATCCAAGCCAGATCTTCACTACACTGCACCTCCAACTAGAACAAAGTCAGAAATCCCATTGTTGCAATTCGAAGACACTGCAAATTAAATGCCAGAAAACACCACCCTCCATTTTCTTAAGTTTAAGATTAATACTGCAACCCTGCAACCCGATGCCGGGGTCCATGTATTTACATTGTGCACCTTGTGTTGCCCTATTATGTATTTTCTTTTTATTCTATTTTCTTCTCATGTACTAAATGATCTGTTTGACCTGCTCGCAGAAAAATACTTTTCACTGTACCTCGGTACACGTGACAATAAACAAACAAACAAAGAAGTGGGTGAAAAGGAAATCACCAGGTCTGCAAGGTTTCAAGCTTCCATGTCAAAAGACTCAAGGGTAACCCTGCTTTCCTGGGCCATTTAAAAACCTAAGTGCATGTTACTTCTTTTATAATCACCTTTTTGTGTGTGGATAGAGGGGGGAAGATGGATGTATGTTGTTACAAATATGTTTGAGTCTTGAGAAACAAATATTTATTCCCCCTTTTTTATATTGAAGTTAAGCCTATCTCTTTTTCTGGTATTAAACGTCAGAGCACTCAATGGGGGAAAACACTCTAAGAAACATATATATCAGTGGTCACTCAAGAGGTTGAAAAGTAGGAACTATCTTACCATCTCTTCTCCATGTCTGTGACAATACTCAGGCTATTTGCTGAGCCAGCAAGTAGTCAAACTCAGCTGCTGCCTGCTCACCCAATACACATCAAGAGTTAAAATGTGTCCCAAATGTATTAATCGGTAAAAACTGAAGAAGCAGCCAATTTTACTATCAAAGATTTAAAGACGGGATGCAAATCTTGGCAGGTATGAAATAAAACAACAGGATAAATTCTTGGAGTTGGAGGTCATTGTTTTGCAATTTTCACTCATGCCTTCCCTGGGCTCCTCTTGTACTTGAGAGCCACTTCCTGCTCTTTTGATCCCATTCCCAACATCCAACTTCCTTCTCTGGCTCCCACGTTGGCTGATATTGGGCAGCACGGTAGCACAGTTGTTAGTATTATGGCTGCACAGTGCCAGGGTCCCAGGTTTGATTCTCAGCTTGGATCCCTGTCTGTGCAGAGTCTGCACGTTCTTCCCGTGTCTGCGTGGGTTTTCTTCGGGTGCTCAGGTTTCCTCCCACAAGTCCCGAAAGACATGTTGTTTGGTAATTCTGAATTCTCCCTCTGTGTACCTGAACAGGCGCTGGAATCTGGCGATGAGGGGCTTTTCACAGTAACTTTATTGCAGTGTTAATGTAAGCCAACTTGTGACAATAAAGATTATTCTTATTGTTATTATGTTGAGAAGCTTGTGCGGTTATCTCTCCTCAAGTACTATCCCCATCCCCTCAAATTTACCATCATCACCACAGTCTCTCCTTGACCCTTATGACCTTGCGAAGTAAGGTAATCCCCAAATTCCCTTTCCTCTTAAGTTCTTGTGTTCCTATAACCTCCCAAATCCTGGAACTCCACGTCTGAATCCCTCCTATCAGATTTCTGCCTCATTAAAGGCCTGAAACGCCTCTTATCTTTTTTAAAATAAATTATTTTTATTAGGTTTGGGGGGGGGGGGGGGGGGGGGGGAGAAACTGGAGAGGTACATATACATTTGGGTGCCGGAGAAACAATTACACATAGAACATAGAAAATACAGCACAGAACAGTCCCTTTGGACCACAATGTTGTGCCGAACTTTTGTCCTAGATTAAGAACAAAGTTATGTCCAATACAGAGAGGGAAATACGAGAATGGATCTGGTGTTGGTGTTGTTCCTTGTTTCTCCCAGACGGCTTTCGCTGCCTTGGGTGTTGCACGTTCACCTCCACTTCGGCCGTTTGTCCCGTCTTTCTCCCATATTTTCTTCCTCTCTGTTACTGTATTTGCCGAGTTTGTTGTTTTTTCCCGTGCTCTTCCTTCCAGCCTTCTTTCCCTCGCCTCCACCCCCCTCTCTGGCTCTCCTTTATTGTTCCCCATCTCCTCCTTCTTCCCTCTTCTCCCCCTTCCCCCCTCCCCCCTTCTCCTTTGGGCCACCTTTCTTTTCCGTTAGGTTTGGACCTAAGAGAGAGGTTGTACAACCAGTCTACAGCTTTGGGTGGTGCTGCAGACTGCCAGCCGAACAGGATTCTACGGATGGCAATCAGGGACGCAAAGGTAAAGGAGTCCGCCCTCCTCCACATAAATAGATCTGGCTGGTCTGATACCCCGAAGACCGCCACTTTTGGGCATGGCTCCACCCTCAAAACCCACCACTTTGGACATTGCCTCAAAGAAGGCTGTCCAGTATCCATTAACTCTGGGGTAAGACCAGAACATCTCAGAAAGAACTTGGTGTACACGTCCACAGGTCACTGAAAGGGGCAACACAGGTGGAGAAGGTAGTCAAGAAGGCATACGGCATGCTTGCCTTCATTGGCCGGGGCATTGAGTATAAAAATTGGCAAGTCATGTTACAGCTGTATAGAACCTTAGTTGTGCCACACTTGGAGTATAGTGTTCAATTCTGGTCACCACACTACCAGAAGAAAGTGGAGGCTTTAGAGAGGGTGCAGAAGAGATGTTGTCTGGTATGGAGGGCATTAGCTATGAGGAGAGGTTGAATATACTTGGTTGTTCTCACTGGAACTAAGGAGGTTGAGGGGTAACCTGATAGAGGTGTACAAAATTATGAGGGTGATGGAACCATCAATTCACAAGACACGTGCTTTCAGATATGAACAGTGGTTTTAATCTACTTACTTCAGAGCCAGCCTGTTACCCGTTGAACTCTCGATGAACTCAGGCTGGCTCTGGACACGGTTATTTATACAGCAGTCTAGGGGAGAGGAGTCATGGGCGGAGCCAAGGGTGGAGCCCTGTACAAACTCCTGAGCATTCCCAGAGCTACTCCCCCTAGTGGTCGGATAACGCTACTGCGCTTACAATAGTATTGGTAAATACAGTCTGAATTACTCAGTGACATTCACCACATTCACCCCCTGCAAAATATCAAGTCTGGCGGGGGTGGTGGTCTACAAAGTAAGTCTGTCCGGTGGTCGAACTGTCCGCTGTGATCTGCGGAGCACCGGGGTTGCAGCCTCTTGCGGTGGCTGGATGGTGTTGTGTGCTGGGGTACAATGGCGGACTCCAGGGAGGGTTGTGTCCGAGCTTCATACTCTTCTGGTTCAACTGGGGACTGGGGGCACTGGGGGCTGGCCGGTGCGGGTGCACGGAACTGGTGGAGCGAGCTCGTGGGCTCGGGAGCGCGAGGGGGCGGCAGCGTGGGGTGTAGGGTGAGGGGTCCTTCTGTGGGGGTAGAGGGGGCGCTGGTTCTGGCGGGTGCCAGATCCCGGAGGGATACTGTGTCCTGGCGGCCGTCAGGGAACTCAAGAAAGGCGTACTGGGGGTTGGAGAGGAGCAGGCGCATCTTCTCAACAAGGGGGTCGGTTTTGTGTGCCCTGACGTGTTTCCGCAGGAGTACCGGGCCCGGTGTCCTCAGCCATGCCGGAAGTGAGACCCCCGTGGTAGTGCCCCTGAGCCTCTCGTGAGGGCTTCTTCGACTGAAGAGTGTCGGAGTTCTGAAGCGGAGAGGGTACGGGAGAAAAATGCGACTGGTCTCCCTGCCTGATTTAGTGTGGCTGCTAGAGCTACCTCTGAGGCGTCGCTCTCTACCTGGAATGGAGTGGATTCATCCACCGCCCGCATGGCTGCTTTGGCGATGTCCTCCTTGATGTAGTTGAAGACCTGGCGTGCCTCAGCTGACAGGGGAAATCGTGTGGCCCTAAAGAATGGGCGGGCTTTGTCCGCATATTGAGGGACCCACTGGGCTTAGTAGGAGAAGAAGCCCAGCACCATTTGAGGGCCTTGGGGCAATGGGGGGGAGGGGGTGTTCTAAGAGGGGGCGCATACGGGCCGGGTCTGGGCCCAGGACTCCGTTTTCCACGACATACCGAAGGTTGGCCAGTCTGTTTGTGCGGAAAGCGCATTTCTATTGTTGTAGGTGATGTTTAATTTCTGTGCCATCTGGAAAAAACGGTGGAGGTTGGCATCGTGGTCCTGCTGGTCATAGCCGCAGATGGTGACATTGCCCAAGTACGGAAATGTGGCCCGCAGCCCGTACTGGTCCACCATTCGGTCCATTGCTCGGTGGAACACTGAGACCCCATTAGTGACGCCGAAGGGGACCCGGAGGAAATGGAAGAGGCGGCCATCGGCCTCGAATGCCGTGTAGTGGCGGTCCTCTGGGCGGATTGGGAGCTGGTGGTATGCAGACTTCAGATCCACCGTGGAAAAGAGCCGATACTGGGCGATCTGATTTACCACGTCTGCAATCCTGGGGAGGGGATACGCGTTGAGAAGCGTAAATCTATTTATGGTCTGACTATAGTCGATAACCATGCGGAATTTTTCCCTGGTCTTAACGACCACCACCTGAGCTCTCCAGGGACTATTGCTGGCCTCTATAATCCCCTCACTGAGAAGCCTTCGGACCTATGCTCTGATGAACACCCTATCCTGCAGGCTGTATCGCCTGCTACGAGTGGCTACGGGTTTACAGTCCTTTGTGAGATTGGCGAAGAGAGGAGGGGGGGAGATTTGCAGCGTAGCGAGGCTGCAGATAGTGAGTGGAGGCAGGGGCCCGCCGAAGCTGAGGGTGAGGCTCTTAAGATTACAGTGAAAATCTAGGCCTAATAAGAGTGGCGCGCAGAGTTCGGGCAAGACGTAGAGTTGAAATTTTGCATAGCTAGCGCCTCGGATTGTGAGTGTCGCGGCTGTGCGCCCCTGGATCTGGACGGAGTGGGAGCCTGAAGCGAGAAACATAGTTTGCTGCACGGGGAAAACGGGGAGCGAACAGCGTCTTACCAGATCTGGGTGTATGAAGCTCTCAGTACTCCTGGAGTCGGAAAGGCATGGCGTGCTGTACCCATTGATTTGGACCTCTGCCATCGAGTTTCGCAGATGCTTCGGGCGCGATTGGTCCAGGGTGACTGCGCTGAGTTGCGGGTAGTCGGCGGCTCGATCAGCTGTGCTGGAGTGGCCCCGTGATGACTGCCCTCTGAGTTCGTAGTCGTACTCTTCCGATGAGTTGTCCGAGCGTGGAGACGCAGGTCGGGCCCGTGGATTGCACGTGGCGGGTGGCGAGGAAAATGGCGTCCAAGATGGCGGCCCCCGTGAGTCGCACCTGGCCGGCCGCGTTGTGGAGGTTTTCCAAGATGGCGGCCCCCATGGAACACACGTGGCGGGAGGGGGCGGGGTTGGGGCATAGGCCGCAGCGTTTCGGGCCCCGCGGGCCTGCGGGTGTGCGGAGCGATTACTTTGTGCCGCTGGGGAGTTGGAAGCTGGGGCCCTTTTTGCGAGGCACACTCTCGCGTAGTGGCCTTTCCGCCCGCAGCTGCTGCAGGTCGCGTTGCGGGCCGGGCAGTGCTGCCGCAGGTGCTGATTCTGGCCGCAGAAATGGCAGGCTGGAGCGGCATAGTGGCTGGCTGGAGCAGCATAGTGGTTGGCTGGGGCAGCATGGTGGCTGGGCAGCCACGTGGCACAGGCCTGGGGGAGTTGCTGGTCGGGGGCCCATGATTGGGTCGTGGGTTCTATGGGGAGCGAGGTGAGGCTGCGGAAAGAGACCTCCATCGTGGTAGCAATTTCCTCTGTTGTTTCAAGTCTTGGGCTCCATTTTCCAGCAGTCTTTGGCGCACATAATTAGACCTGAGGCCCGCTACAAAAACATCAGCGTACAGCAAGTTCTCTGTGTTCAGCCGCGGTAACCGCTTGATAGTTACAGTCATTTGATAAATTATTGAGCTCTCTTAGAAATTCGGCGAGTGATTCTGTAGGCTGCTGGCGGCGAGTCGTGAACACATGGCGTGCGTAAACTTCATTAATGGGCCTTACATACATCGTATTGAATATTACTAGCACTGCAGTATGTGAATCGGCCGAGTTTAGTTGCACAGAGATCCTGTGGCTCACCCTCACATGCAGTAGACTTAACTTCTGTCCCTCTGTTGTTTCTGCTGAGCTTGCTTCTGCCAGGTCGGCCTTAAAGCATCGCAGCCAGTGGGAGAAGATTTCTTTAGCCTCTGCATCCTGTGGGTCGAGTTCTAGGAGTCCAGGCTTGAGGGCTGATTCCATGATCGATCCTGACTGTTTTTAAGTAGATTAAATTGATGGAACCATCAATTCACGAGACGCGTGCTTTCAGATATGAACAGTGGTTTTAATCTACTTACTTCAGAGCCAGCCTGTTACCCGTTGAACTCTCGATGAACTCAGGCTGGCACTGGACACGGTTGCAGCAGTCTAGGGGGAGGAGTCATGGGCGGAGCCAAGGGTGGAGCCCTGTACAAACTCCTGAGCATTCCCAGAGCTACTCCCCCTAGTGGTCGGATAACTGCGCTTACAATAGTATTGGTAAATACAGTGTGAATTACTCAGTGACATTCACCACAGAGGGGCATAGACAGAGTGGATCTTCAGAGACTTTTTCCCAGGGTAGAGGGGGCAATTACTAGGGGGCATAGGTTTAAGGTGCGAGGGGTGAGGTTTAGAGGAGATGTACGAGGTAAGTCTTTTTACACAGAGGGTAGCCTGGAACGCGCTGCCGGAGTGGTGGTGGAAGCAGGGACAATAGTGATATTTAAGGGGTATCTTGACAAATTCATGAATAGGATGGGAATAGAGGGATATGGACCCCGGAAGTATAGAAGATTTTAGTTTAGACGGGCAGCATGGTCGGCGCAGGCATGGAGCGCCGAACGGCCTGTTCCTGTACTATTCTTTGTTCTTATGTGGGCGTGGTTGCCCAGGCTGGGCCTCCTTGGCACCAGCGTCAACACTTAGTCTCAAAATCGGAGAATCCAGCCCCTTGCCTTTGATGTCGACCACAAACTCTATTCCCTCACTGATGTGACCATCAATTCACTCAGAGACTCGATTCGAAGCAAACAATACTTTTAATCAGCTTACAACTTTGCCTGCCTGCGACTGGTACATTACTGAAGGCGGTTCCACAGGCCAGCTGCTCGTATACTTCCTATAGGGGCGGAGCCATGGGCGGAGCCAATACATGCTCCACATCTCCCCCTGTGGATGAAGCCACACAGTGGCCCATAGATGGAACCACAGGGTGAATGTCATGGCATAATGCAATACAATATACTGGTGAATTAATAGTGCTTATACATTCACCACATTCACCCCCTGTAAAAAAAATTAAGTCCGGCAGGGGTGACGGGTTCACAAATTCAGTCGATCCGGCGCCCGGATAGTATGTTGTGACCGACGAAGCACTGATGTCGCAGCCGTTTCGGATGGCTGTGGAAGTGTGTTCGGTGCGGGACCCGGTGATGGACTCCGGGGGCGGTTCTTCCGGAGCTTCGCTCCTGCGGACCGGTGTGCCGGGTGGAAGGGAGCGCCGAAACCAAATAGGTGTGGGGGCGCAGGACATGGGGGGTTGGCGGGGTATAGTGTGGGGGGTATATTAGTGGTAGTGGTGGAGGAGCCTGCGGGTGCCAGGTCTCGGAGGGAGACGGTATCCTGCCGGCCATCGAGGTGTTCTACGTATGCATAATGTGGGTTCGAGTGCAGGAGCTGGACCCTCTCTACTAGGGGGGTCAGTCTTATGGGTCCCGAATGTGTTTCCGAAGGAGGACAGGGCCTGGTGTCCTCAGCCAGGATGGAAGCGAGGCCCCTGTGGTAGTTCCCCGAGAGAAGATAAACAAGCGGTCATGAGGAGTCTGGTTTGTGGCTATGCAAAGGAGGGACCTAATAGCGTGGAGCGCATCGGGGAAGACCTCCTGCTAGTGGGAAACCAGGAGATTCCTGGACCGTATGGTCAGTAGGATGGTCTTCCAGACCATCGCGTTCTCCCTCTCCACCTGCCCGTTACCCCTGGGGTTGTAACTTGTAGTCCTGCTTGAGGCGATGCCCTTACTGAGCAGGTACTGATGCAGTTCATTGCTCAAGAAGGATGAGCCCCTGTCTCTGTGGACATAATTGGGGAAACCAAACAGAGTGAAGACACTGTGCAGGGCTCTGATGACGGTGGGGGTGGTCATGTCAGGGCATGGGATGGCAAACGGGAAACGGGAGAACTCTTCTATAATGTTAAGGAAATAGGTATTGCGATTATTTGAGGGGAAGTACCCTTTGAAATCAATACTGAGGCATTCAAAGGGCTGGGAAGCCTTTACCAGGTGGGCCTTATCTGGTCGATAGAACTGCGGTTTACACTCCGCACAGATTTGACAATTCCTGGTTACAGCTTTGACCTCCTCGGTGGAGAAGGGTAGGTTGCGGGCCCTGATGTAATGGGCGAGCCGGGTGACCCTCGGGTGGCAGAGGTCGTCGTGGATAGCCTGTAGTCGGTCATCTTGTGTGCCGGCGCATGTGCCGCGGGATAGGGCATCTGGGGCTCGTTGAGCTTCCCAGGACGATATACTATATCGTAATTATAGGTAGAGAGTTCGATCCTCCACCTCAAGATCTTATCATTTTTGATCTTGCCCCACTGCGAATTATCAAACATGAAGGCAACCGATCTTTGGTCAGTGATGAAGGTAAACCTCCTACCAGCGAGGTAGTGCCTCCAGTGCCGCACGGCTTCCACAATGGCTTGAGCTTCCATTTCGACCGAGGAGTGTCGAAGTTCAGAGGTGGAGAGGGTGCATGAAAAAAGCGCTACTGGCCTGCCTGCTTGGTTCAGTGTGGCGGCGAGAGCGACCTCTGAAGCGTCGCTCTCCACCTGGAAGGGGACAGACCCATCCACCGCACTCATGGTGGCTTTGGCGATGTCCGCCTTGATGCAGTTGAAGGCCTGGCGAGCCTCGGCTGACAATGGGAAAAGGGTGGCTTTAAATAGTGGATGGGCTTTGTCCGCATACTGGGGGAGCCACTGGGCATAATAGGAAAAAAAATCCAAGGCACCTCTTGAGGGCCTTGGGACAGTGAGGGAGAGGGAGTTGTAGGAGCGGGCGCATACGGTCAGGGTCGGGCCCCAGGACCCCGATTTCCACGACATAGCCGAGGATGGTTAGCCTGGTAGTGCGGAAAACGCATTTCTCCTTGTTGTAAGTGAAGTTAAGTTTTTGGACAGTTTGGAGAAATCGATGGAGGTTGGCGTCATGGTCCTGTTGATCATGGCAGCAGATGGTGACGTTGTCCAAGTACGGAAACGTGGCCCGCAGCCCCTACTGGTCCACCATTCGGTCCATCACTCGTTGGAACACCGCAACCCCGTTCGTGACGCCAAAGGGGACCTGGAGGAAATGAAAGAGTCGGCCGTCTGCCTCAAACGCCGTGTAGTGGCAGTCCTCCGGGCGGATTGGGAGCTGGTGGTATGCAGACTTCAGATCCACCGTGGAGAACACCTGGTAGTGCGCGATCTGATTCACCATGTCTGCATTCCGGGGAAGGGGGTACGCATCGAGGTGCGTAAACCGGTTAATGGTCTGGCTGTAATCAACCACCATCCGGAACTTTTCCCCGGTCTTGACGACCAATACCTGAGCTCTCCAGGGGCTATTGCTGGCTTCCTATGGCTCCTTCCTGCAAGAGACGCCGGACCTCGGACCTAATAAATGCCCTGTCCTGCAGACTATACTGCCTGCTTCGTGTGGCTACTGGCTTGCAGTCCGCAGTGAAGTTAGCGAAGAGGGAAGGGGGTCGATTTTTAGTGTTGCGAGGCTGGATATAGTGAGCGGGGGCAGGAGTGCGCCAAAACTAAGAGTTAGGCTCCTGAGATTGCACTGAAAATCGAGTCCTAAGAGGAGAGGGGCGCAGAGGTCTGGGAGCACGTACAATTGAAAATTGATATACTCGGCGCCCTGTATCTTTAAGGTTGCAGTAGTGCGCCCTTGGATTTGTACTGAGTGCGACCCAGAGGCGAGGGAGATTGTTTGTTGCATCGGGAATATCGGGAGTGAACAGCGTCTTGCCAGATCCGGGTGGACAAAGCTCTCGGTGCTCCCGGAGTCAAACAGGCAAGGTGTCTCGTATCCGTTAACCCGGACAGCCATCATGGAGCTCTTGAGGTGCTTGGGCCTTAACTGGGCCAAGGTGACTGCACTGAGTTGGGGGATAGTCGGCGGCATGGTCGGAGGTGCTGGGGCTGCCGCGCGATGACTGTCCGTGCAGATTGTATGCGTCGAGCGACGTAGCGGGTGATGACCAAGATGGCGGCCCCCATGGATCGCACGTGGCGGGCGGTGAGGAAGATGGCACCCAAGATGACGGCCCCTATGGGTCATATGTGACTGGCCACGTGGGGGATGATTGCCAAGATGGCGGCGCCCGTGAGTCACACGTGTTGTGCGGAGTCGGGGTCGGCAGACACGCTGCCACATTACGGGGTCAGCGGGTCTGAGAGTCGGTGAATCGGGTTTGTGCGTTCGAGTTTGAGTGTTTAGGCTTGGCCAGGCAGACCTTTGCGAAGTGTCCTTTTCGCCCGCAGCTGCTGCAGTTCGCATTGTGGGCCGGGCATTGTTGCTGGGGGTGTTGGGGCTGGCCGCAGAAATGGCAGGATAGCCCCCCATGGTGCATGGGCGGCCACGTGACGCAGGCCTGGGGTAGTCTCTGGTCGGGGGCCCACGAGGGGGTTGCGTGATTGGCTGGGAATGCAGTGAGACTCTGAAAAGCGACCTCCAGCGAGGTCGGCAGTTTTACCGTGTCCTCCAGGTTTTGGGCCCCTTTTTCGAGCAGGCGCTGCCTCACATAGTTCGATCGGACCCCCGCAATGTAAACGTCTTAGACGGCGAGTTCCTTGTGCTGAGTGGCAGTAACGGCCTGATAGTTACCGTCGCACGCGAAGGCTTTGAGATCGCGCAGGTAGTCATCTAGCGACTCCCCGGGGCGCTGGTGGTGAGTCGTGAAGATATGTCTCACATAGACTTCATTCACGGGCTGCACGTAGATGCGTTCGAGTGTCGCGAGGGCCTTAGTATAGGAGGTGGCTTCGTCGAGTTGGGCAGAAATGCGATGGCTCACCCTGGGCGTGGAGAAGACTCAATCTCTGTTCGTCCGTGATGGATGATGTCGACGAAGCGGCCAGGTAGGCCTTGAAACACCGAAGCCAATGTGAAAAAATTACTTTCGCCTCCGCGGCCTATGTATCGAGTTCCAGTCCGTCAGGTTTGAGGGCTGACTCCATAGTAATTCTCTAAGCTGATTAAATTGATGTGACCATCAATTCACTCAGAGACTCGAGTCGAAGTAAACAGTGGTTTTAATCAGCTTACAACTTTGCCTGCCTGCGACTAGTGCATTACTGAAGGCGGTCCCGCAGGTCAGCTGCTCTTATACTTCCTATAAAGGGCGGAGCCATGGGTGGAGCCCATACATGCTCCACATCGCCCACTGTGGGTGCAGCCACACAGTGGCCCATAGATGGAGCCCACAGGGTGAATGTCATGGCATAATGCAACACAATATACTGGTGAATTACTAGTGCTTATGCATTCATCACACTCACCACCAACTCCTTTCCTCTCACTGAAATTGTCGGGCCTTGGGTGTCATATTTGACCCCAAGATAAGGTTCTGATCACATTTCTCTGCCATTGTTAAGACTGCCTATTTCTATCTTTATTAAATCATTGAATCCACCCTCGCCTCGGCTCATTTGTTACTGAAACCCTCATTTGTTTTTTTTACCTCCAGATTTGACAATCTGTACAGATGGTTGGCTGGTCTCACATGGTCTATCCTCAGTGAATTTCAAATCAATCATTCCATTGAGAGATCCCACTTTAAATATGTAAATTAAGTGTTCCACTTTCCCACAATTGAACATTCAGATGACTCCATTTCTGTAAAAATTGAAGCAGGCGAATACATAATTGTTGAGGACGCGTTCCCTATATTTAGCACCCTAACGTAAGCTCCGCCCCCAATCCTCTACCTTCTTCCCATGTCTCATAGTGGTGGGGAGGGGATGGGGATGGCAGAGTGAGGAGCGGGGGAGGTGTGGACAGGCCAATGTCCTTGAAAGAGAAAGTTGAACTGTCATAAAGTTATTCACACTGAGGTCTAGTTTTCTGTATCTGTTCTTAATTTCCATATGAACAGAGAGTATTGATGACATGGTAAGGGAAATTATCTTGAGAAATTACTGGGTATGATCGTGTCAAAAGGTTAAAATCAGGCACCTTTACATTACTGTGTCTGATGTGAAATCTTATTTCAAATCTTATTTGAAATCTTATTTCAAATCAGCAGTGATTTGCAAATAAGTAAATCATATTGCACCAAGGCAGCGAGATGGAGTGATGGTAAATACACGTATCAGCCATGATCTTACTGAATGGCAGAACTGGCTCACGTGCTGAAAGGCTAACAAGATAAATCTGTATTGCTGTATTCTGCAGTCTGATGTGCAAAGGATAAAGGTCGAAGGAAACATAACCTCTGCAGGAAAAACTCACTTCAACGATTAGTTTAAATAGTTGGTTGCAAAATCAATAAAATTCATAGGACAGTCTTTGGGACTTTAGGATTTACCGGCCCTGCCCACTGCCAGGAATGTCCGGTCTTGCCGAACGTCATTGGTCGCCGGATCTCCAAATGTGGGCCTCACCATGGCGGGACTGGAAAAACCTGGTCAAAGTTAAATCATTGTGAATTCGCAGGTCAATCCCGTTATCCTCATGAAACACCCATCGACAGCTTTGCAACACAAAGCAGTGAGAGAATCAAACATTTCATTTCCTGATATTGTTACATTTGCCAATGTGACAAAGAATGGGAAAGGAAGATGAACTGAGATCGTAAACTAGGAACACGTAATGCACCCTCTAGGGAGGGCTCTAATATAATCATTGACTATCACTTGCTGAAAGTGATTACAAGCATTAATCAGTAGCTTGGAACTCTTTGAAAAAGTATATTTTTATTGGTTTCACACTTATTCACAACAACATTGCAACTGATATTACATAACAATAAAGGGAAATCTATAAAGTTGGTATACAAAGGAAAAATTAAACAGATATCCTACAAAAGTAACATATATACAGATATGGGGCCCATAATAGCTCGGTTGCTATAGCCATATTGTTCAACCATATACATTTGGCCTCCTGATATTGAAACATACCAGGGGTGTGTTTGGTGCCAACTGGGCATATTCTGGTGTAGTTGTGCCCCCCCCCCCCCAGGCTTTTCCTTGCCCCTTGTTCCCTCGGGCTCCTCTGCTCTGCTTGCCCTGTGTTCTGACTGGTGTCATCCCTCCTCCTATTCCCCCTCCCATAATTCCCCTCTTGCACTTCCCACCCTTTCTTTTCTCCTTCTGCTGTCCATTTCGATCCCCTCTCCTTCTGTATCCCCCATCCCTTATTCATTGCTGGTGACAAAGAAGTCTTGCAACAGGCTGGTGAATAGATCCCATGTGTTGTGGAAGCCTTCCTCCGATCCACGAATGGTGCATTTTATTTTATCCAATTTAAGGTATTCTGCCAGTTCGGACAGCCAGTCGGTGGCCTTAGGTGTCGGCGCTGATCTCCAGCCATGCAGGAATCTCTAGTGGATGATCAGGTAAGCAGAGGCTAGGGGAGCTCTCTCCCTGTAAAGAGTTCTAGCTCTTCTGATACCCCAAAGACCACCACTAGTGGGCATGGCTCTACCCTCACCCCCACAACCCTTCGATGTTGCCTCGAAGAAGGACGTCCAGAAGGACATCCGGTACCTGACATGTCTGAGACAGGATCTGAGCATGTGGATGTGGCTGGCCGGGCCTCCCTGGCACCGATCACATTTATCCTCCACCTCAGGTAAGAACTCGCTCATGCGGGTTCTGGTCAAGTGCGCCCTGTGCACCACCTTTATCTGCGTTAGGCTCAGCCTTGCGCAGGGTGAGGTGGTTCATCTTATGCAATGCTTTGATCCAGAAGCCCCCCCTATCTCAATGCCAAGCTCTTCCTCCCACTTCTCCTGTGCCTTGTCCAGAGGTGACCGTACCTCCTCTAGCAGTCAGCGCACTTACTGTTCGCTATTACATCTGCAGTTAGAAGTCTGTCCAGTAGGGAGTGTCCTGGTAGCTGGGTGAATGTTCCTTATTTGCATATATCGAAGCTCGTTCCCTTTTGGGAACTGGAGCTTGTCCATGAGGTCCCCCATGGTTGCTACTCTGCCATCCATCTATAGGTCCCCTACCATCAGCACCTTTTGTCCTGTCTCCACCTTTTGATGGAGCATCCATTGTCGTGGGGGTGATTTATGGTTCTTGCAGGTGGGGGCCTTGGTGGACATTGTGATCAGACTGAAGGAGTGCCAGAGCTGATTCCATGTCTTTAGCATGGCCACTGGGCTTCTTGTTACTTGGCTGGGGGAATGGGATTGGGGCCATGGCCTGTGCTCAGAGGAATGTCCCTGTGCAGGAGCTCTCCTCCATTCTTACGCATTCCGCCTCCGGCTCTGTGATTCATCGCGCTACTCTTTTGCGGTGGCTGTCCAGTGGTAGAATAGGAGGTTCGGAAGGGCCAAGCCCCCCATATTCCTCCTCCTCTGTAGTACACTTCTGCGATTCATTGGGTTCCTTGCTCCCCCCCCCCCCCCCCCCCCCCCCCCCCCACCGCACAAACGGCATGGTTAATTTGTCTATTTTGGTGAAGGAGGCCTTGGGGATGAAGCTTGGTAAGAATCTGAACAGGAAGAGGAACCTGAGCATAATGTTCATCTTGACTGTCTGCGCTCTCCCTGCCAGCGCGAGTGGGAGTGACTCCCACCTCCGCAGGTCCCTCTTTACCTCCTCTACTAGAATCGATCAGTTCCATTTGTCCAGTCATGGGATATTTAGATCCCCAGGTATCGGAACTTGTTTTGGGCCAGCTTGAACTATAGTTTCTCCAGATTCTGATTCCCCCCCGGCCGTGGGTTTATGGGGACGATTTTTCTTGGATTCTGAGAAGGCTCCTTAGGAGTTCCATTATTCTTCCCATGCTGGCTTGGGTGTTTGAGGTGCAGAAGAGCGTGTTATCCACATAGAGTAAGACTGTATGCTTCCTGCCCCCTCTGGATTCCTCCCCAGCCCTTTGCTGATTTGAGCATGATGGCCAGCAGCTTAATTGCCAGGGCAAATAGTAGCAGGGACCCATGAGGAGAGCCCTGGCCCAAACCCAAACTATTCCAGTATGTACCTCCATTTAACTAACTTGAAGGCATTCTCTGTGTCTAGGATGCTCACTTCTGGCTTCTCCTCCCCGGGTGGCGTCATGATCACGTTCAGCAGTGTTTGATGTTTGCCGTTAGTTGTCTGCCCTTGGCGAAGCCGTCTGATCCTATGTGACCACCTCGGGCACACAACTCTCCAGTTGCTTCGCTGGGGCTTTCGCCAGGACTTTGGCATCAGCGTTTAGGAATCAGATGGGTCTGTATGACCTGCACGCCATCGGGTCTTTATTTTTTTCAGGAATATCGAGGCCTGTGACAGCGTTGGCAGCAGGGTCCCTCTCAATAGTGAGTTATTGAACTTCTCCAGCAGGTGCTGGGCCAGTGCTACCACAAATATTTATAGAACTCCACCGGGAACCCTTCTGGAGCTGGTGCTTTCCCCGACTGCATGGAGTTCAGGCTCTCCATGACTTCCCCCAGTCCTCATGGTGCTTCCAGTCCCTGTCTCTTTTCCTCCCCCACAGCTAGTATGCCCAGCCCACTGAGAAACCGTTTCATCTTCAAATCCCTCACCGGGGGCTCGGAGATGTACAGCTCTCGGTACAAAGTCGCAAAGGCCACATTCATCTTATCTGATGGGGTGACTGGTTTACTGTTCCTGTCTTTCACATGCGCTATCTCCCTCGTGGCTGCCTGCTTTCTCAGCAGGTGAGTCAGTAGGCAGCTGGCCTTGTCCCCATATTCATAAAAGGACCTTTGCAACTCTTCAAGAGGTAAGTGCAATCTGTTAATAAATTTTACATTGGAAAACTAAGGCTGCAGAAAGGATAATTTGAACCAGATGATTACACAGTTAGCTTGGAAAAAGTGTCACCTAAATTATTTAAACATTAGTCATTTAATGTTGACAATAACAATTTCAAACCTCAATTAAATGTAAATATCTTTTAACATAAATAAATGTTTATATTGCAACTACCCGAAAGTGGGACAAAATTTATCAGTTTCACATAAACGTGGCACATCTTCAGCAGGATTTCCATCCTTAATTATGGTGGGTTTCTGGCTCTGGACTGGAATACAAGTTGAATTACAGCTACAGAAAGCAATGGTTGGACTCCATTTAGAGTTCAATTCAGGGACCTCGCGAAGCATGGGTTGATTGTCCGCCGGCGGGATGTTCCGTTTTGCCGGCAGCCTGGGGATTTCCCGATGGCGTGGGGCTGCCCCACAATGGGAAATCCCACTGACCAGCAGGCATAACGGAGCATCCCGTCGGCGGGGTGAAACAGAAATGTGGCACGGAGGGACGGAGAATCCAGCCCCATATCTTGGCTTTGAAGTGTGTGTTGTGCATACGCATGAGAATGACAGCTGATCTAAAAAAAGGTTTAAATTATGTGCACAGGTTGCATAGACTAGGCTTGTATTCCTTTGAGAAGAGAAGATTAAGGGGTAATGAGATTGAGGTGTTTAAGATATCAAAGGTTTTTATTAAGGAAGACAGATAAACTATTTTCTCTGGTGGGAGAATCCTGAACAAGGGCGGCATAAAATCAGAGCTAGGCCGTTCAGGAATGTTGTCGAAAAGCATTTCCTCACACAAATGGAACTGGAAATCTGGATCACCTTCCCTAAATAGCTCTTGAAGCTAAGTCAATTGAAAATTTCAAAATGGAGTTTGATAGATTGGCTAGACACAGGTATTCAGGGGTTATGGACCCATAGTGGGTTGACGGAGTTGATATCAGTCATAACCTAGTTGAAATGGGGAACAGGTTTGAGGATCCGAATGGCCTCCGCCTGGCGCCAGTGTTCCAATTTTCTAGCTTTAGGAATACATACATTTTTATTAAATTGCCTGATCTCCTTCAGAAACATACCATTAACGAGCAAGCACATTTTCTGCAGCAACTAATGGTAATACTTAAAAATTGCACAATCTGCATGGAATTTAAGCTGAAAATCCTCAGTCCATCATTGTAGCAACAGTAGGCGAGAAATAGCCAGGTAACCCTGGCATCCAATGGCTGAATATATGTCAGATTATGTATTTCTGGCATTTGAATTTCAGTTCCACCTATTCACTCACATACAAGCATCGCCAAGTCAAAATCAGGTGAGCCTGAAAAAAAGGCCCCGACATGACGGAGTGCACCCCTGTTCCATGACCCCCATCTCCTGCCTACTCCTGATCTACACAGAAATCAATGGAGAAAGTAGAACTACCTGGACTAAATACAAGGATCGTATAAGAATTTAAGCTCCTTTTTCCAGCTTATGTTAATCTTCAGAGTGCCGCGGGTGAACTCGTTTCTCTGTGCGTCTTTAGGAAAGATTTATCGGCAACAATTTATGTGCATTTTGATGTATGATTTATTAACTTGCTCACATCAGTGATCAGGCCAATTTTAACATGCTGAACACCTGAAGTAACTGTTAGAGATTAGAAAAGGAAAGATATATTAGGTGGTCAAAGCTAAATGTTACATTTTAAAAATAAAAATGGAGCAGTGGAAGAACAGGGCCAAAGGGGATGACAGCGAAAGCAAAGTTAAATGTTTCAGCTTTATTTTTTAGTTAAAATTATGTTTTTTTTGATAACTATTTCCATTTTAGTAGTTTGCAGCTACTTTAATAGCAATACAAGTTTGAGTAGATTTATTATTAAAATAAAACTTTCAGTGTCAGTGCTGACAATTTACACATTCGGGTGGTCTGACAATACAGCCTATTGGCAATCAAAAGGTTAACAACATTCCTATTAAAGTCTATCACATATAGGGGGCGGGATTCTCCGATAATGGGGCGAAGTGTTGACGCCGTCATAAACAACGGAGCGTTTTATGACGGCGTCAACTGGCCGCTAGGTGCAGCGATCCTGCGCCGCACAGGGGGCCAGCATGACACTGGAGCGCTTCACCCAGCTCCAGCTGCCGATACTTGCCCCAGCACGGCCGGCGCGGGTCCGCGCGTGCGCGTGGATTGCCGTCTCTGCGTCGACCCCCGGGCAACATGATGGAGCCTGACAGGGGCCCCGGCGCTGAGGAACATAGGTCCCCACTGGAATTAGCCTGCCTCGCCGATTGGTAGCCCCTGATTGCGGGCCTGGCCACTATGGAGGCCCCACCGGAGTCGGATACCCCCTCCCCCTCACCAGGACAGCCCTCGCAGCCAGAGCGCTGCGGTCCTGCTGGGTAGGACCACACGTGAGTGACACCGGCGGGACTCGGCCGAATTCGGCGGGCATTCGGCCCGGCGCGGGATTGGAGAATTCCGCCCAGGTTATATTTCAAACTCAATTGTCAACAAGTGACTTCCAATGATCATACAGGCATTTTTATGATTCTTGGCCAGACCCCGGGACACGGGAGAGATCCAGTTAGGGATCAAGAACATTTTGTTTAAAATAAATAAAGTTTGAGAGTCAAAGAGCTCACCAAATGAATAAAGCCAGAAGATTCCATGGGTTATGAATAAACAATAATAAATATTTATCTCCTAGTTTTGAAAGATAAAATGATTTACCAGATCCAGCTTGCACTCTAACAGTCAAGGTAAGTATCAGGTACATGTGAATAAACAGGCAAACTGTGGTCGGACGCACCACACGGCACAACAGATGACAGGCCCGACCAAAACAAGTTCCATGGGATTTCTTAACCACACACCCAGACATTTGTCACATTGTAATTCAACCAATCCCACTGAAATGTTATCTTTCTCACGAGGATTTCCAATCTCCTCATCTGAAGATCCCACCTTCAAATTATTTCCAAAAGTCATTCCTACTCGGATGTCTTCAACAATGATCCACCTCACAGGGTTTCAATCTCACCTTTTGAGATTCCTTTCCCCTGGATCTCACTTTCCAATGCACAATCTCATCTATTAAGCTATGCCAAGCAGAACACGACTGCTCCCGAGGAGTACCTTTGTCCCAATGGCCTGCCACATGGCGTCACCAATCTTTATCTGCCTTCTCAGATCTTCAGGGTTCCTCTTTTGCCCACTTTGCTCAAAGTCTGCTCCATTCAGCGCTTTGTTGAATTCGGAGCCGATTACTCTTCTTACTTTAACTTCACTTAGTCGTACCTATTCCTGGCCCCTGTCTTCACTGCTTTCCTTACCTTGGATTACCTCTTGAGATCTTTCCTGCCCATTCCCTTCCTTGGATTCGGACCTTCCACTTGTTCCCTTCCTGTTTCCTGCTCCCTGGGACATATTCACGACGGATGCACTCTGAATCAGGTCATCTGACCTGTATCTTCACACCATTTTCTCTTTATCTTTCTGTGGGGACACATAGGACCAGTCCCCAGCCCGAAGAATGTAAAAACCTCTTCCTGTGCATGTGCAGCCATTTCCCGGCTGGCGTATGCATGAGAGACCCGAGGTTTGACAGGAACCGGAGATCCTAACCTACAACTAATGGTAAGTATTTGAGTTTCATCATAACATGCTTTCATATTCTTCACTGATTGTGATTTTGGTTACTATTGCAAGAGGGGTAGAGTATTAAGGTAGATAAGACTTGCTACTACCACTGTACAGAACATTGATTAGATTGCATCTGAAGTACTGTGCACTGTTTTGCTCCCATTACTTACAGAGGGATATACTTGCGTTGGAAACAGTTCAGAGAAGGTTTACTCGGCTGATTCCTGGGATGAAGGGGTGGAAATATTGAGCAGGTTGGGCCTCTAATCATTGGAGTTTAGAAGAATGAGTGGTGACCTTATTAAAACAGGTACATTTGAGGGTTTTGACAGTGTAGATGTTGAGTGGATGGTTTCCTTCATGGGAGAGACTGGAACAAGGGGGCAAATAAGGGGCCTCTCTTTATGTCAGAATTACGATGGAATTTTTTAATGAGCTGGGTCATAAAAAATACTTAAGACTGAGTTTGATAGATTTTTGATCTACAGGAGGCCAAGGGTTATGGAGTGATAGGCAGCAATGTGGAGTTAAGGCCACAATCAGATCAGCAATGATCCTATTGAATGGCAGAGTAGGCCGAGGAGCCAGGCGTCCTACTCCTGCTCATATTTATTATGATCTTATGATATCATCCTCAGCGACACTCCCTTGATTCTAGAACGATGTCATCTCAAGATCGGGAGTTTCTCCCATGGGTATTATTGTGACTGCGCATGGCAATTCGTGACTCGCAGATCTTTGGGCACATGTCCCATGAGACAGTGGGGCAAGGAGTGCTGGATTTTATGCCCTTTTTAAAATTAGATCCTGAGACTCAAAGTGTGATGTAGCTTGATTGTCAAGTGATTGCCAGTTTGAATGATTGGGAGCCAGCTCTTTCCAGTCATTGATGTCAATGTCACAGTGTCAAAGACACTGACAATGTCAGTGTGCATTTTCTTTGGCCTTTCCTGGAAAGTTGGCCGTTTGAGAGTTGAGAAACAAGGACCCGGTGGGGAGAATGTTTTTCATTTTCCTTGGATTGGTCTGGAAAAAAAGACCACAGTCGGGATTCTCCGCTTGCATGAATTCTCCGTTTTGCTGGCTTCGGGGGGGCGGGGGTGGGGGGGGGGGGGGGGGGCTGGGGTTCCCGACGACATGGGGCTATCCCACAATGGGAAACATCAATGACTGGCTGGTGTAACGGAGAATCCCGCCGGCCGGTCGGGGCAGAAATGTGGCGCGGCGGTGCGGAGAATCCCGGCTATATTGGATGTTCCTATGGAAGGTCTAAAGCTACAGTTGGGAGGGTTTCCTCAGCCACAGGAAATAGGTGACTCAGAAAAAATGTGTTTGAGCATTTTCCCTACTATAGATACCTTGATAGTCTGTACAGCATGATTTATCGCCTTTCCTCAAATTAGATATAATTGTTGCATTCCTGAAGTGGGCGGGGGAGGGGGGGAGGGGAGGGGGGGGGGAGGGGGTTAGATGTGTGATGATTTTCCATATTTGTCCTGAGCTGCACTTGGATTTCCTCTCTTTAGTCGAACTGCAAAATTGATCAATGTTCCTCTTGGACTTTTGGGCCTTGCAATATCTTGGTGCTTGGTGGATGCTCATCACTGACCGAGCAGGTCGATAGTTTGTCCAGAGAATCACTTAGACCTTTGTCCTGAACAATAACATAACCCAGGAGGTGTCAATGCTTTGATCTGGGATACCTCCATTTAGTTTTATATTTGTCCTTCTGGTGGAAGAATGTGTTTGTGATGAGAGGCCACGCTGAACACATGTCAGCAGGAGAATACCATTTACTTCTGACAAAATAATTTAGAGTTCCCAATTCTTATTTTTCCAATTAAGTGGCAATTTAGCGTGGACAATCCACCTACTCGGCACATCTTTGGGTTGTGGGGGTGAGACCCATGCAAGCACGGAGAGAATGTGCAAACTCCACACGGACAGAGACCCAGGGCTGGGATTGAACCTGGGACCTCGGTGCCGTGATGCAGCAGTGCTAACCACTGCGCCACTGTGCCGCCTCAGAGAACACCATTTACATTTCATTTTTCCAACCCATTTTTCCCAGTGAGTCTGCTCAGAATTGGAGTCACGGCCAACTCTGGTATCCATGTGAAACACACACAATTGTTCTCCAGTTGTTAATTTATTTCTGGACTATTTTCATCTTTATCCTCTGATTTTAGATCATTGAGGTAGATGGTGTCATAGGATGTTTTAAACAAATACCAGCAACTCTTTTGGTTAGTAATTTTTTTTCAACACAATTCACTGCTTTTCTTTCAATAAATTTAATTATTTCCACCACTTCATTATTTCACACTCCACTCCGTCGCAGGTTTTAGCACGGACTTCTATAAACAGCATTGAATGTTTCCTGGCATATCTCAGTCCTTCATCGTGGTCAATTTAAAGGTTAAATTTATCAATCTTGTTTCAAACCAGCATCTTTACAATTCCATGCTTTGTGCTGAAAGTTTCCAATTCATGCAGCCAGTTGTCGAGCTTCCAAAGGTTTCTCTCCTTAAGACATCGTACATGAAAATAACACCTTGAGCACCTCTGTAATAGCCTAATGTTAATATCCGGAATCATTCCTGTCCAGTCGTATTCCAGATTGCAAAGTTGACATTGCAATGAAGTTGACATTGTTTCCATCAGTTCTCATGCTCTTCACTTTAAAGTCAACCCCAATTGTTGAACCCATTTCAGAGTCAAACGTACCATCCGTGAACCTCAGTAGAAGGCTGGACTTGCCCACTCCGCTCTCCCCAATGATTAGAATCTTCAGTGTGGCATGGATCTCCTCTTCCATTGTCTCAATGTATCAAGATTCCAAACAGGACAAAGGCGACGTGTCAGCTACTCAACCACATGTTACTTTCACTTCTTACAGGAATGTTGCAGCGGGGGGAGTGACGCAGACACGCAACTTCTTCACACGTGTCTTTAACCTTTTCCTGCCATTCAGCTCTCAGGACAGTGGTTCTTCCAGAGCATCATACTCCTCTATGAAAGTAAAGTTTGGAATGACGCTAAGGGCTTCTTCATTGTCAACATTCACTGGCATAGGGTTTGAGGTAATGCTCCCCCCACCTCTTCATCTGCTTACTAGGTTCAGTGATGATCATCCCTGTAGGGTATAATATACTTAACTAAGAACTTTGTTTCATCTGTTCTTTCTTGTACTGTTTGCTTTGCCTCATCTGTAAGGATACGATTTGTCCAGTAGGTGGAGACAAAAGTATATGACAGAAATAGCCTTTGCATTAGCTGCTCATCAGAGGCTTGATATAAAAAACAACTTGCATTTATGCAGCACCTTTCACAACCTTGAGGTGTCCCAAAGCTCTTTCCATCCAATGATGTCACGTCATAGTGGTAATGTAGGAAATGTGGCATCCAATTTGCACAAAACAAGGTCCCACAAGCAGCAATGTGATCGTCTGTTTTAATGACGTGACGTTGATTGTGGGTTAAATCTTGGGACAGAATTCTCCACATGTTTGTTAAATATTTGGGGGTTGGTAGAACCTCTGCTAACCCACTATCCACCCCCCCCCCTCCCCCCCCCCCCCCCCCCCACATACACACACACACATACACATACACGCCATGGTCCTTTATTATACAGGTAAGATAGATTGAGAATTATAATACCATTCCTTATTGGGCTACACTGCAGGAAATGCTGTGCTTCTTGCCGCCAGGTAAATGCGGCATGATGTTTGAACGATAGGTGCCATGAGTTGAAGAACATCTAAACAAGAGCAGCCTTAAGGAGAACAAGTTTTGTACAACATCAGTGGACATATTTCTGGTTGAAATGAGGACTAGAAGAGAAGGACTCTTGGAGACTGGGAGCAGGAAGCCCTATTTACATCTCGGGTAATTGTTCAAGCAGCAAACACATCTTCTAGTGTCACACACAGTACAAGAAGGAATTGGTGACCCTGTAAAACTAGTCAAGGCACTGTTCTCTGCATGCTCTTCCCCAATAACTTCACTCACTTGCTTACTTTTCATGCTCTTTCTGTGTCACCACAAGGGAAACTAGTTTAGATGGAGGGCAAATCTTTGGTGGGCGGCACGGTAGCACAGTGGATAGCACTGTTGCTTCACTGCGCTTTGGTGCCAAGTTCGATTCCTGGCTTAGGTCGCTGTCTGTGCTGATGAGTCTGCACATTCTCCCTGTGTCTGCGTGGATTTCCTCCGGGTGCTCTCGTTTCCTCCCACATGTCTCGCAAGACGTGCTGTTAGGTAATTTGGACATTCTGAATTCTACCTCTGTGAACCCGAAAAGGCGCCGGAATGTGGCGACTGGGGGCTTTTCACAGTAACTTCATTGCAATGTTAATTTAAGCCCTACTTGTGACAATAAAGATTATTATTATTATTGTTAATGCTGAAGCTCAATCTTCAATCAAAATCATTCTGTAATCTTACATTGCCTAATGCACCAGCTAGCCGAGCAACGGTTGATTTAAAAGAATGATGCAGCTTCAGCTTTGATTATTATGGGATGCATATGATATGCGAGTCACAAGTGTATGTGCTGCTCATATTCCTGAAACATTGATCTCCCCCTGCAAAGGAAAATCTCTCCCATAAGGAATGATTGAAAGCTGCAACTGTGGAGCATTGACACTCATGCACATAGTGAATAGACAGACTGACATGACAGTCTGTGCCAACAAAACATAATGAGAGCCCTGACATCCAGTACTCTGTTGAAACAGCTGTGACCAAGGGAAAACATTACTTCATTGACAGTTTAATCTGATCAATTTTGTCAATTGCACAATATTTCTTTACACATATGGTATAAGGTTTCAAGTGCTTCCAGTTTCTGATATTGATACTTTAAAGGTTCTGGATAATTCTATAGGTTATAGTGCAAACTGTTTTTTTAATGCAGAACATTATGAATTAATTACTTTGCTATAAAAGCTTTCTCATACATCCAATTGTAATTACAGGGTTCATTGGTTTTGTACAGGGGTCGGGAATCCAGAAATCAGGTTCTGGCTGCAAGTTGTACACCTCCACCGTGTTTCTATCCCTAAGTGAGTGCGAATGCGCACAGACTTGCACATAGTTTCTCATTCCTCGGTAAGTAAGGAAAGCTGCATATGTCTATGTTTTTCCTTATCATAACAATCATCCTTTCTACACGTGTTTATAAAGAAGAATTTCATTAAAAGTGTTCAATATTAAATTCTTTAATTTATTTTAATTAATTTTTAAATAGCAGCGTGCCACCACTAGAAGGGAAGTGTGTCATATGATCCAGACACTGCTTCACTTTGAACTGTGAGCAGAACACAGCACAGCTCTGATGTCTTCAAGCTTTCTCTCCATTTATATAAATGTATATATCCGAGTCTAATTAAATGAACAATGTATTTACTCAATCCCTTATGAATGATTGGTACCATGGGCAGCACGGTGGCGCAGTGGGTTAGCCCTGTTGCCACACGGCGCTGAGGTCCCAGGTTTGATCCCTGCTCTGGGTCACAATCTGTGTGGAGTTTGCACATTCTTCCCGTGTTTGCGTGGGTTTCGCTCCGTCAACCCAAAAAAGATGTGCAGGCTAGGTGGATTGGCCATGCTAAATTGCCCCTTAATTGGAAAAAAATGAATTGGTTGCACTAAATTTATATTAAAAAAAGAATGATTGGTACCTTTATCTCATTATGAAAACATGGCATTTGAAAAATATAGGGCAGGATTCTCCCGCAATCGACGGGCTGGTCCGACGCCGGCGGCAAGAATGGCGCGAACCATTCCAGCATCGGGCCACCCGTCTCAGGAAACCTCCGACCTGGAAGGGGCTAGCAGCGGCGTGACGGCAATCGCGACGGCGTCACCCATTACAGACACGCGCACAACAGACAGCACCGCCAGAGACCTGGCAAAATGGCCACCCGCCGCGCAGTGCCGAGGTTCTAGGAGTTGGACATCGAGGTGCTCCTGGGTGCAGTGGAGCAGAGGAGGGAGGCCCTTCCCCCATCCCGCTTCCCCCATCCACTTCCCCCATCCCACTTCCCCATCCCCCTTCCCCCATCCTCGATTGCATGTCTAACCGTGCATGCTGTATTGTGTATTGCAGGACCAAACGTCGACCCACCCATATCTGTGGATGCCGACCGCCCCCAGGACGTGGCAGGGTGCCCACAAGACAGGGATATACCTGGGCCGTCAGCCGTATATGCCGTCCCCATCTGGGGGGCGATTCTCTAAGCCCCGCGCCGGGCCGGAGAATCGGAGAAACCGCGCCACGACGCCCCGATGCCGGCGCACGATTCTCTGAGGTGCGAAGAATCGGCTGCGGGCTGCTGGAATCGGTGGGGCCGCCGATTCTCCAGCCCGGATTGGCCAAGCGGCTGCTCCGACACGACTGAGTCCCGCCGGCACCATTCACCCCTGGCCGCTGCTGGCGGGAACTCTTCGGGAACGCTCGGGGGGCGGCCTGTGGGTTGGGAAGGGTCTCCTGCACTGGGGGGGGGCCTCCGAAGGGGTCTTGCCCGCGATCAGGGCTCACCAATCGGTGGGCCGGCCTCTCTGTCGGCGGGCCTCCTTTCCTCTGCTGGCAAAGTTTTGTCCCTGTGCCATTGTTGTGCGGGGCAGCCTGGGGGAGGACGGCCACTGCGCATGCGCTAGTTAGTGCCTTCCCAACTGCGCATGCGCGGGGCCCAAGGCGCTGCGTCTTTTATGAGGCGCTGGGACTCCGACGCCACGCCGAGGCCCCGCCCCCGTAAATCGCGCCACACCCCTGCCAGCCCCACGGAGGCCCCAGAATAGGGGTCTGTGAACGGGTGCTGACGCCGGAGTAAAAACTCCGGTTTTTACTCCGGCGTCGGCACTTATACTCCCGTTGGGGGAATGTGCGAGCGCGGCGACGCCATAGGGCCACACCCAGCCACGGGAAGGGCAGGAGTATGAACAGGCCCCCATCCCAGTCAACCCAGGACACTCACATACAGGACACAACCATCCAGGACACTGACACAGAGGACACTGACACACAGGACATCCACACACAGGACACAACCCCCCAAAACACCCACACACAGGGCATGGACGGACAGGAAACACCACTGCAGGGTTCCCCGGACTTCGGGTTGGATGAGGAGCACGACATTATGCCACTGTTATCTCCTACACCCTCCACCATCGCAGAGACTATCACCTCGGTTTGGCACTTAAGCGATGAGGATTCTGGTACACTAATAGACATCCCGGTACTGCAGGTGGAGGTAGGAGAAGCCGAGGAGCCGGATGCTCGGAGGGCAGCCCGGCGCAAGCAACCATCTGCCGTACAGACGGGTCACGGGTTCCTGGATTTACCACACCTACCCACAGGCCTGATGCAGTCACGGACCAAGGGATGATCGAAGTGGGTGACGGCCGGCTTGCAGCAGCTGCAGACGTAGGTAGAGGAGTCCACCTGTGTGCAGGAGCAGGGTGTGGTGCCGGTCATGCGTGCCACCCAGGCTGAAACCGCACCGGTGGCATCCGTGGTGGAGACAATGGGTGCGATGGTGTCAGACATGGGGAGCAGTATGCAAGGTCTGGGGCGTTACGTACTGGCGGCGTCCATGGCCCAGGACATGGCTGCCCTCTCACAGGCAGCTATGAGCCAGAGCCAGCTGCAGATCGCAGAGGCGCTCAACACCGTGGCCCACTCTCAGCAGGCCATGGCCCAGTCTCAACAGACAATGGCCCAGTCTCAGCAGGCCATGGCCCAGTCTCAGCAGGCCATGGCCCAGTCTCAGCAGGCCATGGCCCAGTCTCAGCAGGCCATGGCCCAGTCTCTACAGGCCATGGCCCAGTCTCAGCAGGCCATGGCCCAGTCTCAACAGACAATGGCCCAGTCTCAGCAGGCCATTGCTAAGGGTATTGGGGCCATTGCCCAGGTGCTGACCGGCGTCATCCAGCCACAGACAGGGATGGCCAACTCCCTGAGCTACGTGGCTGCAAACTTACAGACCCTTGTTGATACCAGGGCGGGCCTCCAGGACTGGCAGTGCCAGGTGCTGGGGGTCCGTCGGGTGCTTCATCCGTTCGCACCCCCGATCCATGGAGAGGCCCGGGTTCCATCAGGCACCCCGAGGGAGGAGGAGGTGCTGGGGCCCGTCCCGTGGTCCCCTGTAGGGGAGGTCCCGGAACACCGCGACACCTCGGACTCCCTCTCCCCCTCCGCCCCAGGTGCACGTGGTGGGCAATGGCCCGGGCAGGCTGGCAGGTTGCCATCCTAGTCGCCCGAGCCGCAGCCTGGCCCATCCAGGCCGGGTCGCCCCAGGAAACGGCAGCCAAAGGGATCCCTAGTCACAGGGCAGGAATCACAGGAGTCCACCTCCAGTTCTGCTGTACCATCTGGGGAACCACCTAGACGTAGTCATAGGGCCTGTAAGGTCAAAACATCAGACACTAAGTTGCATGGGGTGCAGGGCACAGACTACTTAGAGGGGCTAGTGCATGTGTATGAACTGGTTGTCATTAAAATCACTTCCACACCTACAGAAGCTGCCTCTGTGCTCTGTCCGGTGCGTGTGTGTGGGGGGGGGGGGGGGGGGGGGGGGGGGATGTGTGAGGTGAGCGCCAGTGTGTGTGTGATGGGTGATAGAACGTTGTGCTCAGGTGAGTGTACCCCCCCCCCCGGTCGCCCTCGCCATCCCCTCGGGCAGACGACGGGACCCTGCGCTGCAGTGTCACGGCCGCATGCAGGGACGGTCCAGGTGGAGGGTGTTACTGTGGCCATGGGTCAGACATTGTCCAACGATGTGGAGCCCAGAGCTCATCGCAGAGCAGGTTGTCATCATCCTCCATGGCCTGCAATAGACACGCTTCCACCGGCGACCGTGTGAGCCTGGCCCTTTGTGCTGCAGGTAGATATGCAATGGAGGGGTGGTGTGCATGCGGGTGATGTGGTGGTGGGTGGGGTGAGGCTGGTTGGTGGTGGGTGGGATGAGGGTGGTTGGTGGTGGGTGGGGTGAGGGCGGTTGGTGGTAGGTGGGGTGAGGGTGGTAGGCTGGTGCCGTACTGTGTTGTCTGTGCCCATATTCGGCGATTCCCCCCCACCCCAGTCTGTGAACCGTGCGACTTTCAACCCATCCCGTGTCCGCTGGCCCAGCCAGTAACAGTGGGCAGCCTCCCTTCCATGTCCAGCACGTCTGTCCTGTAGATTGCTCCCATCCATCTCATTGTGGAGGCCTGCCCTTTGTCATGTGGCTCCTCTCCCTCCCCCTCCTCTGCCTCCAGCACATCGCCCCTCTGCTGGACTATGTTATGCAGGATGCAGCAGGACAACGATGCGACCATCCGTCTCTGCTGGGTACTGGAGGGCCCACCCAGAGCTGTCCAGGGCAACTGAAGCACATCTTCAGCAGCCCAATGCATCTCTCGATCACATCTCTGGTTGCTGCATGGGCATCGTTGTAGCGGTTCATCACGTCGGTCTGTGGCCTCTGTCTCGGCATCATCAGCCATGACCGCAACGGGCAACCCTGGTCGCCCAGGAAGCAGCCCCTCAACCGGGCTGGGTTTCCCTCGAACATTGCGGGGATGAACGATTGGGCCAATATGAACGGGTTATGCACACTGCCCGGGTACCGGTCGCAGACCTGCAGGATCCTCGTGCGGTGGTCACAGACCACCTGAATGTTCATGGAGTAGGTCCCCTTCCTGTTCGTGAACATGGCCCTGTTATCCGCAGGTGGCCGCATGGTGATGTGGATCCCATCGATCGTCCCCTGGACCATAGGCATCCTGGCCACGGCAGCAAAGCCGCTTCCCGGGAATCCTGGTGGGCGCGGTACACAGGGAACTGGAAGTAGCCGTCTGCGGTGGCATACAGGGCACCGGTTACTGCACGGATGCACCTGTGCACCAATGCCTGGGAGATGCAGGACAGGTCCCCTCTCGGTGACTGGAACGACCCCGTGGCGTAGACGTTCAGTGCCACCGTAACCTTGACGGCCACCGGGAGAGGGTGTCCCCCTCTCCCCCCCCAGTCCCAAACGGTACCAGGTGCCATCAGGTGGCAGATATGGCTGACGGTTTCCTGGCATCCGGAGTCTCCTCCTGCATGCCCGGTCCGTGAGGTCCTGGTATGACGAGCGGCGCCAGTACACACGGGGCTTCATCGGACGTCTCCGTCGCTGTGGCACCACCACCTCTTCCTCCTCCTCCTCCTCTTCCTCCTCTTCCTGTCGGGCAGGCGGCTCCCCAGCCTGGGCGGCTGCCACCTGCCATTCTGCAGCACGCTCCTCTGCGGCAGCCTCCGCCGCCTCCCTGGCACACTCCTGCTCCAGCTCCCACAGGACAACATGTCGAAGAGCGGCTCCCGCCACGGTGGCCAACATCGCTGGATGGTGCCCAAACATAACGGTCTGCAGGGGGTGGGGGTGGGGGTGGAGATAGATGACATGTCCTTTTCTATAGGCCTCCGAAAAATTCCAGAGATGTAGAGGAAAGGATTGCAAAGATGATTCTGGATAGGAGCGAAAATAACAGGGTAGTTGTTATGGGGTACTTTAACTTTCCAAATATTGACTGGAAACACTATAATTCGAGTACTTTAGATGGATCTGTTTTTGTCCAATGTGTGCAGGAGGGTTTCCTGATGCAGTATGTAGATCGGCCAACAAGAGGCGAGGCCGTATTGGATTTGGTACTGGGTAATGAACCAGGACAGGTGTCAGATTTGGAGGTAGGTGAGCATTTTGGTGATAGTGATCACAATTCGATTACGTTTACTTTAGCGATGGAAAGGGATAGGTATAAACCGCAGGGCAAGAGTTATTGCTGGGGGAAAGGCAATTATGATGCGATGAGGCAAGATTTAGGATGCATCGCCTGGAGAGGTAAACTGCAGGGGATGGACACAATGGAAATGTGGAGCATGTTCAAGGAACAGCTACTGCGTGTCCTTGATAAGTATGTACCTGTTAGGCAGGGAGGAAGTGGTCGAGTGAGGGAACCATGGGTTACTAAAGCAGTTGAAACACTTGTCAAGAGGAAGAAAGAGGCTTATGTGAAGATGAGATGTGATGGTTCAGTTGGGTCGCTTGAGAGTTACAGGTTAGCTAGGAAAGCTCTAAAGAGAGAGCTAAGAAGAGCCAAGCGAGGACATGAGAAGTCTTTGGCAGGTAGGATCAAGGATAACCCTAAAGCTTTCTATAGGTATGTCAGGAATCAAAGAATGACTAAGGTAAGAGTGGGGCCAGTCAAGGACAGTAGTGGGAAGTTGTGCGTAGAGTCCGAGGAGATAGGAGAGGTGCTAAATGAGTATTTTTCATCAGTATTCACACAGGAAAAAGACAAAGTTGTTGAGGAGAATACTGAGATACAGGTTACTAGACTAGAAGGGCTTGAGGTTCATAAGGAGGAGGTGTTAGCGATTCTGGAAAGTGTGAAAATATATAAGTCCCCTGGGCCGGATGGGATTTATCCTAGGATTCTCTGGGAAGATAGGGAGGAGATTGCTGAGCCTTTGGCTTTGATCGTTAAGTCATCTTTGTCTACAGGAATAGTGCCAGAGGACTGGAGGATAGCAAATGTTGTCCCCTTGTACAAGAAGGGGAGTAGAGATAACCCCAGTAACTATAGACCAGTGAGCCTTACTTCTGTTGTGGGAAAAGTCTTGGAAAGGTTTATAAGAGATAGGATGTATATTCATCTGGAAAGGAATAATTTGATTAGAGATAGTCAACATGGTTTTGTGAAGGGTAGGTCGTGCCTCACAAACCTCATTGAGTTCTTCGAGAAGGTGACCAAACAGGTTGATGAGGGTAAAGCAGTTGATGTGGTGTATATGGATTTCAGTAAAGCGTTTGATAAGGTTCCCCACGGTAGGCTATTACAGAAAATACAGAGGCATGGGATTCAGGGTGATTTAGCAGTTTGGATCAGAAATTGGCTAGCTGATAGAAGACAAAGAGTGGTGGTTGATGGGAAATGCTCTGACTGGTGTCCAGTTACTAGTGGTGTGCCATAAGGATCTGTTTTGGGGCCGTTGCTGTTTGTCATTTTTATAAATGACCTGGAGGAGGGCGTAGAAGGATGGGTGAGTAAATTTGCAGATGACACTAAAGTCGGTGGAGTTGTGGACAGTGCAGAAGGATGTTACAAGTTACAGAGGGACATAGATAAGCTGCAGAGCTGGGCTGACAGGTGGCAAATGGAGTTTAATGCAGAAAAGTGTGAGGTAATTCATTTTGGAAGGAATAACAGGAAGGCAGAGTACTGGGCTAATGGTAAGATTCTTGGTAGTGTGGACGAGCAGAGAGATCTCGGTGTCCATGTCCATAGATCCCTGAAAGTTGCCACCCAGGGTGAGAGGGTTGTTAAGAAGGCGTACGGTGTGTTAGCTTTTATTGGTAGAGGAATTGAGTTTCGGAGCCATGAGGTCATGTTGCAGTTGTACAAAACTCTGGTGCGGCCGCATTTGGAGTATTGTGTGCAGTTCTGGTTGCCACATTATAGGAAGGATGTGGAAGCATTGGAAAGGGTACAGAGGAGATTTACAAGAATGTTGCCTGGTATGGAGGGAAGATCATATGAGGAAACGCTGAAGGACTTGAAGCTGTTTTCGTTAGAGAGAAGAAGGTTAAGAGAGGACTTAATTGAGGCATACAAGATGATTAGATAGGGTGGACATCGAGAGCCTTTTTCCTCGGATGTTGATGTCCAGCACGAGGGGACATAGCTTTAAATTGAGGGGAGATAGATATAGGACAGATGTCAGGTGTAGATTTTTTACTCAGAGAGTAGTAAGGGCGTGGAATGCCCTGCCTGCAACAGTAGTGGACTCGCCAACACTAAACGCATTCAAATGGTCATTGGATAGGCATATGGATGATAAGGGAATAGTGTAGAGGGACTTTAGAAGGGTTTCACAGGACGGTGCAACATCGAGGGCCGAAGGGCCTGTACTGCGCTGTAATGTTCTATGTTCTATGTTCTATGTCATCATTGCCCATAGCGCATCCTGCAGCCAGGTGCTGCAAAGTCGCCACTATTGCCAGCTGGCACCTGGCCAGGCAAACAGCCCCCCCTCCTTGGCACTCACCTTCCTACGCCCCCCTTCCCGGCACTCCCCTCTCCGGCACCCCCCCTCCCCGGCACCCCCCTCCCCGGCACCTCCCTCCCCAGCACTCCCCTTGCCAGAACCCCCCCCCCCCTCGCCAGCACCCCCCTTCCCTGGCACCCCCCCTCCCCGGCACTCCCCTCCTCAGCACTCCCCTGCCCGGAACTCCCTTCCCCGGCACTCCCCTCCCCGGCACTCCCCTGCCCAGCACACCCTTCCCCGGCACACCGATCCCTGGCACCCTCCCTCCCCGGCACTCCTCTCCCCGGCACACCCCCCTCCCCGGCATTCCCCTCCTCAGCACTCCCCTGCCCTGCACACCCTTCCCCGGCACTCCGATCCCTGGCACCCTCCCCCCCCCGGCACCCCCTCTCCTTGGCACTTCTCTAGCCGGCAACCCCCTCGCCGGCACTCCCCTCGCCGGCACTCCCCTTGCTGGCACGCCCCCTCCCCGGCAGTCCGAGCCCTGGCACACCCCTCTCTGGCAACCCCCCTCCCGGCTCTCCCCTCCCCGGCACTCCCCTCCCCCGCACTCTCCTCCCCGGCACTCCGATCCCTAGCAACCCGAGCCATGGCACCCCGCTCCCCTGCCCGGCACTCCCTTCCCCGGCACTCCCCTCCCCGGCACTCCCCTGCCCGGCACACCCTTCCCCGGCACTCCGATCCCTGGCACCCTCCCTCCCCGGCACTCCCCTCCCTGGCACTCCTCTAGATGGCACCCCCCCTCCACGGCACTCCCCTCCCTGGCACTCCCCTGCCCGGCACACCCTTCCCCGGCACTCCGATCCCTGGCACTCCCCTGCCCGGCACACCCTTCCCCAGCACTCCTCTAGACGGCAGCCCCCCTCCCTGGCACTCCCCTCCCCGGCACTCCCCTGCCCGGCACACCCTTCCCCGGCACTCCGATCCCTGGCACCCTCCCTCCCTGGCACCCCCTCTGCCTGGCACTCCTCTTGCCGGCATCCCCCCCTCCCCGGCAGTCCTCTCGTTGGCACTCCCCTTGCTGGCACACCCCCTACCCGGCACTCCGAGCCCTGGCACACCCCTCTCCGGCAACTCCCCTCCCCGGCACTCCCCTCCCTGGCACTCCCCTCCCCGGCACACTCCCTCCCCGGCACACTCCCTCCCCGGCACACTCCCTCCCTCGCACACTCCTCCGCGGCACTCCGATCCCTAGCAACCCGACCCATGGCACCCCCCCCCCCCACCCCAACCCCATCCCTCCCCCAACCCCCGGCCCCGATCACCGGCACACACCCTCGGCCCTGGGGAGCTGCACCAGCACTCATGACCCCCCCCACCTACGGCAGTGCCGTCTCCTCTCCAGCGGCCGCCCCACGCTGACCCCTACCTCCGTGCTCGCCGGCGCAGCGAGCACGACTGGTTGATGCTGTTAAAAAGCTTGTTTGATTTACGCCAGCGTCGTAAATGGGCGACTTCAGCCCATCTGGGCAGGGGATGTGGAGCAGCCCGGGGCCCATTGCTTTGCGCCGATTCTCGACATTCTGCGAGGCGCAATTCTCGTCGGCGTGATTTTTCTCCTGCCGGAGAATATGGTGGCCGGCGTCGGAGCTGCGGGGCAGGATTCACGCCTCCTACCCACGGGGATTCTCCGACCCGGCCCATATAGTCTACTTTCTTTAACCAGTTAAGATATGCCTGCAGTCGAAGGGTGATTTTTCCCACACCATTATAAAACTTCCCTCTATGAGGCGTGATGTAACCATCAATTCACTCGAGACACAATTGGAAGTAAACTGTGGTTTTAATAGACTTATAACTGAGCCTGCCTGCGACCAGAAGAACTGCGAGCAGGCTCACATGGCTGCATCACGTTATACTTCTGGTAGTGGGAGGGGCCATGGGCGGAGCCATGGGCAGAGCCATGGGTGGAGCCCTGTACAAGCTCCTCATCTCCCCTGTGGGCAGAGCCACGCAACGGCTCACAGACAGAGCCCACAAGGACACAATACAATACAGTGTGAATTACATTCACCACAAGGTGACAATAGCCACACAGGCGAAGCCCTGATCTTCATTCAGAATGACTCAGTTCAGGAAACAGGCAGACTGAGAAAAGTGGGTGAATTTGAAAGGGAAGCTGGTTGGATTGGATGTTTGCAGGCATGGGGTGTGGGGGTTAAAACCTCAAAAAAGGAAGAATACGTGTTTGGAAGCCGACTCCACCTCACGGTCCCACCCCCGCACCAACTTCCAGCTTTTACTCTGGTGGGGCAGGAGGGCAGATTAACACTTTAAATATACTGACCTTGGATTTAACCTGATTTGCAGGTTTAATTGTAGCTGGCAATTTCCCCGGCATTGGGACAGCCGACAGCTGCAGCAAAGTGAGGACAGCCTTTGGGAGCAATTCTTGTAGGCGAGGAGGAGCAGGAATACTTTTCCTTAGTGCCCTCAGTTTCCTCAGAACCTCACCACCATCAGAATTGCTCCATATAGAGCTTCATTCTTGGGTCGATGCTTAGCCTTACCTGGTCCTTGGTTTCTTCTTTAGTGTTCCCTGCTCAATCGGAAGCTAATCCTGTCTTGAGCCGGTGCAGAAATTAATCACAAATTCTAATAAGGTGATGGCCTTTATATGTAGAGAATTAGAATATGGGGGGGGGGGGGGGGAGAGATTGGGGGCGGGGTAGAAGTCATGTTTTGTTTATACAAATCCATTGTTTGACTACACCTGGAATATTGTGAGCAATTCAGGGCACTACACTTTAGCAAGGTTATATGGACTTTGGAGGGAGTGTCACCTAGGTTTACTAGACTGATACCTGGACATCAAGGGCTAAATTACAAGGCGAGATTACACAAGCCAGTGTTGCATTCCCTGGAATTTAGTAGCTAAATGCGAATGCAAATTTCCTGATCCCACCTGCAGCAGGATGGACAATTTGACGGACCATTTAAAGATCCGTCGCACATGGGCAGGAATTTCCGGTCTTGGGGCAGGCATGACAGGAAAATCCTGCCAATTAAGGGGAACAGATAGATTTTCTGAATCTACCATGTTTACACCAGCTGGGAACTCTTAAACAAAGGGGCACAGGCCTGGCTCAACAATTTCCTGAATTACAGGCATGGAGTGAGGAAAGACATAGGAATTTGTAATTCTCTTCTGTAAATGGCAATCACTGTTAGATCAATTGTTCATTTTAAAAATGTTATTGATTTTTTTTTTGTTAACCAAGGTAATACAAGATATGGGGAAAAGATGGGTGCATGGAATGGGGTCAGAGATTAACCTTGATCTCATTGAGTGAGGGAACAGGCTCAAGGGGTTAAATTGCCTTCGCCTGTTTGTGCCCCTATGTTTCTGTCAATTTGGCTGACTTTTTGGTTTGGGGGTAGGTGCGATGCACAAGTGTCGGCAACAGCACACACGCACACTGTGGAGTTAAAACTCCATAGCATAAGGAAAAACCCAAACGTTTGTGTTTCCCAGGCCCCCACTCGCAAAGATTCCCAACTTCAAAACCTCCCCCAAGTTGCTTACTGTGACTGTGTTAATACTGAATACCAAAGCACCAATGACATTGGACTAATATTCATTGTTCTCATACGGTCATATGACCTAAATTTTACTTTTTCGTTTTGACATTTCATCAGTTTCACATAACTTGTTCTGGTTCTCTCAATCTTCTGTGGAGCAGAACATATTCTAATGACGACAAATTTAATTCAAAGTCAAATGTGGGGAAAGAAATACCAGTGATAATTGGTTTTAGATATTTTCAGTAAATGGGTTAATTCACCTCCGAGGTCTACTTTCAGGATTAAATTGTCATGCTGGATAGGATGTGTAAACCGTGAATTATTCATATTTAGTTGATAAGGTAGCTTGCCTTAAGTGTTCGTGTCACGGACAAACCTGCCAACAGTTGTGCACATATATTTTTGTTGTTGAGTTACACCTACCAACCAACAGCAGCTTGTGTGTCTAACCGTTCATGTATAAAGAAAATTACAATTCTGGAGGCAATACGAATGGCTTGTTTGCCTCCTTGTGCTTCAGAGTATTGAGGCAGTACTTATATTTATTCTTTTTATCTTCTAAGTAGCTTGTGATATGTTGCAGCATTTCATTTCATTCTGCTTTACTGGGATTTAACATGTCAAAATGTATACCAAGGAAGTGGAGTTTTTTAGGTTTATTGGATGCTGGCTAACTAATCTCAGAGGATTTGAAAAAAAACAATTCTAACACCCAGAAAATTGGAAATGGATCAATTATCACACTTGTAAGTCTTACTTTTATCATTGATAAAGTGTTTGAAAGTATTCAGAGGGATAATATAAGGTGGACAATATCTTTTCTTTAAATAAATTTAGAGTACCCAATTATTTTTTTCCAATTAAGGGGCAATTTAGTGTGGCCAATTCACCTACACTGCACATCTTTGGGTTGTGGGGGCGAAACCCACGCAACATGGGAAGAATGTACAAACTCCACACGGACAATGACCCAGAGCCGGGATCGAACCTGGGACCTCGGCGTCATGAGGCAGCAGGGCTAACCCACTGCGCCACCGTGCTGCCCTAAGCGGACAATATCTTGAGCGTCATGCAGACACCTGCCACTGTTCCACATAGGTTCACGTCTCTCAGATAGATAGGTATGTATTAAAATTGAACTGCAAATGATTGAATATAAGGACATATATATTGTGGCATTACCACAATATATTATGAACTTTCAGTCAATACATTTATCTTTTAAATCAGAATACAAAGGCTGCAAACTGTAGCTGGCCGAAGATTATTTTGTGGATTGAAACCATTCCCCAGTTTCAAGAGGGAGCAAAAGGAACATTCCAAACTGATATTGAATCAATTCTCTTTCCTGAAACCAATACAAAATAGTATTTTTAATTGAATGGGTCATTCAAACATACCGACACAGTCTCAAACTCTTAAGGTGTCAAATGACAGCACAGGATGATTGGTATCAGCATGCACAACACCCTTTGTTTGAAAAATTGGCTTTAAATTTGGGCAAGCCACATGATAACGTAACAATTTCTGTTGCCTGCTTTTAAAACCAAGAAGAACCTGCTTGCAATGTGAGTTCCACCAGAAGCCATTGAATTAGCTACAAGCCATTATGCAGCCAAAGCAATCAGCAGCAATACCTCATAGGCAAGAATCTCAATAGAAGGACACCCCAGCATGTTCCAATTTGAGTTCAGCTGTAAATCAATCTTTTAGAAATTTGACTGCAAGAAACCTCACAGCCTGCTGATAATCCTTCATTTTACAAGACCTTCACTTCAACTAAAGCATCTACTTCATCTAAGAAACTATCTGACTGCAATGAAAGAGATCAAGAAAATTATAAACTACAAATGTATAATTAACTTCTTCTGTATCTAAACTTTGTGCATGTGAGCGTGTGTGTAAGATGATCAAGTGAATTGTGTCGTAGTGTGATAATAAATTACTTTTATTTTTAAGCTCACAAAATGCTTGCTGCTGGAATTATTTAATTGTGACACTCACGCTGAGGGTAACTAAACACTCACCTCTTACATACATATATACTGATAATGGGCTGATAATTATGCCAGTGACATCAAGAATATATGAGGCGGGATTCTCCGGCGCCGATTTTCAGGCAGGGGCGGGGTTCACGCCATGCCATTTGGGGGCTATTGGCAGTGGCCTCCCCGGAAATTCTCTGGGCCCCAATGGGCCGAGCGGCCGTCCGTTTTTGGCCAATCACGCCGGCATGGGTTATGCATGGTCCCACACAGCAGGACCTGGCAGGTAGTCAGCAGGGGTGGTCCTCAGGCGGGGGGTGGGGGGGGGGGATCCGACCCCAGGAGGGGGGCCCCCATGGTGGCCTGGCCCACGATTGGGGCCCACCAATCTGCGGGCGGGCCTGTGCCGTGGGGGCACTCCTTACTTCCGCTCGGCCCCTGCAGGGTTCCGCCATGTCCGGTGCGGAGAAGAGAACCCCCTGCGCATGCGCCAAAATACGCCGGCTGGTCTGCGCATGCACGGAAACACGTCGGTGGTTCCACGCATGCGCGAGATCACGCCGGCCCTTTGGCGCACGCACAAACACGCACAGTCCCTTTGGCGCCGGTTGGAGCAGCGCCAACCCTCCAGTGTCCACCTAGCCCCGGAAGTGCGGAGAATTCCGCACTTTTGGGGGCTGTTGACGGCGGAGTGGTTGGCGCCAGTTCTCCCACCGGCATGGGGACATAGTCCCCAGAAGGGAGAATCCCGCTGCAGAACTGTGAGCAGGAGTGAGATATTCCCAATATCTCACCATTCATTCTCCTGGAAAGTAAAAACCCAATTTACTCAACCTTTCATACCTGAAAAATAGAAGCAGGAGGAGGCCATTCTGCCCTTCAAGCCTGCTCCACCATTCATTATGATCATGGCTGATCATCAAATTCAATACCCTGATCCCGCCTTCCCCTCAGATCCACTTTAGCTCCAAGAGCTATGTCTAATTCTTCTTGAATTCACGTAATGTTTTGACCTCAGTTACTTTCTGCGGCCGTGAATTCCACAGATTCACCACTCTCTGGGTGAAGAAATTTCTCCTCACAAAAAAGGAACGATGTGGGGGGTAGAAGGGAGGGGGCAATACCCCTCCCCTCTCTGATCATATTTCAACACAGCCAAGGTCGACAGGGGAGCGGGATGAAAAGGTGGGGAGAGGGGAGGGAAATGTGAAGAACACAAGGGGGAGAGCAGGGTGGAAGGGACCACAGGCCGAGCCAGAGGGCGGCGAAATGTACCTAAAGTAAATTAAGGGAAGGACAGGATAATACTTTCTATACAATAAAATAAATTAATGCGGAAAAAATGTATATAACTGTTTATAAATGCCATTGAAAAGATTTTTAAAAAATATATAAATGCCTGAATCCAAGACAAATAGGGAAATTAAAAAAATTCTTTGATCCATGTGGTTTCCCTTAAATTCACTTCAGCTAAATATATGTTAAAATATTTTTCCTGTCTATTTTGCCCACAGAAAACTATTTGTGCAGATCTCAAGCTGGCAGCATTTGCAGTATAATTGATATGAATAATAAAAAACAAAAAGAGTTTTTGGAGTTGCATTTTATTTCTTAAATAATTTGCAACCAGAAGAAATAAAATAAGAAATCTAACGACATTTTGATAACCAGAAGAAATATTATTTAGTAACTTGGGAGCGAATGATATTTATGTTTTACAATATCTGTCCTAATGGATTCTCCTCAAGTATATTGAGGCAAAATTGTTTCTCATGTCACATTAATTGATAGAAAAGGGTGGAATCTTGTGGAGATGACAAGAGTCTAAGCTGGCAACTGAAGAACTGGCAAGATCCCCCCCCGATGCCTCTGCCGCATCTTGTGTCACTGCGACTGTTAACAGTCCAGCACCACTAGTGAGGTGGTGGCTGCTGCCACTACTGCATTCACTGAAAGCCTTGGGTCAAGGAGGGACACAGGCACATGTGAGTGATGGTGGGACGGGGCTTGAAGGTTCGGGTTGTGGGTAAGGGGGGGAGGGTGATTGGCAGAAAGGGCAAGGAGGTGGCTTTCAATGCCCTGCTTCTCAAAAGAAATCCCTCAATGAGTGTCTTTGAATGAGAGACCACCCCCTTCCCCTCCTCATAGCCCGAAAGCAGGGGGAAAGCTTTCAGTGCCGCCCCCCCCCCCCTCTCTTTTACATGCAGGGTCCCCCAATCAGGCATGAAGTGGCTTTGAATGAGGCGACACCCCCCAGAAGCTCACAAGCAAACATGCCAGGATTTGCTTGTTATACTTCCTGCATAAGTTATCGCCGGCATTGGTGGGACAAGGCCCTTAATTGGACATTAATCATCCACTTAAGGACCTTATTTAGAGATGTGGCTGGAAGATCGTCCACTGGAATTCAGCCACAGACTTAATCTGCGTGAAGACAGGAAGGTGTTAGGCTTCCCACCTGCCACCCTCCCACCCAATTAGATGCCCTCTGCCAACAAGCTTGCCACTGTGGGATGGCAGAAGATTCTGCCCAAAGTGTGGAAGCTTTAATTCTCTCTTTAAGATGAATTGCAAGAAAATTAAAATGATGTAGAATTAAGTTTAGTCCTGTTAGTGGTGAACCCAAAGCACGGATGGAGAATTATTTTGAACATTTCAAACTATAGATGGTGAACTTACATATCAGAAGAATGAACATATGAACATATGAAAGAGGAGCAAGGGTAGGTCACTCTGGACACCCAAATATGTTTTACTAGCACGTTAAGAACAAGAGAATAATTAAGGAAAGGGCCAAACAGATATGTACATGGAAACTTGTGCATGGATGCTGAAAATGTGGGCAGGGTTCTCGATGAGTATTTGATCTCATTCTTTACTAAAGAGAGGGCTGATGCAGATGTTTTAGTTAAAGAGGAGCTGTGTGATCTATTAGATAGAATTAGTATAATGAGAGAGAGAATGCACTGGAGGGATTGACATTCTTGCAGGTGGATAAATCATCAGGATTGAATGACTTGTATCCCAGGCTGTGCAATGACATGGCAGATGCTCTGCAGATCATTTTCCACTCCTCAGCACATATAGGCAAGGTCCCAGAGGATTGGGATCTGCTAACATTGTACCATTAGTTAAAAAGGGTTTGAGGGAAAAAACAGAAAATTATAGGCCGGTCTGTATAAATTTGGTGATGGGAAAATGATTGGAATCAATTCTAAAATACTTGTAAAACTGTCACGTAGAAAGGCATGGATTGATCAGGGATTGTCAGCATCATTCTGTTCGGGAAAGATTGTGTCTTACTAACAATGAGATTTTCTGAGGAACTAACAAGGAGGATTGATGAGGCTAGTACAGTGGATGTTGTCTACATGGATTTTAATAAGGCATTTGAAAAGATCCCACATGGCAGACTGGTCAGAAAAGTGAGCTCTCATGTGATACAGGGAAGGTGGTGAGTTGGATCGAAAATTGGCTCAGTGACAGGAAACAAAGAGTAATATTTTGCAAATGGAAATCGATTTCCAGTGGTGTTCCACAGGGCTCACTGTTGGCCCTTGCGGTTTGTTGTATATATCAATGATTTGGACAGAAATATGGGAAGCATGATCGGGTAATTTGAAAATGACAAAGAATTGTCCATGCAGTTGATAGTGAAGATGTTAGCAGTTGTCCTCAGAACGACATCAATGGTTTGCTTGAGTGCGCGTAAAATTGGCAAATGGAATTCAATCCAGGGATGTGTGAGGTAATGCATTTGGGAAGGGAAAACAAAGCAAGGGAATATTCAATAAATGGGAGGATGCTGAGAGGGGATGAGGAAGTGAGAGACCTTGGAATGCATGTCCACCAGTTCTTGAAGGTGAATGGACAGGTGGATAACGTGGTAAAGAAAGCATATGGAATGTTTTCCTTTATTGGGCGAGGTATTGAATACAATGCAAAGCAGGGATATAATGCTGAAACTCTATAAAATGCTGGTCCACAGCTGGAATTCTGTGTACAGATCTGTTCACCACATTACGAGAAGGACATAATTGCTTTGGGGAGAGTGCAGAGGGGATTTGCAAGAATGTTGCCAGTACTTGAAAATTGCAGATATGAGGAAAGATTGGATATGCTAGGGTTGTTTTCCTTAGAACAGAGGATGCTGAGGGGTGACCAAATTGAGGGGCCTAGATAGGTTAGGCATGAAAGACACGTTTCCGCTAGCTGAGGGGGTCAGTTACCAGGGGACATAGATGTAAGGTAGTAGGATAAACCTTTTTCACCCAGAGGATGGTTAGCATCTGGCATTCACTAACTGAATTGAGGGTCAAATGCTCAACTCAATTAAACGTACCTGGATCTGCACCTGAAGTATTGTAACATGCAAGGCAACAGAGCAGGTGCTAGAAAGTGGAATTAAAATGAGCGGCTGGTTCTTTTTTCTCTTCTTTGGTCGGCTCTGACATGATGGACTGAATGGCCTCTTTCTGTTTTTTAATTAAGAAAAAAAAATTGGAGAACCCAATTCTTTTTTTCCAATTAAGGGCCAATTTAGTGTGGCCAATCCACCCCTACCCAGCACATCTTTTTGGGCTGTGGGGTGAGACCCACGCAGACACAGGGAGAATGTAAACTCCACATGGACAGTGATCCGGGGACGGGATTTAGCCCGGGGTCCTCAGCGCCGTGAGGCAGCAGTGCTAACCACTGCGCTCTGTAGCTTTTCTATGGTTCTAATGTCCTTTGTTCCTGCTCCACCATTCAATAAGATCATGGTTGATCTAATTTGAACTCCACATTCCCGCCTACCCTCAATAACCTTTCACCCCGTAGCATATCAAGAATCTATCTCAGCTGCCTTAAAAATATTTAAAGACTCTGCTTCCAACCCCTTTTGGGGCAGACAGTTCCAAAGATTCATGACCCTCTGAGAGAAAAATATTTCTCCAGTTCTGTCTTGAATGGACAGATCTTTATTGGAAATGGTAAGCACCAGTTTAAAAAAAGTTCCCACAAGGGGAAACACCTTTTCCACATTCACCCTGTCTTGACCTTTCAGGATCTTATATGTTTCAATCAAGTCACTTCTTGTCTTCTAAACTCCAATGGACACAAGCCTAATCTGTCCAACTTTCCTTCATAAGAGAAACCACTCATTCCAGATATTAGTCTAGTGAACGTTCATTCCTCTTTGCTCCGCAGTTTGAATGGCTTCCTGTGCCATGGTGACAGGGTCAGCTAGCTCATCCATCCTGTAGCCCTCACTCTCATCCAAACAAGCTGAAAGAGCCTCAAACATGTTGGATAGCTGGAGCTGCTGAGGCTTCCGCACTCCTGACCCCTTGATCCTCTCACCTGCAGTGTCACCCCTTTTGAATCTGACCACTTTCCAAATCAGAAGGCCCCACCTTAAGGCATGTGAACGTCTCCTGGTCCAAACCATCGAGGTAACTTTCTCTCCCCTGATGTGTTGCAGTGTCTGCAGCTCAGCCTCCAGCTCAATGGCTGTAAGCTAAGCTCCGCGAGCAGCAGGCATTTACTGCAGACATGTTTGCCCTCGATCACACTGGCACCCAGAAGCTCCCATATGCTGTAGCCGAGGCATATCACCTGTCCGTTTGTCCTTAATGTGGTTTCATTATTTATTTAATTGTTTTATTTAATTACTTACATTCTTTTTATGTATTTTACTAACCTTACCACAAGTTCTTGTACTATTTTAAACTTTAGATATAGAACAGTCCTTAGCCACTTATCAGATACTCAACAGACAACTAGCTTCTTCTCCTGCAGCAAAGTGAGAATCAATTCCTATAGCATGAGAAGGTTAGAAAAAGCAAAGGAACACCTCCTTCCCTCCTGACCTAACTCCCTCAACTCACCAAATTCCCAGCACTCTGATCAGGTCAGACTCTTGTGCTAGATCGCACTGGGGTGCCTGTATTTATGTGCTCTGAAATTAAAGAGGGCCTTTGTTACCCTGAACACAGTTGCTTCATCAGGCATAACAGGTACATGCAGACCCGAAGAAATAAAGGAAGGAAATTTTTGAACCACTCCGTAAGTCAGTCAGCATTTGTGGCGGGAAACCAAACTTGCATTTCAAGTGTGGATTTTTCATCAGAACGTCAGGATACAGATGACTTTCAAAAGGAACAAAGGGTAAAGGAGGAAACATGTGTATACACATAAACACACACTCATACCAAATGAAATACTGATGTGAAAAGCTCAAAATGGGGAAGGAGATTTTAGAATGAAACAATATCGGACTGAATGAACGTGAAGGCTTCTCTGTAAACACTGCGTTATGATTATTTCCTGGACATATGCCACTGTGTCACCTTGAGAATCTTTATTTATTTCTTTTTCCTTCCATGTCCCATACCTGAAAAATTGCAATTATCGATAATCAGCCAAAGACAGGTGAAAAATAGAACTATCAAAGTTATTTTTTTTAATTTGAAAGAAAAATGAAATCTGTGACTGGGCAACTATTAGTTCTCAGCAAAACTCACATGTAAAAGGTGGCATATTTGCCTTGTTTAATTCAGCATGGGGAAAGCATGGAGAATTAGAAGCAGCTTCCTTCAAAATTCAAACCACAGGGTGTACAGGCCAGGAGATTAACATTTCCAGGGTTCACTTGTAAAAAGTTGTAACATTTTTGGAGACATTTAGCCTGTGCCTTGTCTTGTTAGATCATTGATTTTAAACCGTCTGTAATATCTGTAGAATGTTCCAGCTTATTAAGTGACTTTAGAAGGTCATCGGTAGAGAGGACAGCATTAAGAAACTAATTTTCTTAGTAATTAAGGTAATTAAGAACCTACTTGTGCTAGTTCCAGACATTGAGGATAAACCTGGTGTAAGCAGTTCGTCACAAAAAGACAAATGGGGTTGGAAAGACAGAATTCCCGGACCTAATTTCCCTCAAACAGGTACAGACAATAAATACTGTGGGTTGGATGCTGGGCTGTTTATAATGAGCTGACAACAGTCTCATGATTTTGGCAAATGCAACTTGACAACTCCAGCAGACAACTCTGCACATTTAATACTCCCGTTGGAAGATTTTCTTTTCAATCTTTCGGTCCCATATCTTCACGTGAGATATTCCACAGGATCATAGAACAAATGACGGAAGGAATAGAAGGTGTGGAAGTGTACTTTGATGACATCATAATATGGTCTACAACAAAAGAAGAGCATACTGAGCGGCTGAAGCAAGTGTTTCAGCGCATCAAAGAACAAAGAACAAAGAAAAATATGGCACAGGAACAGGCCCTTTGGCCCTCCAAGCCCGTGCCGACCATGCTGCCCGACTAAACTACAATCTTCTACACTTCCTGGGTCCGTATCCCTCTATTCCCATCCTATTCATGTATTTGTCAAGATGCCCCTTAAACGTCACTATCGTCCCTGCTTCCACCACTTCCTCCGGCAGCGAGTTCCAGGCACCAACTACCCTCTGTGTAAACAACTTGCCTTGTATATCTCCTCTAAACCTTGCCCCTCACACCTTAAACCTATGCTCCCTAGTAATTGACCCCTTTACCCTGGGAAAAAGCATCTGACTATCCACTCTGTCTATGCCCCTCATAATTTTGTAGACCTAACAACAAATATGGCCTCAAACTCAACCAATCTAAATGCATCTTTTGAAACTTTGGAAAGTCATCACTCAAATTTTTAGGAGTTACCATATATCTGCATGGTGTACAACCTGATGATGAAAACATTTCAGCTATTCAGAACATGAAGGCACCTGAAGATAAAACGCCTGTACTTATATTTTTAGGCTTTGTCACCTTTTTAGGCAAATTAATCTCCAACTTGTCAACAAGAACAACAGCTTTAAGACACTTAATAAAGAAGTCTACACCTTTTGAATGGATAGAGGATCATCAGAAAGAGTGGCAACATTTGAAAGGCAAACTCATGACTGCACCAATAATAGCTTTCTTTGATCCTAAAAGAGAAACCAAAATATCCACTGATGCAAGTCAGGATGGGATAGGTGGAATACTTTTACAGAGAGACGATAGTTCATGTTGGGTTCTGTAGCATATGCTTCATATGTTTCATATGTAGCATATGCTTCAAGAGTAATGACAGCGATGGAATGCAGATACGCCCAAATTGAGAAGGAATGTCTCGGCCTATTGACAGGAATACTCAAATTCCATGATTATGTTTACGGACTTCCTACCTTCACAGTTGAGACGGATCACAGGCCGTTGGTCCACATTATCGACAAGGATCTCAATGACTTGACGCCAAGACTCCAAAGGATCATGATGAAACCATGACGGTATGATTTTAACCTAATCTACACGCCAGGGAAAGATTTAATCATGGCGGATGATCTATCATGCTACATTACATCTGTCAGTCAACCATTTGATTTCATACGTGATGTCGAAGCTCAGGTGCAACTCTGTGCAGAAAACCTACCTGCATCAGATCAGAAGTTAAACCTAATCAGAACTGAAACTAAGAAGGATGCTACATTACAAAGGGTCATTCACCATCTTCAACATGGGTGGCCGAAAGGGCGATGTCTTCAGTACAGAAACGTTCAGGCAGATCTGACAATCATAGATGGACTACTCTTGAGACTCGACCGAATTGTAATTCCACAATGTCTTCATTCTATGATACTTGATCAGATTGATGAGGGACACCTCGGGATTGAAAAGTATAAACGACGGACAAGACAGGCAGACTACTGGCCGGGAATAAATAGAGACATAACTGACATGATTATCACCTGTAAAACTTGTCAAAAACACCAACTTGCGCAATGCAAGGAGACTCTGCAAAAACACAAATTAGTTACTTCTCCTTGTGCAAAAGTTGGAATTGATCTCTTTCATTTGATTGGTCGTGACTATTTTTCAATTCTTGATTACTACTCCAGTTATCCAGAGTAATGAAACTTCCAAATTTGACTTCAAAATCAGTTATTAAAGCATGCAAGGAAACATTTTCAAGGCATGGAATACCTGACACAGTCTTGTCGGACAATGGTCCATGTTTTGACGGTAGTGAATGGGCTGAGTTCTGAAAGCAGCACAACTTCATACATGTGACATTCAGTCCCCACTGCCCTCAGTCTAATGGTAAGGTAGAGAAGGGTGTTCACGTTGTCAAGCTGTTAATCAGCAAAGCTATAGTTTCGCCGTTGGGTATCCATCTTGCGTTGTTATCCTATAGAGCTACACCACTATCTACTGGACCTTCACCGGCTCAAATGTTGAAAAATCGGGATCTCAGAACTACTTTACCATCCATTCATCTGCAGAATCCAGATCACTTGCCAGTATTAAAGAAAATAGAACAACAACGTATTCGTCAACAGACATATTATAACATGCATGCATCTCAACTGGAACCACTCAGTCCAGATGATCATGTAAGAATAAAAATTCCAGATGGAGGTTGGTCTGCTCCTGCAACAATCATAAGGCAAGCAGCTGCATGCTCCTACATTGTGAAAACAGCAAAATGCACTATTCTGCACAGAAATAGATGTGCACTACTAAAAATTTGATTACAAAACCAAACCTTTCCTGATTTAAACTTTCCATGACACTTTGACATACCAGAAATAATGATGACATGCACAAGCCAGTGAAAACTTCATCATCGCCACCTCGCCAATTCAGAAGGTCGACAAAACAGACTGAATTTGTAATCTATCAATTGTGTATAGTCATTACTTTTTTTTGCTTTGTACAGATATGGACCTCATAATTTATTGTTATATGGTTATACAATTTTCTTTGATACACAGAAAATATGTTAAAAAGGGGGGGGATGTAGTGATCTGTATATCTGATGGTAAATGAAGGGTTAACAACTGCATCATAATATCAGACAACCACTAGATGGCAGCACTAGATTCAGGTATATAAACTGAATTCAGAGGATCTTGGGTCTCTTCGAACCAGGAGTGACCAGATAGCAGAATGTTAGAGAGATGTAGATAAGTTGGCACATGTACTTAAACATTGTTAATACTTCTTTTGATTAACTTTAGCTTCAGTGAAAGTTCTGTAGAGTGAACAAACTCATTAGTATTTATATTCGTTATTTATTAAATCTAATTTGCTTTAAATTGAAGATTGGTAGTTTCATTGAAATCTAACCATCAGATCACCTGGAAGTAAAGCAAAGAGTAACAACATAATATGATCACGTAATATAACAGCACCTTCCAGGCCAAGCACAACTGAGGAACCTAATGTTAGAAATTCAGAATTTGGACATTAGAGTTTTTCAAATTAGAAGGCTTTTAACCCTTGAACCCCTAAATTTTACAATGTCGAGGCTGAATTATCTACATAGTTCTCTGCTAACCTCCCATGATGTAAACATTTTCTGAATTGGAAAACAGACCAAGAAACCATAAAGACGGCAATAGGAACATTCTCCATTCCTCAAGGACTGAAGTAGTGTAGATATATTAAACAATGTGTGGATTTCCCAGCCCTTCCCACAGTTGGGATCTTCCCATCCTGCTGAAGGTGAACCCCACCACAACAGGTTATCCGGCAACGTGGCTGGTGAGCGACATGAATGGCCATTAACATCAGCGGGACCGAATGATCCTATCGACGGCCAATGGTGAGCTGCGTCTATTTCTATAAAACCCACCATGGAGGGGGGTTGGAAAATCCCCCCCCCCCCCCCCCCATATCTTGCCTCTCCCTCCCTGGAATCACAACATGAACATTTCTTCCAAGTTGTTCGGAATTGAGCCAACAACAACAGCACATCCCAAGAAGGAAGTAGTGAAAAGCGGGCACATTAAGAAAGCCCAATAGGACCTTTCTCACATTACATTATCGGCCCTCATTTATAGTAGTGGCAATGTGCTTACCCAAGATATGGACTTAATTATCATGTTAATGTGAGTTAGTTTATTCGAATGCATGCAATATGTAAATTACTCAGCTTGTTACTGCTTTTGCATTTACTTAGATGATGAGGATGTTTGCTTGAATTGCCTTGAAGCGTAAAGACGTCTGTGCTGATTTAACATTGTCAACCTTGCAGTTAAATGCCATCTAGTACAATCCATTTTAGAAAACCTTCTATTAAAAACAAAATTGCATTCGTACAGCAATTATAAGTTCCTTAAAATATGCCAAAGAGTTTAACAAACGGCTCATGACATGAAGTGTAATGACTTATTGAGCAGAACATAGGGCGGGATTCATTCATGCCGCGACAGAGTGTCCAATCCTTCGTAAACGCCGTCGCGTTTTACGACGCATTTTACGACATGTGAATGAGTCGACCCGACGGCTAATTCTGGCCCCTACAGGGGGCCAGCCCGGCATTGGAGCGGTTCATGCCGCTCCAGCTGCTGATCCCGGCGTGAACTGGCACCGCGGGATCCGAACATGCGCAGTGGCGCCGGCGCCAACGCGCGCATGCGCAGTGATTTCCTTCAACGCACCAGCCACGATGCAACATGGCACAGGACTGCAGGGGCTGGTGTGTAGGAAAGGAGGCCCCCAGCCAGAGAGGCCGGCCCGGCGATCGGTGGGCCCCGATCGCTGGCCAGGCCACGTCGGAGGACCCCCCGGGGTCAGACCCGCCGGGGTCGGACCCCCCACAGGCTGCCCCCCAACCCTTACACGCCGAGTTCCCGCCAACTGAGAGCAGGTGTGGATGCACTGGCGCAACTTGCCGTTTTCACAACGGCCGCTCGGCTCATCTTGGGCCGAGAATCGGCGGGCTGGCCGCGTAGAGTGGCCCCCGACCATCGCTGCGCCAACCACATGGGTGCCAATGGTGCCAATTCTCCACTCTGTGGAAAATCATGTGCCGGTGTCGGTGCGGCGTGGCGCGACTCACGGCGGTCGCGGGGATTCTCCGGCCCGGCCCCGGGCTGAGAGAATCCCACCCATAGTACTTGTTTGTTCATGAAAATAAATGGGCTGAAGTTTCCGCCAGCGGGATTCTCCATTGCACCAGCAGCGTACCCATGCCCGCGGTTTTCCTGGCAGCATGGGGTGGCCACAATGAGAAATCCCATTGGCAGATGGCAGGAACAGGGAATCCCACTGAGTATGAGGGCGCACCACCCAGGAAAAATGGCCAGTGGACCGGAGAATCCCACCCAATGTTCCTGTGCCTTCCCAACACCACACCATTTTTGTGTGGTCTTTTTTGTGGGTTGGATTCAATGTGGTGCAATGAAAGCTGAGACAACGGCCATTAGATGATGCAGCAAGCTTGGGTCAACAAGGCTGCTGATGAAGTTATTCCCCACTTCCCTGCTGTAATGGATGGACTCCAAGGCCTAATTTTTGGGATGGCGAGTATTTGGTGCCTGTCATCCTGAGAGTCAATGGAGAATGCAGCCCCGCAACTCTGACAGGCTCACTGCTAGTTTATGTTCAATTGAGCATTAATTGGCAGAAGGCGGGACTTTTGTCTGCCCTTGGACACAAGTCCCACCTTGGATAGCTGTTGACCAATCGCTTTGGCAATGCAATGGCCAGAAGAAGTACTGCAGTGCCATGCCTGAGATTAAGTCCTTGGACTGCATTTCAGGGAAGTAATTTCTCTGTATTTCCAGAGATCGAAATTGTTAACTTTTTCTATTCAGCATCCTGATCCAACTAGTATCCACCACCTGAAAAACTGAGGCTGGGTCCGAAAAGGTCCTTAAGTAGTTATAAAAGTGCTTTTTGTTTGGGGTGGGTGAGACCTTTGTCTCACTGTATGCAGAGTACACCTTTAGGCTATCCTCTAAAAAGTATTTGTGCAGGCGATGTGAATTAGCCATGCTAAATTATCCCTTAGTATCCGAAGGTTTGTGGGGTTACTGGAATAAGGCGGGGAGTGGCTCCAGGTAGGGTGCTCTTTCAGAGGGCTAGTGCTGACTGGATAGGCTGAGTGGCCTCCTTCTGCACTGTAGGTATCCTATGAAATGTCCAGTGTCATGTGTGCAGGAAGTGTATCCAACTACAGCTACTGGCTAACTGCATTTCGGATCTGGAGCTGAGAGTGGATTCACTGTGGAGCATCCGCAATGTTGAGCTGGTTGTGAATAGCACATTCAGTGAAGTGATCACACCGCAGATGAGGATTAAAGAGGCAGAAAAAAGGCATGAGTGACCACCAGGCAGAGTAGCGAAGGCAGTTAGTGCAGAAGTCCCCTGTGGTCACCCCCCCTTTCGAACAGATACACCGTTTTGAATACTGTTGGGGGAGATGACTGTGTAGGCGAAGGCAGTGGCGCCATGGGCGGGTCTGCCACACAAGAGAGGATGAGGAAGAATGTCAGGGCTATAATATGGTAGGGGGATTTAATTGTAAGCGGAACAGACAGACATTTCTGTAGTGGCAAAAGAGGCTCCAGGACGGTATGTTGCCCACTGGTACCAGGGTCAGGAATGTCACTGAATGGATGCAGGGCATATTGAAGGGGAAGGGCAAATGGACAGATATCATGGTACACATTGGTACATTTCATTGGTGCCAACGATATAGGCAGAAAAAGGGATGAGGTCCTGAATGCAGAATGTAGGGAGTGAGGAAGTAGATTAAAAAGCAGACCCCACAAGGTAGTAATCTCTGGTTTATTTCCAGTGCCACATGCTAGAAAGTATTTTAAAATTTTTTTTAGAGTACCCAATTCATTTTTTCCCAATTAAGGGGCAACTTAGCGAGGCCAATCCACCTACCCTGCACATCTTTGGGTTGTGGGGCGAAACTCATGCAAACACGGGGAGAATGTGCAAACTCCACACGGACAGTGACCCAGAGCTGGGATCAAACCTGGGACCTTGACGTCGTGAGGCAGCAATGCTAACCACTGCGGCACTGTGCTATCCTCCATGCTAGTAAATATAGAAATAGGAGGTTAGTCCAGATGAATGAGTGGCTGGAGAAATGGGGCAGGAGGGAGGGCTTTAGAGTTCTGGGACATTGGGGCCATTTTTGGGGACGATGTACAAGGCAGACAGTTTGCACATGAACCAAAATGGGACCAGTGTCCTTGCGGGGAGATTTGTTACTGTGTTGAGAGAATGGCAGGGTTGGCAGCTCAATATTCCAGGATATTGTTGCCCTTTCTAAACCACAGTGTGTCTTAAGTCATATATGGTGGGCAAATGACTATGAGGCACAGTTTATAAAACAGAACAATATTTATTCATGCGCACACAATGGTTGTAGTTATTCAATCACACACTCCCAATCATAGGTTACACTAGACACCAATAGTTCCAAGATATTAACTTAACTTGGCAGTGACTGACATGTACTAGGCAGATAAAGGCCTGTTATCTGTCGTTCCGGTCTTGTAGTTCTCTGTTAGTTGGTTATCAATCTGGTTCTCTACTGGCTCTGGCCTTCCTTCTGTTGCTATTGTGATGGTCTCCTTCGGCCGGTGGAAGTCACTATTATTAGTTATTGCTGCGCAAGAGAAATAATGAATCTGTGCAGTAACTTATACTGTTTGAATTTCGTGACTCTTTTGGTGGGCGGTCTCTGGGTCATTTGTCAATCAATTGATCAGGGCTCAATCAGCCTGTTTAATAAAATCCAATCAGTGGCTCCCACATCAATTTTGGGGTGGGCACTCAGTAGCCATACTTGAAAGTGTTGGAAACATGTAGGCCCTTCCAAATAAGGAAGTTAGGTGCCGCTGTGTCTGGTAAACAATTTTGATTAACAAGGCAGCTCTATTGATCCTGTTGGTGGCCTGGAGATAGCCCTTTACTTATGTTATTCACATCCAGCTGTGAATTTGTTTTAAGTCTGCAATGCCTTTTCCTGTAGTTTTATTTGATCTGTCTGCAGCCTGTTTGTCCATATGCTTGATCACTTTTCCCAGCATCCCTTGCTGGACACCATTTTAGGGATCTTCAGGCTAGTTAAGGAAGAAGGTAAAAGAGGAGGGATATCGCCAGTTTGATGAGGTAATCAATTACAGCAGTAAGGAGGGATGCCATCTTAGAAGGCTCTTCAACTGAAGCCATATGTGTAGAACTTAAAAAACAAAAAGGAGCAATCACATTGCTGGAAGTCTTCCATATGTTCCCTAACAGGCAGAGAGAAATAGAAGAGCAGATACATAGGCAAATTTCAGAGAAGTGTAAAAGTAATAGGGTAGTGATAGTAGGGATTTCAACTTCCCCAATATTAACTGGGGTAGCAATAGTGTTATGGGCCAGGGTTGAGAGAACCCCAAAGTGACCCATGGAGTTCACCTGACCCACAACTTTTAATAGATTGTGCTTATGGGGAGCACATGGGCCTACTTTATAGGTGTGGTGCAACAGAGCATTAAAGTACTTTTAAATTAAAACAATGTTTATTTATGAAACCAGTTAACACATTATAAACCCACAGTAAACATCTTAACAACTATTAACACCAATAAATCCCCCCAAAGAATACAGTACTCTATAAGTAACTCTTATAACATCCAGAAGACAAAGAGAACCCTTTCTACAGAAAGAGATCAGGTCTAACTGCTCTACTGAGAGCAGTTACCACTTTGAAATCACCAAATGAACGTTCTTTAGCTTGTTGAGATTCATACACATCTTGCTGTGTCTGCAGCTTCTCCAAATCTAAAACGAAACTAAACGCACCCTGTAGCTGTGAGCCCAAAGTGAAAGTAAAAGCAGACAGACAGCCCAGCTCCACCCACACTCTGACATCACTGCAGCGATCTTATAAACACCCATTTCTTAAAGGTACTCTCACATGACAATAGTGTGAAATGTTAAGAGGGAGCAGAATTCTTAAAATGCATCCAGGAGAATGTTTTAAGCCAGTACGTAGAAAGATCTACAAGAGAGGGGGTGGTGTGGACGTAATTTTCAGTAATGAAGCTGGGCATGTGGTTGAAGTATCAGTGGGGGAGCATTTTGCAGACAGAGATCATAACTCCGTTAGATTCAAGATTGTTACGGAAAAGGACAAGGATGGACCTGAGGTCAAAGTTCTAAACTGGGGGAAGGTCAATTTTAATAAGATCAGATAAGATTTGGCCAGAGTGGACTGGGAGCAGGCACTTTTAGGTAAATCTGTGACAGAACAGTGGGAAGGATTCAAGCAGGAAACAGGGAGAGTAAAGGACTAACATGTTCCAATCAAGAAAAAGGGGGGTCCAACAAACCCGGTTGACTCTTAAATGCCCTCAGCTCAGAGATGGGTAATAAATAGTGGCCCAGCCACCGATGCCTACATCCCACGAAGGTGTAAAGAATGAAAAAATGTAGGTAGGATTCTAAATGATACTTGGGGCTGGATTCTTCCGCCCTGCCCACTGCAGGAACGCCACGGATGAGTCGCCGACAATAGAGAAGTTCATTGACCTTGGGGGGGATTCTCCAGCTGTGTCCACCTGGCAACCAGAGAATCCCGCCTTTTGTGTCCGTGTTCACTTGTGAGAGGGACAAAGTGGATATACAAATCAGGGAGAAGGACTGTAATAAAATTAAAAAGATTAACATGGACAGAGGTTCTGAGTGGTCTGGCAGGCTGAAAAGTAGTTAAAGCTCCAGGACTAGATGAAATGTATCCCAGGCTGTTGAGTGAGGTAAGGTAGAAAATAGCAGGGATGCTGGCAGTGATTTCCAATTCCTCTCTGGCCACAGGGGAGGTGCCGGAGGACTGGAGGATAGTCAATGTGGTACCATTACTCAAGAAGGGAGGATGGGATAAATCAGGAAACTACAGGCCACTGGGGAAACTATTGGAAGTAATACTTAGAGAGAAAATGAATCTGCATTTGGAGAGACAGGGATTAATCAAGAACAGTCAGCATGGTTTTGTTAAGGGGAGGCCATGCCTACCCAACTTAATTGAATTTTTTGAAGAGGTGACCAGGTGTATAGATGAGGGCAACAGATTTGACGGAGTCTATTAGGACTTCAGCAAGGCTGTTGATAAGGTCCCACATGGGAGAATGATAGCGAAGGTAAGAGCCCACGCGATCAAAGGAAATTTGGCAAATTGGATCCAAAAGTGGCTGAGTGGCAGTAGGCAGTGGGTGGGCTTTTCTGACTGGAAGCCTTTTGGGCGAATTCATTGGCCACCGGCCAAATCAATCAAACCGAGTCCCAGCGCATCTCTGCCATTGGTGCCAGTCAGTCTATCGCTCTGGTTTGAACCAGGACAGAATAACACAATCACCTCTCAATGATCTCTCCTGCTGCCGAAATCCTCTGCTTGAATTAAAGGCATAGGCCACTTGCCTCAAAGACACAGGCCCATTAATCATCCATGAATCAAAAATGAAACAGCAAAGATAGAAGGAAGGGGAAATAGGAGAGTAGACAGGGAATAAAGAGGAAGGACTCTTACAAATTCATACTGCCTCTGCTTCAATGCCCTTAGCTTTCTTGAATGTTAATCTGAGTAAGACAGTCCTGTCTTCAATTTTAAAATATGTTATTTCAGGATGTAACTTTTTTTCTCGATGAAGATCAATTGCTCAATGAAAAATATGTGCTCATTACAGTTTGCAACAGAATGTCCCTTGAAGAGGATTACATTTATAACATAAAATTTACCAATAGCGTTGTAAATTTAAATGATCTCAATTTATTGAGAGCTCCCTCAAGAGGAAAAATGTGTAAATCATAAAACATGATTAATTCTCACATCACAGGAAATTGTTTAAATGAAAGTCATTTATTCCTTTCAGACGACTGATTAAATTTATATTCAACTAGATTTTATTTGTGAAATGAAATTTAACCTTTCAGGATCTTGTGTTCACAGTTAAGCACTGAATTATTTGTTTAAATAAATGGACCAAATTTCCTGCGTACCGAAAGAAGGTTGCTGAACGCATGGCCATAATTCATTTTCAAACGATCAGCTATAAACCATATATTGTTAATGTTTCCAAGAATTCAGTTTACTTTTGAGATACGAGCTAGGAAGGAAATTATAGTTCAGATTTATTTCTTGTTTCTGTAAAATGGTTGTGAAAGATTGAAGAAAATGGGCTGGATGATCCGTTGTAAATCAGCTCTGTTACAGAGAATTTGGCCACGCTGGCGGCGGGATTCTCTACTCCCATCGCTTGTCAATGGGATTTCCCATTGAAATCACCTCACTCTGGCGGGAAACTCATGGGGGCGAGTGCGCTTCTGGCTGGGCCAGAGAATCATGCTGCCAGTGAAAGGCTGGAGAATTTCAGCCAATTTCTAGCAGCCCTGAAACTGTTCAACTTAGACTCAACCCACAAAAATTAGGGGCTGGATTCTCTCACACCCATTGCCGGCAGTGCAGTTTCTGATGCGGCGGAGAATCCAGCATCAGCCAAAAAACGGTATTGGCATTGTTCCGAAGTTCAGCGTCGAGGTTCATTCCCCGCGCCAGTGGGCGATTGCAAATGAGTCAATTTCACCCAGTTACATCCTATTAACAGGCTGAGCATCAAATTCCCCAAGTCCACATAAATATATAGTCCACTGGGCCGGGATTCACATGGGCGAGAATATTGTGGTGGACCCCGCAGTGGGCCGAGGAGGTAACTCTTTTCAGGAATTTCCCCCAAGGCCTATAGGAGGGCCACCCTCTCCACGTAATGCAAATACTGCCCACCCCACCAGACTCCCCACTCCACCACTAGAGACCCCCATAAAAGAGACCCCACCAGAAACCCACATTATATAGACCCCCACAACCCCCTCCTCTCATCACAAAGACTTCCAGCAGAATCCCCATCATAAGACTCCTGCCTGGACCCCTCCCCCATTACAAATACCATTGCCTGTAAACCTCCTATAAGAGAGACTCCTACCTAGAAGCCCCCCAATGTAGCCCAATGTAAACCAGCCCAAGGGGCTGGTTTAGCTCACTGGGCTAAATCACTGGCTTTTAAAACAGACCAAGCAGGCCAGCAGCACAGTTCAATTCCCGTACCAGCCTCCCCGGACAGGCGCCGGAATGTGGCGACTAATTCACAGTAACTTCATTGAAGCCTACTCGTGACAATAAGCGATTTTCATTTCATTTCATTTCATGTAGAAACCGCTGTCTGGAAGCCCTTATTGCAGAGAGCCATGCCTAGAAGCCCCCCATTGCAGAGAGCCTTGGTGCCCTGGCTGGTGTCTAGAGAGCAGTCCTGTGCAATACACCTGCTGGCTTAGGCAGTGGAAGCAGAGAAAACCACAGTAGCTGGGTTTAAACCTCCTTAGATCTTTAATCTGCAATCATTTCATTCATATCAACGTGAAATTGCTGTTTTTTTGGCTGTGATTGACACCTTGGACACATAGTCAGCTATTTTAACTGTTTAATCTCATTTCCCTTTAAGCTTGAGTGGATTTCTAGTAGCCAGTTGTGAAACTAAGAGTGATGTTTATTAGCTTCTAGCTATGATTGACAGCTCTTGGACCACATCTCACTTCCACTTTTTCTCTGCAGAAAGCACTTAACTGGCTTTGATGTGGTCCAGGAGCTGTCAATTGTGGGCTTCCAGGCAGGGGTCTGTAATGGGGGGGGGGGCTTCCAAGCAAGGGTGTCTGTAATAGGGGGCATCAAGGCAGAGGTCTCTGTAATAGGTAGAATTAAGGCAGGGGTCCATGTAATGGGAGACTTCAGGCAGTGGTCTCTTTTAAGCAGGGCTTTCAAGATGGAGTCTTTGTAATTGAGGGCTTCCAGACAGGAGTCTCTGTCATGGGGGAGTCTCTGATGGGGATCTCTGATTGGGGATCTCACTTATGGGGTGTCTCTGGTGGTGGTCTCTGTATGGGGGGTGGGGGCTTCTAGACAGGGATCTCTCTAATGGGGGATATCTAATTGGGGTCTCTGGTGGTGAATCAGTGAGGGGGTCCGGTCACCCAAGTACTGTGGGTGTAGGGGTGATCCATAAAATCCTGAGGTGGGGGGGCAGAATTGCATTGTGATGGGGGGGGGGGGGGGGTGGAAAGGAGCCTAGCCGACCTGCCTCGCTGTCAGGCCACCCTCTCAAAATGGCAGCCGGAAAGTAGAATCCCTCACAATTCCTGGCATGCATAAATTTGCAAGGCAAGGGATAATGAATTGCTTCTGGATTTGCTCTCACAGCGTGAGAACAAATCAGTGGTGATTCATCTCCGGTGGAGGAACATTTCCCGACGCCAATTTCGTAATTGGCGATTGGGAGGAGAATCCCTTTTTACAATGGAATCGGGGTCGGCACCTGTTTTCACACGCTCTGCCCCCTCCAAAAGAGCATCATCATGGTGCACGCTGTTGGGACAACCTCAGGACGCCGCCTGAAGGCCCTCCCCCTGACAGGCCGAGTTCCCAACCGTGAGGCTGATATGTGGTCTCAGCGTTTGGGAAGCTGGCGTGGAGGCTGTGGGCTGTGTCCAGTTGGGCGAAGCCGTGCTGCTGGCCGGAGGGGGGGGGGGGGGGGGGGCTTCGGCGAGGGCTGGGGGGACTGGTGGGGGGTTGGCCAGAGGGTGGCGAGGGGATGTCCTGGGGGACATTATCTGGCAGGTAGGGTCTGTGCACAGCCGGCGCCATGTTGTACGGCGCGACTTCTGCAAGTCGGCAGTGTGCGCATAATGGCCACGGACCCGACAATTCTCCGCCCGTTTTTTTGTCATGAAGGTTGGGCATTTTACCGTGTGAAGCCGCTAGCCCCTCACCGGTTGGAGGATCGATGCTGGGGCGCCGCCGATTTTACCCGCGTAAAATGCCACGGATCCTCCGGACATAGCCTCCAAACCGGAGAATCCAGCCCATAATCTCCAAGGTGGAGAATTCTGACCAAGATATAGACATGCAAATTTTGATTTGAACAGCAGATTTTTAACTTTATTGTCTACGGTATTCGCAGTTCCTAATGTGATCTCCTCTACACTATGTAATGATATGTACAATATCATTTGTTTATAATTTAACAACCGAACTGTAAGTAAAGATAGGTGCTGTGTGCATAGACTGAGATTCTAGCATCGACCACTAGGTGGCGTGGCGACAGTAGAACGTTACTGGAACTCACGAGGTGTGCAGCAGAACGTGGGTAGCAGGCGTAGAATTCAGTCACATATCGAGTAGTTCTCAGTCAATAGCAAGTAATACTAGTTAATCATAATTATCTGTATTTAGCCATAGTACCCAGCTGTACTTATCGTTTTCGTAGAAACTTTTATAGTGTTTAGTTAGTTAATAAATAGTTTTATTCTTTAACCAAGCCATATGTTCTCTAATTGATTCAACCACAAACCATCCGTGAACATAGAGAACATTACACACTGGGGTGACTAAATGCACTCTGGGTGATCACTTTGTGGAACCTTCACTTAGTCCGCAAGCATTCCTATTGTGAGCCATTTTAATTTAGCATCTTGCTCTCGTGCCCACATTTCTGTCCTTGGCCTGCTGCAATACTCCAGTGATATCCAATGCAAGCTGAGGAGCAGCACCTCATCTTCCGATTAGGCGCGTTACAGCCCTCAGGACTCAACATTGAGTTTGGTATCTTTAGATTATGATCTTTCTCCTCCATCTTAAATCTATTTAAAAATATTCCATAGATTTATTGCCTCAATGCAAAACCCTGCCTTTCATCCCCTCCCACACTGGGCCACCTGTCTCTTGTTCGCTTCACCTTGTTGCAATCTCTCTCAGCTACAGGTTAGTATCTATAGAACATTCTCCCTCTCTTTAGTTCTGAAGAAGGTTCAAACAAACTCGAAACGTTAACTGTTTTCTCTCTCTACAGATGCTGCCAGACCCGTTGAGTTTTCCCAGCATTCTCTTAATTTTTGTTTCAGTTTTTTTTATGTTCAAGGGAAAATTGAGAAGGGAGTCTCTCACAGGGGCTTATGACATGGATATCCTTCTGTGACTGAAAATTCTCTGTAGTTGTGCAAGTGAGAAAAGATTTTAGGATACATTTTCACAGATGAAGTGTTTTGTGATGCAAGGCTTCCTTACTTTTAATGCACACATGTAACTTTTAATAGCCATGGTAAGTCAGTCCTGAGGTGGATTCATTCACCTTTTTGAAAACTAAAATCATTGCTTAGAGACTATTTGAATTTCTGCACTGGCCTCAGTGGGAGATCTGTGGAAACCAAGGAAAATGGCAGGAATGGTATTCACTCCATTTCTCAATCTCCCAGGATCATTGGCTGACCACATTCCGATACCCGTCTGCTCATAGCTATCCTGATTCTACTGCCTCGCCAAATGGGATGTAAAAGCTCTCAAGCCCATTGAATGGGAAGTCACTTTCCAATGAGGTTTAATTTTCACATGTACCGCACTGCTTACACAGTTACATTAAATTGTCTTGTCTTACTTTACCACCTTGATTAATGAACGAATTAACCACTTAATGAAAATAGTCCCTAAAGCAATATAAACACATTAATCAAGGTATTACCAGATGAAATTAAACCCCTAGACTCGCAGTAACCAAATGACGGCACTATCTATATTAAATAAGAATTCAGCATTCACAGTGAGTTGATGGTGTCATAATATTCACATTGTTTAATATAGGAATCACTCAGTTTTTGCCTTTAATATTCCAGAATCATTAGGTACATGTCAAAATGGAAATAGCAGTGCATTAAATGTAGAGTTGCAAATTTCCTCTATTATAATTTCGGAAAGCTTCTCACGTGTGAGAACTCTGTGGCCGTGCTGCTTAGAATTATATTTTGCGCGTTTACTTTCTCTTTTTGCTATTAGAAGATAGAACATAGAACAGTTACAGTACAGTACAGGCCCTTCAGCCCACGATGTTGTGCCGATCATTTATCCTAATCTAAGATCAACCTAACCTACACCCCTTCAATTTACTGCTGTCCATGTGCCTGCCTAAGAGTCGCTTAAATGTCCCGAATGAATCTGACTCCACCACCTCTGCTGGCAGTGTATTCCACACACCCACCACTCTCTCTGTAAAGAACCAACCTCTGACATCTCCCCGATACCTTCCTCCAATCACCTTAAAATTATGTCCCCTCGTGACAGCCATTTCCAGCCTGGGGAAAAGTCTCTGGCTATCCACTCTATCCATGCCTCTCATCACCTTGTACACCTCTATCAAGTCACCTCTCTGCCTTCTTCGCTCCAGTGAGGAAAGCCCTAGCTCCCTCAACCTTCTTCATAAGACATGCCCTCCAGTCCAGACAGCATCCTTGCAAATCTCCTCTGTACCTCTCCAAAGCATCCACATCCTTCCTATAATGAGGCAACCAGAACTGGACACAATATTCCAAGTTAACAACCCTATTAACCTGGGTGGCAACTTTAAGGGATCTATGTACATGGACAACAAGATCCCTCTGTTCCTCCACACTTCCAAGAATTCTGCCTTTAACTCTGTATTCAGCATTCAAATTAGACCTTCCAAAATGAATCACTTCACATTTATCTAGGTTGAACACCATCTGCCACTTCTCAGCCCAGCTCTGCATCCTGTTAATGTCCTGTTGTAACCTGCAACAACCCTCAACACTATCTACAACCCCCTCAACCTTAGTGTAATCGGCAAACTTATTAACCCACCCTTCCACTTCCTCATCGAAGTCATTTATAAAAATTACAAAGAGCAGAGGACCCAGAACAGATCCTTGCAGGACACCACTGGTCACCGATCTCCAGGAGGAATACTTTCCATCCACTACCACTCGTGGTCTTCTTTCGGCCAGCCAATTCTGTAACCAGGGAGCCAAATTTCCCTGTATACCATGCCACCTAACTTTCTGAATGAGCCTACCATGGGGAACCTTATCAAAAGCCTTGCTGAAATCCATATACACCACATCCACTGCCCGACCTTCATCAATGTGTCTCGTCAGATCCTCAAAGAATTCAATGAGGCTCGTGAGGCATGATCTGCCCCTCACAAAGCCATGCTGACTATCTTTAATCAAACTATGTTTTTCTAAATAATCATAAATCCTATCTCTCAGAATCTTTTCCAATATTTTGCTCACCACAGACGTAAGACTGATGGGTCTGTAATTCCCAGGGATTTCCCTATTCCCTTTCTTGAATGGGGGAACAACATTCGCCTGCCTCCAATCACCCGGTACTACTCCAGTGGAGAGTGAGGACGCAAAGATCATCGCCAATGGCGCAGCAACCTCCACCCTCGCTTCCCATAGTAATGTTGGGTATATCCCGTCAGGCCCAGGGGACTTATCTATCCTGATGCTTTTCAAAATTTCCAGCACATTCTTCGTAAAGCACCCAATACACTTGGTGCTTAACACATCAGAGAACTGATGCTAAACATATATAATGAAAGAAGCTAGCAGAACTCTGTGAATAATACGTTGAGCATGAGGTTATATCTTTTGACAGTGATTAACCAAGACTGTTTCTTAATACCTACTGCATAGAGAAATCAATAACTGTTGCAAATGTCTAGTGCATCCTCGGATTAAGTTATGCAGACCTTGGAGAATTGAATTTTGTTCAGCCGTTTAAGTGTTTTAAGTTCCTGAAAAGGCTTTTATTGTAACAGTTTCCAAATTGTATTTTCTGAAACATAGTAGGAAACAATGCTGCCCGCACACGTATGGAGTATCTAGGGTGTGTTTCAATTTATACTGCTAAACACAAGGAAATGGAACACTCACTTCTCATTTTTGAGAATGCTGAAAAAAAGAGGTTTTGGAAATTGCAATTGATTAATTTGATAGTATGCTTGGTTCCTAATGCTTAACAGGAGATTAGATGTAAGTAAAAAGCATTATGGAGCAGGGATAAACCGGCAACAGATGATTGGTCTTCACAAACAGAAACACAATGCTACAAATTCTGAAAATCTGAATTGAAAACTGTCAAAGCTGCAAGCTGACCAGTATCTATAAAGAAACAAGAAGTTCCAGCTCCAGAAATCACAATTCAAACTCTGCATTTGCATCTCAGGAATTCTCACTTGGATCAGCATCCTGAACTTTATAGATCACGTTAATGATATTCACTTTGGAATCAAAACCACAAGTTTTAAATTTGTAGATGTCGTGAAATTAAGGCGCATATTGTCAGTATTGAGGAGGACTGCAACAAATGACATGACAATATTCATTGACATGCAGAATGGCAAATGAAGTTCAACAGAGATAAATCAGAATATCATAGAATCATAGAATCACCACAGCGCAGAATCCCTACTGACTCTCCAAAAAAGCACCCACCTAGGCCCAATCCTCCACCCTATCCCCAAGACCCCACCTAACCATTGGACACTCAGGGCATTTTAGCATGGCCAATCCACCTAACTTGCACATCTTTGGACTATGGGAGGAAACTGGAGCACCCGGAGCAAACCCACGCAGACACACGGAGACGTACAAACTCCACACAGTCAATCAAGGTCGGAATCGAACTCAGGTCCCTGAAGTAGTACATTTAATTCAGAAGATTGGGATATCACCTATTACTTGAAGGTGAAGTCCAGGAGAGATAGGGAAGTAAAGAGATCTCAGAGTACAAATATATCAAATAAAAACTTATGTCAACGGTCAGCAAGACCAAAAATAAAGCATACAAAACACTAAATTTTACTTCTAGAAGGATAGAATTGAAAAGTAGAGAACCTATGCTAAAACCGTATCGAATTTTGGTCAGATCACACTTTACTGCTTGAATTTCTGGTTGCCATATTATAAAAAGGTTTTAGAGGCATTGGAGAGATGGACACTTGAAATGGATGAGTACATATTAGGGAAGGGTTGATAACTGGTATAGAAGTACTGGATTCTAATGACTGCTGACCAAGGACATCGAACAGTTTAAGTACTCTGAACAGCTCTTACCTGCTGTAACTGTGGCTGCGCTCCTGGGAGAAGACCCGCACTCGTGATACGTGACCCCTTAAGTAGCATCATCATCACAGTATCCACGTGCCCACCTGGTCAACAGCTGGGTTTCTTTTAACTTGAAAAAAGAAGAACGAGGGATGAGTTAATAGAGGTATTTAAAATAATGAACGATTTTGACAGAGTGGACACAGAGAGGATGTTTCCTCATTTGCAGAGGAGCATCATTATAAGAGAGCCACCAAGAGTTCCATTCGGGAATTCAGAACAGCTTTTTTACCCAGAGAGTTACGAGAACATAGAAGTCAACACAGGGAGTGGTGGAAAGAAATAGTATTGATGCATTTAAGGATAAACTAGACAAGCAGATGCAGGGGAAGGGAATAGATTGTTACCATGGTGGATTAAGATGAGGAAGGAAGGGATGAGGCTCGAGTGGTGAATAAACATCAGCGTAGTTTGAATTGCTTTTGTTCCCTAAAAACAAGGTAATCCTAAAAAAAAACCCAGTCTGAACGGCCCTGAGAGCATTACCAGTACAGAGGCAAGAAGGTGAGACCATAGAATCATTGGACCTCATTATATTATATGTTAAAAAGGTCAGGAGAGACTCAGTCCAGGATTTTATGCCCCCCCAACCCCAACACCTGCTGTGTACTTTCTGGTGGCAGTGGAAGATCGGGGGCAGGATTCTATGAGCCTCCGCGCCAAAATCGTTCTCGGCACGGGGGCGAAGAATGGGCGTTGACGCCGAAATTCGGCATGACGCCGCTTCCACGATTCTCCGGTTCTCGCGGCAATTCTCCAACTGTAACTGGCCGAGTTCCCGATGGCGTGGTGCTCTCATGGTCCCACCTGTCGGGAACTTGGTGTGGCAGCTGCGGACTCAGTCTGTGGCTGCCCTGGTCGGGAGGGGGGGGCTATCGTTTTGGTGTCGCTCCGCTGTGTGGATCCGCCGTGCGGCCGCCACCGTGCGCATGCGTGGCCCCAGACCGGACGTGCACGGCCCCATATCAGCAGCTGGAGCTGCGATTACTACTCAGGGGCCCTGCTAGCCCCTTCCAGGTGGGAGAATCACTTTGGACTTTCTTCAGGAAAGTCCAGAGTGATTTGCCCGCGTTTTCACACTGTAGTGGAGACATAGCCCCATTATTGGAGAACCCCGCCACCGTATTGGCCGCCAACGGAATCTTCCATTCCCTCCGAAGTCTATGATGTTTTTTATGGCTTGCCCGCCCTGCTGCCAGAGAACCCACGTGGGAGGTTGCCTTCGTTGGGACTAAAAATCTCACTGGTGGAAATGGCCGGGAAAACCCACCTTCAATGCCTAAATCATGGAAAGGATCAAAAAATGCACCAAAACCAGGGGAGCAACTTAAAGACACAAGGCAGACAGGAGAGGTGTCCGTCTGATTTTCAATATTGAAAATACCTCCTGCTCTATTTTATACCACAGTATGTTGAAAGGAACATCTATATTGTTTTAATCTCAGCTACGTAAACTTGGGTCCATTTCAATTTAAACCTGGAACTATTCACATAGTTTTTGTACTAATGTCATTGGAACTGTAGAGTATGGACTCAATGCAATACTTAGGCCATGCAGGGTTAGAACGTTGAAGGATAATTGGGCCCAGGAAGTAAGGAGCAGGTACAGTGGATGGCAAATGAGGAGAGGGAAGAAGAATAGGGAAGCGGAGATGACAGAAAGGGAAGGGCGGGAACTTTTATGATCAAGTTGTTTATTAAACACTTTGCAAGCAACAGAAGTAATGCATTTTTTATTTAGTTTAACTAGTGCCAGTCCCTTTAATTCCAGTCATTTTCAGTAGCATTTTATTTTACAACATAGGATGACAATTCAGACCCCCATACTAAATTAATTTTTTGATATATGCTTTGCAACTTCAATGGTGACATTCAAATTGTTGACTTGGAAGACAAAAACCAAGTTCCAAAGATAGGAACAGGCGTCAGCTAACCAGCTGCTCAAATCAGTTTTGCCATTCAAATACCTTAATGCCACTTACCGACCTTCCCCTCACCCTTGAAAATTGTATCTGACCGACTCCTGAGTGGTTCAGTTGGTAGCGTGCTTCTATCTCCGAGTCACCACACCCTGGGTTCAAATCCCACTCCAGAACTTGTGAGTTGTGAAATGAACCTTGATGTGGCTCAAAGCAGTTGTTAATCAGCATACAGAATCCTTCCTGTACTCCACACCATTCTCCAAGGCAGAAAAGGTTCTGAAACATGCAAAATATACAAGCCCTTATCTCAAAAGTCTGTCAACCTCATACTGAAAATTTCAATTGACAACTATATTCACAAAGTTCCAGATTTCCATTGCACTTTGAGTGATGAAACATTTTCTGATTTCACTCCGAAGTGGCCTATTCCTGCCCAATTCGGCAATGGTGCCAATGCTAGCAGTACTGCCTACTGCCCTGATTCAGATCAGATACTTTGGCACTCATGGGCGGGATTCTCCAGAGCCTGATGGCAAAATCGGGAATGGCAATCTCGCGGAGAATGGCTTTCGATGCAGGAATTGGGGCAGGCGCAGTTTGACGCCGGTTCTTGATGCTCCACCTCCTCCAAATCGCCGTCATCGGGATACACGCTGCTCGCAGCCGCAACTGAGTTGGCGCATTATAAGCCGGCCCACCCGTGATGCTCGTCCCCCAATTAGCCGAGTTCCCAACGGCGTGGACCACGTGCGGTCCCAGCAGTCAGAAACATAGCGTGCCGGCTTCGGACAGTGTCCAGTGTTGCCACACTTGGCCGAGATCTGAGGCGCTGCTCGGGCTGGAGGGGTGGGGGGGGAAGGGGGGGGGGGGGGGCTGGCTAGCTGGCTATGGGGTGGGCTGAGTGGTCGGGATGGGTGGGTACTCGGTCCAGCATGGCCGGCTCCATGTTTCCTGGTGCGAACGGTGGGGACCTAGACGTGCACAGATGCAGGTTGTCAGACCTGCACATGCACGACCCAGGACCCGGTGATTCTCCTGCCATTTTCTGCACGATCCGCGGGTCTTCCATGCGGTGCCGATGGAAGTACCAGAATCGGTGAGGGATTCATGCTGATTTTCCTGTCGTGGAGTACCATGAATTCTCCATTGGCGCTGGCAATTAGCCTTATAAACGAAGGGTCCAGCTAGCAGCTGACTTGCCATTTTGTTCAAGCACAAAATACATGGATCATTTTACAAATACCATGAAAATAAATGACACTACTAGGACCTTGGAAAATTAATGTAGATTTTTAGATTATGTGTTATGTTAATGCTCCTAATAACTTATTTGATTAAGTAATTAATTGTAAAGTTATTCTGCGGGATGCTCCATCAGCGGGATCCTCCGCTTCGCCGGCAGTGCATCCACGCCCGGGGGTTTCCCGATAGAGTGGGGTGACCACAATGGGAAACCCTATTAGCCGGCTGCAGGAACGGAGAATCCTGCTCCTGGCAGGGGAGCGCTGCGCCGGAAAAGAGGGCTGACGGGATGGAGAATCCAGCCCATTATTCTTGGGGCCAGATTCTCCGATTCTGAGGCTAAGTGCGGATGATCCGTGGCCATTTTACATGGAAAAAAAAACAGGGCCGCTTCCTCATCGATGCTGCGGCAGGCGACGGGCTAGCAGCAGCGCCACATAAAATCCCGGCCTCCACAAAATAAACGGCCGGAGAATTGCCGGGTCCGTGGCCGCGCATGCGACGCCCTGCAGCTATCGTGCAGTAAAACATGGCATCGGCCATGTGTGGATCCGACCTTCCAGATAATGCCCCCCTGGACACCCCCTTGCCACTGCCTGGCCACCCCCACACCAGTCCCTCCAGCCCTCGCGAAAGCACCCCCCCCCCCCCCCCCCCCCCCCGGCCAGCAAAATGGCTCCCACCCGACTGTGGCGGCGCTGGTCACAATCTGCAGCCGCCACGCCGGGTTCCCGCACAGTTGGGACCAGAGGTGAACCGCGCATCGTGAACTCGGCCCACCGGGGCGGAGCATCGGGGGAGGGCCTTTAGGTGACGCGCTGAGGCTGTCCCAGCGGCGTGCGGCGTATGCCACGATGACTCCATTTCTGAGGGGGCGGAGCATTTGAAACCTGCGTCAAACAGGCGCCGCCCCCGATTTCGTCATGAAAAGGGATTCTCCACCTGATCTCCGATTAAGAAATCAGAGTCGGGGGAGGGAGAATCTCGCCCATGGTGTTGAAATAATGGCAATTAGAAAATCCAGACTCTTTTTAATCTTGCCATACATTTTTAACTACTGAAATATTGTTCCTTCAAATTACATGGAAAGTAGAACGCAGGTAAATATCGCACATGTGGCAGGCACTCACAACGACAATGTGGCAAGAGTTGTCTCTATGGAAACAGGGAGCCAAATGAGACAAGATTTTTTTGATTCACATATGGCTATGAAAAATATTATCCAAAGTGGTACGTTGGAAGATAAATTTAGATTACAGTCAAGAGTGAAAATGATTGATTTGAAATTATAAATCCTTGAAATGTAATCACAATTATCTCGAACATAGCAAAATACTGGGGGGTGTTTTCTGCACCCACTTTCATCGGGTAGGATTGGAAAATACCACAAGATGTCCAGAGTGCGTTTTATGCCAACGCAAAGGCGTGATGTAATTGTCCCTGACCCTGCCAGTGAGGTGACAGAATTCCCGACATTCAACATTGGGAACTCCATTATACTAAATTTGAATTTAATGATCAGGCTTCCCCCTCTCACCCCCCCCCCCCCCCCCCCCCCCCCCCCCCCCCCCCATTAGATTATCCATTAATTACCACTGGTCTCCACTGGAGGAGCACAGCTGAGTGCATCGCTAAGGGGGAGAGAGTGATGCCGAAGCAGTACCCGAGCACTTACTGCAGTACTCAGGGGTCAGTGCCGAGAAGGAGGGAGGAGTGTGTGCTGCACTGCTGGAGTGGGGGAGGGAGGTGTTCTAGTCTTACTTTTGTGTACTGGGGCAGCCTTTAAAAATGGCTGTACGAAACAAAATTGCTGGTGGGACAGGCTCAATCAGACCCTACCCCGACAACATGACTATGTGGGACCTATCCCTTCAATTTGTTTTGATGAGTCCTGACCAATGCAGTGAGCAAAGCCGCCATTGGGGCCGACAGTTTCGACACCACTTTTCCAGCCTGCTGTCAAACTGCCAAAAAAACGCAGAACATTTCACCCACTATGTTTGATGCTCGAACATTTTGTGCTTATAGGATGTGTGGTGGAACCATCTGATAATTTTCCAGAGATTATGCAAAAATATAGGTCTGTATTTCTGGAAGAAACATACTTCCAATTGTAAGAGAGCATTTTGGTCAATAATCCATAAATCTTGGAAGAAATATTATTTAAAGGACACCATGTGATTATTCAACCACTTATTTCTGCATCCTGGTTAATGGTTATCTGATTACATTTACATTTTCGCAGAAAAAATCTAAGAAGAATTAAGATGTCTCTTCTGTAGACTTTCATTTCAAACTAAAATACAGTACTGTGAATGCTGGAGATCAGAAATAAGAGTATAATATCCTGGAAAAACTCATCAGGTCTGGCAGCAACTGGTTTGAGTCCAATCCTGATCCAAAGAAGAGTCACATGCCTGTAATGGGGGGATCACCCCAAGAGACCCCTGTGACAGGGGAACCCCCCAAGGACCCCAGTAATAGGGAAACACCCCAGGGATCCCTGTAATGGGGAGACCCCCCAGGGACCCTTGTAACAGGCTGATTTCTCCCCCCCCCCCAGGGCCCTGTAATAGGGAGACCAACCCAGGGACTCCTTTAAAAGCTGACCCCCAGGTGGACCCTGCAATAGGGGGACCCTCAAGGGACCCCTGTAATAGGGGACCTTGCCACAGGAACCCCAAAATAGGGGAACCCCCCCAGGGATCCTTATAATACAGTGACCCACCCAGGGACTCCTGTAATAGGGAGACCAACACAGGGACCCCTGTAATAGGGGACCTTGCCACAGGAACCCCAAAATAGGGGACCCCCCCCCCCAGGGATCCTTATAATACAGTGACCCACCCAGGGACTCCTGTAATAGGGAGACCAACACAGGGACCCCTGTAATAGGGAGACCAACACAGGGACCCCTGTAAGAGGGAGACCAACACAGGGACCCCTGTAATAGGGAGACCAACACAGGGACCCCTGTAATAGGCTGACCCCCTCCCTACCCCTCCAGGGAGCCTTCTAATAGGGAGACCAAACCAGGGACCCCTGTAATAGGCTGACTCCCCACAAGGACCCCTTTAACGGGGGGACCCTCAAGGGACCCCTGTAATAGGGGGCCCCCACATAGGGACGCCTGTAATAGAGGAACCCCCAGCGACCCCTGTAATGTCCGTGTTTTCTGAGATCAGTAAGATTTAGCTCTGTGAAATCAGTAAGATTAAACATTGTGGGATCAGTAAGAATAAACTGTGAGATCAGTAAGATTTAGCTCTGAGAGATCAGTAAGATTTAGCTTTATGAGATCAGTGAGATTTAACTCTGTGATATCAGCAAGATTCAACTCTGTGAGATCAGCAAGATTCAACTATGTGGCATCAGTAAGAGTTAGATCTGTGAGACCAGTAAGCTTGATCTCTGTGGCATCAGTGAGATCTAACTCTGTGGGATCAGTAAGATTTAACTCTCTGGGACCAGTAAGAAAGAGATCTGTGAAAGTAAAATTTAGATCAGTGGGATCAGTAATATTTAGATCTGTGAGATCAGCAAGATTAAACTCTGCATGATCAGAAAGATTTAGCTTTGTGAGTGTGATGAATGGTATCAGTAGCTGCTATAACGGTACCTTACCTATAATGCATTGGCCCTTTAAGACCGGGCTTGGAACACTGGGGGACTCCGCCTCTGGCTCCGCCCCCAGGAAACGGTATTTAGGATGGGGCTCACTCGGCAGCATGTGATGAGCACACTTCTCAGCTGCAGTTCAGTTCTCAGATGATTAAAGCCTTTGAATTACCTATCTTCTCTCCTGTGTCGTAATTGAGGGTATCTCAATGAGATCAATATGATTTCACTCTGGGATCAGTAAGACATAACTCTGTGGGATCTGTAAGATTTAGCTCTGTGAGATCAGTAAGATTTCACTCTGGGATCAGTAAGATTTAACTCTGTGGGATCATTAAAATTGAACTCTGGGATCAGTAAAATGTAACTGTGAGATCAGTAACATTTAGGTCTGTGGGATCAGTAAAATTTACATGTGGGCTCAGTAATATTCAACTATGTGGGATCAATAAGATTGAACTCTGTAAGATCGGTAAGATTTAACTCTTTGGGATCAGAAAGATTTAGATCTGGGGCAGCATGGTGGCGCAGTGGGTTAGCCCTGTTGTCTCACGACGCCGAGGTCCCAGGTTCGATCCCGACTCTGGGTCACTGTCCATGTGGAGTTTGCACATTCTCCCCGTGTTTGCGTGGGTTTTGCCCCCACAACCCAAAGATGTGCAGGCTAGGTGGATTGGCCGTGCTAAATTGCCCCTTAATTGGAAAAAATGAATTGCTATGTTTTTAGCTATTGTGGCACCTGTGTGGTTGCGCGTGGATGCGGACCACCTTTCCCACAGTACAACGTTTGCTAACTTCTCCCAAACCCAGACCACCCCCAGCCCAGTCAATGGTAACAGTACCCCGACCTGGTGTACCAAATTTCTGACATGGTACAACTTGTCATATGTAATAGAATCACTTTTGGTGATTGCAGTTTTATGTATTATAGTCCAGACCCTCAGGATGAGGAAATGGAGAAGGAGAGCCCACCGCTCGCGGGCCTCAACAGTGTACAGAGTACAATCCCCCATTTTCGGATTCCACCAATCCCCCCAACCCCTTGATGTATAATAAAGGATTTAATTTTGATACGATCTGTAAATAAAGATTATTGCAGATGTATTGCAATACGGGGCAGCAGGGTAGCATGGTGGTTAGCATAAATGCTTCACAGCTCCAGGGTCCCAGGTTCGATTCCCGGCTGGGTCACTGTCTGTGTGGAGTCTGCACGTCCTCCCCCTGTGTGCGTGGGTTTCCTCCGGGTGCTCCGGTTTCCTCCCACAGTCCAAAGATGTGCGGGTTAGGTGGATTGGCCATGCTAAATTGCCCGTAGTGCCCGAATAAAAGTAAGGTTAAAGGGGGGGTTGTTGGGTTACGGGTATAGGGTGGATACGTGGGTTTGAGTAGGGTGATCATGGCTCGGCACAACATTGAGGGCCGAAGGGCCTGTTCTGTGCTGTACTGTTCGAAATTATAATGTTCTGCGCTCGACTGCAGAGTCAGAAAACGAAATGTAAAGATGCTGTTGTATGAATGAGTAAGGGTTTAGAATGTTATAGAATGTTTTAAATGTGAGATGAGAGTACTTTATTGAGATAGTTAGAGGTTCCCGATTCGAATTGGTAATGCATGTCCCCTTTGACTTAGCGGCAATCAGAAAGTGTTAGTTAAAATTTTTTTGCCATAGTTGAGGAAAGAATAGGAGCCATGGAACTCGCTGAGGTCAGGGGATCCAAAGACACCATAGTTAGGTGATCCTTCATGATTTCTCATGAGGATCATAAGGAGGGAGTGTAGCCACCGAAGTTGGCCATTCCCTGAATACAAAATGGAGGAACGCAAAGCATATAGGATAAAACGGACAATGTTTGCAGCGCCAGCAGGCTGCACCGAGCAGGTGTGGATTCTGTCTGCTAAGAAAGCAGACAGCACCGATACAAACATTCTGCATACTAATGAGGAAATCTCCGGGATAGTTTACATGTTAATGGAACGATTCCAGAGACAATGGACACAAATGGAGAAGCAACTGCAACATTGTAAAGGATACCAGACACAAGCAAGGTTCAAAACAAAGAGCCTGAAAGCCCACTCAGTAGCTAAGGAACAGCCTCAGTATTGGGGGATTCAAACATATCGATTGGGAAGAGACCCAATCGATTCCAAGCAGGTAAGGGAGTCCACCCAAAGGGGCGCGGATCCCTGGGACCTATAAAAGATAGGTCCCACACACGGTTCAGTCTTCTTGTCCAGCCCTCCTCTCTCCTTGACCAGCACTCCTCCGTGGACCAGCACCTCGACCAGCTTTTGCCAAGAAGACCCTGAAGTAGAGAGTGAGAGATTCGGACAGCAGCCGCCAGCAAGTAAGTGTCTCACAACGATCGCTACCAGAGATAGACACTCCTGACCCCTTTTAACCTATACCAACCTGAAGTCTGCAGACCAGAGCAGAGCAAGAGGCCTTGTTCCCTGACCCGGCAGTTCCTTCGAGATTAGTATTAGTTTATTTAGCGGAATAGTTTAATCCTTTTAGCGTGTGCATGGGTAGTTATTATAATTGCATTATAATAAACTCAGTTGTTTGAACTTACTAATTGGTGTATGGTTTTATTGCTTTGAACTTCGCCTTGAACTTGTGGCGGTATCTTAACGATACCTGGCGACTCCAGAGCTAAGTAAAGAAACAGAGTGTTAAGCACACTCACCCAGAACGACCAACACACTTAAACTTATTTTTTTTAAATACTCAATTGTTCAATATAACGCACTTAAAGGTGACCATCAGCAAATGTATTTCCAGCACTAAACTAATTAAAGGTCTAAAAGCTCCTTAAATGTTTTCCCTTGGAAACACGGTCGGCATCATTTAGTTAGTCAGTGTTCTTGACGATCAAGTTAATCCAAATAGTTCAAGAGGTTATAGTCAACATGCTCGTGGGTAATGAAGATGGATTTTAATCCCATCATTACAATTCTGTTTAATTAAATGCATTGTTTGTGAAGAAGTAATTGCTGACAAGCATTGTTTACACAATTTGATGTTATTCGATACAATGTTTCAAAACAATGAATTTCTACTCATTTTCCCCTGTTTCAATAATTAGCTTAATTAATGATTATTTCCTCTACGCAAATCCCTGGCGAAAGTGAGCAGAATTCATTTGATAAATTTCAACAGTAAATTGATCAGCTCCTCAACTAATTTTTTCTTGGGATGGTTGTGTGATAGTCGGTATTAGAGGTATTACGGTACCTCTGAATAAAGCTGTCAGACCATTGGTGTGGGAAGTACCTGAGACTGCTGTTTCATTGGTTAAGCCTGCCTGCTGGTTCCGCTCAGTAAGGCGGAGTATAAGAGCCCGTGTCTCCCCAGCAGCTGGCTTCTGTATCTGCGCTGCTGGGGGAAATATCTAGTGCAATAAAGCCTTCAATTGTCTCCAATCTCGCTTCTGGAGTTATTGATCGTGCATCAATTTATTGCCCTAGATCTTAAAGAATGGAACTCCGAATCAAGCCGGAGTGTCTGCAACTCAGCCCCATGCCGCAAACGCAGCAGCAACGTTCAAACACTGGCCGGCGTGTTTCAAAGGATATCTCAGGACGGCCACAACTGCACCCACAGAGGACCAGAAATTGCAAGTTTGGTGCTCAAGAGTGAGCCCAGAAATCTACACTCTCATCGAGGACGCGGACGATTTTGAGGCTGCGATGAATCTGCTAAAAGGACACTATATTCGCCCTGTAAACCAGGTCTACGCCCGACATCTACTAGCGACGAGGTGACAAATCGCTGGAGGAGTTCTACTGTGCGCTCCTGGTGTTAGGGAGGAACTCTAACTGCCCGCAAGTTTCGGCCAACGACCAGACAGAACCTTTGATCCGGGACGCATTTGTTGCAGGTATGCTGTCCTCCCAAACCCGCCAGCGATTGCTGGAGAAAGAGACACTAGACCTCAAGGAGGCACGGGCCCTTGCTAGCGCCCTAAATGTGGCCTCCCCAAACGCCCGTGCATAGGGCCCCGACCGCGCGGTAGCCCAATGGGCAGCGTGGAACCCCCCTGCGGCCGACCCCAAGGCATCAACCATCCCCCCACAAGCTTGCGCTGCGAGACTGCCAGGCAACCCTGGGGGGCCCCGCTGCTACTTTTACGGGCAAGCCAAGCTCCCCCGACAGCGCTGCCCAGCCCGCTCCTCCATCTGTAAAGGGTGTGGCAAAAAGGGCCATTTCACGGCAGTGTGCCAAGGCCCGGGTGGTCACTGCGGTCTCCAGAGGCAAATCGGGACCGCCATCATAACCCTCTCCACGAGCCACGTGCGGCCTCCGGGCACCGCCATCTTGCCCCTCGGACACCACGATGGATGGGCGCCGCCATCTTGTGCACCCCCAGCCATGTGTGACCAGTGGGCGCCGCCATCTTGGCTGGACTCTCAGGACCCCAACTCGGATGACCGCACAACGCCCGAGGAAAATCTCCAACCTCTGCCACAACTCGCCTCGGTGACCCCGGACCAGTCTCAGCCCCGTACGCTCTCGACGAGTGTGGCTGATTTGTGCCTTCTTTGAATACCTCTCCGGGTTATTCTGCGAACAAATTAAACAATTCTCTATATAGTGGGTTACATCTTGTCTTAAGTTGGGCCACCAACAGAGTTGTCTAAGGTGTGTTGTGGTAGGTAGGGTCGATCCTTGGTGTCCATGACTATCATGGAATAAGGCAATCATTTGATTCCTGTCCTGTTCAGGAACCACATACAATTTATCTTTTATGATCACACCCTCATGTGTGGTCAAAGCGTGTTTGAATTTGTCGTACTGGGCCACAAAGTTGCCTTTAAAAATCTCCTGGAGATTTTCGTCCTGCTTCTGCGCCTGTACTAAATCTTCTATCTCTGTCTGTGAGACCTGAACTGCACTCACAGGGGCGCTAGCTGGTGCGCTAGCTGGGGGTGTCCAAAAGTGACCTCGCCTGGAACCTGCTTTGGCCAGTGCGTCGGCTTTTACATTTCCAGGGGGGGGATGACCTATGGTGACTTCTAACTTTAACTATGCCATACGTCCTATCTTTTGCCTTTTCTAGGATGTGTCAGAGTAATGGGGCTGATGGAAGGGGCTTCCCATCTGTGGAGACAAAACCTCTTGTCCTCCACAGGGGTAGAAAATCTGTTAAACTGTTACAGACATATAAACTGTCCGAACATATGTCTGTGGGGCTGGGGAACGAATCTCGGTGGTCCACTATATACGCTATGGCCGCGAGCTCTGCTGCCTGCGCGCCTAAGTGACCTGGTAATTTTAATGCAATCTCTTCTAGTGCACGTCCCTGCGCATCCTCAACGTAAATCCCGCATCCAGCGATGCGTTCTCCATCTAAAACTGTAGATGAACCGTCCACATATATTTTCAATGGGGCACACGTGTCTGTGTGCTGGGGGCTCTGGCTTGAATTCCCTATCTTCCTGGGGGCATCTTGGCAATGAAGGGCCCTGTGTTGTGTAGGGGGGCTACTATTTCGCATTCATGGGGTTGTCCTGGATACTGTAGGTTGTCCACTAAAAATGTGTGTGTTTTGGTCCGTTTAACTGTTATGTCCCGTCCTTGTAACAGTAGTGTCCACCCAGCTGCTCTTATCTGGCTCACTGAACCGTCCTTCAGTCGACCGTCTAAAAGTAACTGTGTGGGGGTGTGCTCGGTCAAAATGGTGATAGGATTGAGTCCGGTAATGTACGAGAAGTACTGAACTGCCCAAAATACTGCTAGTAGGTGCCTCTCGCAGGCTGAAAATCCTTTTTCTACAGGGTCCAAAAGTCGTAAGGCATAAGCCACTGGTCGTAGCTGCTCGTGCCATTCCTGAAGGAGCACGGCCGAGAGGGTCAGATCGGTGCTAGCTACCTCTATTGCATAGGGGGACAGTTGGTCTGGAACTTGTATCGCGGGTGCTGCGCTAAGGGCCTTCTTTAAATCTTCCACAGCCTTTGTATGCTGCGGAAGGCATTCCCAAAGGGCTCCTTTCTTAAGGAGGTCTGAGAGTGGGGCTGCCTTTGTTGCAAAACCATCGATATGGTTCCGACAGTACCCAACCAGTCCTAAAAACGACCGGAGGGCTGAAACATTCTGGGGAAGGGGCAATTTGACAATCGATTCAATTCTTTTGAACTCGATCTCGCATTTGCCGTGCGTGATGACTGTACCCAAATACAAGACTTGATTCTCTAATATTTGGGCCTTTCTGGGGTTAACTTTACATCCAATGTCTTGTAAAATTTCCAGGAGTTCGGACAGAAGCGTGATGTGCTCTGCCTTGGTGTCTGTCTGCAGTAATAGGTCGTCCACATACTGTACCAGACATTCGGGTCGGGAAAAGTTTGCTAATCCATTTGCCAGCTGTCGGTGGAAAATGGAGGGGGAATTGTGGAATCCTTGTGGGAGGCATGTCCACGTATACTGCTGTCCTTTAAATGTGAAGGCAAATTTGTACTGGCACGCCTTTGCCAATGGGATTGACCAGAAGCCATTGCTAATGTCCAATACCGTGAAATATTTGGAGTGGAGTCCCTGCTTGAGCATGGTCTCGGGACTTGTTGCTACCGTGGGGGCTACTGCTGGGGTTACTTTGTTGAGTTCCCGATAATCAATGGTCAGACGCCATGATCCGTCGGGCTTCCTCACTGGCCAAATAGGTGCATTATTAGTTGAAGCTACTGTCCTAAGTACACCTTGCTCTAATAAGCTCTCTATAACCTTTCCAATTTCTCCCTCTGCTTCTAGGGGAAATCGGTACTGTCTCTGTGGTCTCGGGTCAGGTCCAGTAACCTGAACTTGTCCAGTAATTGTGACTGGCAAATGCTGTCCTGTATCTGTTCAAAACTGCCCCAACCTGTATGTCCGTGCTAAGCGTGGTCAGGTCGAAACAATAGTCGCCTCCTGCGCTAATCCTGTTCGCATACTCTACTACTGTGAGAGTTGCGGGTGCTCTGTCAGATCTTGCCATTCTCCAGACACACTGATTGACTGGATCGAACGACAGGCTGTGGGCACTCATAAAATCAATACCCAGTATGTGTTCTGCTGTGCGGGGCAGATTAACTAACACCACCGGGTGTCTGGTGGAGATGTTCCCTAGTTGGATTGATACAGGGGCTGTAATGTGTCCCTGCTGTGAGTGACCTGTAAATCTGCTGAGTGTAATTGTGGATGTGGTCGGCCACGTGTCTGCCTGTGCTGTAGTGGATGAATTAATGGTTGTGTGGGACCCTCCTGTGTTCCAAAGTAATTCTATGGGCTTCCCTCTAATTTTTGCTGTGACCACCTGTCTTCCGGATCGGTCCCAGAGGGTGTCACAGACCCAAGTGGGGGAGCCCGAACACCGTCAGACCGTTCCGTCCACATTGGTCTGTCCTGACTGCGTCCCTATACTGTGGATTGGGTTTGCTTTGTTCCTGGTCAGAGTGCCTGTCTGCTGGCCTCTCTGAGATTTCTGTGGGCCGTTGCATTCCCTTGCAAAATGCCGTAACATTCCTGCAACTTCTGTGGGGGGCTGTACTTTCCATCATTTGCCCATGCGGGGTTTTGGTGCGCTCTTACTGCCTGTATATCTGCTGCAGCCTGAGCTTCTTCTGGGGTCTTTATCTTTACTTTTCCTTGGACAGATTGCTCCCAAGCGCGGGACAATCTTTTCAAAACCCATTTTTCATTATGGGCCTCTTCTGAGGGGTCATAACTGCTGCAGACATTCTGTCCTGCATCTGTGGCATGGGAGATTATGGTGCGGTTCCATTTAACCATATTATCGCGGGTTAAATGAGCTCAGTCTAAATCGCCAAAAACGGCAGTGAAATGGATCCACAGCCTTCCTGCGAATGCTGTGGGATGCTCTGTCCTTTTCTGCCTACACTTATTTAGGCCTTCGACTGGGTCTCCCCTGTTGTACCCTATCGCGTCTAAAATAGATGTATGCATTTCCTCTAATGTGCCTCCTCCAACGTTCTGTGGGTCGGGGAGGGCTGCAACTACTGATGAGTCTTTACTTGCTCTCGCTCATCCAGGCCGTACATGGTAGCCTGTTGCTTCACTTTCGCGAAAAACTGGTGGGGGTCTGCAGTGGGGAGGAAGGGGGTGATTTTCTCACATGCGTCACTGAGTTGTGTTACGGTTAAGGGGGTGGTGGAGGTGATGTCGGGTGCACCTTCTGTGGTTGCCTTTCTTTGGGTGGTGACTGGGTTCATAGGTGCGGGTGCTATCTGATCTGTGGGGGGTTGGGGCGCTTGCCTTTTCTGTTGCGCTGCTGGTGCACATGTTCCCTGAACATAGCGCTGCGCGGTTTCGCTTAATTCCTGCCAGTCTGGAGCATTTTCCTCATCTAATTGAGTTCCAAATGTCTCTTGGAACCCATTCTGCACAGAAAGCAGAGATTGCAGCTGCACAATCTGCTTCCTACATTTCGCATGATCCACTGTGCTTTGCCTTTGCTCAGTGGTGGCAGCATGGAGTGCTCTTAAAGCTACCTTTAGGTCAGAGCATTGCCTTTGCAGTGCCTCTACCTGCTTCTCTGAATTTTCCCTGATCAGAACTGCGCGCTGCACATCCTGATAGGCTTTCTCATACTGGGATTGGGAGCTGCTCAGATGGGCTAGACAAGACTAATGTGCCCTCTTGGCATCATCCACCTCTCTATCTTTCTCTGCCAGTCGTTGTCTCAAACCTAGGTTTTCCTTTTCGATGACCCTGACATCCACTTTACTCATCCTATTTCTCTCTTCTAATTCCGCTCGGAGCATCCGAACGACCTCCTCTGTGCCTCGCAATTGTGCCTCGCAGGACACAATTGCCATCGGCTTGCGTGCTTTTCCTAAACTCTTCTTGTGAATTTGAGAAAGGTTCTCCCACCAAGTTTGTCCTATACTCCCGGTGCATGTCTCCTCATTCAAACAAAACTCGCTCCAAAGGGGCCATCCTTTCCCTTTGAGGTACTTCCTGAGTTCCAGCTCCCATACGGGACACTGGCCTGCTCTGCTACTGTTGGTTGCTGCGACCACAAACTGCTCTGGGTTCATGAGGCGTTCCATTGCCTGCATGGCCATTTTCTCTTTCTCTGTGCTCTCTTTAATTTGGAACAAGGATATTAAAGTAATACTTTTAAAATACGGGTACGGCTTTTGCTATGTTCCGACTTATAAAACTCCCGACAGTTTGACGCAACAAAAATCTCTCGGTTTAACCTTACAACCCTGTTAGTTATGCATGCAAAAACACACTTTCGAATTATGACTATTGATTTGAACTGCTCGAATACTTGTGGTTTTTCCTTTTCCTAATTGGATTTCCAATTCAAATTTCTGAGTTCTCTCGGAGTCGGGGGGGGGGGGGGGGGGGGGGGGGGGGTGAGGGGGTGGAGCACTTCTAATCGAGTCCCGTCTAGGATGTCACCACTAAATGTTGGTCGTTCTGGGTGAGTGTGCTTAACACTCAATTTGGCTCTGTTTCTTTCCTTAGCTCTGGAGTCGCCAGGTATCGTTAAGATACCACCACAAGTTCAAGGCGAAGTTCAAAGCAATAAAACCATACACCAATTAGTAAGTTCAAACAACTGAGTTTATTATAATGCAATTATAATAACTACCCATGCACACGCTAAAAGGATTAAAATATTCCTACCGCTAAATAAACTAATACTTATCTCGAAGGAACTGCCGGGTCAGGGAACAAGGCCTCTTGCTCTGCTCTGGTCTGCAGACTTCAGGTTGGTATAGGTTAAAAGGGGTCAGGAGTGTCTATCTCTGGTAGCGATCGATGTGAGACACTTACTTGCTGGCGGCTGCTGTCCGAACCTCTCACTCTCTCCTTCAGGGTCTTCTTGGCAAAAGCTGGTCGAGGTGCTGGTCCACGGAGGAGTGCTGGTCAAGGAGAGAGGAGGGCTGGACAAGAAGACTGAACCATGTGTGGGACCTGTCTTTTATCGGTCCCAGGGATCCGCACCCCTTTGGGCGGACTCCCTTACCTGCTTGGAATCGATTGGGTCTCTTCCCAATCGATATGTTTGAATCCCCCCAATACTGAGGCTGTTCCTTAGCTACTGGGCGGGCTCTCAGGCTCTTTGTTTTCGAACCCTTTTGGTGCCTGAGTGTCTGGTATCCTTTACAATGTTGCAGTTGCTTCTCCATTTGTGTCCATTGTCTCTGGAATCGTTCCATTAACATGCTAATTATCCCGGTGATTGCCTCATTAGTATGCGGAATGTTCGTTTCGATGCTGTCTGCTTTCTTAGCAGACAGCACCCACACCTGCTAGGTGCAGCCTGCTGGCGCTGCAAACATTGTCCATTTTATCCTATATGCTTTGCGTTCCTCCATTTTGTATTCAGGGAATGGCCAACTTCGGTGGCTACAAGTGCCCAATTTTGCTTTTACAATTAAGAGACAATCTTGCGTGGCCAATCCACCTACCTAATGCATCTTTTTGGATTGTGGGGGTGAGATGCATACAGACGCAGGGAGAATGTGCAAACTCCAACAATTTAGTATTTAAATTATCAAAGTACTTCACAGACTTATTATTGACGTTCTTCAAAGCTCTTTGGCCCGTTTATCTTTCTCCGATGATATAAAATTGAAATATGCATCTTCTAAACTGAATAAGAACTATTAGGCTGGATTCTCCACTCCCCGACAGCGAAAATGCGTTCAACGAGGGGATGGAGAGTCCCCGCCGATGCCAAAATCGAGAGTGGCGCCACTTTCGCGATGCTCTGTCCCGTAAAAGGCGCCGTACTCTAGCAGTACGCAGCACATCCATGGCCTGAGGCCATTGCCTGAGGCCGCCCTATGATGCTCCGTTCCCGACCGGCTGAGTTCCCGATGACTTGGGACACGTGGTCTCACCCGTCATGAACTTAGCGTGGCGGCTGCGGACTCAGACTGGCACCACCACAGTTAGGGGAGGGCTGATCCACGGGCGGGGGGGGGGGCTTCATTCAGGGCTTGGGGCACTGTGGGCAGGCAGTCTGGTGCGTGTGAGCGTGCTGAGGAGGGCACTATTTTTGCAGTCCTGGTTCGTGGGCTGAGTCCGCTGTGAAGAATGGCGCGGCTGCAGCAGGCCGTTGCCCTGCGCATGCGCGGCCATGGACCCAGAAATGCTCATGGTCATATCGGCATCTGGAGCTGGGAGCTCTACGCTGCCTCCCTGATCACCCCAGCAAAACGTGAATCGGCGGTCGTTTTGCGGCAGTTGTCCTGACGTGAAACACCACCGTTTTCACGCCGGGGTGGGAACTTAGTCTCCCAAAGGGAGGATCCAGCCCACAGTCTCCCAAACAGAGAATCCAACCCATTATATCTACCTATTGATGGTCGGCACTGCAGCACAGTGGTTGCTTCACAGCGCCATGGTCCCAGGTTCGATTCCCGGCTTGGGTCAATGTCTGTGTGGAGTCTGCACGTTGTCTGTGTGGGTTTCCTCCGGGCGCTCTGGTTTCCTCTCACAAGACGTTCTTGTCAGGTGAATTGGACATTATGAATTCTCCCTCAGTGTACCTGAGCAGGCACCAGAGTGTGGCGACTGGGGGATTTTCACAGTAGTTTAATTGCAGTATTAATGTAAGCCTACTTGTGACACTAAGAAAAAATTATTATTATCTACCGATTTCGACCTATCTTGATTTGAATGTCTTGCTATGTCGTTCAGACATCAGCCCTAGTCCGGATCCCTGAGGTCACCAATAGTCATGTTTGGACAATTTGTGTACATACCTTTGAATACTCATCTATTATCCCTACTATCTGTTTCCTATTAACAAACCAATTCTCTGCCATTTTCTACCCATAACCCTATTCATGTGAATTAGTTCCCTCCAATTCCATGCTCTTGCATTTTTAACTAACAGTCTCTTATGTGGAACCGTACCAATTGCCGTCTGGGAATCTATATAAATAATATCCATAGGTATTCCCTTATTTACCTTGTGAGTTGATGCCTCAAATTATTAATTAGATTCATTACACATGAAGCAACTTTCATAAATTCATACTGATTTTCTCTGATCAGTTCTTAATTTGTCCACACGGTCACTCACCCCTAATTACAGAGTCTGATAACTTCCTATAGACATTATATTAATAAATCTCTTAATTTCCCAGTTTATCTTTCTTGCGTTCCTTAAATAATGGAGCGACACTGGCAATTTTTTTATTCAGTTAGGGAATGTCTGAATCGAGGGAGTTTTAGCCAAAGCACCTTTTCAGCTACTTTTAAAGTCATATACGGAAAGCACCACTTTCTGCATATTTGGCTATCTTTTTTTCTCCATTATCTTCTTTCTTAGTCACACTACATCTATACGTTCCTCGCCTTCATTTATTGCTGCTTTTCCTTGAATATTTGGCACTGTGTCCTCATTCTCTACTGTGACATATCAAGCAAGTATGCCATTTTCTGATTTTCAATGACTGTATCACCCTCTTCCTGCCAACTACCTGGAGCAGGGTCTCCAAAGTGCCACTTGGGAACCTGGGAGTCTGACCTACAGCCCGTATAGCCAGTTTTATTTTTTGGAAATGTTCTGTTTTGAGAGGTGAAGACTTGCTTTGAATTGCACTGGAAACAGTCAATTCCCAGCCCCACAGGGAAATGTAGTGGAGCAAAGGGTGTCTTTTAAAAAGGAGCTGGGTTTGATTGCATTCCAGGTACATTCATAGATGGAAATTCAAAAATAGTGCTCTCTGGTTGATTTAGAGACCAGTGAACGAGCAAAAGGAGGGTTTTGACAGACATCAAGTTTACTTTTCGTACCAAAAGGGGACATGAGAAGTCTTTGGCAGGTAGGATCAAGGAAAACCCAAAAGCTTTCTATCGGTATGTCAGGAATAAAAGAATGACTAGGGTAAGAGTAGGGCCAGTCAAGGACAGTGGTGGGAAGTTGTGTGTGGAGGCTGAGGAGATAAGCGAGATACTAAATGAATACTTTTCGTCAGTATTCACTCAAGAAAAAGATAATATTGTGGAGGAGAATGCTGAGACCCAGGCTATTAGAATAGATGGCATTGAGGTGCGTAGGGAAGAAGTGTTGGCAATTCTGGACAAGGTGAAAATAGATAAGTCCCCGGGGCCGGATGGGATTTATCCTAGGATTCTCTGGGAAGCCAGGGAAGAGATTGCTGAGCCTTTGGCTTTGATTTTTAGGTCATCATTGGCTACAGGAATAGTGCCAGAGGACTGGAGGATAGCAAATGTGGTCCCTTTGTTCAAGAAGGGGAGTAGAGATAACCCCGGTAACTATAGGCCGGTGAGCCTAACGTCTGTGGTGGGTAAGGTCTTGGAGAGGATTATAAAAGATACGATTTATAATCATCTAGATAGGAATAATATGATTAGGGATAGTCAGCATGGTTTTGTGAAGGGTAGGTCATGCCTCACAAACCTTATCGAGTTCTTTGAGAAGGTGACTGAACAGGTAGACGAGGGTAGAGCAGTTGATGTGGTGTATATGGATTTCAGTAAAGCATTTGATAAGGTTCCCCACGGTCGGCTATTGCAGAAAATACGGAGGCTGGGGATTGAGGGTGATTTAGAGATGTGGATGAGAAATTGGCTAGTTGAAAGAAGACAGAGAGTGGTAGTTGATGGGAAATGTTCAGAATGGAGTTCAGTTACGAGTGGCGTACCACAAGGATCTGTTCTGGGGCCGTTGCTGTTTGTCATTTTTATAAATGACCTAGAGGAGGGCGCAGAAGGATGGGTGAGTAAATTTGCAGATGACACTAAAGTCGGTGGAGTTGTAAACAGTGCGGAAGGATGTTGCAGGTTACAGAGTGACATAGATAAGATGCAGAGCTGGGCTGAGAGGTGGCAAATGGAGTTTAATGTGGAGAAGTGTGAGGTGATTCACTTTGGAAAGAATAACAGGAATGCGGAATATTTGGCTAATGGTAAAATTCTTGGTAGTGTGGATGAGCAGAGGGATCTCGGTGTCCATGTACATAGATCCCTGAAAGTTGCCACCCAGGTTGATAGGGTTGTGAAGAAGGCCTATGGTGTGTTGGCCTTTATTGGTAGAGGGATTGAGTTCCGGAGCCATGAGGTCATGTTGCAGTTGTACAAAACTCTAGTACGGCCGCATTTGGAGTATTGCGTACAGTTCTGGTCGCCTCATTATAAGAAGGACGTGGAAGCCTTGGAACGGGTGCAGAGGAGATTTACCAGGATGTTGCCTGGTATGGAGGGAAAATCTTATGAGGAAAGGCTGATGGACTTGAGGTTGTTTTCGTTAGAGAGAAGAAGGTTAAGAGGTGACTTAATAGAGGCATACAAAATGATCAGAGGGTTAGATAGGGTGGACAGTGAGAGCCTTCTCCCGCGGATGGAGGTGGCTAGAACGAGGGGACATAGCCTTAAATTGAGGGGTAATAGATATAGGACAGACGTCAGAGGTAGGTTTTTTACGCAAAGAGTGGTGAGGCCATGGAATGCCCTACCTGCAACAGTAGTGAACTCGCCAACATTGAGGGCATTTAAAAGTTTATTGGATAAGCATATGGATGATAAGGGCATAGTGTAGGTTAGATGGCCTTTAGTTTTTTTTCCATGTCGGTGCAACATCGAGGGCCGAAGGGCCTGTACTGCGCTGTATCGTTCTATGTTCTATGTTCTAAAATGGACAATTTCACAATTTTTCACATTCTTTGTATTCTTTTTGCAATGTCTTTGCACTCTTACTTAACCTGTCTATATCCCTTTGTGCCCCCCTTGTGTCCTCTTCACATGTTACCTCTCTTTATGTCATCAGTACGTTTAGCAAACCTACCTTCAGTCGATTCTTCCAAGTCATTTATATAAATTGTAAAAAGTTGACACCTGTGGCCCATCATTTGTTACATCTTGTCAACCATCAAAAGAACCATTTCTGCCTCCACTCTGTTTCCTGCTTGCTAGCCAATCTTCTATCCATGCCAATATGTTAACCCCCACACCATGGGCGCGATTCTCCGCTCCCCATGGCAGGTGGGAGAATCGCGGGAGGGCCGGGCGACTCATGACACCCGCCCTGGCATCCCCCGCGACTCTCCCACCCCCCGCTCGGAGAATCGCCGCTCACCGTTTTTCACGGCGACCGGCGATTCTCCGGCCCGGATGGGCCGAGCGACTTGACGTTCCCGACCTGTTCACGCCGGCGGCAACCACACCTGGTCGCTGCCGTCGGGAACATGGTGCCAAAGCTTCTTTTGTGGCTTGTGGGGGTGGAGAGGGGAGTGAGCACCACGCCGTGCTCGGGAGGGGACTGGCCCGCGATCGGTGCCCACCGATCGTCGGACCGGCATCTCCAAGGGACGCACTCTTTCCCCTCCACCGCCCCACAAGATCAAGCGGCCACGTCTTGCAGGTCATCAGAGGGGAAGACGGCAAACGCACATGCGCGGGTTAGAGCCGGCCAACCTGCGCATGCGCGGCTGACGTCACTTAGGCACCGCCGTGGCGTCATTCTCGGCGCGCCGCCTTGATGCAAGCGTCAAGGCTCGGCGGCCGAGATTTACGGAGCGCCGCTCCAAGCCCCCTGCGGGGGGGGGGGGGGGGGGTGAATAGGGTGCGAGGAGCGGCCTCCAAGGCCAGCATGAAACTCGGCCGAGTTCACAACGGCTTTCCCGATACCACGCGGGAGCGGAGAATTCCGCCCCATGAATTTTTATCTTTTGCAATAACCTTTGATTTGACACCTTATCAAAATGCTTTCTGAAAATCTAGGGTAGTGAATACTGATTCAATAGTAACATTCACAAGAGTTTTGGATGAATACTTGAAAGAGAAAATGTTGCAGGGATGTGGATGGGTGAGTGGGGCACTGAGTTAACTGGTTGTTCTTTGAAAGAGCCTTTGAAGGGCTCAATTACCTCCTTCTGTGAAGAACTCTTCTCTTATTCTTCAAAATGAAACGTTCAGCTGGTTTTACATTATCATACTTTGGAAATAGAAGCAGGAAACACACCAAATGCATAGGCTTTCTTATTTAAAAAGCTTTGTTGGTATCCTTCAAAAATGATGCAATCATTATATAATGAAAAAGCTCATTATATTACAGTTAAATAATGTGTCTCGGTTTGCGAATCCCAACCCATTTTCCTTTCCTTGGACAGGCAATCTGTTCTGGTAGTTTACAACGCATGGGGGAATGTAAAATTTATTCCCAGAGAATCAGGATACCATTTATATTCTTGTCACTTTTTAATCTTCCTGCTGCTGTATAAAGTTTTATTATTGTCTGAAAAAAGGCATTTGTTTCTTTTCATGTTGGCGTTTTAAAATTTCTATTCATTAGCGCATGGAACACCATTCTACCATCTTTGTGGTGTTCTTTGTGATTTTGTCCTCAGGATGTATGTTCATAAAGACCACAGAAGCTAAGTTCATTAACAAGTTAACTGTTATTTACACTACTTATTTAAGCTCGACCACTTACTCCTATGATAAACAATAATCTGGTAATCTACAATCTACTCTACTAACACTAGTCTCTACACTCTATCCATAACTGTATTCTACACTCTCTCACTGCTCCCCTCCTGCCTTCGCCAACCTGCTCCCAGAAGCCTGTGAGTCAGTGCTTTGTATAGTTCTGCATCTAGCTCGATCTAGTTGTTAATAATAATATGACATTAACCCTGTGTATTGTGAACATTTCACACAATGTCACAATAGAACATAGAACATACTGTGCAGAAGGAGGCCATTTGGCCCATCAAGTCTGCACCGACCCACTTAAGACCTCACGTCCATCCTATTCTCATAACCCAATAACCCCTCCTAACCTTTTTGGACACCAAGGGCCAATTAGCATGGCCAATCCACCTAACCTCCACATCTTTGGACTGTGGGATGAAACCGGAGCACGCGGAGGAAACCCACGCAGACACGGGGAGAATGTGCAGACTCCGCACAGACAGTGACCTAGCGGGGAATCGAACATGGGACCCTGGTGCCGTGAAGCCACAGTGCTAGTCACTGTGCTGCCGTGCTGCCCAAATCTTGAAGAACTTCCCAATCAAGTACCTTAGGTTTGATGGAGAGTAGAACTAATTAATAAAAAACTAATAGGACTAAAGTTTGAAAAGGCCCCTGGATCTGAAGACCTGCATCCAGGAATCTTTAAAATAAGTGGCTGTAGCGATAGTGAATGCATTGATTGTGAGGTTCCAAAATTCCCCGTTTTTTGGAAAATGTCCCAGAGGCCTGAAAAAGTGCAAATGTAACACAGTCAAGAACGGAGGGGACATAAAAGCAGAAAATCATATATGAACTAACCTAAAATCCGTCATTGAGAAAATCTTGGAATCCATCAATAAAGAAGTAGCAGAAGATCATTTAGACTATCATAACACAATCAAGCAGAGTCAACATTATTTTATGAAAGGGGAATTGTGTTTTAAAAATTTATTAGAATTCTTTTGAGGATGTAACAAGCAGAGCGGTTGAAGGATAATCTGAAAATGTAGTGGATCTGGATTTCTATTTGATTTGCATTTGACTAAGTGCCACATAAAAGGTCCAGTAAGATGACTTACACCACTCAAAGTCCAACAGGTTTGTTTGGAATCACTAGCTTTTGGAACGCAGCTCCTTCCTCAGGTGAGTGATGAAGGAGCTGCGCTCTGATAGTTAGTGATTCGAAACAAAGCTGTTGGATTTTAACCTGGTGTTGTAAGACTCCTTACTGTGCTACCCCAGTCCAACGCCGGCATCTCCATGACGTAAAAGGTCACTACACAAGACAAGAACTCATGCTGCTGGGAGTAATAGCATGGATAAAGAATTGGCTATTAAGAGGACACAGATAACTAAATTTTCACTCCCGAGTTGCAAGTGTGGAGTCGGGAAAAGTCCTGGCTCGACAAATCCGACTTGGGCGAAAATGCCCTCGACAGTGTGATTTTGTTCTGGGGGAAGAGGTGGTGGTGGTGGGGAGGTTACTTTGTTGCATGCAGCTGTTAAAATGACAATAAAGCAAAACAAAACAATCCTCACACCTCAGTCTCTCATTCCTTACACATTCCCCATGTCCCATCCATACCAACCCGTGCCAACCTGCCAACCCCTTGACCCCTCATACACTCCATGCCAACCTATGCCCCTCTATCCAATCATGTTTGCCCTTTTTAGTCCCCATGACAACTTACTCCCAACTTATGCCACCCATGCCCCCACCCTTTGACCTTATATCTACCATGCTAAATGACCCTTTATCTAGCAGGGGCAGACCTCAGGACCCATGTTGAGATGAATTAAAATCAAGTTCCCGTGTCTATTGATGAATTCCTTATCGGTTTAAAAAAACACTCATTAATAAAACCCCATTCACCAAACTTAATTTCCTTTAAGTACTAATTCCTTATAAAAAGTATCATTTGTATTCACAACCCCACTTTAATGACTTTATAAGCATTTGGACCTGTCAATCAAAATGTGAATTGACTGTTCCCCGACTATGATAATAGGCTCTGAAATCAGTCATGCAATAATTATGATAGTTCTGTTTTGAAGAGATTGAGGACAACATAGGCATCTATGCTCAGGAGAGAAAAGGATTGATTGTGGATAACATACAGAATGTTGGTTATTTGCTTTTTACAACTCCACAATCATGCCTATAACTGTAGCATGGATAGAGGGTTGGCTATTAAGAGGACACAAATAAGTAAATTTTCACTCCCGAGGACCTCCTGGGACCATATAGTAGGTGTGTCTGTCAACCATAACCAAAGGTAATTTAGCCACGGTTCCTGATCCGACCAGGGCCATCATATTGGTTCCTGTGTCTAATTTGAAACTCGTGCAGTGACCATTTATAGATAAATCAGCAATCTACAATGTGAAACTGATATCCTTACTTTTTTCCCAAGAAGCAATGTTAGACTTCTTCATGATGCGGCTCATCTAAGTCATGGACTCATTTGGGATCATCTGCATATTTTGAGACTTTGGACTTGCATCTTTCCAAAGTGTACCAAGTGGTTGCAGTGGTTGCTGGATACTGCTCACATCTGTAAGGCCTTTTGGCACCACAGCACTGACGTGGTCTGCCACCATCTTGCTTTCCTCACCCTGGAGCCTCCTTTTTCTTTGGTTTCTTTATGAACTAGACTGTTGGGGCTTCTCTACACCTTTGTTTAACTTTGCCATGTGGAATGGATTGGTTTTGCTGATGGACTTCCAATTGTCTTACGATTTAGGATAATAGGAACAGGAGTAGTCCATTCAGTCCATCGAGCCGGTTCCACCATTCATGATCAGACCCTTCAATGTCTTTTGCACCCATTATCCCCATAACTCTTGAAGTTATTGCTAATCAGAAATATGTCAATCTTTGCTTTAGACATACATAGGGCTGAATTCTCCGCCATCGGGATTCTCCATTTTGCCGGCAGCCTGGGGGTTTCCCGATGGCGTGGGGCTGCCCCACAATGGGAAACCCCATTGATCAGCCGGTGAACCAGAGAATCCCAATGGCGCGCTGCACCACGGAGAAACACGCTCCAGATATCCGGAGTTCTCCCTCCGTTCATGACGACAGGATTCTCCGGTTCCACTGAGTGAATGGAGTTTCGGCTGAGTGCCAAAGTCTCTGTACTCGCTGGCAGTGGTGGCAGAGTGAACTTGGATTGATGAATCCCAGTCAATGACTGACCTTCCACAGCTTTCTGTGATAGAGAATTCCAAAGATTCACAACCCTCTGTGCATCTCTGTTCTCAGTCGTATCCTCCTTATTTTGGAATTATGTCCGCGGTGCTAGACTTCCCAACCAGGTGAAACATCTTAACTGCATCTACCCTGTCTATTTCTTTAAGCATTTTGTAGGTTTCAATGAGCTCACATCTCATTCTTCGAAACCCTGGAGAATACATGCCCAGTTTGCCCAATCTCTCTTCATATGACAGTCCCGCCATCCCTGGAACAAATCTGATAAGCTTCCGTTGCACACCCACAATGGCAATAATATCCTTTCTAAGGTAAGGGGACCAAAACTGCACACATACTCCATACTTGTGGTCTAACCAAACTTTTATACAATTGGAGCAAGGCAACAGGCGCGATCCAATGACCGCGCTACACAGAAAAAGCAGCATGCCGTTGGAAGCCGGGAGACCCCGCTTCCGTGATCTACCCAGCTGACAACGCCTCACGGATTCAATGCAATCCTGTGAGATGTTGCGATGTGAATCCCACCCACAGACCCCCGTGGTACCTGAGGCTTTGCGATTCAACACCTTTTCCTCAGAGACCTCGGGCAAGCGCCGTTCAGCACTGGTCCTCACAAACGGGGACCAAATAGAATGGCACTCATGGGGGTTTCCAGGGGATTGGAAGCCCCCGTCTTCTGACGTCATGACACTCATGACGTAAAGCGTAGGAATCGAGTGCGTATGCGCAATCCGACTTTCCTTTACTGTGCGCTCTTTTCGCATCTGCGCATGCGCAACGTATCACGCATGCGCGCAAGTGTATTTTGCCTTTGTTTTTCTTTTTGAGAAGTGTGCATGTGCATGCTGGCCGGAACGCTCTCGTTCAAGATGGCTGCCAATAAAAAAGTGCTGTTGCATCGAGTGAGATTCTGCCTTCGCCTCGTGGTAAGTTTTCATGCCATTTTTATGGATTTTATTTTCTAGATAATGATTCTGGCTTTGTAAAGACTCAAAGTATTGATTTTGTTTTTGTTCATAAGCAAGGCATGTTTGTAAAGTGATTTCTAATGTTAAATATATTTTTGTGAAAGTTCTTCCCTCAAATTTTTATCAGATAGTCCAGAAATTAATTGATCCAGTATTATAGCATCTCTGAAATCAGCATAATCACAGCCTTGTGGTAGTGACTTGAGATTTGTAACAAAATCAGTGATGGGCATTCCGTTTCCGTGGCATTTATGACAGGAATTAAATTTTTTCAGCATCTCACCAGACTGACCGTTACCGTGTTAATCACATTTTTTGAGTATTACTTCTAATTTGGTGTTGTCTTCACCTTCTAAATAATTAAAGCAATTATAGATTTTTCTGGCTTCATGCCCTCATGCTGTGAGTAGTAGTGCTATGTTTGTTGCGTCAGAGACTATGGTTAACTCATTAGCTGCGATACATATTTGGAACATCTGTTTAAACATTTCCCAGTTAAAACTTAAATTACCGGTTGTTTCCAGCTGTCATGGAACTCCAACGATTTCCATCGAATCAGGTAGTCACCAAGGACTCATTTTGCTGCGAAGTCTTCCACAGTCGAATGTCTGACCTGAATGTTCTTCTCTTGTTGTCTAACCTTATCTAAATAGTTCTTTTAAAGCCAAATGCCTGGTACCATGTTTTGTTACCTGTGTGGTAGGTAACTCGTGATACTCAATCCTTGGTTGATGGTGAGGTCTTCTGAACCTTGATGAAGAAGACTCAAACTCATCCAGCAACAACAAAGGTTTATTGAGTAACTATAACAACAAGTGCATGCGTTCTTTAACATTGATACTAGTGATAAGATTAACAAGATCTAACTACAATAACGATAACTAACTCTAGCGTGCGACAGGTAAGTGTGGGGCCTGTGGGGGGCGGAGAGAGGATCAAGCACCACGGGCGTGCTCGTGAGGGGACTGGCCCGTGATCGGTGCCCACCGATCGTCGGGCCGGCGCCTCTAAGAGACGCACTCTTTCCCCTCCGCCGCCCCGCAAGATCAAGCCGCCGCGCCTTGCGGGGCAGCGGAGGGGAAGACGGCAACTGCGCATGCGCGGGTTGGAGCCAGCCAACCTGCGCATGCGCGTCTGACGTCACTTAGGCGCTGCCGGCCGCGTCATTCTTGGCGCGCCGGCCGAATTTCCCGCAACACTGCTCCTAGCCCCGCTTGGGGGGGGGGGTGGGGGGTGGGGGGGAGTATAGGGGGCGAGGAGTAGCCTCCGACGCCGGAGTAAAAGACTCCGGGTTTCACTCCGGCGTCGGCACTCAGTCTCCCTTTGGGAGAATTTCGCCCACCGTACTCACATGTAACTTGCAGTAATTTCAGATTGGTTATGTTTAAAGACTGCTCTTATCTAAGAAGAGTGTTATGCTAATTTGTTCCAGTTGACAATAGCAATTGATTAAATGGAAAACGAAGACTGTGACTATCTTCTTTGTCGTTCTGCACCAGACAAAATAGTACCATCAAATTGGTAGCTTCATAAATATTATATTAGTCTAATGTATCAGGAGAGATATTGTAGACACTTTAAAATTACTTTCTTTTCAAAATCTGTTATATAGATTCCAGTGATACTTATGAATATGGACAAACCAAATGTTTCATATATAATTCCCAGATATTAGGGTGGCATGGTGATACAGTGGTTAGCCCTGCTGCCTCACAGCTTCAGGGTCCCGGGTTCAATTCTAGCCTTGGGTGACTGTCCATGTGGAGTTTGCATGTTCTCCCCATGTCTGCGTGGGTTTCCTCTGTGTGTTACGGTTTCCTCCCACAGTCAAAAGATGTGCAGGTTAGGTGGATTGGCCATGCTAAATTGTCCCTTGGTATCCAAAGATATGCAGGGTAGGGGGGGTTATGGGGGTAGGGCAGGAGAAGTGGGTCTAGGCAGGGTGCTCTTTCGGAGGATTGGTGTGAACTCGATGGTCTCCTTCTTCACTGTAGGTATTCTATGGTTCCATATTAAAGAGGATGGATAAGAACAATGCGCATGAACCCCAAAGCTGGCAGATGGTGGTCTTGGTGATCTTAATCTTAATGGGAAGGCCCCATTAACATAAAACTACTGGGAGCTCTGCCCTGATACTCAGCCAGATCTACTTGCTGCTCCGTGTGTAGGAGTGGGGATTTATTGTCAGGAGCTTAAGTTGGGGACCCATGCAAATTGGTGGGAAGAGGAATCTGTAGGCGATTGGTGGGTGGGACATTTTATTTCAATCAAGAATGATAGTTGGAGGTTTGGGGGTCCAAGGACCCCTTGCAGGGCCCGGAGTGAGCACGCCTGCTCCACAAGTAGTTCTGGTAGGAAGTAAATATACAAATCCTAAACTGGCCTCATTTGCCCATTCAGCATTTCCCATAATGGTTCTTGAGTTAAGCCTCAGGTAGAATGGAGCTCCATCAATCTATTAGTTAAGAGTACTTTTCACCTGAGATGATGTCATCAAGCTATGGCATTTGAATGTGAGGTAAACCTCTTCCAAACCAGCACTGTGATCCTTGGCTGACTTGACAGTGGGCACTGGATAGGAATGCAGCAATCTCAGGCAGAGGACAGACTGGCTTGATCCTCGTCCCATTCACTATTCACATTGGATGAGGACGATTAAAATTGAGGCCAATGCTTTAGCTGCCAGGGACCAAAACACTAAAGGAACTAATTGGTGAATGGGAAAGATTGATGGAAACAATGCAAATTTACACTTTTCTGGGTGAATTACCTCATACTCCTCATTTGCTATCAATCCCAACTAATATAGTGTTAAATGATGCCTCAGAAGCTTACTGATTTCCAGAGGGTATCTTATGATTGCTAATACGTCACAGCAGCAGGAAGAGAAATGTGGAGGCTCAGGGTAAGGGGGTGGCAATTATCCTTTCCAGAATATTTTACACATCCAGACTGATATTCTGCATTAACAGATGGATTGGCCCCAATATTTACTGAGACACCCTCAGGGTACATGGGAGACACAGAGTTTTCCCGCAAACCCTGACGTTTTAACTCCACGGTATCTTTGAATATTTCATGTCAGTATTCCCACCTGACAGCCAGCTATGCAGGTTCAGGGTGATTTGAGTTTGGATTTGACATTTTTAACATTGTAACTTTCATTGTAACGACCCAAATCTATCTGTTTTTGAGGATTTCAAATACCAACTCACCCTCCCTTGCATTATATGCTATTTCAGCAGGGTAATTTTCATCCAGGGCTTTTTCAGTTTAAAATGTTAGAAAAATATCTGGAAGCCCCAAAATGAAATGCACAATTTGAAGGAAATCAAAATATTTACAAGTTGAATTTTAGCTCAAATATCACAACAAGTTAATGGAATTCATGACGGAAATCAAACCTGTTGTTAAATGTCGAAATCAGCACAATAATGGAACATGGAATGGAATCGAATTGACTTTTGGCAAGCAACTTTATAATTTTCCATATTTTGTGAATGCAGGCACAGCTGCAGTAGAACGATTTTATACAATTACATAGTTCCATTTGGATGAATTGGATGTCTCAAATCCAGCTACCTGAGATTGTTGTCCACAATCTGGCCATTTTTATAAGTTGCCAAATGAATGGAACAACTTACCCGAGCAATTTGACTTGATGTCGCACTGGCGTCATGGCACATGATCGTTGGCTCATGTCCTGGTCTTTTCGCATGCCTGCAGCTGTTGCTGGACTGAACTTCCTTGGAGGTCAATCTAACTGTAGAGAAAGAAAGGTGTTTACTTTGAACCTTTCGACAGAGTCCATCAGGCAAGAGAGACAAATCAGTGCTTTGACACTCCAGTCTCATGACCAAACCAAAACTAATTTAGAGACAGTCTCATACAGAAGAGGCTCTACCAATCAGCATAGATGACCAGCTGAGAGCCTGCCAAAGTAAACAGCTCATTAACCGACAGCCAAGTCCATCAAAATGAGTCATCACCAATGTCAGCACATCCGGCTGGATTCCGTTTTTAAAAAATTAACGGTGGTGTCCATCTTAAAGGCATAGGTGACTTTTTGTCCAGGTACAAACATTATAAAAGCTAAAATAACCAAAAATAAAGGGAATAAGCAGGGAAAACAAGGTTTAAACAGGAAGATCCCTACACTTTCCATTCTTCCAGTTGATATTCTGCGGCAGTCAATTGGTATCATCCTCACTGCTTGCCCCATCTCCAAATTTGGTATCATTGGCAACTTTTGAAATTTTACTCTAATATCCAAGCCATTTATAGATAATCAAGAAATACAGTGTCCCTACCACTGCTAATTGGGGGTACCACAATCTACTGTTGCTCATTCTGAGTGAGTGTGCTTAACACTCAATTTGGCTCTGTTTCGTTACTTAGCTCTGGAGTCGCCAGGTATTGTTAAGATACCGCCACAAGTTTCAAGGTTAAGTTCAAAGCAATAAAACTATACACCAATTAGTAAGTTCAAACAACTGAGTTTATTATAATACAATTATAATACTACCCATGCACACACTAAGAGGATTAAACTATTCCTACCGCTAAATAAACCAATACTTATCTCAAGGGAACTGCCGGATCAGGGGACAAGGCCTCTTGCTCTACTCTGGTCTGCAGACTTCAGGTTGGTACGGGTTAAAAAGGGGTCAGGAGTGTCTATCTCCGGTAGCGATCATTGTGAGACTTACTTACTGGCGGCTGCTGTCCCAAACCTCTCCTTTCTCTCATTCAATGTCTTCTTGGCAAAAGCTGGTTTGAGATGCTGGTCCAGAGAGGAGGGCTGGTTAAGGAGGAGAGGAGGGCTGGACAAGAAGGGCAAACTAAGTGTGGAACCTGTCTTTTATAGGTCCCAGGGATCCTCGCCCCTTTGGGCAGACCCTTTTCCTGCTGGGAATCGATTGGGTCTCTTCCCAATCGATATGTTTGAATCCCCCCAATACTGACGCTGTTCCTTGGCTACTGGGCGGGCTTTCAGGTGCTTTGTTTTCGGATCCCGCTGGTGCCGGGGTGTCTGGTTTCTCACACACTGTTGCAGTTACTTCCCTATTTGTGTCCATTGTCACTGGGATCGTTCCATTACTATGTTAACTATCCCGGAGATTGCCTCATTAGTATGCGGAATGTTCGTTTTGGTGCCGTCTGCTCTCTTAGCAGACAGAATCCACATTTGCTTGGTGCAGCCTGCTGGTGCTGCAAACATTGTCCCTTTTAACCTGTAAGCTTTGCGTTCCTCCATTTTGTATTTAGGGAATGGCCAACCTCGGTGGCTACACTCCCTCCTTGTGATCCTCATGAGAAATCATGAAGGATCACCTAAGTACGGTGCCTTTGGGTCCCCTGACCTCAGCGAGTTCCATGGCTTCTATCCTTTCCTCAAAAATGGCAAAAAAATTTTAACCAACAATTTCTGATTGGCGCTATGTCAAAGGGGACATGCATTACTAATTGGAATCGGGAACCTCTAACTATCTCAATAAACTACTCTCATCTCATATTTAAACATTCTACAACATTCTAAACCCTTACTCATTCATACAACAGCATCTTTACATTTCATTTTCTGACTCGGCAGTCGAGCGCAGAACATTATAATACATCCGCAAAGTCTTTATTTACAGATCGTATCAAAATTAAATCCTTTATTATACATCAAGGGGTTGAGGGGATTGGTGGAATCCGAAAATGGGGGATTGTACCCTGTACACTGTTGAGGCAAGAGAGCGGTGGGCTCTCCTTCTCCATTTCCTCATCCTGAGGGACTGGACTATAATACATAAAACTGCAATCACCAAAAGTGATTCTATTACATACGACAAGGAGTACCATGTCAGAAATTTGGTACACCAGGTCGGGGTACTGTTACCATTGACTGGGCTGTGGGTGGTCTGGATTTGGGAGAAGTTAGCAAACGTTGTACTGTGGGAAAGGTGGTCCGCATCCACGCGCAACCACACAGATGCCACAATAGCTAAAAACATAGCAATTGGAGTGTTCTTCATCTTCTCTGTCTCTTCTCTTCTTTCCTGGGATCTTGCTGTGCTGTTCCTTCGGTTCCTTTCCGAACATCCAAAAGCTATGAAAGCAAGCATATTATCTGGTAGTGTTCAGCTTAATATCTTGACTTTAAGCATATCTGTCCTCTTGTTCCAATTTTCCCTTTATGATGGTCACCTCCATGTGACTCCCTCATTTTTTTTTTCAAAAACGGATTTAGGACCAGACATATCTTAAACCAGTGTGAGCCGTCTCGCAGAGTTTCGCAATTTACCATCCCAAATGTTCTTGGATGTAAATAGCATATGGAGTGGCGGCCGAAGGGCTACCTTAAACAAAATGAAACCAAGCTTTAGAAATGAAAGGTCGAATGAGTTGCGTATGGGCCGCGACGGGTAAGAGTTGAATGGGATCCCCGGGTAGGGCGTGCTGTGCTGTACCCGAGCTTAGCTGACCAAAGGGGTGGTCCTCAGACAGGTCGGGTCCTCAATGCCATTTCTCCACTGCCTGAGCAACCTGAAATGAACGGGCAAAAATGTCGTCATAGTGGAATTGCAGCCTTTATTCCCGGAATAGAGGGGTACCTAAAAAAAGGGGGGAGCCAAGATGCTCCTGGTGAAACATTGAGCTGGGCTCCAGACATTTCAGCTGAGCCAAGTTCTCAGAAATATCGGCGGACAAACTAACGTGCATGTGAGGTGGTCACAAGCTTTTCAGCTGAAAACCGAGTGGCCAACCTCCATATCAAACATTTAACAAACATACAAACAAACATACGTGCAGGTTCCATCAGTGGTGGCGTGGGGCTGTGAAATGCTGTTTAAATTTAAACACTGAACATTTAACAAACACATACAAACAAACATGCAACGAATATTGTACAGGTTCCATCAGAACAAAGGATACCGTAAATCACATTTGGCTGGGGGTGTAACTAGCATATGGAGTCAGTGCAGTGTGACCGAAGAAGAGAGGAAGGAGAGAAACAAAAATTAATTGGTATTGCTGAGGTATCCCTGCCATGAGAAGTGGTGGGTAAGCGTTCATAGTTTGCATGGGGCAGCTGGGACTGTGTAGCTGCTGTGGGTGGTGTTTTCTTTCATATCTGGGGGCGGATCTAGCTGGTGGTGGGGGTTTCTTGCAATCTCGGGCGAAGTGTCCTGGCTGCCTACAGTTGTAACATGACCCCTGAGGCACATAAGGCGGAGCAGGCACTCTGGTGCATTGTTCCCTTGTGTATTGTTCCCTGAGTGGGGGGGTTGGGGCTGTTGATTTCGTTGCTGCTTCGGGGGGCATTGGTGGGCTGATTCTGTTGCTGTTTCGGGGGGGCTTGACATTCTCGAGCGTAATGTCCTAACTGTCCACAGTTAAAACATTCCTGTGACTTGGTCTGCTGTGGGCTGTTCCTTCCCTCATTTACATTTGCGGGGTTTTGATGTGTTTTAACTGGATGCATGTCTGCATCTGCCTGCTCTTCCTCGGGATTTATAAATGCTGTTTTATTATGGACGGATTGCTGCCAAGCGCGGGACAATCTTTTCAAGACCCATTTTTCTTTATGGGCCTCTTCTGAGGGGTCATAATTGCTGCAGACATTCTGTCCTGCATCTGTGGCGTGGGAGATGGTGGTACGGGTCCATTTAACCATATTATCTCTGGTTAAATGTGCGCGGTGTAAATCGCCAAAAACGGCAGTGAAATGAATCCACAGCCTTCCTGCGAAGACTGTGGGATGCTCTGTCCTCTTCTGCCCACACTTATTTAGGCCTTCGACTGGGTCTCCTCTGTTGTACCCTATCGCGTCTAAAATAGCTGTATGCATCTCTTCGAGAGTGTCTCCGCCAACGTTCTGTGGGTCGGGGAGGGCCGCAACTACCGATGAGTCTAAACTCAACACTGTGAGCTTCACTTGCTCTCGCTCATCCAGGCCGTACATGGTTGCCTGTTGTTTAACTCTTGCCAAAAAATGGTGGGGTTCTGCAGTGGGGAGAAACGGGGTGATTTTCTCATACGCATCCCTTAGTTGTGTTACGGTTAAGGGGGTGGTGTAGGTGATGTCGGGTGTGCCTTCTGTGGTTGCCTTTCTTTGGGTGGTGGCTGGGTTCATAGGTGCGGGTGCTATCTGATCTGTGGGGGGTTGGGGCGCTTGCCTTTTCTGTTGCGCTGCTGGCGCACATGTTCCCTGAACATAGCGCTGCACGGTTTCGCTTAATTCCTGCCAATCTGGGGCATTTTCCTCATCTAACTGGGTCCCAAATGTCTCTTGGAACCCATTCTGCACAGAAAGCAGAGATTGCAGCTGCGCAATCTGCTTCCTACATTTCGCATGATCCACTGTGCTTTGTCTTTGCTCAGTGGTGGCAGCATGGAGTGCTCTTAAAGCTGCCTTTAGGTCAGAGCATTGCCTTTGCAGTGCCTCTACCTGCTTCTCTGAATTTTCCCTGATCAGAACTGCGCGCTGCACATCCTGATAGACTTTCTCATACTGGGTTTGGGAACTGCTCAGATGGGCTAGACAAGACTGATGTGCCCTTTTGGCATCATCCACCTCTCTATCCTTCTCTGCCAACTTCCTTCTTAATTCTAGATTCTCCTTTTCGATGTCCCTGACATCCATTTTGCTCATCCTATTCATCTCTTTTAATTCTTTGCGGAGCGTCCGAACGACTTCCTCTGTGCCTCGCAATTGTGCTAAGCAGGACACAATTGCCATCGGCTTGCGTGCTTTTCCTAAACTCTTTTTATGAATTTGAGATAGGTTCTCCCACCAAGTATGTCCTATACTCCCGGGACCTGTCTCCTCATTCAAACGAAACTCACTCCAAAGGAGCCATTCTTTCCCTTTGAGGTACTTCCTGAGTTCCAGCTCCCATACGGGACACTGGCCTACTCTGCTACTGTTGGTCGCTGCGACCACAAACTGCTCTGGGTTCATTTTTTTTTTTATAAATGTTTTTATTCAGTTTTCATATTTTATATTGAACAAATTACAAATTGTTAGGAGAGAGAGAAAAAAAAACAAACAAACACGCAAAAATTAACATACATATTTACAGGTAAGCATCTTCGTAGTAGTAACTGCGCCCCCCCCCCCCCCCCCCCCCCCCCTCAACATGTTTATTTAGTTTGGTTTTGGGCCTTAGCTAGCCATCGAACCCCCGTAACGAACCTGTAGCCCCCCCCTCCCGCTACCTTCCCCCGACTATTCTTCCTCTTGTACATTGGCCACAAATAGGTCCCGGAACAGTTGCATGAATGGCTCCCACGTTCTGTGGAAGCCGTCGTCCGACCCTCGGATGGCAAATTTGATTTTCTCCATTTGGAGAGATTCCGAGAGGTCGGACAGCCAGTCCGCAGCTCTGGGCGGTGCTGCTGACCGCCAGCCAAACAGGATTCTACGGCGGGCGATCAGGGAGGCAAAGGCAAGGGCGTCCGCCCTCCTCCCCAGGAATAGATCTGGCTGTTCTGAAACCCCGAAGACCGCCACTATCGGGCATGGCTCCACCCTCACTCCCACCACTTTGGACATAACCTCAAAGAAGGCTGTCCAGTACTCCACGAGTCTGGGGCAAGACCAGAACAAGTGGGCGTGGTTGGCCGGGCCTCTTTGGCACCGTTCACATCTGTCTTCCACCTCCGGGAAGAACCTACTCATACGGGTTCTTGTTAAGTGGGCTCTATGTACCACTTTTAGTTGCGTCAGGCTGAGCCTTGCGCACGTGGAGGTGGAGTTGACCCTATGCAGTGCTTCGCTCCAGAGTCCCCACCCTATCTCCATCCCCAGGTCGTCCTCCCATTTCCTCCTTGTTGCGTCCAGTACGGTGTCGTCCCTATCTACCAGTCGGTCATACATGTCACTACAGTTCCCTTTCTCTAGGATACTTGCGTCCAGTAGGTCTTCCAGTAGTGTCTGTCGTGGCGGTTGTGGGTACGTCCTTGTCTCCTTTCGTAGGAAGTTTTTGAGCTGCAGGTACCGTAGCTCGTTCCCCCCAGCTAGCTGAAATTTCTCTGTCAGTTCGTCCAGTGTTGCGATCCTGTCGTCCGTGTATAGGTCCCTGACTGTCAGTGTCCCCCCGTCCTGCCTCCACCTTTTGAAGGTGGCGTCGGTCAGTGCTGGTTTGAACCTATGGTTGTTGCAGATGGGAGCCCTGTTCGACATTTTGGTCAGGCCAAGTTGCTGCCGCAGTTGGTTCCAGGATTGGAGGGTGGCTGTCACCACTGGGCTGCTGGAGTGTTTTTTGGGTGGGGATGGGAGTGCTGCCGTGGCGAGGGCCCGGAGGGAGGTTCCCATGCAGGAGGCCTCCTCCGCACGCACCCACTCAGCTTCTGGCTCCTGGATCCATCCCCTTACTTGCTCGGCTGTTGCTGCCCAGTGGTAGAATTGTAGATTCGGGAGGGCTAACCCTCCCCTGGTTTTTGTTTTTTGTAAGACCTTCTTTGGGATCCTAGCATTTTTACCCCCCCATACGAACGCCATGATGAGTTTGTCCAGCGCTTTGAAAAAGGCCTTGGGGATGTAGATCGGAATGGATCTAAACAGGAAGAGGAACCTGGGCAGTACGTTCATTTTGATCGTCTGAACTCTCCCCGCGAGGGAGAGCGGGAGTGTGTTCCATCTTTGCAGGTCCTTTTTAACTTCCTCCATCAGGCTGGTGAGGTTCCATTTGTGGATCCCTTTCCAGTCATGGGCTATTTGGATCCCCAGGTAGCGGAATTTATGTCGGGCTTGTTTGAACGGCAGCCCCTTTAGTGCTGCCCCCCACCCCCCCCCTTGCGGGTGTAATGGGAAGATCTCACTTTTGCTCATGTTGAGTTTGTAGCCCGAGAAGGCTCCAAACTCTTTCAGGAGCGCGATGATTCCGTCCATGCTGCTTTGTGGGTCCGAGATATAGAGGAGCAGATCATCCGCATAGAGTGAGACTCTGTGCTCTCTACCTCCCCTTCGGATCCCCCTCCAATTTTTTGCTGCCCTGAGCGCGATTGCTAGCGGTTCAATTGCTAGTGCGAACAGCAGCGGGGACAGTGGGCATCCTTGTCTGGTGCCCCTGTGCAGCTGGAAGTATTGGGAGTTGGTATTGTTGGTCTGTACACTCGCCATGGGAGCGTTGTACAGGAGCTTTACCCAAGCGGTGAACCCTGTTCCAAGCCCGAACCGCTCCAGTATCTCTATGAGGTATTTCCACTCGACTCTGTCGAAGGCCTTTTCTGCGTCCAGGGAGACGATCACCTCTTGTGTTCTCTCCCCGGAGGGGGTCATTATCACGTTCAGCAGGCGCCTGATGTTCGCGGTAAGCTGTCTACCTTTGACAAAGCCCGTCTGGTCCTCTGTGACCACCTCAGGTACACAGTCTTCTAGCCTTTTGGCTAGGATTTTGGCCAGTATTTTGGCGTCTGCATTCAGCAGAGATATGGGTCTGTATGACCCACATTCCGTTGGGTCTTTGTCTTTCTTAGGTATCAGCGAGATTGAGGCCTGTGCTAACGTGGGTGGCAACGTGCCCCTAGCTAGCGAGTCTGTGAACATCTCCCGCAGGTGCGGGGCCAGCGCTGTCGCAAATTTTTTGTAGAGGTCCGCCGGGAATCCATCTGGTCCCGGTGCCTTCCCCGCCTGCATGGAGCTAATGCTGTCCATGATCTCTCCCAGTGCTAGTGGTGCTTCCAGATCCCGTTTTCTGCCCTCTCCCACAACTGGTATGTTCAGTCCGTCAAGAAACCGGTTCATCCCAGCCTTCCCCGTTGGGGGCTCTGAGGTGTACAGCTCTTGGTAGAAGGCCTTGAAGGTTTTGTTAATCCTCTCTGGTTCTGTTTCCAACGTGCCTCTGGTATCTCTGATTTGCGCAATTTCTCTGCTGGCTGCCTGCTTTCTCAGCTGGTGTGCCAACAGGCGGCTGGCTTTGTCTCCGTGTTCGTATAGGGCCCCGCGTGCCTGGCGGAGTTGGTGTACTGCTTTCCTGGTGGAGAGCAGGTCAAAGTTCCTTTGTAATTCTTTTCTCTCCGCCAGGAGTTCTACAGTCGGGGCCTCGGAGTATTTATGGTCTACCTCCAGTATGGAGTCGACCAGCTTCTGCCTAGCCACCCTTTCCTCCCTATCTCTTTGCGCTTTGTAGGCTATGATTTCCCCTCTTAGTACGGCCTTAAGCGCTTCCCAGAACGTGGAGGGTGAGACCTCCCCGTTTTGGTTGATCTCAGTGTACTCCGCTATGGCCTGCGCTATCCTTTCGCTGAAGGCCTTGTCAGCTAGTAAGGCACCGTCCAACCTCCATTTGGGGCGCTGGGCCCTTCCCGTCTCTAGCCGCACATCCATGTAGTGTGGAGCGTGGTCTGATATCACAATTGCGGAGTATTCCACCTTGTCTATCCCTGGAAGCACCGTTTTCCCACCACAAAGAAGTCAATTCTGGTGTACACGTTGTGTACTGGGGAGAAGAAAGAGAATTCTTTCTCCCCCGGGTGGGCGAATCTCCAGGGGTCTACTGCTCCCATCTGCTCCATATAGTGGCTGAGTTCCCTTGCCATGTTTGAGGTTTTCCCCGTTCTGGGGTTTGATCTGTCCGTCGTTGGGTCCTGTACACAGTTGAAGTCCCCCCCCATGATTAGTCGGTGCGTCGCTATGTCCGGGATTTCTGCCATGGTCTTTTGGATGAAGCTCGTGTCGTCCCTGTTGGGCGCGTACACGTTAACTAGATCTACCGGCGCCCCATCCAGGGCCCCGCTGACCATGACATACCGTCCTCCTGGGTCCGTAACCGTCTTTGTCGCCCTAAACATTGTCCTCTTGCCAATCAGGATCGCCACCCCCCTGGCCCTTGCCCCATAACAGGAATGATAGGTTTGTCCCACCCAGCCCTTTCTTACCCGCAGTTGGTCCCGCTCCCTCAAGTGCGTCTCTTGGAGGAAGACTATGTCGGCCCTCATGTTTCTAAGGTGGGTGAGGACTCTAGATCTCTTCACTGGGCCGTTAAGTCCCCTTACGTTCCAGGTGACTATTCTGGTGGGGGGCTTCTGCCCCCTTGCTCCTGTGGGGTTAACCATATTTGTCCGGTGGACGCGCCCCTGCCCTCTGGGGTTTCCCTTTGTTAGGGGGCCGTCCAGGATGTCCACTATCACTGCTCTCCCCATGCGGTCGGGTCCCTGCGCTCCGGGGTTCCCCCTTGTCCCGGGGACACCCGCCATGGCCGTCCACTGTGTGTCCGCCACGCGGGTAGTCCCCTGCACTCCGGGGGGCCCCTTCACCCACAGACCGTACTGGGTGGGTGCTTGCAGCAGTTCCCTGTTTCGAGCCCTTGTCTGTGGCACTTTGTGGCCCTGTTCCCTTACTGGCCTCTTTTGTCCCTTCGTCCCTGCATTTCCCCTCCCTGGTCTCTCGCCCCCCGAGTGCCCCCCCCCCCCCCCCCCACTCTATCCCTTTCGGGGATACCCCTGTATTTCCCTCCATTGCCCCTCTCTCCCCCATTCCTGTCCCCATTTGCTCTCCCACCTTTGATGGGTGATCCCCCCCCTCCCCTGCCTGGCGCCTTCCCCCCTGTTGGGGGTGCGCTGCGGCCCTGCTCTGTTGCGCGCCCCCTTCGCTAGCTTTCCTGCTAGCATGGTGGCTCCCCTCTCGGAGGTTGCTGTCCCGCTTCCCCTCTCCCCTCTCCAGTACTCCCGTTCCCTCGTGCCGGGGCCTGGCCTCCCACCTGGAGCGGGCCCTTGGGCATTGGGTTGTTTTCCGTTCTGGGTGTTCCTGCCAGGGGGGAGGGGGCTGGCTTTGCCTCGCCCCTCCCCACCCCCCCGTCGGCATGACGTATCTTCTTGCCATGGGCCCCTCGTCCCTACTTCCCATGGCGTTTTTCCAGCCCGTGCTCCTCGACGAATCTATTCGCCTCGGCAGGGGCTGTGAAGAAATATTCCTTGTGTTGGTATGTGACCCAGAGTTTTGCTGGGTACAGCATACCAAAACGTACTTTGTTCTTATAGAGAGCTGCTTTCGCTCTGTTGAACTCCGCCCGTCTCTTAGCTATGTCCGCTCCAAAATCCTCGTAGATTCGGATGGCGTGCCCGTCCCAATTGCAGGCTCTATTCTCCTTGGCCCAGCGCAGGATTGTCTCCCTATCCCGGTACCGGTACAGTCTGGCTATGACTGCTCTCGGTTTTTCCCCTTCCTTGGGCTTCGGGCGCAGTGACCGATGAGCTCTGTCCATTTCCGGTGGGGTGGGAAAAGTTTCCCGCCCCACTAAGGAGCCCAGCATCGCAGCCACGAATGTTGTGGGATTTCTACCCTCTATCCCCTCTGGCAGGCCCACTATCTTAATATTTTGCCTTCTCGAGCTGATCTCCTGGTCGTCTACCCTGCCCTTCAGGCTCCCCTGTGTTGCACTCAGTTTCACCATTCCCCTCTCCAGGGACATGCCCCGGTCGCTCGCGTCAGTCGCTGCCTTCTCCAGCTCTTTAATGGTTGACCCCTGGGCTTCCAGTATCTTCCCTTGGGCATCCACTTTCTTCTCCAATCTGGTCAGAACCTGCTGCACCCCTGACATGGCCCTGGTCACTGCTGCCTGTGCTGCTGCCTCTGCGTCTGCTTTTAACTCTGCCTTGATTGCCTGCAGCTGCTCCCTCACCACCTCGGCAAAGGCTTCCTTCCAATTCACGCCCCCCTCTAACCCCAGGGGAGAGGTTGCCCGCCCGTCCAGCTCTTCTGGATGCGGCGAAACATCCTTCCCGCCGCTTCGCGTGTTGACTCGTTCGCCCGAGCTGGCTTGCCCTTTGCCCCGTCTACTTCCGGTGCCCCCTTTCTCTTGGCTCCCTTCTGGCACTTTTTTCTCCCCCTTCCCCTTCATCTTTTCTTCTCTCCTTGTTCTTCTTTTCCCCCTTTTCCGCACCCTATTTTTATTTTATTTATTATTATATATCTATATATGTATATATATATATATATATATATATATTTTTTTTTAAATTTATTTCCCCTACCCCTTTTCTCTTTACCAGTTTTCTTTTGGGAAGAACAGAAATACAAGTCTCTTTTTTCTTTTGTCTTCTCTCCCCACTCAACCAGGAGAGAGAGAGAGAGAGTCCCTTTGTCTCTTTGTCCTTGCCACGTGGTGGTCACTGCAGTTGGGGGGGGGGGGGAGGGGCGAGTGGGCCGGTGGTCGCTGCCGGTTGGGGGGGGGTGTCCCCGCTGCTGGCTGGGGGGGGGGTGTCCCCGCTGCTGGCTGGGGGGGGGGTGTCCCCGCTGCTGGCTGGGGGGGGGGTGTCCCCGCTGCTGGCTGGGGGGGGGTGGGGGTGTCCCCGCTGCTGGCTGGGGGGGGGGTGTCCCCGCTGCTGGCTGGGGGGGGGGGGGGGGGGGGTGGTGTCCCCGCTGCTGGCTGGGGGGGGGTGTCCCCGCTGCTGGCTGGGGGGGGGGTGTCCCCGCTGCTGGTTGGGAGGGGGGGGGGTCCCGCTGCTGCTGGTTGGGAGGGGGGGGGGGTCCCGCTGCTGGTTGGGAGGGGGGGGAGAGAGAAGAGGGGCCGCCGCCGCCGCACCGCTCCTGGCCCGCGTGGGGGGGGGGGAAGAGAAGAGGGGCCGCCGCCGCCACACCGCTCCTGGCCCGCGTGGGGGGGGGGGGAGGGGTTGGACCTGCTGCTGTTGGGCCCGCCTGTCGCTGCCTCTCCTCTGCCGTCGCTGTCGCCGCTCCGCTGCCGCTTCTCCGCTCCGGCTCCTCCGCTGCCGCTCCGGCTCCTCCGCTCCGGCTCCTCCGCTGCCGCTCCGGCTCCTCCGCTCCTCCGCTCCGGCTCCTCCGCTCCTCCGCTCCGGCTCCTCCGCTGCCGCTCCGGCTCCTCCGCTGCCGCTCCGGCTCCTCTGCCGGCGCTCCTCCTCCACCGTCCGGCCTGTCGGGGGGGGGGGGGGGGGGGTTGTTCTCCTTGTCTGGCGCTTGCGGGAGCCCCTCTCCCTGCGACCTCCTCGCTCGCCGCCCGGAAGTCGAAAATCCTCTGGGTTCATGAGGCGTTCCATTGCCTGCATGGCCATTTCCTCTTATGCTCTCTTTAATTTGGAACGAGGGATAATAAGGCAATGCTTTTAAAATACGGGTATGGCTTTCGCTATGTTCCGACTTATAAAACTCCCGACAGTGTGTCGCCACAAAAATCTCTCGGTTTAACCTTACAACCCTGTTAGTTACGCATGCAAAAACACACTTCCGAATTATGATTATTGATTTGAACTCCTTGACCACTTGTGGTTTTTCCTTTTCCCAATTGGATTTCTGATTCAAATTTCTGGGTTCTCTCGGAGTGGGGGGGGGGGGGGGGGGGGGGGCACTTCTAATCGAGTCCCGTCTAGGAGTCGCCACTAAATGTTGCTCGTTCTGGGTTAGTGTGCTTAACACTCAATTTGGCTCTGTTTCGTTACTTAGCTCTGGAGTCGCCAGGTATCGTTAAGATACCGCCACAAGTTTCAAGGTTAAGTTCAAAGCAATGAAACCATACACCAATTAGTAAGTTCAAACAACTGAGTTTATTATAATACAATTATAATATTACCCATGCACATGCTAAGAGGATTAAACTATTCCTACCGCTAAATAAACCAATACTTATCTCAAGGGAACTGCCGGATCAGGGGACAAGGCCTCTTGCTCTGCTCTGGTCTGCAGACTTCAGGTTGGTACGGGTTATAAAGGGGTCAGGAGTGTCTATCTCTGGTAGCGATCGTTGTGTGACTTACTTACTGGCGGCTGCTGTCCCAAACCTCTCCTTTCTCTCGTTCAATGTCTTCTTGGCAAAAGCTGGTTGAGATGCTGGTCCAGAGAGGAGGGCTGGTTAAGGAGGAGAGGAGGGCTGGACAAGAAGGGCAAACTAAGTGTGGAACCTGTCTTTTATAGGTCCCAGGGATCCGCGCCCCTTTGGGCGGACCCTTTTCCTTCTGGGAATCGATTGGGTCTCTTCCCAATCGATATGTTTGAATCCCCCCAATACTGACGCTGTTCCTTGGCTACTGGGCGGGCTTTCAGGTGCTTTGTTTTCGGACCCCGCTGGTGCCGGGGTGTCTGGTTTCCCATACACTGTTGCAGTTACTTCCCTATTTGTGTCCATTGTCACTGGGATCGTTCCATTACTATGTTGACTATCCCGGAGATTGCCTCATTAGTATGCGGAATGTTCGTTTCGGTGCCGTCTGCTCTCTTAACGGACAGAATCCACATTTGCTTGGTGCAGCCTGCTGGTGCTGCAAATATTGTCCATTTTAACCTGTAAGCTTTGCGTTTCTCCATTTTGTATTTAGGGAATGGCCAACTTCGGTGGCTACACTACCATCCTCCAGTCTGAAAAATAAACATTCACCATGGCTTGCTGCTTTTAAGGCAATTTTCAAAAATCAAGCTGGCACTGGCCTTTCATGTGGTACGTTTTCATACGTTATCTTAAATCCCATATGGACAACTTCCAGTGAATTCCATTCATCAATCTTCCCTGTTACTCAACAAACTGTTCAATTAGATTAGTCAAATATAATTGCCTTTACAAATCTGTACCGCCTCTTCTTTATTAATTCAAATTAAATTCTAAATCAAAACACCAGTCTGTCGGCATCTGTACTTAAGATTATTAACTCCTCAGTGTCAGGTTGAGAAATCTGCCTGGCATTAAGTTAGCTGTAGCATTGTAGTGGGATTCACAGGCTGATCAAAGACTGACAGGGACTGAGACCTCAACACTCCATCTGCCCCCCCCCCCCCCCCCAAAGATTCCAGATTGGTGGGGCAAATAAGCAAAATGCTTGCCAACAGATGTTTATTTCCTGATCTAAATGGCAAGCAAAGCAGGTGGAGCTTACTTCAAGGTACTGTTTTTCCTGTTGCTCAATATTTATACCAATGACCAGCTCATTCATCCACTTGCCAGAAGTTTCCTCTATGCTGACGACCTGCGCACAGCTCCTCAGGACCAATCTATCTGATATGCTGGACCAGTCCCTTGGCGATGCATATCACTGAGCTTGCTATGTTCTTCTTCTATTCGATGTAAATGTACCAATCATATGACAAGTATTGATGAAACAATAAGTTGGCTTCCTTATTTGAAGATAAGTTTTGTCATGACGCAATATATTCTGAACATCAGACTTATTCTTTTTTCTAATTTAGAGTACCCAATTCATTTTTTCGAATTAAGGGGCAATTTAGTGTGGCCAATCCACCTACCCTGCACATTTTTGGGTTGTGGAGGCGAAGTCCACGCAGACACGGGGGAGAATGCGCAAACTCCACATGGAAAGTGACCCAGAGCCAGGATCGAACCTGGGACCTCGTCGTCATGAGACAGCAATGCTAACCACTGCGCCACCATTCTGCCCCATCAGACTAATTCTTATATTTAAAAAAGACTGACCACAAACAGCAACAGAAAGTTGGCTGCCTGACGATGACCTGACTTCTCTTACTGGCTTTCTCAAACTTATTTAAGCGGGTAATGTGCCTGCAGGCTGGTATTTCTCCATTCATCATTGGATGAAAGTTATATTAAGATTACAATGGACAAAGCAGACTTGTGGTCCTCATTAACCTCTCTTCCAGAAAGAGCCAGCAATAAACAGGTTGAAGTAGAGGGGCAGCTTCTTACTTAACTGTCCAGCCAGTTCCTTGATTGTAACTCCAGCAGTTGCTGCCCTACTGCATGGGCAACATCTACAGATGAAGACACACAAGTTGCCCGGCCAGGAGCCTGAGAAATATGGCCTACTTGGCTTATGTTCAAGCATCTTAAGGCTGGTGTGAGCTGCTGCAAAGTCCTGATGCAGAAGTGAGGATACAGCCAAATGAATTTTCCTGATTGCTACTGTCGAGAGGCATCTCAAATGAAGAACCACCTCCTAAAAAAAACCTCTATTGCTAGAACCATGCATTCCGAAGATCTGAAGGTCTTCAAATCATAGCCTGTGTGGAGCAATGGCGAGGGAAGTTGTAGAGACACAACAGAAAGAGTGCATCTTGAGACATATGCAAATTAATGGAACCTTGATTTAAACTTTTTATGAAGTACAAGAACTTGAAGTTCACAAAGACCAAGATTCTGATTGAGGTGAATATGTCAGGGCAAAAAAGGTCAAGTGACTCCACTTATGTTGCTGAAGAAATCAAGATTAAGAAAAACTCTGCTAACGGTCTTGAAATAATGAAATGTGAAAAATGAAATGAAAATCGCTTATTGTCACGAGTAGGCTTCAATGAAGTTACTGTGAAAAACCCCTAGTCGCCACATACCGGCGCCTGTTCGGGGAGGCTGGTACGGGAATCGAACCGTGCTGCTGGCCTGCTTAGTCTGCTTTAAAAGCCAGCGATTTAGCCCAGTGAGCTAAACCAGCCCCTGTAATGATAAAGCTGCAGTCAGCGAAATAATGAGTCTCATAATAAGGACAGGATTAAATGATACAAGAACAAAATCTATTCTCAGGCAAGATTAGACAAGAAAGATAACTTTTCTTATAGAATAGTACTGATGTGCAGTCGGGTCCCAGAGAAGGTTCTGGATCAATTTGTATCTTTAAAAAGGAGCTGGATTATTTTTTGTAATGAATGGAGTCTGAAGGATATAAAACAAAAACAGATCTGACAGCATCTGTGGAGAGAGAAGGGAGCTCAAGTTTTGACTCTGGATGACTCTTTCTCAAAACTAGAGAGAGCTTAAAATAGGATGAGATTGAGTCTCTTGTGGAGCGGGGGTGCAGGGTGGGGGTGGAGCAGTGGAGCTGGATAGACGGCCAGCAATGTGTGGAGATTGACAAAGATGCCGTGGACAAAAAGACAAAGGGAATGCAAATGGTGGTGTGAAAACTGTAGCCAAGCTAGCTATGGGAGTCTTATAATGGATATTACTAGACAGTCTATCCCCAGAAATGGAGATAGAGAAGTCAAGGAGATAGAGAGGTCTTCACAGCCCACATCTGTAAGGACTCCATCCCATCCTCTCAGTTTCTTCATCTCCATCGCATCTGTTCCGATGATGCCACTTTCCAAAACGGTGTTGTTGACATGTCTTCCTTTTCCTTAATCGTGGTTTCGCACTGTGGTTGACAGGGCTCTCAATCGTGTCCGACCCAGCTCCCACACCTCTTTCCTCACTCATCCCCCTCCCTCCCAGAACCAGTATGGGGTCCTCCTTGTCCTCACTTTTCACCCCACCAGCCTCCGCATTCAAAGGATCATCCTCCACTAATTCCGCCAACTCCAGCATGCTACCACCACCAAACACATCTTTCCCTCACTCCCACTGTGAGCATTCCGCAGGGATTATTCTCTCTGGGATACTCTTGTCCACTCCTCCATCACCCCAAAAATGTCACCCTCTTTCCATGGCACCTTTCCTTGGAATCGCAGAAGGTGCAACACTTGTCCCTTTACCTCCTCCCTGCTTACCATCCAAGCATCTACACAATTTTCAGGAGAGACAGCGCTTTACGTGCACCTCCGTCAATCTGGTCTATTGCATTCCCTGCTACCAATGTGGCCTACTCTACATTGGAAAGATGGAATGCAGACTGGGTGACTACTTTGCAGAACACTTTTGGTCCCTCTGCAAGCAGGACCCAGACCTTTCTGCTATTTTAACTCACCTTTGTGATCTCATGTCCACATGTCCGTCCCTGGCCTGTTGCAATGTTGCAATGAAGCCCAATGCAAACTGGAGGAACAGCACCTCATCTTCCGATTAGGCACGTTACAGCCTTCTAGACATGGCATTGAGTTCAACAACTTCTGGCTGTGAATTCTTGCCACCACCCTCACCCCATTTTTATTTCTATAAATATATTTTACTTTTTCCATCAATCTGTTTTTCCCTCCCCATTGTCTTCCCTCCCCCCACCCCATCACACTAGGGCCACATGTTCCCTGTTCCAAGCTGTCCTCTGACACATTGCTCACCTTTGTTCTGCCATTTACACATTCTGATTTCTTAAAGTGCCACCAACAACACCCTTTTTCATCATTAGCACCTCCATATATATTCCCTTTTCCTTTTAGGCCAGAACATCTTTGTCCATCGAAACCTATCGCTGGTCCTCTATCCAATCTCACTGTTCCAACTGCACCTCCCCACACACCCCCGTCCCGCCAACAACAGTGTAAACCTCATCCTATTTCCAGTCCTTTTTAGCTTCATCCAGACTTTAAACATTGGCCGGGATTCTCCGAAAATGGGGCAATGTCCCCACGCACGCCGGAAAACGGGCGCAATTCACGCCAGATTTTTTTCAAAACGTCCGGAGTGATTCTCTGACCTCAACGGGGATAGCAGGGCCCCGGCGTGCGCTGCGCAGCTCCTGCTGCAAATAGGCCTTCAAAAATAATGGCCTGAGCTTACTTTCTCATCTACTTCTAAGATTCCAGTTGAGCAGAATCCACACCCAGGCCAAATGTCACTCATTAATAAAGTTAACACTCAGTGGCTCACAGATTTACTCACAAAGTCCTTGGCGAGAAGCTTTCAGAAGTCAGCCTGATCAACACAATGGGCTAAATTCTCCGCTGTCGGGATACTCCAGTTTGTCGGCAGCCCAGGGGTTTCCCGACGGCGTGGGGCTGCCCCACAGTGGGAAACCCCATTGATCAGCCGGTGAAACGGAGAATCCCGACGGCTCGCTGCACCAGGAATCTTGTGCAGCGGGACGGAGAAACCCGCCCAACTCCTTTGCTCAGAACCCAGAGTAGAAGTCTAAAAATGAAACTAAAAACAGACACAGTGCTGAAAAAGGAAACTCAAACAGACCCAGCCCCTCCCATGAGTGACACCACAACCTGCCTAGCTGTTAACCCCTTAATCACCTTAGCAGATATTATGGATGTCTTAACCTAAATTATTTTAATAACATTACTGCAACAGACAGATAATACAATATATATAAAGATACCCCACAGTAATCACAATAACTAAGGGCGCGATTCTCCGCTCTCACGCCGGTTCAGAGAATCGCGCCCTAAGTGTCACATTGATAACAGTGTAATAAGATTTCCACAGAACATTATTTAGTAAAGTTGCATCACAGAAATTATGAACTCTATTTGTTACAATTCATGCTTCTACTTGAATTCCTTCTCTGTATTCATAGAGGGGTTGAATTTGTTGTATGATAATGATAAGGGACAGCATCCAGTTCGACACTTAAAGAATGTGCACTGATTAGATGGCCAATTTCTGAGAAAACCTCCTGTCATCTTGCTGGATTGGAATTATCTCTTGCCACTTGAAATGATGTGTGCTGCTTCAACTTGCACCACCACAGGCTTAATTGTATTCAGATTTGCAGAGTTTCCAGGCAGTATACGATCTGTCTGAAAACAACCTGGATCACTTCCCAAATATCTGAAATCCCACATACAGAACTTATTATTGGCCTTGTGGAAAGTCATAGAATCATTGAATTTACAGTGCAGAAGGAAGCATTTGGCCCATCAAGTCTGCACTGGCCCTTGGAAAGAGCACCCTACTTAAGCCCACACTTCCATCCCATCCCTGTGACCCCACCAAACCTTTCTTTTGACACTAAGGGGCAATTTAGCATGGCCAATCCCGCTAACCTGTGCATCTTTGGACTGTGGGAGGAAACCAGAACACCTGGAGGAAAACCACACAGACCAGGGAAAAAGTGAAAACAGTCACCAAAGCCAGAATTGAAACCAGGTAGCTGGCGCTGTGAGCCAGCACAGTGCCATCCTATATAGAAGAGAATTCCAAAACAATGTTTAAGTTATTTATGCCAGTCTGATATTTTGTATATTTACCAAAGTTTGCAGCATAGAATATCCTGGGATTACAATGCTGCTTCTGTGTTCAGCTGGTTAAAGTTTTTCACTTTTATTATGAGTAATAAAGTAATGAAAGGTAATAATGTAACAATAACATGTGATCTGCTTGATTAAAGTGCAGTATAAATGTGAGTTCTTCCTTTACTTTATTAGTAGCATGCTAAATATAAAACCACTCTAATAGAATATTATTTGTTTTGTATTATGGAAAGAAAAAATAATTAGTTACAATTTAAACATCATTTAACAATCCGGTGCTTAGTCATTCATTAACAACTAGACAAGAGCCTGACAAAAATAAGAACTCAGTGTTGATGATGAGAAAGAAAAGTAATTAGAACAAAAAGAGCCAATCCCAAATCTTTGCCGGGTTCATGCGCATGCATTCTTTCAGCAATGTTGGTGGATACTGATCAGGAACATAATGGATGCATTCTTCCCAGAAGTGAACAAAGTCCCCTCGTGAAATATTTAGCCGTGTGTTTCCCAGCATTTGCAGTGCCGAGAAGCACATGACTATTCAACACGACTCACGTTAAATAAGGGGCCTGAATGGCGAAGTGCAGTCGAGGCCACACATAGCCCCGTTTTTTACAATGGGGAGCTCTGCTCGTCAGAACTCCCTACTGTAGCGAGAGATCGGGACGCCATTTTAAATGGCATCCTGACCAGCCCGAATGCAATATGGGAGGGTCCCCGATCCCCCCATACACCCCCCCCCCCGCAACAACCACACTGGACAACCCAGGCTAGGTGCTCAGCTGGCACTGCCAGTGTACCCAGGAAGCACCAGGGCATCACCCTGCTGCAACAGGGAGCCTCCAATCCCCTTGGAGACCCCCACGAGTGCCCTCCCATCTGGTCCACGTTTGTGGGAGCTAGAACCAAACGGCGCTCACTCGAGGTCTCTGATGTTAAATCCCAAAGCGTCAGGTATCTTGGGAACCTACACATTATAGTAAGACTTACTGTCTTGCTCTAATACGCAGATTTGCCAAAATGCATTGAATCTCATGAGATGTTGCAAACTGGGTAGATCCCGGGGCCAGGTCTCCAGACTTTCAATGGCCAGACTGCTTTTCTGGTGCAGTGTGGCCGTAGGATCATGCCCAATAATTTTTTCCTCTCTGAACCAGAGAACTGAAGGCAATTTAAGCACCTTAACTGTTCACCCAGTTGCTGCTCGGTAACTCAGTCTAGATTGGAATGTGTGACTATTTTAGTCTACATGCCATCTATTTCTGTAACTGGCTAAGTGGGTGATGTGACCTTAATCTTTGTAGATCTGATCCTGAAATGAAATATGGAGCAAATAAATGTAGAACATCGGGCGGGGTTTAATGTTGGGGTTGGAGTCTCACCTGCTGGATGGAGAACCAGCAGGCGCTCCCTGTCGCCTCCAGTGGGGAAGACCCACCGGCATTAAATGTCCATCACAGTTCACTGGCCTTTCCTTGGATTTAGGACCCCAGGGGTGGAAATGTGCCCCCCCCCCTTCCCCCCCCACACCTCGTGAGTACTGTCAGCCAATCTGAGGCTGGAAATTCTCCATTTCCCCTCAACACTACAGGGAGTGGTGGCTGCTGCCGGTTATGCACCCATCAGAGACTTAGTTTCAGCAAGTGACTCGGGCCACAGGTGAATGAGGAAAGGATGGGGATTGCGGGTAGGTGGCTGATAGAACAGAGGGGGGGGGGGGGAGAAAGTGCAGAGGGTGGTTGTCAGTGGGATTCCCTCCTTCCAGATACTGGATCCTTCGATAATGATCTGAGTACTTTTGAATGAGGTTCCATTCCCATCCCCACCCTAGAAACTCCCAGGTGTCCCAACAGGGTTTGCTTTCCGTTTGGGTCCCTACATGATGACTCCCTCGCTTACTGACAGTTGAATATGAGCGGTGGAAATTAATTGCCTATTGAAGGGCCTCAATTATTGTTCAAGTGCGAAGTTGGCCCATGAGCCTTTCCATCCCAGACTTAATTAGGCAGAGCAGAGAAGGCAACAGGGTCCTCACCCCACAACCTCCCACCCGATTAAGTACTCCCCAAACTTGATGTCAGGGGGCATGGCATTAAATGCCACCCATTCTTTCAACCTTACTGACAAGGATGGTCTTCTGTGTCCATAACAGTCATGTGTAATTCAATTTTACACCAAGTACAAAGTGATAGTTTAGGCAGAAGAATGTTTTGTTATCATTGCATCATCAGCAACAATTACTTCCATAGGTTCCTCGCTTTCTAAACAGGAGACAAGCAAAATCTGTTCTCCCCACATCTCCGTGCATTTGCTCCGGGTGCTCCGGTTTCCTCCCACAGAGTCCCAAAAGATGTGCTGTTTGGTGAATTGGACATTCTGAATTCATCTGTGTATCCGAACATGCGCTGGAATGTGACAACTAGGGGCTTTTCACAGTAACTTCATTGTAGTGTTAATGTAAGCTAACTTATGGCACTAATAAACATTATTATTATTATAATACAGGTATTTTCAGTCATTTATATTGAATTTAAAATAGAAGACTAAGAGAACCAGAGTAGAATTTCAGGACCAACATCCAAGGTGACTTAATTCAAATGTATTTACTTGTGGCAGCACTGACAAGCCCTCATTTGTAGTTTGCCCTGAGGGGGTGGTTTGAGGCCTTCTCCTGGATCTGCTCCAGTCCTTGCGATGATTGCGCTCCCACATGATGTTGGGCAATACATTCCAGGCTACTGATCTATTGACTAGGATGTTTGTGTGTGATTTAGAATGGTGGTCACAAAAAGGTAAACAACAGCAAAGTAAACCGTTTCTATTACTTCCAATGATTTCAACATAGAAATCAGTGGCTGCAATCTCCATTTGGGAGAATTTTCTCTCACCGGAGGTGAATTGCAACCAGTTTACGATTCCCCCAGGAGCTTAATATAGTAAACAATTCAGTGTTCCATGCCATGCAAATTTATGCTTGGCGTGGAATACGAGGGATTCCCAGGGAATCCCGCTATCTTGAGTGAGCGGGCTGCGAGCTAGATCCCATGGCTGGCCACCCCCCTGCCACCTTACACTGCAAGTTGGCCCCAAACGCCCCCTCTCCTATCTCAAATCGACCCCAAATCGCCCCCCCCCCCCACCACAAATTCCAATCACTCAAGCGTGTGATTTCACTGCACTTATCTCTCTTTGCAATGGTCAATTTTTACGAACTTTGGGGTTTCACCATTTAGGCCACTGAACCGTGAAGGGAGATGAATGAGTCAAAGCTGCAGATGGTTTGTAGAAACTGTCAATCACAGATCACTGCTAGAATGGATAACTTGCAGCTGATGGATCTGTGGGAACTAGATTCAGGTCATGGTTGTCCTCCTTCGAGGAATGGGCACATAGAGCTACAGTTATAATTCCTCTCACTGCCCCTGCTGGACAGCTTTCTAGCTTCCAGACAGGGGTCTCTTTTCTGGGGATGGAGGGGGGAGTGGTCTGTGTGGGGCAGGTCTGGGCGTCCCTTTCGGCAGGCCGTCCCTGCGGAGGCTCCCCCTATTACAGGGGTCCCCGGGGGAACTCCTGTTACAGGGGTCCAGGGGGGGAGAGGGTGTCGGGAGATCGGGTAGAGGAGGCATGGGCAGGCAGTGCATTGTTGCTTTGGGTTGGCTCTTGGATGGGTTCGATAGTCTCGAACAGTGTGGTCCTGGTGTGGTGGACCTTGCTGTGGGCCAAGGGGGAAACGGTTGCGCCCTTGGTCCACTGTGAGGTCCACCACGCCAGGACAATGCTAGTGGAGGCCACAAGTGATCTGTGCCCAAGTGATTCCTGGCCACGGGGACCAGAGAAGCATGGAAGGCTGCAACATAGGGCACCGGGCCTGAAATAGATGCAAATGGACCTCATTCACGTCGCCTGCGGGGGATCGGAGCATCATGTTTGATTCGCCGGCCGACACCGATCCCAATTTTCCCCCAATTTTGTGTCCCATCCGCCCAGGTCTAAGTTTCAGTTGAAGTACCTTTTCCTGGTGAGCGCATAATTTTTTTCCTGTCTCCTGATTAACCCTTTTTGAACCACTCACCAATTGGACATGGTGGTTACATATCGAGCTTGCAGACTGCTCTTTGTCTAGCCTCCAGGAGGTGCAAATCACCGTTTAGCGAACATTTCTCAGTTAAGATGGATTCTGCTGATGGAGTTTATCTGTGTCTCGAAGTCAGATCCTGCTTCATGTTGCATGGGCTCACTTTCTGATTCTCCTGTACCTAATGACTCGTCTTCATTTGGCATAAGATGGTGAAGATGAAGAATATGCGGCAGAAGGAATTAAACTTGATTCTTCCAGTTTGTGTTTTTCTGTCAAGAATAAGCTGTTTGACATTCAAACTAGCAAGATATCTATTAGAATCATCCAAGCTGAATTCTATGGACTGACTTAGGTCATCGATTAATAAATAAATAAATGAACATTGATTTGGACTTCTCTTGCTTCATAGCAACTGCATTATAGCTGTGAGAATTTCAGCCGCAGTGCGGTTTATTCTGCTCCTGGCTCTTTCCATGCATCAGGGTGGCTATGCTGGTATCTGTTGATGTGTTGTGATAAACACTATTCATGAGGCCACTGAGCCACTGCTAAGTAAATCTAAAGAGACAAAACACAGCAAGAACATTTGCAAACATTCGACAATAAAGTCTGTTTCCTATTACTAAATGACACCCCTATCAGCGTTTGAGCACCTACAGTGAATGCATTCATATTCATGAATAAAAAAGTTATTACTCAGTGAAATATGCAGGAGGCCATAAAGAAAGAATTGACTTGAGTAATGCACAGAATGTAAAACTTCCTGGACCTACTTAAAAATCATTTATTCCACTTTGAAGCTTTATCTGGAATCCTTGAGATAAATTCTGAACTGAATAGTTGGCTTTCATGATGTTATGAATACCCTTCCCAGAGGAAGTGTGCCTGATAATATTGTTATCGCACAATATGGACATATTAAGGGTAAACAAATCACACACACTGTGCTGAAAAGAATATTTAGGCCGAGAATGTGGTTGGTGCCTGCCTTCTGGTGTCAGCGGGTGGACCTTAGGTCTCACTTGTGTCAGACTGCAAGCTGCAGATGACTATATTAATTGTTGTTAATTGTGCTTAATTATCTGCAGGTAGAGGGAATTAATTGGAGTTTCATTGCAGCACACATAATAAAACACTTACTGAAATTGTGGTGTGATTGAGTAAGGAGATATAAAGCTTAAAATATTTTTTTCTGCAAATAAATTGAAGACCGAGTTAAGACTGGTTCCAGTGTCATCTTGGTTTCTGGAATAGAACAGACTGCTGGGTGCCCAGGTAGCTCACCAGTGAACTTAGGTTGGTAGTGGCCTCAAGAGGGTTTTGGGAGAGGGAGACCATCCAGTAAAGGGGAGTGACTGAGAAAGAGGGAGGGTGCAATCAGGAGAGGTGGGGAGTAACTGAGCTGGAGGTTGAGGTGACGACCAAAAGATGGGGGAGGCAAATTAGCAATTGGGGAAAAGGGTAACCAGAGGTCAGACCATGCATGCACTGAGCGCTCATGATGGAGCCAGCCTTCTCCTTTTAAAGTAAGTCTGTCCCCTTTAAAGAGGTTCTAAATTCAGTGGAAGGAAGCTGCACTGACACTGGCTCATATCAGAGCTGCACCAAAGGAGCACCAGAGAAGAGAAAGGGCTCCTAGATTCATGGATGTGTTGCTGGAGGCTGAGGCTTGGAGGTATACAGGAAGAACGAGGTATGTGTGCAGGGGAAGCCAGAAGGCTGTTCGGAAGCACCCACCAAAGGAAATAAGAGCAGATGGCCAGGGAGATCAATGCGCTGAGTCTGATCCCAAGGACCTGGTAACACTGACACAAGTTTAATGATCTCACACAGTTTGTCAAACAAGTACACCTTCATAGAACCGCATACTTATTGAACCACCAATCTCTCTTACTGTTCAATGCACCTAATAGAGGGCTTTAATGACACAAAACATTTTGACAGCGCGGATACAAATACATTGTTTTCACTTGTAAGGAAGAGGGTAACTAGAGGACCATCTATTTTTAAAAATTTATCGGAGGTGGGCTTTGTTGGTTAGACCAACATTTGTTGCCCATCCCTAATTGCCCTTGAGAATGTGGTGCTGAGCTTCTTTCTTGAACCGCTGCAGTCCAAGTAGTGGAGGCACACCCCCTGTGCTAATAGGGAGGGGGTTCTAGGATTTTGACCCAACAACAGTGAAGGAACGGTGATATATTCCCAATTCAGGACAGTGAGCGACTTGGAGGGGAACTTCCAGGTGGTGGTGTTCCCAGGTATCTGTTGCCCCTGTCCTTCCAGATGGTAGTGGTTGTGGGTTTGAATGGTGCTGTCAAAAGAGCCTTGTTGAGTTCCTGCAGGTCATCTTGTAAATAGTACACACTGTTGCTACTGTTCGTTGGTGGTGGAGGGAGTGAATGCTTGTTTCCTGTCTGTAACATCTTGCTGGCCTGGATGCTGCATAATATAATGAAGAAATGTTTATAATTTGCAGAAAATGAGGGTGCTGATCAAGATGGAGCTGAAGGGTCTGCCTCATCGCAGAATAGGGCGAACTGTTAGAAGAGGATTTGGGACTGGACAGTCGACAGCTACAGAACGGAGGACTCAATGAACAACCTAATGCTTTTGAAATGCCCAAAATGCCACCATACTTGCTATTTGTTCTTACACCCGACCAGAAACCGACCATTGTCAAATATTTCTATGAAAGGCTGCTGGTAACTATTTTCATGGGTCCCCGATTACAACCTCCTACACCTGCCCATAGAGGAACTGGTCGATATGGTTGGGTCGGGTGTCGGGCAGCATTTCCAAAGATTTTATGTGACTTCAGTCCTGCCACTATGGTTTAAGATGAACAGCAAAAGAACAAGAGGCAAGATAGAACATAGAATAGTACAGCACAGAACAGGCCCTTCGGCCCTCAATGTTGTGCCGAGCAATGATCACCCTACTCAAACCCACGTATCCACCCTATACCCGTAACCCAACAACCCCCCCCCTTAACCTTACTTTTATTAGGACACTACGGGCAATTTAGCATGGCCAATCCACCTAACCCGCACATCTTTGGACTGTGGGAGGAAACCGGAGGAAACCCACGCAGACACAGGGAGAAGGACGTGCAGACTCCACACAGACAGTGACCCAGCCGGGAATCGAACCTGGGACCCTGGAGCTGTGAAGCATTTATGCTAACCACCATGCTACCCTGCTGCCCCTAAGATGACAAATAAAAAACATCATTTACACATTCAGTGGCTCAGATCTGAAACAAACTGCCTGAGGGAGGAACATTCAATCAGGAATTGGATAATTATCTGAAGAGAAGAGATTCCCGTACCAGCCTCCCCGAACAGGCACCAGAATGTGGCGACTAGGGGCTTTTCACAGTAACTTCATTGAAGCCTACTCGTGACAATAAGTCATTATTATTATTATTAGAAATATTTGAAAGGCCATGGGGAAATGGCTGGGGACCATCTATGTTGCTGTCACAGAGTGGCAGCATGGACATCGGCCGAATGGCCTCCTGCTGTACAGTATCATTCGATGAGGTTTCTTTGTAAGTTGGACATCTAAACTTTCTACACTGTCTTCTCAACACTCAAATATTAAGAACAATTGCAGAAATGAACTCAGGACTGTATTTGTGAAAGCCATGTTTACTTTAAAGCTGAATTTGGACTGTAAGAACACTCCCAATTTCTTATCACTTTGGTTTGGGTGAATTTGGGTAGCAGGGAGACGGGAGATTAAAATCTGCCCATAATATTTCCTATTTTATTTTATAATAACATAGTATCAATGTCATCAACACTCCTTATTCTTTCTACTATTCTTTAATATTTCATTTTTTAACGTTTGTTTATATCAGGATTTGCTTTCTGATCTTTTGCTTCAGTGGGCTGATAATTTCAATCATTACAAAGCATCTCAAGGTTACAGTAATGCCTCTTGTGTGAAGGAGCTTGTTTTTATCAATATAAAATTACATTTCACATAATACAGCAGAAAGGGTTCATAAAGGTCGAGTGATTCAATTCTTGTTTTCCGTTTGTTTGAATGCACACAATTAATTTTTTTATTTACCCAGAGGATGCGGAAAGGCCAACATTTATTATTATTATTGGCTATGCCTCACTAGAGAGAATGATTGTCTTCCATTTGTCTGAAGATAGCTAATGAGGCCAATTTGGGATCTGCAGACTTTCAGGCACATGAGGGAATGTGTGGTCACGTGGGATGTCCGGTCGTGTATCATGGTGTGTTACCTTTCCCAGCACCCTCCACAATAAGGGATAAGCAGAGTGAATCTGAAACAAGGTTGCTCAGTCACGGTTACAGTTGTCCAAAGACACCCATGTCTCACCTGAGTGGTAGATGATTACCTTGAAACTGCCACCTTCATGACTAGAAGCTTCGAGACAACACAGTCCTGCTATAGTCGCCATTTGCTGGGTCTCTGAAGGGCTTGGGAGATGGGCTTGGAAAGCAAGACGCCAGTGCGTAACATCTTTTAGAGTGGAGAAACCATTGTACACCAGCCCCCAAATGAGACTTGACAGAACTAACCAGTGGCAAGGAGATCAAAATTGGAAGTTTTGTTGTGGCCTTCATCCGCCAGAACAGCCGATGAGGTGAGGTGGGTTTGTCATGATCAATATGTGGGGTTACAGGGATAGGGTGGGGGAGTGGGTCCAGGTACAGTGTTCTTTCAGAGGATCAGTGTCGACTCAATGGGTTGAATGGCCGCCTTTTGTACTGTCGGGATTATATGGAAATATTCCAGATGCCACATCTGTGTTCCCCATGTTTTGCTGTTGAGTACCTATCAGCAGAGCTCTGTCTGCTGAGTATTCCTTGGGTTCTCAATGGGTTCCTAAGGGCCTTCACAGTAACCAAGGTGGCCCAGGACACGGAGAGTCCCATTGACCCTGGTTCCATGGCAAGGTTGAACTGGGGGACTTTAGAAACCAGCAAGGCCAGCAGCTATTGCCCCTGAGAAGGTGGTGGTGAGCTGCCTTTTTGAACTACTGCAGTCCAAGTGGTGGAGGTACTCCGACACTGTTGTTTGGAAGAGGGTTTCAGGGTTTGACCAATAATACTGAAGCATCAGTAGACGGCATTTTATGGAGCCCGACAGGGCTGGTGGAGGTGGGGGAGGGGGAGGGGGCAAGAGGACCCAGGTAATATTCCTGGCATTAGTTAAACTATCCCCAATTAAATTGAGGGCAGGGGGGCGACTGGGCACGAATGCACAAACTTATCCGCCAATGAGGCACTTGAGACCAATTAACCCTGAGTCCATTGGAATTTAGTGGTGGCTCACGGATTTAATGGGACGTGCTTAGCACCTGCTGTGCATCGAACAGCACCCCCCCTCCCCCCCCACCACCACCACCAAGCGAACTGTTGGGTTTGTCTGCAGAATCAAAGGATCCTCTCTTTGATAGGCACTCAGCTCCCAACCGAGGAACCTGGGACCCGTCCTGTGCCTCTGCCACCCCTTCCGCCCCCACTCTCTGGTAAAACTTTCTTCCTATCCGTGATCTCTATCATGCCCATTTCAACTGTGTCCAGGGATCCAGGGGCAATCCTTGGGCTGGGCCTTAATGTAATATCAGTAACAGCATTCAGGCAATGGAGAAATGTCAACCTCTGATTGGCCAGAAACTCTTGGGGGCAAGATTTTTGCTCCACTGAATCTCCGAAGTGGGAGAGGCCTGATGCTGGCCAGAAATGTGCCGAAGAGCTCTTAGCTCATGTTGGGCCCGCTCTATGGAAACAACACCGAGTTCCCAATGGTCTTCAACTGGTGTGGGGGGAACTCCGTCACAAACATTAAACCTGGCCAGTAATAAAGCTCCAACTCTGGATACTGAATAAATTGGAGGGGAACTTGCAAATGGTGGTGTTTCCAAGCAGCTGTGATGCATGATCTTCTAGGTGGTAGTGGTCGCAGGGATAGGAAGTGCTGTCTTAGCATGTTGTGGCAGTATGTCTTGTAAATGGTACATACTGCAGCCATGGTGCGCAGTGATGGATTTAGGATGATGGAAAATGGGAAATCAATCAAACCGGTGTCTTTGCAGCACAGAAGAGCAATTCACATACTGCGGCACTGAAGAACCATCACACCACCCACCCGCTCCCTCCACCACTGCAGACACACACCTCGGTGGAGCTTAGTCTTAGAACAGGGGTTACAATCTGGTGAGCATGTCACAATATCCGATCCACAGCAGGCAGAGGCAGGGGCATTCCAGGGTACCGGCACTCGGATTGCTGGAGGCCAGAAATCTGTGGTGTGGGAGTAAGGTGACGATTCACTGGACTCAGGCATGCCTCAGTTGCTGGTGCTCCAAAGACAACGTAGGGAAAATTAGGAAGAGATGTTTGCTGCACTCCTCAGGTTGAAAGGCTCTATGGAAAGCTCCTGTCCACCAAACGTCTGAGGTGATTGCGCTGACAGGCCAACGCAATGATATCATCATTGTTTGGGTCCAAGATCAAGAACGGCACTCCACAGTAGAGGCACTTCTGATATCCATCAGTGCCAACGCCAGAGCATGGGGCTCACTGGGCTCACTGGAACTGCCCCTCCCCCTTTAGGAGGCATCCAGGGAATCGAATCCAGGTCTCTGGTGCTGTGTAGCAACAGTGCTAGCCACCGTTCTACCGTTCAGCCCACCTCAGCGCCACTCTCAACATGTCCGCCCCACCCCCACCCCTCTGCCGTTCCTCTTGATATGTTGTCATCTGCACTGCACCCCTGTACTCATCAGATAGCCCATCCCTGAGGACAACCAAGGACTGCCTGTCCATCACGCCCCTGCCCCCAATCATTTTGTCACAACTTGTGTGACACACCCAGGACCTACATCACACTGTAGCTAAACTCTGGGCCTGTGACGTGGGGAGCCTCTATCCTCACAACCATCCACTGTCAACAGGGGTACCGGCAGATACTGCACCCCTGTAAGCTCTGTGACTCCTGTCCTGACTCCCACTGTGGGGTCTACTTAGGGTGTCCTCACTGGGCAGGCCATGTGTTATCCTGCCAGCAGTGTGGCACCTGGTTGTGTGGTTGAGAAGGTGACCTTGTGCCATCAATCGCCTCCATGTTTAGAGGCTTGTCTGTGGATGAGGGTGAGGAAGGGAAATGTGCTCTACCGGGAGCTTAGCTACAGTGTGATGTGGATCCTGGGTGTGACGCACAAGTTGTGACAAAATGATTGGGGACAGGGACGTGGTGAACAAATAGTGCTTGCAGATAGCTGGTGGATCTCAGCAATGGGCTAGCTGATAGTATTGATGTGTTGGGTATGCTGGGTCTGTGATGACCCTCATGGAGCTGCTCAAGGACGAGTTCCCGCATGCTGTGTGGAATCATGATCCTGCCCAACTTTAGCAGAATTCCATCTACCACTGACAGGTCATCTTTGATGTTGTAGAATTGCAGGCATTGGCCCTTGAGCCGTCCATCTGTCAGATGGCGCATGATGCGTTGGAGCAGAGGATCATTGGCTGTTTCACAACGAATCTGGATGAGTCGTTCGTCCATGGCGGGCAGGTTAGATGCGCAGAACGCAACCTGAGCATCAATTTGGCACACAAAGCCCGACGGCTCGCAGGGCGTGGTGACAGAACGGGAGAGTGCATCGGCGACGATGAGCTCCTTACCCGGGGTGTAAACAAATTCGAAGTCATACCGCCTGAGTTTAAGGAGGATGCGTAGCAGGTGCGGCGTCATGTCATTAAGGTCTTTTTGAATAATGTTGACCAATGGCCTGTGGTCTGTTTCGACTGTGAATTTTGGGAGTCCATAGACGTAGTCATGGAATTTGACAATTCCCGTGAGAATGCCCAGGCACTCTTTTTCAATTTGCACATAGCGTTGTTCAGTGGGCGTCATTGCACGCAATGCGTATGCGACAGGAGCCCATGAGGAGGCGTCATCGTGTTAAAGGAGCACTGCTCCAATGCCGGACTGACTGGCATCCATGGAGATCTTCGTCTCCTTGGCAGGGTCGAAGAATGCCAACACCGGGGCCTTGGTGAGTTTCACCCTGAGTTCTCGCCATTCCTATTTGTGGGCGGGGAGCCATTATAATTTGGTTGTCTTCTTCACCAGATTTCGGAGAGCCGTGGTGTGGGAGGCGAGGTTAGGGATGAAGTTCCCCAGAAAGTTGACCATGCCCAGGAAGCAGAGGACCGCCTTCTTGTCCTCCGGTGTCTTCATGGCCTTAATGGCAGTTACCTTGTCCGCATCCGGCTACACGCCAAACTGTGAGATGTGGTCTCCGAGGAACTTAATTTCTGTCTGACCAAAGGAGCATTTGGCTCTGTTGAGGCGGAAGCCATGCTCATGGATTCTCCGGAAGATGCGTTGGAGGCGATCATTGTGTTCCTGTGGGGTGGTAGACCAGACGATGATGTCATCTACATATACCCGAACCCCTCCATCATTTGCTCCAATATTCGGTGGAACACCTCCGATGCTGAGATGATGCCAAACGGCATCCGGTTGTAACAATACCGGCCAAATGGGGTGTTAAAGGTACAGAGCTTCCGACGGGATGTGTCAAGTTGGATCTGCCAGAACCCCTTGGATGCGTCCAGCTTTGTGAAAAATTTGGCGCGAGCCATCTCGCAGGTGAGTTCTTCGCGCTTTGGGATAGGATAGTGTTCCCTCATTATATTGCGGTTCAGATCCTTGGGGTCAATGCAGATGCGTAGTCCGCCGGATGGTTTCTTAACAGACACCATGGAGCTGACCCAGTCAGTTGGTTCTGTTACTTTAGATATAACGCCCTGGTCCTGGAGGTCCTGCAGCTGCTGCTTGAGGCGGTCCTTGAGGGGTGCCGGCACCCGGCGAGGTGCGTGAATCACAGGCGTGGCATTTGGTTTTAAAATAATTTTGTACGTGTATGGGAGTGTGCCCATGCCCTCGAATACACCGTGGTATCGGTTGCTGATGGCATCCAGCTGCGTCCTAAAGTCAGTGACCTGAGATGCAGAAGCGTCAGCAGGTGACAGGGAGTGAACCCTTTAGACAAGGTTCAGGAGTTTGCATGCTTGCGAACCAAGCAGGGAGGCTTTGGAGGATCCCACTATTTCAAATGGCAGGTTAGCTTTAATGACCGGTGCGCCATTTCAAGCTGGCAAGAGCCATGGCAGCAATGGCATTACCATTACAGTCCAAAAGCCTGGCAGGCTGATGGCAGGATGGTAGGCTTGACACAGAGACTTTCGAGCTCAGACCGCGCAATGAGGTTGGCTGAAGCGCCGGTGTCGAGGCGGAATCGGATTCAGGATCGGTTGACCATGAGGTTGGCATACCACTCGTCATCCGGATCAATGCTGAATATTGGGAGAGACTTGACTTTTGACTTCGGGGGCATCTTGTGTTTGGTAATGATGCCCACCCGAAATGACGCTTTGGGGTCCCCGGTGTCAAGGTCCGGCATCAGGTCGGAATTGGACTCAGTGACTATGTGCTGCATGGCGCGGACATCCCTGCGTAGCTGGTTGGAGTGACGAGAGGTAGTAGGTTGAGCAGACCTGTATAAGGCAGTATAGTGGCCAAGCTTGCCACATTGTAGGCAGCGTCGGGATTTCGCGGGACATTGCCGCTTTAAGTGGGCGGAGCCACAGTTGTTGCACGTTGTGACGTCAGAACGTTCAGTGCGCCACCGCGCATGCGTGGTGCGGTCGTACATAGTGCGCGCCTGCGCAGTTCGGTCTTCGGCCTCGCCGTCCCCTCGGTCGGTACGCGCATGCGCGGGAGCCCGTGAACAGCACGCGAAATGGCCGCCCTCATCCAGGCTCAGGTCCTGGAGCTGTTTTACGGCCTGCACCCACTCTGCCTCGTGGGGGCCTTGCCGTGCCATTTCAGCCGCTTGAATGTGCGAGTATCGGTTTGTGGCGTGTTCATGCAGAACGCAGGTCTCGATGGCTATAGCAAGGGTGAACTGTTTAACTTTGAGGAGCTGCTGGCGTAGGGGGTCTGATTGCACACCGAAAACAATCTGGTCGCAGATCATCGAATCGGAGGTGGAACCGTAATTGCAGGATTGCGCGAGGATGTGAAGATGGGTGAGGAAAGATTGAAAAGGTTCATCCTTACCCTGCAGACAGTGTTGAAAGACGTAGTGCTCAAAACTTTTGTTGACTTCAATGTCACAGTGACTGTCAAATTTGAGCAGGACTGTCTTGAACTTGGACTCGTCCTCACCTTCAGCGAATGTGAGGGAGTTGAAGATATGGATGGCGTGGTCCCCGGCCCTGGAGAGGAAGAGAGCAATCTTCCTGGCGTCTGAGGCAGCTTTCAGATCTGTAGCTTCGAGGTACAGTTGAAACCTTTGTTTAAAAATCTTCCAGTTCGCACCGAGGTTGCCGGTAATGCGGAGAGGCGGGGGAGGGCAGACGCTGTCCATACAACCGGATGGCTGATCGCTGGTCGAAGGCAGATTATTTGAGGGTAGGTCCATCAAACTCTAACATCACGTACTGGTACCGTGATGTGTTGGGTATGCTGGGTCTGTGATGACTGCGTTTACCAGAGCAGTAGAAGAGACAGGCTACCAACACTTGTAGAAGTACAACTCTATTTTATTTAACTATGAGCTGTTAAACATACTTGCACTGTGGGTAGACACTATGTTAGGTTGACAGAAGACCTATGGCTAACCTGACCAGACTATACTGCTAGCAAATTGTCGATGTTCGTGTTGCTGATCACGGGCTCTGGCTGTCTCAGAGGCTGCATCCCGAATGAGCGGGAAAACTAGTGCCCTCTGGCTTTATAGTGACCGTGCCCTGTCTGGTGATTGGCTGCTGTGTTCTGTGTGTTGATTGGTCTTTCAGTGTGTCAGTCAGTGTGTGTCTGTGCACCATCATATACTTGTGTGTATATTATGACAAGTATCATTGGTGAGGCCTTTGCATTGAGAGGGGCAGTGTGCAAGGGAGGGTGCCAAAGGTCAGGGTGCATGTGTTCTTTGGGGTGAGCTCTGCTATTGCCCGGCTTCCCCTTTAGCGGGGCTGTACTTCTGGGGCGAATCGCCCGAGGCCGCCGAAAATCCTGACCCCGCCGTGGCAGAAATTCTCCACCACCCGGGAATTGGTGGGGGCGGGAATCACCCCACGCCGATCGGCGAGTCCCCAGCGGCGATTCTCCGGCCCGCGATGGGCCGGTCCCATCGCTGGGAGGCCTCTCGCCTCTCCCGCCGCTGAGGTTTAAACCACCTCTGGTGGTGGCGGGATCGGCGGCGCGAGCAGGCCCCCGGGGTCCTGGGGGGGCGTGGGCCGATCGGAACCCGGGGGGTGCCCCCACGGTGGCCAGGCCCACGATCAGGGCCCACCGATCGGCGGGCGGGCCAGTGCCGTGCGCGAACCGGCGAAGGCCTTACGGCCAGCCCCGGCGCCGGGCGGCGAGCGTCAAAGGTCGCTGGTGCCGGTTTTGGCACCAGTCGGCGTGGTGCCAACCGCTCTGGCGCGGGCCTAGCCCCCAAAGGTGCGGAAAATTCTGCACCTTTGGGGAGGCCCAACGCCGAAGTGGTTGGCACCACTCCCCTACACCGGGACCCCCCGCCCCGCCGGGTAGGGGAGAATACCGCCCCTGATAAGTGCACTGAGGAGTAGCAGCACCTGGTGGGCCACTGAGCTTGGCCATGCTCCTCCCATTGATCGGTCAGCTGGGGTCTGAAGGTTTCCAGAGAGGTGGCCTGGGTGGGTTCCCAGATGACCAAAAGGCTTATAGGACACAGTGAGCAATCAATGTAAACAGCCAGGAGACTGTAAGTAGCACCAAAGGGGTGCATTGAAAACACATACTGCAGCAATGATGGCTTGAGCCAGGCCACCTCAATCCTGAGGGGGACACCCCAAATCCACGGACATGTCACAAAGTTACTCCACGCTACTCTTCCTTCCCCCCCCCCCCCCCCCCACTATCCGAGGCAACCACACCCAACAAGCAAGATAATTTTGGAGTTTATTTAAAAGTTTCCTTACCTTCTTGCTGCCCCTCGGTAACCATGGTGCCCTAGCCCTGTTTGTAAATACTTGCAGCAATTTGCACCCGGGTGACTTCCGCCTGAGAGAGGTGGAGCATCGCAGAGATTCCAACCCGCAAATGATATGAAAATCTATTGACGTTGTTGATTGGACCCGCGGTCGGGGGCACAAACTTTGATTTTGCCATTTGGGAGTGACCGGAATATGGCGCCGGAATCAGCGCTGGGCGCAAACCTCGATTTTTGTATTATGTACGATTCTCCGCCCTTCTAACGTCGCAAAACAAAGAATTCAGCCCCAAGATCTTAGAAAGCACAGTGCCATCTCCCAAATCAGCAGGATCTCTCAATCCCTTCCTTCACTAGCTGGGGTCACAACTTTGTACCGACATACATCATTCAATCATCACACTTTTCTTCAATCGAAAATATATTTTGTGAACACTTATTTCCATAACAAACATAAGTGCAGCTTCTCGGAGTTTATTGAACATACATTGGCCTTCTGCTTCAAAATAATGTTCAAATATTTATTTTTTACAGATTGTTGATACATCTGGACAGTCCATCTGTGTTGTCTGTTCACTGTTTCGGAATATTTTATTTATCTTACAGCAATGCCAAGATCCGAGTTCTAAATCCAAGCTGTTTATTTACAAAACCTTAAAAGATATCAGAACTTACAGGAGCATCAACACACTCATGTCTTCAGCCCAGAGGCTGGATTCTCCGTTTCAGCAGCTAAGTGCCGGCTCAAACGGAGAATGTGCAGCCATTTCACGACGACAAAATTGGCATGGAAACCTCACCGATTCCGAGACTGGTGAGAGGCTTGCAGCTGCACCAAGGAAAGCTCCCGGCCTTACCTGCCGATACAGACACAGACTGGCCGGATCCGTGGCCATGCTTGTCCATGGCGGCGGCCTGTGGCGGCTGCGCCGGACAACATGGCGCTGGTTGCACGTGGACCCGGCCTGCCAAAAACATCCCCCCCTGTAACTCCCCCTCGCCACCGCCGGACTTCTCCCCACCAGTCCTCCCAGCCCCAACCGAAGCCCCCCCTGCCAGGGGAACGGCTCCCCCATCGCCCCAACTGGGGCGGCGCTGGACACAGTCCTCAGCCCCCATGCCAGTTTTACATAACGTGAGTGGACATGTGTCCCACGCTGTCGAGAAGTCGGCCCATCGGGGGTGGTGGATCGGGGGAGGGCCTCAGGTGACGTCCTAAGGCCATCCCGACTACCTTCAGACCCAGCTGACTCCTCGTTTTTGAGGGGACGGAGCATCGGAAAACCGACGCTGCTCCAATTTCAGCTTTAGAATGGATTCTCCGGCCGATCATCGAATGCGATTTCGGCGTCGACGATCGGAGAATCCTTCCTGAGAGCTGAGGAGCGGGGTTCTCCGTTTCTGAGACAAAGTGTTGACGCCAATGCAGAATTTGTGGACTTTCACGACAGAAAAACCGGTGTCACACCTGGACCGATTCCATTACTATGGAGGGGCTAGCACCAGCGCCACGTGGAGCACAATCGATTCCAATGAAAAACAGTGTGGGATTTGCTGGGTCTGTGATTGCCACTCGGAAGGCTGACAAGCTACAGCCGCACATATACATTACAATCCCCACACACACTCTTCCCAGCCAACAAGATGGCACTGGTTGCACTGGAGCGCACCCAAACTGCTGATGGGTCAGCTGAGGCCAGAGGGTACCCAGGGGGTGGCCTGGTGGGACATCTATTCAACGAGTAGCTCTAAGTTCACAGTAGGCAGTCAGCGGCATGCGCAGTTGCATGACTGCCTTGCCGGCTACGACAATGGTATTCTGTGCCTGTCCAACCGGCCCCACAGCCCACCTCCTGGCCACCTCTCGCTTCTCCCCCCAGCCCTGGCAGAAGCCCCCCAGCCAGCGGCATAACTGTCAGCAAACTATGGTGATGTTGGACACATTTCTGTAACCGGTCTCTCTCCCTCAGCAGCCATGACCCTGGTTTCCTGATTTTTAAAAGCACAAGTGAACTGCAACATTAGGAACTTGGCCCATTGGAGGCGGAGAATCGCGGAGGCCCCGAAGAATACCAGGTCAGGCCCTTCAATGCTATGCAAACAGTGTTTACTGTACGTGCATTCCGGAATGCATTGATGCCGCTGTTGAGGTGATGGAGAATTGCGATTTGGCATCAAATCTGCGCCTGCCACGATTTTGGCATCTGCCAATGGGGAATCCCGCCCCAACATTCCCTGTTTTCCTAATTCTCTCGCTCCACCAACAGGCTTAAATGATCAGCAATTTTCCAAAGATTAGAGACCAGGGCCGGGATTCTCCCCTACCCGGCGGGACGGGGGGTCCCGGCATATTGGAGTGGCGTCAACTACTCCGGCGTTGGGCTTTCCCAAAGATGCGGAAACCTCCGCACCTTTAGGGGCCAAGCCCTCGCATTGAGCGGCTCGGCCCGCGCCGGAGTGGTTGCCGCTCCGCCGACCGGCGCGTATGGCCTTTAGCGCCACGCCAGCCGGAGCTGAAAAGGCCTTCGCCGGCCAGCAGAAGTCCGCACATGCGCCGGTGCATCAGCGGCTGCTGACGTCATACTGGCGCATGCGCTGGGGAGGGGGTCTCTTCCGCCCCCACCATGGTGAAGGCCATGGCGGGGCAGAAGAAAAAGAGTGCCCCCACGGCACAGGCCCGCCCGCCGATCGGTGGGCCCCGATCGCGGGCCAGGCCACCCCTCGAGGTCAGATCGTCCCGTGCCCCCCCCACCCCAGGACCCCGGAGCCTGCCTGCGCCGCCAATCCCGCCGGCACCAGAGGTGTTTTGATTCCTGCCGGCGGGATTGGCCTGTCAGCGGCGGGACTTCGGCCCATCGTGGTCCAGAGAATCGCCCGGGGGGGGGGGGGCTCGCCGATCTGCGCGGCGCTATTCCCGCCCCCGCCGATTCCCGGGTGGCGGAGAATTCGGGCCATGGCGGGGGCAGGATTGATGCCGGCGCCGGGTGATTCTCTGATCCCCCGGGGGGTCGGAGAATTCTGCCCCAGGTTAGTCTAATCAAACACAGATTAAATAAACCATTGAACACTATATTCATCATTGTTTTTCATTAATTTTGCAGGTCATTTATGAAGATACACTCTCACCATACAGCGATCTGCACGGGAGCACCAAATTATAAAATTTACCCGATGATTCTTAAAATAGAGTGGCTGGCCCTTTGAGAACTTAACAGTTGTTTGTAAGAATATGGACACTAATTTAGAGTTTTCATGGAAATGAATAGAATTATTAAATTTGATGTCTAAAATCTGACTAAAAATCTTCGAGTCTATTAATCGAACTGACCATCATTTAAAAAAATCCTGTGTGATTGAATTGGGGGAGCTTTAAATTTAAAAAAATGGCTTTTTGTATCAACATCTGTGGATTGTCAAAATGACTAACTTTCCAAGCCTCGGAGAAATGTCATATATGTTTTGTGTTTAGGACAGTCATATTATTTTCAGGGGCCTTTGTGTCCTGGTAGTGAAAAATGTTTTGCTTTTTATTTCTTTTGAGCTTCCCCAGCATGTTCTTTAAATCAATCTTTTTCCTGTGGAGTTACTTATCGAGTACTCAACATTCATTGTGGTGATTTAGTTCTTCACGAAGCGTGATACGAACAACACTCAGTAGAGGAACACTGAATTTGGGGATTGACATTTCCATTATCTTATGATTGAACCTAGTCAGCAGGAGGATTGGCAGAATGGTCTGCTGCATATTCTACTCTCAAGTAGAGAGTTCACTCTCTACTTGACAGTTTGCTTCTCTGGATAATTTGAGCCAAAATGGTTTTATAAAAGGTCCATTTGAAGTTAAGGGGTGTGATTTGCATGGCCGTGTTGGCGAGATCATGGCCTGTATTTAACGCCATTTAGTGCTGGAAATTAGCCCCCACGAGCTGCTCGCCATTGCTGGCTGTTTTGCTGCCTGATTCACCAGACCCACAGCTTCTGCTTCTCACCACTAACAAGGGGTAGCTGCTTTGAAGCGTTCCTTCAGCACTCACTCAGTCATCAGACAGCATGGCAGCACGCAAACCTATCCCTCGCTTTGACGATGCTGACCTGGCCAGGCTTCTAGACGCTGTGGAGGCGAAATGGGCCATCCTGTTCCCCCGAGGGAGTGGGAAGCCCAGCAGTAGGTCAACCAATGCCACCTGGGGGGCAGTGGCAGGGGCTGTCAGTTCTGGCAGCAAGGCCAGGAGAACTGCCATCCAATGCCGGAAGAAGTCCAACAAACTCCACCGAGCTACAAGGGTAAGTTACCACCTCTCTCCTGGCGTCAGTTCCGCTTACCACCCTTCAAATTCCCAACCACCCGCTCCAAATCACTGGCTGACACCTCGCAGCCTCCCTACAGCTGATTTTTGTGCTTATTCCTCAGCACTCCCTGGCACCCACAAGCATAACTCCTTCATGACCTCTTACAGTGTCCACACATGCCACCCATCATAGACCCCCCGACCCATCAGCATGCAGATCACAATGCTCTATCTTTCTCCTGGCTTGAGAAGATAGCCTATAATAAACGGAAAGGGCCAAGATGCGGGGCGAGATGCCAGAGATCCTCGTCCTCACTCATTATGAGGACCGGACCCTGGAGACCGTGAGGTTGTTTGAGGAGAGGGCAGTCACCAATAAATAAAGTGATAAAGTCTGATGCCCAAGCATACAGAGCATCTGTCACCTCCCGGATGCACCTGTGGGCTGTAGTTTGTGAAATGGCACAAAAGTCCTCGCGCGAGCCCTGGAATGACCCGGTGGCATAAAAGCTGAGGGCAGCAGTGAACTTCAAGGCCACCAGTTGCATGTGTTCTCCTCCTCCATGGAGAGCCAAGTCCGTGAGGATATGGCACAGGTACCACACTGTCTCTCGCCTGAGACGAAGAGTTGTGCGGCACATGGTGTCCGTCATCTTGTTGAATGACCTGTACACTTTGGGCTGTCGCTCGCCTCCTCTTCTGGGTCACTCCTCAGCCTGATGGGCGGCCGGGTTTTCAGTGTGTATGGTGGCCTTCTGCACATGGGGTTCCGCCTCCAGCCTACTTTCTTGCCGCTGCCTTCTCCTCCAGCGTATTTTGTCGGTGCTGCCTTCTCTGGCGTCAGCCCATCTCAAAACCGCAAGCAACATGAGGGCAGCCTCCGCAGGACCCAAACCAGCAAATATTGTTATATCTGTAAAGAATTGGAGGAGAGAGACTGACAATCAGTAAGGGCTTCCATCCAGGACTCTCAAATCCCCCAAGCCTCCCCCACCCTTGTGTGTCCTGCCTGCTCTCAGAATGCCATCCAGCGAGCCAGTTGTGCTGGCAAACTTTCCTCTCCACACTCACCCTTGGCCACATCAGGAGCCCCTAAACCCCAGCCCTCTGCTGGAAACACTAGGGAGACTGTTCTCAAGTCCCCCTCCCCTGATCCACACACTTAGCCTTTGGTTGTGAGACGATCCACAGTGCTGAATCCCTGCTCCTTAGCGTTTGATTGTTGTCAGCTGCCTCTATGGTGCTGACACTCCTAGAGTTCAGGCACTCAGTTCATGCTTCAAACTTTGTTCAACATGCTCTGCACTTACCATCCCTGAGACATGGCATGTGTGTCCTCCAGGAGGCAGTTGAGAGTTGAAGAGCGTGAAGTGCTATCACAGCCAATTAGGTGAATTCCTCATTTGAAAAAGCCTTCAGCTGTGAAGCTAGAGGCTGCTCACAGTCAAAGGGGGTGAAATTGAATTTCAGTAGAAGCCACGGTTGGCCTCTGCCCTGGATGTTTTTGCTGTGGTTGCCACTCTTATGCATCTCCACAATTTTTAAAGATGGCTTGAAGGCCTCATGGGTGCAGAGACCCTCACTCCCCTGGCCCAAGGCTGTACCCCAACCGAGTATGTTTCAGCCCCCTGACCAAGCCCAACTCACCTGAGGACCCCCCTCCCTGAGCATATGGCAGTAATTCTGGTGCCCTTGAGTTGCATGCCGGAAAATGGAAATGGCTACTCACCTCCTCACTTCCCCTGAGAAGGCATCCCATAATGTTCTGGTCAGATCACAACAAAGCCACAATTTTGGAGAGTGGTTAACTTGCGGCATGGTGACTGCACAGAAAAGCTTTCACAATGTCATGTGTTTTTAAAATGATATAAAGGCACCAATCGCAATGTGCAAACATGTCGCGTGTTCATTTTTTATTTCTAGGCACATGTGAACAGATATACATGGACAGAAAGCTTGAAGACATCAAAGTGCCCAGCTGACCTCTATCTTTAAGATACTCCAATGGTGTGAAAGACAGGAAAATGTGTTTACCTGTGCAACTAGGGGAGGCTTTTGCTCTGTTAACAACCCAAATAAAATTGCTGACGGTGAATATTTGGCAAATCAACCTGCAGGCTTCCAGTAAGATAACCTATTTTCACCGAAAAAGGGAAAAGTTTGTGAGATATTGTTTTGGTATAATTGCCAATGGTTGTGGTACAATTGCCAATTGCCAATTTGGTATAATATACCAATTATTTTGGTACATATTTCTCATGATATTGTAGTGTCACTTTCAGAGATACTCCTATACTGTATCTGAGCAACAATTTTATCTTCCTGAGGTTGTGACAGGCAGAACATAATGGAACATAACAATTGGCAAAGACCAACTGTTGCTGGTATGGCGTCGCAAATTTGTAAAGTCAAAACGGGGTGTCAATTCATAAACGTCGTGAGTGCCGAAACTCGAAAGTCGGGTGATAAGTTTGGTAAAGAATTTGATTGTGTGGGAGACGGCCATTCGTAGACAGAGAATGATTCTGCTCGTGAAGGAGGTAAGTGAAATGATCTGAATGGTAGAGGAGAATGGTAGAAGATATGGCAGCAAAGATTGGACTGAAATTGACAACCCTTGTGAGGCTATTGGGGAGCAACATGGCAGATGGGATATATTGCGATGAAGTGTGAAATTATCCATTTTAGTGGGAAGAATAAACAATCAGAATTTTATTAAAATGTGAGAGACTAATAAATTTGCTATGCAGAGAGACTTGGATGTCCTTGGTCACAAATCACAGGAATTTAACATACAGGTCCAACAAGCAATATGTTTAATATGTTGATGGAATATGGGCATCATTGAGCAAACCAGTATTTATTGCCCATCCCTAATTTCCCTTGAGAGATGGGCAAAAGGAATGCAAATAACATATTACCTGTTTCTTTATTGAAAATGGGTTTGAGTATTAAAGTAAGGAAGTCTTGCTGCAAGAGCTTTGGTGAATCTACATCTGGAGGACACTTTTTGTTCTCCTTCCCTGTGGAAGGATATACTTGCCTTGGAACATTCAGGTATTTAAATTAACCATTAAGCTCATTTACATATTTTGATCTGGATCTTGCCCAGCCAGGACGAGATACAGATTGCACCGGGTGGAGCGAGATGGGTGACTCGCGATTGGCCCGGCGCAGAACCCAATTTGAGTCTCACAAGCAATTCACCCTTTGTGCCTGGATCCGCAGCGGGCACAACGGGGTTGCTGAATCATATCCAATGTCTTCCAAAGGCCATAAGTTACCTGTTAAATACTGTGACATTGTATGGATTAGGGGCAGTTTTACTTTTGTGGTCAGGCTTACCCTCTGCTAAAAAGGAAGAAATCCAGGCCGCTGTGCCGCATAATATTCCGATCCAAACCAGAATTTCAAATATAAATACAGATAAGAATTATGCAAATTATACTGCCAACTATATTCTTTCAACTATCCATAATATTAAAAATAGATTCCAGACAGCAAAACTTTTCATTATGATCCTGATTTCCACTTGCCTACTCAAGCAGTTCATCTTTGTTCAGTAACACATCTCTTGCTAATGGGCTTCAGATTTATCGTTTTGGGTGTTTGAATCTCGTTGAGAAATATTTGGTATGCTATTGCCATCTGACGAGAAATTTACTGATATTAAAGTGAAACCGACAGCTACTCCATTAAGGAAGATGTACAGATAATCTGGGCTCTCACCAATGAACGGTAATATCTATTAAGGAGCTTCTTTCATCAAAATCCTATTCTGTAGTTTATTATCTTCTGGTTAATAAATCAGTGTTTATGTTTGAAGGCAGGATAGGAATGAGAACAACACAATTAAGTTTCTTTTCTGATATTGGTTAACTTCTCGAATACCTGAAGGCAGACAATTTACAGGGTGATGGGGAAAGAGCAGGGGAGTGGGGCTGGTTGGGATTGCTCTTTCAAAGAGCTGGCACAAACAGAATGGGCAAAGTGGCATCCTTCTGTGCTGCATAGGAAAGGTCACACGTTTATCAAAAAGCACAGTTTAGTATGAATGAATGTGTTAATTCTAAGGATGGCTGGTTGAACGTGTTCTTGCAACATGATTAAATTGCTTTGACAAACTACAAAATGGGGTATTGACAAAAACGTTATTTATTGAAAAAATTAAATTACGATATTTTTATTGAAATTAACGTGAGAGAAATAAATACTTAGCTAAGTTCACCAACTTTAACTCACATTATTACATTTCTATAGAGCTCATTAGACTGGACAGTGCGTAACAAGTGGGCAGAGAATGAGAATGGAATGGAAGGTTCCAAAGCATGGTTTAATAGGATGTTCGAAAGGAAGAAAGATTTTGCATTCATATGGAAAACATAAAAGCCACCTTCACAAAAAAAGTGGGCTTGCATCAAATAAAAGTAATAAGTCAATCCATTTTTGCTGATATTTCTTGTGGGATAAATGCAGGCTAAGACATCAGAACTCTATACTCCTTTTTGAAAGGTGCTATTGGTTCCTTTCTTTCCACGTAAGCAGCAGACAAAGCTCACGTTTTAAATCTTATTCACAAGTTGCAGAACTGAAGTGCCATAGACGACTTAGAATGAGACCTGGACTTGGGGAGGCTGTTGTGAGAGACTCAAACAGACACTTTGGCAGACACAAAAGGAGACAGCAAAACAGAGTTTCTGAGGGTAGACAGAAGAATACCCATTGATGCTGGAGTAAGGAATGGGAAGGAGGCTGGTGTTCGAGGACTAGTTGGTGCATACTAGGACAGGGAAGATTCTTGACCAACACTCCAGTGCTGCCCTGTAAGAGGTGCTTTCAGTTCTCTCTGGTCAGAGTAAAAGACTCCAGTGGCACTCTTCACTGAAGAGTAGGAAGGTTGCCCCAGAGCCCAGACCAATGTTTTCCCCTTAACCATAAACAGCAAAAAAAAAAAGTTGGTTTTATGAATAACACACATTATGAAACACTAATTGTGCTCCATAAAAATTAAGAATGATTTTAGGGCTCAGAGGAAGCCCGGGGGGGGGGGGGGGGGGGGGGGGAGCGATTCGCTGGCTGCATTGTGCCCGCCACTGATCCTGCTCTGTCGGGAGAATAGTGGGAGAGCCACAAGATGGGACTTGCTCTGGGTGCCAAGCAGCTTGCCGTTCTCCTGGCCCTCTCCAGTTGGCGTGATCAGGATTTTACCCAGAAAGGGAAAGAACCTGATCACACCTCAGTTGCATTCATTTTAAACTCATCAGCGAGGTTAAGTAGAATGCAGCAGCAGTCCGGCGTCAACCACCTTCCCAGTGGAAAGTCATGCGGGTGTCATTGAGTACCACCTTACAAAAATGGGGACCAGGCACCATGGACACCCAGGGGAAACAAGGAGGTGAGTAGCCCTCTCCATGCAGATCAAGGGCACCGTAGATTCTGACCAGGTGCTATGAGGGATCTTTCAAGGAGGCTGGGGTTGGGGGGCTGGAGGAGGCCAGGTCGGAAGTCACCCCGGGCTGATGTCGTGATTTGGGTGTATATAAAGCATTGAAGCCATCTTTATTTCTTGTGAACACCCAATACAGGGCAAAACACAGCTGCAGCCTGTCTGTCTTACAAATCTCACACAGGTCAGAGCCATGCTTCAGCTTGTCTCTTGAAAGTTCATTTGATCCCCTTGAAGTTGCCCCTTTGTACAAGCCTGTTTAAAGTCCATTTGAGCCATCTTGAAGTCTGTGGTTTCAATGTTGCAGTATGCCTTCTTTTCTACCTTTATACTTGGTTGTTGTTTACTATGCATGTTGCACCTCATTGACTCTGACAAGCCTCCAGCTTGACAGCTTAAGGCCTTAAGGTTATCTCAAAGGAGTTGTTAGTTGTGATAGCACTTAGCGGTCCCTGAACTCTGAAGTGGCTCCTCATTAGATCAGGGGCTCTATCTGTAACTATCTGTAAGAGCTGAAGAGAGCTGAGCACAACCACTCTGATGTTGCTGCCAGTGGCCTGGGGTCTCCTGATCGGGACCCGTGTGGATGTGCAGAGCAAAGATTGCCAGCACAAGTGGCTCGCAGTATGGTGCTCTGAGAGAAGACAGGACTGCATTGTTAAGGGCGGGGGAAGATTGCAACATGGATTCCCCATCAGGCTTAAAGGCACAGTGCAAGCTCAGCCAGCCCGGTGCATTGAGCATGATGGCACGATAGCAAGGAGTTGTCGGGTTATCCAAGGCTGGATATCGAGCACACATAGCTATTAGATCTTGTGCCCTTTCACAGTATAGTGAGTCAGGCCACTATAACCACTTGGCCACCATTCTCAGCTGCATTACTCACCAAGTCTGGGTTGCGAGCCAGGCAATGTTTGTGGTTACCGAGGTTGCCGGGCACTGTGATGGGTGGTCAGCAGTCATAATCATGAGTAAAAAGGGTTGTGGGGAGGGTTAGGGGTGTTGAGAGTTCTGGGATGGATGATCTTACTGTCTGTCAGTCTCTGTCCTTCTCCACAACCTACCAAATATAAGATGAATTTTGGGGTTGATCCAGTTGAAATAGCTGTCGCCATGATAGTCACAGCTGAGGCGGGAAGATGGCGCCAGCTGCATCATGCCCAACACAGGCTAGAACCTATACCACAGTGACAGGGAGCCGCCAATCAGGCTCGCGACCCAGCCACCCATCAGGCTGAGGAGGGGGCCAGAAGGGTACCCCAATGATGAGCTAGAGGTGCAGGGCTCGATGGTCCTTCATTGAGCTGACGGATGCTGAAGAAGACTGCGTCTCACCAGGGAGACAATGCAGCACCTTTGGCACATTCTAGCGGACTTGGCATCACGTGAAGGATGAGGACATCCTCTCCTGGTGGCCAGCAAGATCACGGATGCCCACAATTTCTACGCCACTGGGTCATTTCAGGGCTCGGGCGGGGACCTGTGTGGCATATTGTAGTTGTCGGTCTGCTGGTGCATCCAGGAGCTCATGGATGGTCTGTATGCCCAAGCATCTGACTACGTCAACATAGACCTGGACCAGGCCCAGCAAGGTGCCTAGGCTTCAGAATTCGCCACCATCACTGGGATGCCCCAGGTTCCAGGGGCCATAGATGACACACATACCGCCCTGAGAGTACTGTGGTGTCAGGGAGTGCCCTTTATCAATAGGAAGGAGTTCCACTCCCTGAATGTCAAAATCGTCTGCGACCACCACCTGTAGATCATGCTTCGTGCCCGCTAACCTGGGAGTGCACATAACAACTACATCCTGGGGCACTCAGAGTTACTCGGCATCTTCCAGGACCATCCCAGGCTGACGGGTTGGCTTATGGGGAATAAGGGATACCCGCTGAGGTCATGGCTGATGTTGGCACTGCAGATGCCTGAGACCGAGGCGGAGTCCCGCTATAGTGAGGCCCACGCTGACATCTGTGCTGACCCTGAGCGGTACATCGGGCTGCTTAAAATGCGGTCCCGCTACCTGGACTACTCTGACGGTGTGTTGCAGTATAGTCCCCAGAGGGCCTCCCACTTTGTCGTGGTCTGCCATGCCCTCCACAACCTGGCGCATCAGTGGGGCAACATGATGAATAAAGAGGGGGACCACGAGTGGGCGGAGGATGAGCTCCAGGAGGATGCAGAGGATAGAGGGCCAGCACCGGCAAGGGTCCAACATGGCAGGAGGACCAGGGAGGCCCTCAGAACCCTGCCGATCTGCATGACAGGAGGCTCTGCCTGTCAGCTCAACACCTCTCACATCACACCGGCCGCTTCCCGATCTCCATGTTCCCCTTCCCCGATCCCCCTGTTCCCCTTCTCTGATCCCTCTGTTCCCCGATCCCCCTGTTCCCCGATCCCCCTGTACCCCGATCCCCCTGTTCCCCGATCCCCCTGTTCCCCGATCCCCCGATCCCCCTGTTCCCCGATCCCCCTGTACCCCGATCCCTCTGTTCCCCCGTTCCCCAATCCCCCTGCTCCCTGATCCCCCTGTTCCCCGATCCCCCTGTTCCCCGATCCCCCTGTTCCCCGATCCCCCTTGTTCCCCCTGTTCCCCAATCCCCCTGTTCCTCGATCCCCCTGTTACCCCTGTACCCCGATCCCCCTGTTCCCCGATCCCCCTGTTCCCCGATTCCCCTGTTCCCCGATCCCCCTGTTCCCCGATCCCCTTGTTCCCCCTGTTCCCCAATCCCCCTGTTCCCCAATCCCCCGTTCCCCCTGTACCCCGATACCCCTGTTCCCTGATCCCCTTATTCCCACTGTTACCCGATTCCCCTGTTCCCCGATCCCCCTGTTCCCTGATCCCATTGTTCCCACTGTTACCCGATTCCCCTGTTCCCCGATCCCCCAGTTCTCTGATCCCCCTGTTCCCCGATCCCCCTGTTTCCCGATCCCCCTGTTCCCCCTGTTCCCCAATCCCCCTGTTCCCCGATCCCCCTGTTCCCTGATCCCCTTGTTCCCACTGTTACCCGATTCCCCTGTTCCCCGATCCCCCTGTTCCCTGATCCCATTGTTCCCACTGTTACCTGATTCCCCAGTTCTCTGATCCCCCTGTTCCCCGATCCCTCTGTTCCCCTTCCTCAATCCCCCGTTCCCCATCCTGTTCCCTCTTCCCTGGTCCCCCTCTTCCCCGATTGCCCTGTTCCCCCCTTTCTGGATCATCCTGTTCCCTTTCCCCCCTCCAAGAGTCTTTGTGACATTCCACCATGGTGATGATCCTGCATTGGCATTGTTAGTGGGTCACTATTCCAGGCAGGAGGGTGATGACCACTCTCAGTGAGGAAAGTTGTGCCGCTCCTGATGCAGTCCGACTTCTGTCTTTTACTGACAGCGCACTGACGCCATCCTCAAGCTTAAATGTGCATTGTGGGCACTTTATTCTGGACCACTGTTGGGGGGGAATGTCGGGGGTGTCCAGTGAATGATGGAAGTTGCATTCCAGGATACCTGTCACTGAGGGATTCATGTGCTCTCACTGGTGTCATCTCTTGGAGGGCCTGAAGCAGGAGGTGAGACCAGTTGGGGAAAGACCTACCTTGTTGTAAATCTTTAAATGACAGAGTTACATGTATCAGGTGTGACAAACTTCATGGTAAACATTTCATGTGCCAATTATGCTTTCCCTAACTCCAATATCATAGAATCATAGATTTTACAGTGCAGAAGGAGGCCATTCGGCCCATTCAGTCTGCACCGGCCCTTGGAAAGAGCACCCCACCTAAGCCAACACCTTTACCCTATTCCCCATACCTCTACCCTATCCCCATAACCCCAACTATCCTTTTTTGGACACTAAGGGCAATTTAGCACGGCCAATCCACCTAGCCTGTACATCTTTGGACTGTGGGAGGAAACTGGAGCACCCGGAGGAAACCCACACAGACAAGGGGGGAACGTGTGGACTCCGCACAGTCAGTGACCCAAGTCGGGCATCATACCTGGGACCTTGGAGCTGTGAAGCAACAGTGCTAACCACTGTGCTACTGTGTGTCCCTTACTGGCCTCACCAGTGCTCACTCAATGCTCCTGTAACTTCTTAATCTTCCATGATCTAGTGTTACTTCTAGGTGTCTCCCCAGGACTGCATTCCACACCCTGTGGCATTTGCTACCCTTGATGGTCATCCTCTGGATGGCCTGGAGATTGAGGGCCCTGGCCGATGTGCCGGTGTCACAAGTGTTGCCAAGCCACATTGTTCTGGCTGCTGCCCTTGAGATGCCCAGGTGGTCAGAAGAACTGGAGAGCCCCGAGTCTTCTTGGTCGAAGGCCCCGGGAAGGGCTCCAGTGCTTCCTCCTCCCTCAGTGTGCTTGTTGGCCCCTGGGTGATTCTATTGTATGGAGGGGATGCTGGAGTGAGCTCCAGAAGTCTCTCAGTCATTTGGCGCTGCCAGTACTGGAGGCCCCCCCACAATGTCTGGAACATGGCGTCGAAGCCTTCAGCAGTGGTTCTCTATGACTAGGCCAAGCTTTGGAGTGCCTCCGCAATGTCCATCTGTGTTTTGGGCATGTCACTCAGCAAATGGGATATAATGTCGAGGCCTGCAGCCATGGTTGTCACAGGCTGAGCTATGCCTTGGACACCAGGTGAAAGCTGTGACACATTGTCAGTGTTCTTCTTGGACCTCTCCTCCGAGATAGTCTCTTGGGTGGTGGGGAATGTCCTGGCCTCATCTGATGGTGATCCTGAAAGATAAGGGGCATGGATTCAGTTAAAGGGAAGGACAAGGATCTGGGACATCATCAACTCACTTGAGACAGGTCATCCGGATGAAGGTGCAATGAATCCTCACATGGCTGGCACATGCCAGCCTCACTTTCGGGCATTCCTCGCACCTCGGCCATCCACACAACCTCCAGGGCCCTTTCCTCATTGGGGGTGAGGACTCGGATATTTGGGATTCTGCCCCCGTCCTCTCCCTCTCCCTCTTATTTCATAGATTTCATAGAATTTACAGTGCAGAAGGAGGCCATTCAGCCCATCGAGTCTGCACCGGCTCTTGGAAAGAGCATCCTACCCAAGGTCAACAACCCCACCCTATCCCCATAACCCAGTAACCCCATAACCCAGTAACCCCACCCAACACTAAGGGCAATTTTTCATTGGCCAATCCACCTAACCTGCACATCTTTGGACTGTGGGAGGAAACCGGAGCACCCGGAGGAAACCCATGCACACACGGGGAGGATGTGCAGACTCCGCACAGACAGTGACCCAAGCCGGAATCGAACCTGGGACCCTGGAGCTGTGAAGCCATTGTGCTATCCACAATGCTACCGTGCTGCCCTTATGGGCTATCCTCTCCTGAGGGGATAAAAGGAGGACATTGCGAGCCGCTCACCTGTCGCAGGTCAAGCACTCTATTGCAGGTGACACTGGGGGTTCTGAGGAATAATCTGGGAGGCTGGATGTTGGGAGGGTGCGAGGTGTGAGCCAGTGTATTGGGGAATGGGGGGGGGGGGGGGCAGGTGGCAGTGTCAGGGGTGGCAGGCGGAACTGATGTCAGGAAGAGAGAGGTGCTAACATATCCTTGCAGCTCATGGGAGGTCCTTCATCCTCTTCCTACATTGGATGCCGGTCCTCCTTGTCATGCTGCTGGCACTACCAAGAGCTGCCACTGCTTCCCAGGCCGGATTTTGTCACTCGTACCTCAGGGGTACAGGTTTCCCCACATGCCCCCACTGTGTGCAGAAGCCTGGCCAGGTCAGAGTGCAGAAATCGAGGAGCAGGCCATCCTGCTGGCTTGACTGGGAGTGAGTACAGAGGGACCGTTTAAATGCCGCTCCCCCTTGTCAGCAGTTAACAGCTGAGACCCGAGCCAGGTGAATCAGATGCTTGGGGACTCTGGCTCAGTGTGATTCATGTGAGAGATCATTTTGTGTGGGTGGATTACAATTTGATCGTGCGCATCCACCCAACAGAAATCACCTCAGAGAATCGTGCATCTGGTTTCAGAAAAAAAGGGAAAATGCAATCTGGGATTGAAATTTGAGGGTTGCTGACAAAAGCTCAGGAATACATGGATTATAAACATAAAACTTGACTGAATGTGTGTGCGTGTGTGTGTATTTGTGTTCGCGAGGGTGTGTTTGTGTGTGTTTACTTGTGGTCATGTGTGTTCATGTGTGTGTGTGTTTTGGTGTCATTGAGTCAGGGGTGGGATTCTCTGAAAATGGGGCTATGTCCCCACGCCAGCGGGAAGACCGGCGGCAACGGCTCCAGCGTCAACGGCCCCCCAAAGTAAGGAATTCTCACCTTTCTAGGGGGCTCGGTTGCACCAGAGTCGTCCCCACTGCTCCATCCTCTCCAAAGGGCCGGCGTGATCTCCCACATGCGCGGAACGGCTGGCGTATTTCCGTGCATGCGCAGACCGACAGGCGTTTTTCCGTGCATGCGCGGGGGTACTCTTCTTCACGCCAGCCCCCGGGCAATATGGAGGAGCCCGACAGGGGCCCAGCGTGGAGGAAAGAAGGCCCCCACGGAAACAGCCTGCCCGCAGGATCGGTAGGCCCCGATCGCGGGCCAGGCCACCAAGGGGGCCCCCACCGGGATCGGATCCCCCCGCGCACCCTCCCAGGACTGCCCCTGCACACTTACCTGCCAGGTCCCGACCGGTGTGGCGGGAATACCGCCACCGCCTGAAAAACAACGCCGGAGAATAGGGCAGCCAGTGTCGGGGTGGCAGGGCGGGATTTGCGCCTCTCCCCCGGGGGATTCTCCGACCCGGCGGGGGGGGGTCGGAGAATCCCGGCCATAGAGTTTTACAGCATAGAAAGAGGCCCTTTAACCCATTGTGACCGTGCCGACCTGTTTGTGGTGTGCTTGTTGTCATAATATGCACCAGTATATCATGGTGCAGACACACACTGATGGACACACACAGGGACCAATCAACATGTACAAACACCGCAGGCAATCACCAGTTAGAATACACACACTATAAAGGCAGAGGGCACCATGGTTCCCGCTCATTCTGGGTGCTGCCTCTGAGTGTAACAAGAACTCATCCAGCCCAGCACAGACCCATAACACGTGCTGAGAGAATCAACTGGTTTGGACAAGGCTTAGGTCTCTAGTTTAAGTTAGCATCATTTAGACCCACAGTCATTGTGTGTTAGTTGGTTAGAAGTAGTTGATAAAATTGAGTTGAACCTTCATCAGTGTTGGAAGTGTCTGTTCATCTCTCAAGTCTATACTAGCCAACACGTCACTTGTGTGTTTGTGTATGAGCGTGTGTGTGTTTATGTGTGTGTTTGCGTGCGTGTGTGTGCAGGTGTGTGTGTGTGTGTTTGCGTGCTTGTTTGTTTGTGTGATTGGGCGTGTGATCACAAATTGTATATTGACCAGTTTTTGCAACTTGCTTTTTAAAAATAGGTTTTGCTTCACAATAAATCAATCATTCTGAGTTTATTGATAGAAACCTGATTAAAGTATCTTTTATTCTGCGTCTAACAGTAGCGGAAGTAAACTATCAGCCATTTTGGTGAGTGAATTAAACATTTACATTTATGGTGTGAGTTGTGGAATACTGAAGAAACTGTGCACTACTCCCATCACAGTCATAACAAACTATTGATCTGTCTCCCTCTATTATCCTTATGTTATTATGTTTTTACTTAACTGCTTTTTGTGACTGCTTCACCTTACATTGACTGGAATGCTGAAGACTTTGTTAATTTGCTTACGTTTGTTCTTGATTGAATGAAAAAGAAACCTCAAGGTAATTGAGCCATCTGGTTGAATTTGTCGTATTTAATTGAAGAACATTAATTGTATTCTTGCTTTCTTAACCGTGAAACAACAAAAGTGATCAGATGGGCAATGTGGTGTTAATTTCTTTGAAAGTACTGAGATCGAACATTTTAAATGGCTATTAGTGGTCGTGTTTTTTTGTTCTTAACCTGTGGAATATAAATTAATTGCTTGTAAATGCAGTTACAAATGCATTTTTAATGCAGTGGTTCCTCAATTTCAAAATTAATTAAGCACTGAAAATACAGATAAAGATTCTCCATTCAGTTAAACATTCATCAAATGGCAAGAAATTCTGACAAAACTATAATTTTCTAAACTTTGAAAGATTCTGTCTGTTATTTTATTCACTCAGACAGATTGGAAGAAACAAGAATCCAAACAGTTATTTTACATAAAGAGCTAATTAATTTTTTGTTAAAAGTTAGAACAATTTAATACACACAAGCATGCAAGTCAAGAAAGTTGGCATAAATCAATGCAATAAAAATATTACTTTTCAGGCTCTCAAATTGGGCTTCTGAATTATGTGCTTGAATCAAAGTTTTACTAATTGCTTCCACAATCGAACACAAAAGACACAATCAAATTCAGAGTAGTTTAAAAGTCAGATTGGATATTTGCTATTGACAAAAGTCTTCCAAACAATGATCTTTGTGTGTTGCAGATTATCTAGACCTATGCTGACAATAACGTTTTGTCAAGTATCACAATTCCAATCAGTTTCTTGCTGGAGGACCATACATTGCATGATAAAATGATGGGGCACCAAACTGTGTCAGTAATTCATTACATAATGAGTTTCTGATTTCAGCTGTGGCCAGCTTCCGAAAACTCTGTGTAAGTCCATTAAAGGCAATCTTTTCATTTTAGCCTCTAAGGACATTCTGATCTCCTGCTACTTTTCAAGAAAAGAGAACACTATTTCTTTTAAAGTAGCCCAGGATTTCTCACAAGAGAAGTGGCGGGATGGTGGGAGGGTGGAGTAGGGGAAGGGTGGGTGGGTAGTGAAGGTGGTGGGGTTGGAGGTCAGCATCCTTGAATATTAGTAGGTAGAAATTGAGCTCTGCTACATTTACACACACATGCTGGGGACTGAGTAAGTTCAGATCAAGAAGCCCAATGTTCGTCCTTCTTACCAAACAAAAGTGATTCAGCTCACGGGAGCTGAGGACAGATTTCTGGCGCTTCTTCCAGCCCAGGAGGAGGAGGATTGCTGCTCCCTGCCCCATAACTTAGATTTTCTTGGATTCAACACCCCTCAATTTATAACATTGTGTTGGAATATATTATGGAATGTTGCCATTCCAACACAAAATCCAACTCAAGGATAATGCACGTCCAGCAATTCACCTGCCTAGAAGAGTGCCTGTGCCACTTCGAGAACGCATCAAAATTGAACTTGTTGGAGATTTTGGAAAACAGTTTTTTGCGCGTCCCACAATGGACCATTTAAGAGCAGTAAATGTAATAGATGAGGACACGTTTTCAACTGGTTTTCTGATTGCAGCCCTTGGAGTTTAATTTAGATAAATGTGAGGTGATGCATTTTGGTAGATTGAATTGGGGCAGGATCTACTCAGGGTGTTGGGGAGAGTTATAGAACAAAGAGATCTCGGAGGACAGATTCATCGCTCCTCGAAAGTGGAGTCGGAGGTAGCCAAGGTGGTGAAAAAGGCATTCGGCATGCTTGGTTTCATTGTCAGATCATTGAATAGAGGAGTTGTGATGTCTTGTTGAAGTTGTACAAGACATTGGTAAGGCCACACTTGGAATACTGTTTATAGAAAACAGGTCACCCTGTTATAGAAAATATATTATTAAACTAGAAAGAGTGCATAAGGATTTACTAGGATGCTACCGGGACTTGGTGGTTTGAGTTAGAAGGAGAGACTGGATAGGCTGGGACCTTTTTCCTGGAGCGTAGGAGGCTTAGGGGTGATCTTATAGAGGTCTATAAAATAATGAGGGCATGGATGAGGTGGACAGTCAACATCTTTTCCCAAACCTATGGGAGTCTAAAACTAGGTTTGAGTTCAGAGGGGAGAGATATAAAAGGGTCTAGAAAGGCAATTTTTTCACATAGAGGGTGGTGAGTGTCTGGAACCAGCTGCCATGCAGTGGTAGAGGCGGGTACAATTTTGTCTTTTAAAAAACATTCAGACAGTGATATGGGTAGATGGGTATAGAGGGAAATGGGCCAAATGCGGCAATTGGGCCTAGCTTAGTGGTAAAAACTGGGCACTATGGACAAGTTGGGCCAAAGGGCCTGTTTGCTGTAAACCTCTAAGACTCTAATACTGACTGTGTATTTCTGCCCCTCTGCACCCGCCCCCACCCCCCCGCACCCCATGTTTTCTAACAGCAGGGGTGTCTGCTTGTGGGATCTTCCGGTCTCACTGAAGTCAATGGCCATTTGTGTTGCTCACTAGCGATGCCACTGGCGAACCTCTCGCAGAGGGTTGCCTTCAGTGGGACCAAGACATCCCGGCAGCAGGAAGGGCAGGAACATCTGAGACACCGTCTACCTTCTTTCAACCGCAGACCTCTCCGCAGGACACTGAGATCCAACCAGAAGGAGGCAAAACCCTGACACAGGATTTTCAGGCATAAGATCAGCTCTCTTGGCGTATCTGAGCAGCAGTGACACATGAATCTCAGACTCTCACATTAGCATCATTTCTGACATCAGCAGCCTCCTCGAACAAGACCCCCTGCCTATTGGACCAGGTGGCATTGCCAGTGGCCAACTCTGTGCCATTACTCGAGGGTCATCTCCCAATCCCCACCCTTCAAAACTCCAACACTTGCCAGGTCGTAACCTCTCGCCAAGTTGTGCCCCTTTCCTCCAACAAGAAGAGAAAGCAGAGAGGTTTGATAGCTTATAAGGGCTTGAGTGGAGAGGAGGAAAGGACACTATTTGTGGAAGCTGACTGAGTTAAGGGTTTGAGAAGCTAATAGGCCGAGGATGACTGTGAGTGTTGGCTGTTTGGAGGGGTTTTGAAGTGGCGCCTACAGGGAGAGGAATGACTTGAGCTGCAAGGATTCACCCGAGGAAGGAGCAGTGCTCTGAAAGCTAGTGATTTGAAACAAACCTGTTGGACTTTAACCTGATGTCGTAAGACTTCTTATTGAGCTGCAAGGTGTGTTGTCCTGAGGAATGCCACCTGGATTTCCTGGATCCTCTTGGGTACCGGTTCCAGGTTGGAGGAATCATACTTTTGCTGCTGACTTCCTCGATCACTTCCATCCAGGCCAGTTGGATAGGTTATCCTCTTCCTCACGTCATTGGGAGATCTCACTTCACAGCATCCCCTCAGATTCCACAGCAAGATCTCCAGGTAAGATCCAGGCAGCAGCCTTCCCAGGACCTCCCAATTGCTGAGGGTGCTGCAACCTCAAAAATCCAAGGGCTGCTGTGCTTTCCTGAAACATACGATAGTCCCTTTAATTAGAAATGCTTTGCCATGATGTTTTGGACTGCCTCTTTGATTCAGTTCTGCTCTTCCCAGTCCCACAAAAGTAGGAAAATGATTTACCATTAAAGGTACGTTCAGCTTCCAAGCCTTTTAAGACTTCAAGTCTACCTGAGAGAAAGGTCACAGCAATTTCCTTGCAGAAATGTCATCAAACCCTTGTCTACATGTTTAAGTAAGGGCCATATCTTGTTGTGATGATTTCCTTTGCTACCTGTTCAAAAGACCAAGGTCTGAATTTTTTTGGATTACGAGTTTCCACTTTCCTCCAGCGAACAGTCGGTGGAAACACATCTCCAGAGTGCTCCACATCCATTTGAGGCTCCTCATCCTGATTGGCCAGCAGCTTTCCAGTCCCTGCAGTGCAGTGCTACTGTAGACAGAAGAAGAAATGCAAGAGGTGAAGGGTAGAATTCTCCCAGCCACCCCACCGGGGGGTGGGGTTCAATGACAGGCATGGGAGGAGAATATCACAGGAGGGTTAGAAATTGGTTTCACATCAGTGTGAAATTCCTGCTTGTCTTCTCTTGTCTCTGCCATGGCGGGTCAGAAAAACCACCGGAGGCTGTGGTGAAGCTAATTTTCATCCCACTAATGGGAAAGCATACCAGTGGGAAAGCATACCAGTGCGAAACACATTTACAACAACGTGGCGCGCAGATGTTGGGACTCACCTGAACAATGTCCTGGGATGTTCCTGGAGATCCATCTTCTTTCTCATTAGGTCCATCTTCCAGCCTCAGATCCATCTTCTTTCACAGAATGACCATCTTCCAGCCTCAGAATGTTCCTGGAGATCCATCTTTATTTTCAGGTGGTCCACCTTCATTCTTCAGTTGTGGGTCAGTGATGTTGGACACTTTTTCAATATAATACCCAGATATGACGGCTGACGGGTGTATAATTATAATTGAGGTCGGGGCTGGAGTCACCACTGACCTTTGTGGTGGGAAACACTCAATGTTGCCACCCTGCCACGGGACTTAAGGAGGTCGGTAGGTCATCGGATGTTAAGGATGTTCAAATTCAGAACAGAGCTTCTGATGGAGGGTGTTCTAGATGGCGGCAAAGACTCCACGAGAGGCCAGGCTGATGGGGTACAACTCACTTTATTCCACACTGGTCACAATAATCAATCCTCTACACACTCCACGCCACTCCACTCCATTCCCCACAGTGTCTCCTTCCCCAAACTGCTTCCAGGTCGGGGTTTTTATTCTGTGGGGAGCTCCTCCAATTAGGAGGGAGCTCTGCCCCCTAGTCACCCGAATAGCTCATTCTTCGGTGTGTAGACGGGGCAGCGGGTGTTATACAGCTCTGTTCCTGTAGGGGGTTGGAACAGAGGTGCCACACCTACACCCACCCCACTTCCCGCTCAGGATCTAACTCTGTTAGTTTTCAGCCTTTCCTCACGAGGGCTCAATCCTCCCACCAGCCTAAAAATAATTGACTGCTTACGGGCCTCAACTGGGCCAAGGACGGGTTACCCTCAAGGCCTTGCCGGCTGTGTGGTCAGGGCGGTCGGAAACCTCGAGGGAATCCTGTCCCTTCAATTCCACGTTACAACCCGCCTAAAAACCCTCCCGTGGGGGAGCATTAAATTCTGGCCCAAGTTAAAATGGAAGGCTATAAAACCCAGGCAGGATATTGGTGGGTGAGTCAGCCCCTCTATTTTACCTGCTTACCCACCAGGTTCCCACTCCGGGTTAAAATTGACCCCATTGCTTCCTTTCTTTCTCTGGTACCCTTGAGGATCCTGATGTGTTGGCTAGTGTAGGCTTGAGAGATGAACAGACACTTCCAACACTGATGAAGGTTCAACTCAATTTTATTAACTACTTCTAACTAACTAACACACGATGACTCTGGGTCTAAATAATGCTAACTTGAACTAGAGACCCAAGCCTTGTCCGAACCAGTTGATTCTTTCAGCACGTGTTGTGAGTCCGCGCTGGGCTGAATAAGTTCCTGTTACACTGAGAGGCAGCACCCAGAATGAACGGGAACCTTGGTGCCCTCTGCCTTTATAGTGTGTGTGTTCTAACTGGTGATTGGCTGCGGTGTTTGTACATGTTGATTGGTTCCTGTGTGTGTCTATCAGTGTGTGTCTGCACCATGATATATTGGCATATTATGACAGATCCTAAATGGATCACGGTACACATGCTCTTTAGTCCTAGCTGAGATTTGATTTGAGCTGCTGAGCAACTTCTGATTCCAGTGAGTGTTGCAGACTGATGCATGTTACCAAACGCTTGAAAAATAATTAGTTTGTCTCTCGTTGCTCCTCAAATAAAAGGTAATGAAATGTTTCAGACTTTGGCACTACAGTGAAAATTGTGACATTTTTCTGAATCTCAAGTGAATAGATTTATGCTGTATCTAGTGATTCCCTGTGTATTCATGGAGAGTTCCTTAAAAATCAATCCTGTATTTTTCTTTGATTGCGGTACTTTTCTCTGAAGTATAGAGTCTGATTGCAATATCACTATTCATTTGAAGATTGAGTGGACAGATTGGACATCTTTACTGTGCCAATAGATAATTTGCCTGTCATGATGGATGATCCTGCCGTTATAGTAGGGAACCCACCATCTTTTGTGTGGCCAGTGCTGCATTTATACTGTTTGTGTGGGGAAATGAAATAATCTTTAGTTTGGGTTGTTGGCTATAAAGTTGGCTGCTTAAGAAACTTAAATGTTTTGGTCCTGGAGTGAACGTTTGTCAGAGATCTTGGTTAAGGGGAAGGAGCTGGAAAGGACAGTATGTATCAGATCAGGGGTCAACACATTCAGCTGAAGTGCAACCAAATGTTTGGGATTTGTGCACGGCCCAAGGAAAAATAAACTCTTTTGTAGAATCTGGGAGATGCTGACCAGAAGAGATGGAACCCTTCCTTCAGAGTTCAGTTAAGCCTCGGGGTTGGCAAATGTGGGGATTTTTCAGGACTGCTCACTTTAAATTCAAAGTGGTGAATTACTGAATGTTATTGTGTAGTTTTCACTGCAGTGTGTTTAACTTCAAGTCATGCTGCATGATCGGGTCACACGCAAGTATATTTCACCTACATGTGCATCACTGCCTGTGACACGTAAAGCAGTGAATACTCATAGGGGTAGATTCTGACTTCATGTGATAAGTGCAGGTGGAGGTGAATCAGCAGCCCGGTTTGGTTCCCCATTGATCCCCATCTAAATTTAAATGAGGCCAGGGTTTCAAACTGGTCAGGGACTCTTGCCCATTCGAAGATACATTGGTTCCAATTGCATTTTGCCTGTAATACTTGTGGGCCAGAACGTCTGAGTGGGAACAACAGTCAGAATGGCAATCCGCTCCTTTTTTCCTACCTTAATCAGGGGTTACGCCTTCATTGTCCAACCTCCCACCTCTGCCCCGGTCAGAGCAGTGCACCGTAGCACTTTTTCAAGGCCTTCAGTCGAGCTCAGCAGCGTGAGAAGAAATGAAACCACTCTCCCTCTTTAGTTCACTAGCTCTTGTAAATCAGGTACGTTGAAAGGTCCAAGCCACTTTGAGAAGTAAGGGGGAAGGTAAACCTGTAAGGTAAATGGTTAGGATGGGTGTGGGGAGCAGGATGGGTGAGGAGGAGATTGTTTGGTTGGGCAAGGCAGGGGGTCGGGAGGTTAGTGGGGAGGGTAAGGTGGTAAGTGCAGGGGGGAGGGGATAGGATGGGTTGGGGCTGTTGGGTTATCAGTCGGTGGGGTCGCTGGTCAGTGAAAGGAGGTCCAGATGTCAGTTGGTGGGGTTGGGTGGTCCATGAGGTTTAGGATGGATTTGGGGGTTTTGAGTGATCAGTTGAAGGTCGGGAGTTAGTTGGGAGGGTAGTTGGGGGGGGGAAACGGGGGTGGAGGTTAGCCAGGAGTTGGGAGAATAGTCGGGGATAGTTGGAGGGTCGGGAGGGAATTCGGGGGTTGGAAGGTTGGGGTGTCAGGCTAGAATTCAGGGTCGCGCCTGTGTATGCAATCATTTATATTGCAACTGTACAAATTCTCAGATCTTGAAACTTATGAAAGGAATAATGGGGGCAAAATTGAACTTCAGTGGGGGTGAAAAATGAGTTGGACTGGATTAGTCTCTTATCTTCCCCACAAACACGCCTTCTCATTGTAAAATTGGATTGGGTAAAATAGACACCTGGGCAGGAATTCTCAGCTCTAGAGTGATTCACTTTCCCCTCCAACAGCACATACCTGCCCACGGGTTTCCCAGCAGCGTCAGGTGGCTTCAATGGGAAATCCCATTGATAAGTAGCGGGAGAACCTCAGTTAGGCCACACTTGGAGAATAGCGTTCAATTCTGGTCGCCATACTACCAGCAGGATGTGGAGGCTTTAGAGGGGGTGCAGAAGGTTTACCAGGATGTTGCCTGGTATGGAGGGCATTAGCTATGAGGAGAGGTTGAATAAACTCGGTTTGTTCTCACTGGAACAATGGAGGTTGAGGGGCGACCTGATAGAGGTCTACAAAAGTATAAGGGGCATAGACAGAGTGGATGGTCAGAGACTTTTTCCCAGGGTAGAGGGGTCAATTACTAGGGGGCATAGGTTTAAGGTGCGAGGGGCAAGGTTTAGAGTAGATGTACGAGGCAAATCTTTTACACAGAGGGTAGTGGGTGCCTGGAACTCGCTACCGGAGGAGGTGGTGGAAGCAGAGACGATACAGTAGTCCCCCTTTATAACGCGGGTGTTGGGGTCCAAGACAGCCACCCGCGTTGTATCCGAGCCGCGGATATCCACGATGGGGGTTTTAAATTTATTTTAAAATCTATGCTAGCGCTTCCCATTGTGAGTCTACGGGGGGCGGGGGGAGAGGTCAGACCCCCGTAGACTCACAATGGGAAGCGCTAGCATAGATTTTTAAATAAATTTAAAACCCCCATCGTGGATCCAATTAAAACAGTGTCAATTTCAGCGGCCGGCTCACTTTGATCCGGAGAGGGAAGCTGCTCTCACTGAAACAATCAGCCGGCCGCTGAAATTGACACTGCCCGCTGCTCTCTCCCTCCAATCCAACTTTTAAGTTTTAATGTTTCTGATTGGAGGGAGAGAGCAGCCGGCAGTGTCAATTTCAGCGGACGGCTCACTTTGATCCGGAGAGGGAAGCTGCTCTCTCACTGAAGCAATCAGCCGGCCGCTGAAATTGACACTGCCCGCTGCTCTCTCCCTCCAATCAGAAACATTAAAACTTAAAAGTTGGATTGGAGGGAGAGAGCAGCGGGCAGTGTCAATTTCAGCGGCCGGCTGATTGCTTCAGTGAGAGAGCAGCTTCCCTCTCCGGATCAAAGTGAGCCGGCCGCTGAAATTGACACAACTGACAGTTGGGGTCCATAAGCCCCCCCGCGGTATATCGCGAACCGCGGTATTGCGGAGCGCGGTATAACGGGGGACTACTGTAGTGACATTTAAGGGGCATCTTGACAAATGCATGAATAGGATGGGAATAGAGGGATACGGACCCAGGAAATGTAGAAGATTGTAGTTTAGTCGGGCAGCATGGTCGGCACGGGCTTGGAGGGCCGAAAGGCCTGTTCCTGTGCTGTACTTTTCTTTCAGTATAGAACTTCGCTGTCAGCGAACGGCAGGCTGCCAAGAAACACATGTTTGGAGGACCAGAAAATCTAGCCCCCGAACTGTGACTTTGATGCCAAGAGTTGAATTTCACTCACCATGTGTGATCAGGAATGGATGATTCTGGGGCACTGATTTGCCACTGAGTTGAAAATTAATATGGCATCAAGAGTCGTATTGTACTTTCTTGTGTTTAATTCACCGCAACTGGTCCACAGCAGATGCTATCTCTCTGGCTCTACAATCAATACTCGAACGCCTCGACAACAAGGACACCTACGTCAGACTGCTGTTCATATACTACAGTTCTGCCTTCAATACCATTATCCCGACAAGACTAATAACCAAACTGCAATCTTAGATTTGACCCCTCCCTTTGCAGCTGGATCCTTGACTTCCTCCCCAACAGGCCGCAATCTGTCAGGATAGGAAACAGCACCTCCTCCACAATAATCCTCAACACCGGGGCCCCGCAAGGATGTGGGCTCAGCCTTCTACTGTACTCCCTATACACCCATAACTGTGTGGCAAGATTCAACTCCAATTCGATCTATAAGGTCGCAGATGATAGTGGTGGGTCGTATTTCAAACAATGACGAATCAGACTAGGGAAGTGAGATTAATCACTTAGTTGCATGCTGTACCGAAAACAACCTCTCTAAATGTTGGCAAAATCAAGGAACTGATCATCGACTTCAGGTTCAGGAAGCGTACCACCCCCCCCCCCCCCCCCCCCCCCCACCTATCTACATCAATGGCTCCGAAGTGGAGATGGTCGATAGGTCGATAACTTTAAGTTCCTGGGGGTCACCATCACCAACAGTCTGTCCTGGTCCACTCACATTGGTGCAACAGTCAAGAAAGCCCAACAACGCCTCTACTTCCTACAGAAGCTAAAGAAATTTGACACGTCTGCATCGACTCTCACAAACTTCTACAGATGTGCCATAGAGAGCATCCTATCTGGCTGTATCACAGCCTGGTATGGCAAGAAACTGCAGAGTGTGGTGAACTTAGCCCTACTCATAACACAAGCTTGCCACCCTCCCATTGATTTTGTCCACCCCTCCTGCTGCCTCAGAAAGGCAGTCAACATTGTCAGAGACCTCTCCCACCCAGGCTTTGCCCTTTTCCAGATCCTTCCATTAGGCAGAAGGTACAGAAGCCTGAAGACCCACACATCCAGACATAGGAACAACTTCTTCCCCATAGCTACAAGACTCCTCAACAACTCTCCCTCAGACTGATCTGTTCCCTGTAAGAACATTATTTACAACGCCCTATGCTGCTCTTGCTCATATATTTGCTTTGTTTGGTCCTTGTTCCGTACTGTAACCAATCACTATTTGTCGATGTACTTTGTCGATTATTCTTTGTGCCTACTGTGTATGCACTGTACGTTCCCTTGGCCACAGAAAAATGCTATTCGCTGTACTTCGGTGCATGTGACAATAAATCAATCAATCAGTAGTTAAGATGGCATTGGTGCAGCATGTAGGAAAGCATTATGGGCTATGGCACATACCATTATAGAGATGTCCACATGTTCTTTGTAAAATAAACACATGTGCACAAAACCTCCAACCTGCCTTGGTGCCAGGGTGTGAGGAATGGGCTGGGCTGGTTGCAGAGCGGGTGCTGGTGGGGGGTGGGGAATGTCTGTGCTGTTGGACAGGCCCCCTAATTGGTGAACCTGGAGGTGATTAGAGCTTCCCATGCACCATAGCCCTGGTGCACACATTGTGCGGCCTCCTGTGCCTGCCCTGGCACCATGCCCTGCCCATCCTGGCCTCCTCCACATCCTCCTTGTCTGACAAGGCCCGGCCTTAACTCCCCACCTCCGGCACGTCACCCAGGAGCCAACCCCTCAACTGAGACTGCACCTCCAAGTGTCAGAAACCATCGAGTGTACCAAGATGAAGGCATCTTGCTATCTGCCCGGGTGTTGGGTGCAGACGTGCATGATGTGCAGTTCATGGTCACACACCAGCTGCGCGTTTATTGAGTGAAACCCCTATCGGTTTGTGAAGACCGGCCTGTCATGGGCCGGTGCACATAGGAGGACATGCATCCTGTCAATCACAACCTGGGCCTTGGGCATCCTGGCGATGGTGGTGAATCCCGCTGCCTGGGCACCCTGGTGAGCTCGGTCCACATAGAAGTTGATATATTGTGCTGAGCAGCATAAATAGCTTTCATTGCGGTGCGAAAGCACATGTACACCGAGGTCTGCGAAATCCCAAACAGGTTTCCACTCAGCACCTAGAAGGACCCTATGGCGTAAACGTTCAGGGCCACCGTCAACTTGATGGCCACCGGGCGTGGGTGTCCTTCCCCATACCCCCGCGTTCCAGGTACGCCATGATCCAGCAGATATTTTGCACTGTCCCCCTGCTCAGCCAGAGTCAGAGTTGTCAATGGCATTCTTGGTCAGGCAGGTCATCGAATGGCAGGTGCTGCTGGTGCACACAATGCCTCATGAGACGCCTACTTCCCAACTCCTCTTCAGCCTTTTTGGTGGCTTTCCATCTGGTTCCTCTTCCTCTGGGGCAGGTTCTGCTGCTGCAGCTTCCTCCTTCTCGAGCTGCTCCAGTTCATCCAGCCTCAGTGCATCCCCTAGGACTGCGGCAGCCAGGATGAAGGCCATCATTCCTGGTGAATTCCGAAGTCCCTTTTCTGCAGGGGTGAAAGGCAGACATGTTAGCATCGTGCATACCCTCAGTGGTGATATGCTTGTAAGCAATGTCATAGATGGCTGGTGGTGCAACCTCCAACCAACAGGTGGCAGTACAGACACACTATGAGGTCTCAAGAGAGTGGTCATGTGACAAGGCACTGCAATGTAAGTTGGGGCACATGCAGCCAACAGCAGATAGTTATAAGGCCTGCAAGAGGACAGTTCCAGAGGAGTACAAAGAAATTCATGCTAACTTGCTCTGTAACAGATTGTTTTCTTACCATGTGTGATTCAATAAAGATCCAGGTTTGGACAAGTCTCAATTCGTTCAGTAGATTCCTTGCCAGACATCGAACACCAAACACAACACCGTCATGCAAAACCAGGTCCAACGGGCTACATGGTGACTCCGGCCTGCACTGCAGCCCCTGCATTCGCATATCCCCCTAGAGCCCCCTCGTTCCCCATCCCCACACCCACTCCGTGCTGTTCCCCCGGCACTCTGCCTTCTACGCTGCACCCTTGGTCCTGTCGGTGCTCGGCACAGCAGGGGCCTGTGGCCCTGGTACCCACCCCTGCTGGCAGCATTTATGGTGGTTGGCGCTACCCATGCCAGCGGTTTGCTCTGTGGCCCCTGCCCAGTGCCCTCCAAAGGGTTATCATGGGTGTTGACGTTGGGTGGGCCGCCTGATGCCCCGCCAGCTGGTGGCATCTGGTTGTGGGGTGTGGTGAATGTGATTCACACCGGATTATGATCTGTATATCGAACCGTGGCCTCACGGTAGCATGGTGGTTAGCATCAATGCTTCACAGCTCCAGGGTCCCAGGTTCGATTCCCGGCTGGGTCACTGTCTGTGTGGAGTCTGCACGTCCTCCCCGTGTGCGCGTGGGTTTCCTCCGGGTGCTCCGGTTTCCTCCCACAGTCCAAAGATGTGCGGGTTAGGTGGATTGGCCATGCTAAATTGCCCGTAGTGTAAGGTTAATGGGGGGATTGTTGGGTTACGGGTATACGGGTTACGTGGGTTTAAGTGGGGTGATCATTGTTCGGCACAACATCGAGGGCCGAAGGGCCTGTTCTGTGCTGTACTGTTCTACGTTCTATGTTCTATATACATGTGTCTATATTGTAAGTGCAGTTGCACTACCTGACCACCAGGGGGAGTAGCTCTGGGAATGCTCGAGAATTGTATTGGGCTTCTCCCTTGGCTCCGCCCAGGACTCCTCCCTCTGGAGCTGCTGTATAAAGATCAGTGCCACATGGTCAGCCAGCCAGTTCACCGAAAGTTCAATGGCTAACAGGCTGGCTCTGTTGTGAGTATATTAAAACCGCTATTCTAATCCTACAAGCACGTGTCCGTAGAATTGTTGGTTCCAACATGGGGGTGGATGAGTGGTGTGGAGGGAGTATTTGCAGGTGGCGGGGTGGAGGTTGGGTGGAGCACCGAGACGGCCGGTGTCACTGAGCAACCACGGGCCATGGTGGGTGTTCAGTGGAGTACGCAGCAAGGTGGCTGCCTTGGAGGCTGTGGTAATGATGGTCCATGACTGGACATCCTGGTCCAAAGGGGGGGGGTTCACGGGAGGGAGTCACCCCGACCCCACAGTCCATCCCTTGATCATCTGCCACCATCCACCCCACTGCTCCCCCTCACCCCCTCCCTGGTCCTGGCAGATGCCCCCACCAGCCAGCCATGCCAGCAGCAGGACCGGCAGCACACGGTCGCGCCTCTGAGAACTTGTCTCACTTCCTCTCTCTCCCTCATGGCGCCTGTTTCCCAATTTTTAAATCCACAAGTGAGACTCACCGTCGGTAATTCCATTCCTCCTGTCGGAGGAAGCGCATTGCCGGAGCCCCGGAGAATACCGGGTCAGGCCCAATAATGATATGTCAATGGTGTTTAATGTACATGCGGAGTAGGCATATCACCACACCTGCCCCAAAGGACCCAGCAACACAGGGAAACCTCTAAGATAAAGTAATGGTTGCTATCAGTAATTGTTTTTTTGTTTTTAAGTCAGTTAAGGGAGAATACAAAGCTGAATAAGTAATCTTTCAGGAGGAACTATTAAAGACTCAGTTAGCTGACTTGCTACAAAATCCCGTTGGTAGGGCTAATGATTAGGTCTTTCATTAGCCATTCAGTCTAATGTACCTGTTTTATTTTCTAGGTTTAATGATGCAAGATTATATGTGCTGTCCTTTGACTCACACTGTGTAGGTGAATCATAATACTTATTCAAAATACCTTATCAAGCCATTCAGTTGTAAAAGCAATCATGGATGTGCTCAAGGGGTTTGGATCCAACTATTCTACACAAACATCGGACGTGCAGTTTTAATCAATGGATGGGAAACGGAAAGCTTCCTGATCAATTCTGGAGTCAAGGAGGACTGTCCTCTCTCCCCTGTCCTATTATCTTGTTTTATTTCCAAGTCACTCAGGTAGATGTGAGCATAGCAGGAGTGACAATCCCAGGCAGTTGGGGCACTAAGGTCAAAGCCTCCCTGTATATGGACATATCACTGTCTTCTGTTTGGATCTGCTGTCACCATGGGAAATTGAATGCTTTATCGACTGCCTTAATCATCTTTTGATTTGATGTTTCTGTTATGTATTTATATTGATTTCTGAGAAGCAGCACTGAAGCTGCATTGAGCAATATATAATGATATATGGATCATGGCATGACGTCGCCGGAAGTGACGTCACCAATCACTAGCATGGGTAACTGCCGAGTAAAGAAGCAGCCATTGTGATAGATGGTGTCATTGTGATATGTAAAGGTTTGTTTCGGTACTGAAGATTACTATTTGGTATCACATCAGCTCTGGCGTAGTTCTAAAGAGCAATGGATCAAATCTTGAGTGGGCTAAGTGGAGTCCAGTGTTACCTGGATGACATTCTGGATACCAGTAAAGCCAAAGAAGAACCCGAATCTTCAGAATCTGGATGCTACTCTTCAAGGTTGGAGGACTACGGATTGTGAGTCTGCAAGGACAAGCACAGATTCTTCCAGTCTTCATTCGAGTATTTGGGATATGGGAGAGATGCTACGGGCCTTCACAAATCTCCTTTGAAGGTCAAGGCTATTACAGAGGAGTTCACACCTTAGATTGTTAACCAGTTGCGATCCTTCTTAGGATTATTGAACTGCTACTGAAGATTTATTCCAAATTTGGTGACCATTTAAAAACTATTGCATAATATGCCATCCAAAAAACAGAAGTGAAGTACTTGGGTCAGTGCAACAACTAGTTTGTGCAAGCCAAGGAAGCGTTGCTCAAATTTGAAGTTGTGACATGTTTTGATCCAAACCTTCCTCTACAGTTAGTGTGTGACGCATCTCCCTTTGGTGCTGGAGCAGTGGTATCCCACATCATGCCATCAGGTGAAGAGAAAGCTATTGCTGTTGCATCCAGAATATTGAGCAAAGCTGAAAGTAACAACACACAAATCAAAAGAGAAGCCTTCGGAATTATCTTTGGAGGAAAGAGATTCCATCAATTCTACTATGGAGGAAGTTCACACTATTTATGGACGATCGTTCATTAACAACAATTTTTGGGCCACATACAGGCTGATCGACACTGGTTGCAAGCAGAATGCAGAGATGGGCACTGTTTCTGTCTGCATACACTTATACCATCAAGTATCGACAATCAAGTTTTCATTGTAATGCAGATGGGTTTTCTTGTTTACCACTACAAAATAGTTCACCAGAAGTGGCTTGAGCTAAAATATCTTCTACTTTGAACAGGTAGACAGTCCACCTGTCACTTCAGGATAAGTAAAGAAGTATCCTCGGAGTGATCCGATACGCTCCGGAGTAATGGAAATGATGCTAAAAGGCAAGGCCTCAGAACCAAAACCGTACTCCACAAGAAAGCGTACTGACCTGAAACCGTACGCCACAAGAAGATTGGAGTTATCTGTATAGTCAGGAGCCTTCTTTGGTAGCTCAGCCACCATTGAGAAGCCGAGTATTGGATAAATTACATGAGGGCCATTGTGGAATTGAGAGAATGAAAGAGATAACAAGGAGCTATTTCTGTGGCCTGGATTGGATGCAGAAATAGAGGGGGAGGATGGAACATGTTCTTAATGTGCAAAGGTGCAAAACCTGCCACCGTTAGCACTGCTGCATCCTCGGGAATGGTTGGAAGAGACTTGGCAACAGGTGCACATTGACTGCACAGGACCATTTTAAAGACACATGCTCTCACTCACATGCTCATTCAAGGTGGCCAGAAGTCACCATAATGAATTCAAATAGAACATAGAACATAGAACAGTACAGCACAGAACAGGCCCTTCGGCCCTCGATGTTGTGCCGAGCAATGATCACCCTACTCAAACCCACGTATCCACCCTATACCCGTAACCCAACCACCCCCCCTTAACCTTACTTTTTTTAGGACACTACGGGCAATTTAGCATGGCCAATCCACCTAACCCGCACATCTTTGGACGTGCAGACTCCGCACAGACAGTGACCCAGCCGGGAACCGAACCTGGAACCGTGGAGCTGTGAAGCATTTATGCTAACCACCATGCTACCGTGCTACGGAAAAGACCATTGAGAGGTTAGGAGAAGTCTTCAGTAAATGTGGATTTGCTGAGCAATTAGTGAATGATAACGGACCACAGTTTGTTTCTCCAGAATTGGAAAGTTTCTTAAAAGAGAATGATAAACAACATGTTAGATCTGCACCGTACTATCCTGCTACGAATGTACTAACAGAAGATTTTGTGCAAACAATGAAGGACACATTAAGGCAATCAGAGAACAAGGTTTGTTGACCAAATGTCTAAATCAATTCCTGTGTAGGAATACTGCTTATTCACCAAAACTTCTCCAGCATTACTTATGATGAAGTGACAATTAGGTTCGGCATTTGACTTATTAAAGCCTCCAAAGGTGAAAAGAAAAATTCAAAAGAAACAAATAGATCAGATTGAATGGTGAGAAAATAAAGCAAAAAGACATGTGGTAAACCACTATTACACCTTTATTAGGTGATGTATGGTAGGAGCTGTACTACAGGTTCGCCGGTAGTCCCTGCCTGCTGGCTCCGCCCAATAGGCGGAGTATAAATAATGTCCTCCATGCAGCAGCCATTTCGCCAGCTGCTGTGGGAGGCCACACATCTTAGAGCAATAAAGCCTCTTGTACCCAACTCTAGTCTTTGTTCAATTGATCGTTCATCAGGACAAGAAGTCTATTTCTAAAAATCTTTTTATTGGCATTTCTCATATTTCTAAACAGTTGTATATCTACATCACATTTTTCTTGCCCACGCTAATTTCCTTTATTATACAGAGACGTTTCTTTTGTCCTTCGTTTAACTGACCCTATGTACATTTTGTTGCCCTCGGTATCGGTCTATAGTCCCCCCCTTCCCCATTGTCCCCCCCCCCTCCGTCTCTCCCTGCCCCCTTGGCTTCAGCTGTGTTTTTCTTTTATGTTCCAGAAAGAATGAAAAAAAGGGGGGGGAAGCACCCCATCTCTTGTGGTTCCCCTCCACCCCCCCCCCCCCCCCCCCCCCCCCCCCCCCCCCCCCCCCCCCCCCCCCCCCCCCCCCGGGTTGTAAGGACAAGAAGTCTTGGCTCGAACTACTCTACAGGAGAGAACTGGGTTCCTGTCATCATCACATCATCATTGCGCAGACAGGAACTGTCTCATGTAGGGCAGCATGGTAGCATAGTGGTTAGCACAATTGTTTCACAGGTCCAGGGTCCCAGGCTTGGGTCACTGTCTGTTCGGAGTCTGCACATTCTCCCCGTGTGTGCGTGGGTTTCCTCCGGGTGCTCCGGTTTCCTCCCATAGTCCAAAGATGTGCAGGTTAGGTGGACTGGCCATGCTAAATTGCCCTTAGTGTGCAAAATTGCCCTTAGTGTTGGGTCGGGATACTGGGTTATGGGGATATGGTGGAGGTGTGGGCTTGGGTAGGGTGCTCTTTCAAAAGAGCCAGTGCAGACTCGATGGGCCGAATGGCCTCCTTCTGCACTGTAAGTTCTATGATAGTATATATCTATTCTATGATAGTATACTGCCCAGACCTGGAGTGATGTCATCTGGAGGAGACCAACCATTGGTGGGGAGAACCAATCCGTCAGAGATAGAACCTGCAGTGAATCTGAATTCAACTGTCCAAGGTTCTGACTCTGCAGACACCAACTGAACCGATTGTGGAAAACAACAGCTCAATTTCAGAGCAAGCATGAAATGAAATGAAATGAAAATCGCTTATTGTCACGAGTAGGCTTCAATGAAGTTACTGTGAATAGCCCCTAGTCGCCACATTCCGGCGCCTGTCCGGGGAGGCTGGTACGGGAATCGAACCGTGCTGCTGGCCTGCTTGGTCTGCTTTAAAAGCCAGCGATTTAGCCTGGTGAGCTAAACCAGCCCCTAGCGAGATAAACCAGCATAGAGTTAACCTCTAATTACCACGTCAATATCAGTCAAAACAACCACTGACGACGTCAAAGTAGGGAACCCCAGAAGCAGTAACTAGTGCCAAAAAGCAGATGCCTGAGGTTCACCAACATCCGTTCAGAGGACGATGACCCCCAAAACGTCTGACTTATAGATTATTGCTGTTTATTAATGTTCATGTAACACCTGTTTAATTTTGTTGGGAATATTCGATTTAAAGGCTGAGGAAATGTTATGTAATTATATTGATTTCCTAGAAGCAACACTGAAGCTGCACTGAGCACTGTCTGGCCATATTTGCATCATGGCATGATGTCAACGGAGGTGACATCACTGATTGCTGCCATGGGTAACTGTGCAGAGTAAAGCAGCAGCCTGTACTAAAGACTCCTCATTAATAAAGCTTGTCAGCCTCTGTGCCTCCTCGCAGCAATCCTGGAGACACAACAGTTTCAAGTTTCATTCGTGATTTTTTGTTTTTGTTTATAGCCCTTATAGGGCTGCCCCTTTAATTTGTCCTCAGCCACCATGTGAGGTTCCTGAACGGCAGGGCCATGTTGGATCCACACTGTCGGCAATTTGGCCGGTCGGGGACAGAAAATAGCGAGGCACCCCTCAGGCAACGGCCTGAGGCGGTGGATACCCGGCACAGTGTACTCCCAGAGTACGGTAATCTTTGGGGGTCAGAGAACAGCGAAACCGGCGCCGGTCCCGATTTTGTGCGTGGAAACGGATTCTCTGCTCCGTTGCCGAACGCGATTTTGGCGTTGGGATGCAGAGAATCCAGCCCAAGATCTTTGTTTCTTCCTGATAATGCTGTCTTATTCTTCAATGTTTTTCACAGTTCAGCAAATTTGACCTTAAAAGTCGAAAGAAGAATCAGAGGTGGGATTCTCCTTTCCGGGGACAAAGTCCCCCCCGGCGGCGGGAAACCGGCGCAAACCACTCCGGTATCAACAGCGCCCGAAAGTGCAGAATTTTCTGCTCTTCCAGAGGCTAGGTGGACGCCAGAGGGGTTGGCGCTGTGCCCGCCGGCACGAAGGGACTGCATGAGTTTGCGCATGCGGCAAAGGGCTGGCGTGATCTCGCGCATGCGTGGAACTGCCAGCATGTTTTGCCGCATGCGCTGGGGGGTTCTCTTCTCCGCGCCGGCCATGGCAAAGCCCTACATGGGCCGGCGGAGAAGGAAGGTCTGCCCCCACGGCACAGGCCCGCCCGCAGATCGGTGGGCCCCAATCGCGGGTCAAGGCACCGGGGGACCCCCCCTGGAGTCGGATCCCCCCGCGGCCCCACCGACGTACCTGCCAGGTTCTGCTGTGTGGGACCATGCTGAACCCATGCTGGCGGGACTGGCCAAAGACGGACGCCGCTTGACCCATCAGGGTCCGGAGATGGCCACTGCCAACGGCCCCTGACCGGCGTAGCGTGAACCCCGCCCCTGCCCGAAAAACGGCTCCAGAGAATATGGCAGTCAGTAGCGGGGCGGGTTTTCCGCCACCCCCCCGGGGATTCTTCGACCCGGTGGAGGGTCGGAGAATCCCACTACTTCTACCACTGACCACAGATCAACAAGTCATGATGGTTTATTATGGCAAGGTTTCAGTAAGATTAATTTTTAGCAATGCCAATTTATAGCAAAGCCAATGCTTCCTTCTAAAACTTTTAAAAAAAATTAACGATTTTAAACAGTCGGATGCCTCCATGTTGAAGCATCCTCCATTGCAGCTGACTGTTCCTCTCAAGCCAAACTGCGAGGCCTCTGAATGGATGTCCAGCTTTGAGAATTGAATGGTGAATCTGATTCCCTGCCAATTAAGGGGGGCACCTGATTAAAATAATGGGTCACTATTTCACCAGGGCCCGGTTTGGCAACCGGAAGCAGTGCCAACTCTTATTCTTGGAGGCAAAATCCAGTTCCATGACATGGACATATTTAAACTGAAACCCATTTGAAGAACATATTTCATGGAATTTAAAGGGCAAGGTCTTTACATTTGTATTTCAGTAAGTTTGCTTTGAAGATTGATCTTACTCCCCAGTTATTTCTTGGAGTGATCATTAGCTTTTTGACAAATCTGTTGATCTGTTCTGCTTGACACCTTTTTGTGAACTGGCATTTCTGTTTGATCCTGTTCTAATTGGAATATAAAACTGTTAAAATAAATTGATATTGATCTGAATTGTTCGGATGGCAGTGTCTCAGTTCCCACCATCTGAAGAGTCAAAGGGGAACACATCCCCACTGACTCTGAATGAATCATAGAATAGAATGGGGGCAGCACGGTAGCATTGTGGATAGCACAATGGCTTCACAGCTCCAGGGACCCAGGTTCGATTCCGGCTTGAGTCACTGTCTGGGCGGAGTCTGCACATCCTCCCCGTGTGTGCGTGGGTTTCCTCCGGGTGCTCCGGTTTCCTCCCACAGTCCAAAGATGTGCAGGTTAGGTGGATTGGCCATAATAAATTGCTCTTAGTGTCCAAAATTGCCCTTAGTGTTGGGTGGGGCTACTGGGTTATGGGGATAGGGTGGAGGTGTTAACCTAGGGTAGGGTGCTCTACCAGGAGCCGGTGCAGACTCAATGGGCCAAATGGCCTCCTTCGGCACTGTAAATTCTATGAAATAGAAACATAGATTCTACAGTGCAGAAGGAGGCCATTCGGTCCATCTAGACTGCACCTGCTCTTGGAAAGAACACCTTACTAAAGCCCACACCTCCACCCTCTCCTGTAACCCAGCAATCCCACCTAACCTAAGGACAATTTAGCAAGGCCAATTCACCTAACCTCCTGCACATCTTTGGACTGTGGGAGGAAACCGGAGCACCTGGAGGAAAGCCACGTTGACAATGTGCAGAATCCACACAGTGACCCAAGCCGAGAATCAAACCTGGGACCCTGGAGCTGTGAAGCAACTATGCTAACTACTGTGCTACCGCTCCACAACCATTTCACACTCGATTGCATGTTAAGTGATTGCAGGCCAGATTCCTACCCCTCACTTGGGAGGATGTCCCACCTCATCATGTTCACAAACCAATTTATTTATTTTCATCTTTCCTCCTAATCCCTGAATCGGGGATTGACCTTTTCTCAATGTTTCACCACAGTCATCATCTATTGCACTAAGTGCAGAAGCTGAAAGTTTGATGAAAATCAGATAATGATACTTTCGAGATTGGGTCATTGACTTCTCACAGTCTTGTTGTGTTAAGTAGTTTTTGTAATTAAGTATTTGTGCATGCCTTTTGGCTGATTAGGCCCTGAGGTAAAACTCAACAATTAGAATTAATTGAAAAAATAAATTGCATCAATATCTTCTGTGATTATTTCCTACGTTTCTTTGATGTTCTGTTAATTAGTTCTGTTGATTAGATCCATACACTTGGCCATTAATAATGAGAGAATGTCACTTCCTTTGTGGTTTCCTGCATTGAAACAGATTGATTTGTATTTATTTGGAGAAACAGACATTTTCCCACATAACTAGTGATAGTTGCTGCCTCATATTTTGAGTCTTATTGTGGATTTTTCTATGCTGCATGCTAAAACACATGGGGCAGAATTCTCCGTTTCTGGCACTACGTGTTGACGCGGCGCACAATTATTGGAGTTCCACGACAACAAAACTGGCGCCACACCTGAACAGATTCAGCTACTATTGAGGGGAGAGCACTGGTGCCGCGTGCAACACGATCGATTCCAATGAGAAAGGGTGCAGGATTCACGGGGTACAAAATTGACACTCAGGGAGCTGACAAGCTGCAGCTGCATATACACACTGCATTCTCCACACACACCATCCCAGCCAATAAAGTGGCAGCAAGACACGCGGCCACATGCTTCACGGATGCCAAGCTGGAGGGCGGTTGACCCTGCAAGGGTAGGAGGGTGCCAACTGCTGCCATTCATTGTGCCTGGGCGCAGGTGGCAGAGGCCATGAAAAAAACTGCACAACCTCCTCGGGGTGGCCAGGGTGAGTGGGCAGCACTGTACCTCTGGCACCAACACCCCTCCCACACACCCGTAACCCCAACATCCCCCCCCCCCCAACAACCCGGAGGGCAGCTGAGCCCCCCCTGCACCACATACCGGCACCATATTGTCTGCCATGGCCGGATTCCCTGGCCACTGAGGCCACCAGCTACCCACCTCCTGGGCTGCAAGTGTCGGACTGTCTAAAACTGTAGTTTTCTGATTCCAAACCCGCCCACCCCTCCCCAGGAAAAGTCGCCCACAACCGTCGGGAGCGGGAGAAGAAAGGAGGGGGACCGCCAGACTTGTGGCCCCTCAGCATGGCAGAGCAGAGGGCCCAGGACGTGACCGTGTGCCCGGAGAAGAGGAGGTCGCCGGGGTGGAGTTAGGCTGCGGGCGAGGAAGTGACACGTATGTCAATCCTCACCCCCACACCACCCTCAGCCTCACCCGCAAGTCCCAAACTCCCCCTGCCGACCCGAGGTCTCATCACGCATCTTGTCTTGTGTCTTGCAGGACCTGCTGATGATGGGGAGTGCCCATCCGATATTCCCTACCCCAAGCAAGTGTCACAGCCCCCCGCTACCCCCCCCACCCACCCACCCACCCGCCGTGAGCCAAGCACTGACGCTGAAAACAGAGTGGAGCCAGCCCTCCATGCGAAATGCAGGAGATCCCGGAGCTCGTGTCTGAGGATGGCACTGATGTCCTGTCACAGCCAACTCCAACACCCTCCACCATCCCAGAGACACTCACCTTGGTTGGGCAATTGAGTGAAGAGGCCCCTGGGACACTATCTGGAGCGTACCACAGCTGATCTGGTACAGCAGGTATACCTGAGGGGGCACGGTCAGAGGGGTGGACCTACCCCAGGGACTAGCTGCCATCCAGATGGGTTTTGGGATTCTGGAATGGACAGTCCCATCGATCGTAGAGATGCAGTCCCAAATCAGGGACTACATGAGGAGTTGTCGGCGAGCATCCGGCACCTGGAACAGTCCAACTGCATTGTGGTGAATGAGATTCACACGGTATTATAATCTGTATATATATGTATCAATATTGTAAGTGCAGTTGCACTACCTGACCACCAGGGGAGTAGCTCTGGGAGTACTCGAGAGTTTGTACTGTGCTCCTCCCTTGGCTCCGCCCAGGACTCCTCCCCCTGGAGCTGCTGTAAAAAGATCCGTGCCACAGGGTCAGCCAGCCAGTTCACCGAAAGTTCAACGGCTAACAGGCTGGCTCTGTTGTAAGTATATTAAAACCGCTATTCTAATCCTACAAGCACGTGTCCGTAGAATTGTTGGTTCCAACATGCATGCAGGAGCAAGAGATGGTACCGACCAGGCACACCACCCAGGCCAACACCGGACAGGTGGCATCTACGGTGGAGCACTTTGGGGCGATGGTTTTGGATATGGATCTGCATGTCCAAAGCCCGGGCATTCTGTGCAGGCGCTGACCAACGTCCAGGACAGGGTTTCCAACTCACAAGCAACCATGTACCAGAGCCACCTGGAAATCGCAGCAACGCTCCTGAGCATGACCCAGTCACAGCAGGCATGGTTGGGAATATCCGCGGCACTGGCCGACGGGATGCAGGAATATAGGGAGGTGGCCCAGTCCTAGTGGGAGATGGTACAGTCACTTGCTGATGTGACACAAACCCAGAAGTTGGTGGCGCAGTCAATGTATGGTGTGGCGCTGCACCGGTCGGAGATGGTCCACTCCCTGTGCTCCATGACCACGGGCATACAGACCCTGGTCAAGACCAGAGCGGGCTTCCAGGACTGGTAGCACCAAGTGGTGGCCTGCCTCCTGTCCCTGGTGCATCTGGTGGGCAGTGGGCAGAACACGGCAGAACCATGCCACCTGGCAGTAGCCGGGCCCATCCAGGCAAGGTCGCCCCAAAGGACGGCCGTCAACGGGGACTCAGGTCGCAGGGACTAATTACAGCAGGCCGCCTCCACTCCTGGTGTACCATCTGGGGATCCACCAAACGTAGCCAGAACGTCAGACACTAATTAAGTTGGCAAGGCACCACCACTATAAAGCTTACAGGGCATTAAGACTCCGGCTCTTTTCGGGACCCAGACACTGAGACAATCAGAGTGCACAAGTCAGTTGACATTATTGCCATGTGGTAGCTAGTTGGTCTGGTCGAACCAGTAAGAGGTCATCAGTCGGATTAGTGTCAACCCACAGCTGAACATGTACAGCAGTCTATAGTTAAATAAAACAGTGTTGGATCATCTCCGGTGTTAGACGTTTGTTTCTAGCTTCCCTGCATCCAGTTGCCGTCAACATCAAACCAACCCACCCTAACACATCAAGGTGTGGGCGTTGTGGGTGAGGTCCTGCGAACCATGTGCATATTGTTGTGGGCATGTCTGAGGCTGAGGGGATTTTGGCAGGGATTCGCGGATGTCATGTCAGAGGTCCTGGAAGGGAGGGTGACTCTGAATCCAGAGGGGGCAATATTTGGAGTGGCGGGAGCATGGAAGGGGAGAGAGCGGCCGGCATCTTAGCCTTTGCCTCCCTGGTGACCCGGAGACGGATTCTGCTGGGATGGAGGGACTCGGAGCTCCAAAGGCGGGGGTTTGGGTCAGCAACGTGGTGGGGTTTCTCAGGTTAGAGAAAATTAAATTTGCCTTCAGGGGTTTGTTACAGGGCTTCGCTCGGAGTTGGCAGTCGTTCATCGACTTCTTCAAGGAAAATTAGGCCATCAGCGGTGTGGGGGTGGGGGGGAGGGGGGGTGGGCAGAGGATGGGGGGAGCTTGGAAGTGATGAATAAGGGTTGGAAAACCAATGTAGTAGTTACATGGACCATGATAGTTCGGATTTATGCTTGGGGGCATATGGTTATGTTACTGTGTTTGTTGGATCTCTTTGTCTTAAGATGTTACCATTTTAAATGCTTCAATATTTTCTGAACAAAAAGATCCTGCGCAGACTGCAGCTCTATTTGCAGATATTTTTAACATTACTCTGTTCTCAGCTTCGTACTTGCTTTAAGAAAACCATGACTATATCGGTGCCAAAGAAAAACCAGACAGTGTGCCTCAATGACTATCGCCCGGTGGCCCTGACATCTATTATTATGAAGTGCTTTGATAGGTTAGTCATGAAACGCATCAACTCCAACCTCCAGATTGTCTTGATCCACTGCAATTTGCTTACCACTTTAACCGGTCTACAGCAGATGCTATTTCCCTGGCCTCACACTCATCTTTGGAACCTTTTGGCAGCAAGGACACCTATGTCAGGCTCCTATTATCTATATTGACTATAGTTCTGTTTTTAATCCCATAATCCCAACCAAGCTCATATCCAAACATTACAGCACACAAAACATGGACAGACTTTTCCAGCTTTTTGTCCACTCTACGCACGGCCTCGGGAATCTCTGGCAGATGTTCCTCCGCCTGCCTCTGCATCTCTAATATGTCTATTGTGGCCAGGCCAGAGGCTCATCATCTGCATGGGGCTCAGCAGAGGCCTCATCTCCAGCAGTCCCCTCAGTGGCAGAGGCCATGGCTATCACCTCCGCTGCCAGCTTTAGACCCCCGTTGGCGACATGTTCACCAGGTTGGGAGACCCTGAGCCTACTCTAGAACAGGCACCCGCCAAGCTGAATGTCTCTGCACGAGTGGAGAGTGCAGATAAATGCCGTGATGGTGCACCCACTCAGGAATTTGAGGCATCATCCTCAGAGGTGGGTTTGGAGCTGCAGCTGTGGCTGATCTGCCTTTTTTGCCTTCACCTTTTCTTGCTGGTATCTGGAATGATGGAGAGAAAGGTTTAATAGGTACCTAAGCAAGCTCCTTATCTACGTCTCACTCTGTCAGTGCATCTGGAGGCACCCTAACTGGTTTGCAAGGGGAGTCTTGTCTCATCTTTGATGCAGGAACTATCCTGTTCCCCTCTCTGGCTATTGCTGTGGCCTCCTCTTCAAATATACTTAGGCTTTGAATAGCTAGAACACCTTCTCCAGTCGTGGCCCGTTATATGTGTTCTTGTCCTGGAAAGACAGAAGGATTGATTATCATCCCAATGGGTGAATAAGCAGCTCAGCAGTGTTGCATGCCTATGGTGGCTCCTGAGCCAGTAAGTGATCAACAAGCAGGATGACCTCCAATTGAAAGAACATTGTGAGCATGAAGTGGCTTCCACACACTCAGTGCACATGTCCTTTCTGCTGCTGCGATCCTGCTACTTACATTGCCTGCTGCCCTTATTACGACAGTGGACAGGAACCCAATATTTTATTTTAATTTTGAGACTGTGAGGAAAGGATACTTCACCCCACGAATGATTGCACGAAGAAATAGGAACATGGTATATTAAAACATTTATTACTAACACAGTATTAAAATCTTTATCATCACACCAGAAAACAGCTTACCTCTTAAACAATATTACTCAACAATACCCTTACTTGCTGTATTTATTCCCACTTAAACAACAAGAAAATAAACTTCCAAACTGCCGTATTCACCGGCGCCGGTTTATGGGCGGTGGTGGGGATTAGGCCACGGCGGTCGGGGAATGTTGGCAGCGCAACCCCCCCCCCCCAGCAATTCTCCGGGCCACGATGGGCCGAGTGGCCGTCGGTTTCTGGCCAGTCCCGCTGGCGTGGATTTGACATGGTCCCACTAGGGACCTGGCAGGTAAGTTGGCTGGTGCAGTCCTCGGGGGGGGGGGGAGGCAGGGGGATCCGACCCTGGGGGGGCCCCCCACGGTGGCCAGGCCCGCAATCGGGGCCGACCGGTTTGCGGGGGGCCTGTGCCATGGGGGCTTTTTTTTCCTTCCGTGCCAGCCCCTGTAGGGCTCTGCCATGGCTGGTGTGGAGAAGACACCCCCTGCGCATGCGCCAGAATATGCCAGCCGGTCTGCGCATGTGCTGAACCACGTCGGCGGTTCTGTGCATGCGCTAACTTGAGCAGTCCCTTTGGTGCCGGCTGGCGCGGCGCTAACACCTCTGGCACTGGCCTCGCCCCCGGAAGTGCGGAGAATTTGGCTACTTCCAGTCGGCTCCACACCAGAGTGGTTCATGCCGTTTTTTATGCCGCCATCGGGCCATCACGCTGATTCGGGAGATTCCTGCCTTACTTTACTGAAAAGATCTGACTTCTGTCAGAAATTCTGTCTGCTTGGCTTCAAAAGCTGTTTCAATTGGCTTGGCTCAGCTCCCCCTTGTCCTCAGGCACATCTGCACTGCTTAAATTCAGTTCATCCCCTTTAACTAATTTACAGTGAGACTAGAGCTGTTTCACTGTGCGCACAGCTTCAGCCAGGTCAGAACTGAACTGAACTGACAATGATTTCTCAAAAGGCCCAATGTCTTAGCTCCACCCAGCAATGACATCATCTCACTAAGTTGGAAACTAGTTAACTCCCCAGGGAATCTCCTTAATTAAAATAAAATTGCATTGTTTCAAGCTTTTTAGAATGGTTACCTCTGGCTCCCAAAAGTTTTGTTTCAACGCAAGAATCTTTTTAAACAAGATTTCAGCAGTTAAACACACTCTAACCCAGACGCTTAACCTTTGCTTCACCAAATCTGAAAATCCTACATTCATTGCAGTGTCATTTTACAGTGAGGAGATGGTGCTGGCAGAGTGCAGTAGGGTGTTCATCCTTTTACAACACTGTTGGGCTGTTCTCTTGTGGGGTCCCATGGGCGCGTACCCCCGTTGTGACCTCCAAGCAGGCCACAGTGGGAAATAGAACCTCCTGCCTTTCCTGGTCGACCTGCAGGGGGCTTCGCTGAAATGTGAGGCCACATGTTGTCTGCTCTGTGACGTTCCGTTATCTACAGTAGGTCTCCCCAATGACAGCCAGACTGAAGCTCCTGGCTGGCAGTGACTGAATAGCTGTCTGCGTGTCCTTTAAATATGATGCTTGGACCTGCGACCCCATTAGGCATAGCGACATCCTGCCTGTGTGCCTGCAGCACAAGATTCACTGTGCCCCTTGCTCATGCATGTGTAACGTTGCCATTTCAAAACAAAAGAAGTAAACTTGGTGCGAGAAGTGCCTTGCATGCCGATACACATTTTACGTCCATCATGACCTCCCCTGGAAATAGCACCTTGTAATATCTACATGTGAATGGTTATCCCATTTGAATGAAACTGCTTTTATCTTAATGATGCTGTGTAGTATTTCCATATAAATGATTTGATGTGACCGTCAAAAAAAAGAGAATAAATTTCCCATGAATAAATTAAGACTCATGGCACTGATAGGAATTTCTAGATTCCTTTTTTAATGCTCTTGTTTCTCCAGTGAATTCATTTTGTTTCAAGGATGTGTTACTGCTTTTGTTTTCTTATGTAATGGAGGAAATTGATTCGTTGTTGTTCAGCTGAATTTAAGGATCTGACTGCTGGTATGTATATTTTGGTGTTGCTGATCTCATATTGCCTAACCCCATTGGCCGATCAGTCCTGAAAGATGAACTGCTAAAAATTGAGCCAATCTGACAATCTATCAATCACTGAAGTCTGGAAAGTATGAATGACAATGTAAGTGGAGGAGTATCAAGTGTATTTGCACAACATTACTTTGTCGATGAGGGAAGATCTTATTCAACTATCTCTGATTGCTTCCTTGTATTCCGTTCCACGTACTCCTTCCTGATCTTTACCCTATTTGCTTCTGTGTCAACCTCTGAAAAAAGGCCTGTGCCAATTCACTTGTAACTGTTAAAATCCCAACTGTCTAGCATTTGGTCCTCTGTTCACCACAACATTTCTGCAGCTAGTGATTTGCTCCATTCTGTCACCTGTACATGTGGTATCAAAGAAGCCACTAAAAACTTTACACGCTCTCATCCTGGTTGTTTGCTCTCATCTGGCCCTCATCTCCGCTCCCTTACGTCCAAGAGATGCAGACTTGAAGAGGCGGGGTGGGGGTGATGTAGTGGTATTGTCACTGGACTAGTAAAGCAAAGGCCGAGGGTAGTGCTTTGAGGGCGCGGGTTCGGATCCCACCCTGGAAAATGGTGAAGTTTGAATTCCAGATCTAAAATAAATCTGGAATTAAAAGTCTAATGATAACCATGACATTGTTGATTGTTGTAAGAACCCATCTGTTTCATAAGACCATAAGACATTGGAGCAGAATAAGGCCATCGAGTCTGCTCTGCCATTCAATCGTGGCTGATATTTTTCTCATTCCCTTTCTCCTGCCTTCTCCCTATAACCCTTGATTCCCTGATTAATCAAGGACCTATCTATCTCTGTGTTAAAGACACTCAGTTATTTGGCCTCCACAGCCTTCTGCGGCAAAGAGTTCCACAGATTCACCACCCTCTCGCTGAAGAAATTCCTCCTCATCTCAGTTTTTGTTGTCCCTTCATTCTGAGGCTGTGGCCTCAGGTTCTAGTTTTGCCTACTAGTGGAGACATCCTCTCCACGTCCACTATATCATGGCCCCTCAGTATCCTGCAAGTTTCAATATGATCCTCCCCTTATCCTTCTAAACTCCAACGAGCACAGAAATTGCATTACATTATACTAGGTTTACTCCCAGCCTACATGTGACTCCAGATCCAGACATTGAGGCAATGTGATCCCTAAAATGGCCCAGCAAGGCACTCAATTCAAGCACAATTAGGGATGTGCAATAAATGCTGGCCAAACCAGTGATGTCCACATCCCATGAATGACAACACAAGGGGCAGCATGGTGGCGCAGTGGCTAGCATTGCTGCCTTATGGCGCCAAGTCCCAGATTCGTTCCCGATCCCAGCTCTGGGGCACTGTCCATGTGGAGTTTGCACATTCGCCCCGTGTTTGCGTGGGTTTCGCCCCCACAACCCAAAGATGTGCAGTTTGGGTGGATTGGCCACGCTTAATTGCCCCTTAATTGGAAAAAATGGATTGGGTACTCTAAATTTATTAAAAAAGAATGAATGACAAAACAAAACAATGGATTTGTTGGACAACTGGTTTAAGCATTCCCTGCCAGATCCTACAGTGCCATCGGATCCTGCTCTTCTCTGCAAAAACTGCTTACAATTCAATGATCATCCTGGAAATCACACCTTCCCTCTACAGCAAACCATCTTTTTAAATCCCTCTCATCTGTCACCTGCACGTTCAACTTTAACAACAAACGCTCGGAGCTAATGGACTTTTTTTATCACTGATATTGAGACAAACTGACAGTTTCTCTTGCTTTCCCCAAGTCTACTAGGCCAAACATCCTCGACTGTTTTTCCCTGCCCTGGTGTGTACTCATGTTGTTCTCTAGTCTTCCAATTATCTGTCCTCATGCTCACTCAGAGCTTGCCTTATTCATGAAACTCACAACTTACTCCCTTGACCGGATCCTGACTTAACTCCAACTTCTTCTCCTGGTCCTCACATTATGTGATTATATGATATTGTTAACAGTTCTCGATTCAGGTGTTGTCCCGCTTTCCTTCAAATTTACTATCATGAACCCTCTCCTCAATAAGCCTACCCGTAACTATTATGTCCTCATAAACAAATGCTGCATGTCTGACCTCCCTTTTCTCTACAAAGTCTTTGACTTAGTAGTTGCCTTCAAATCCATGTCCATCCTTTCTAGAACTCCTTGTTTGAATCCCTCCAATCAAGTTTCCACCCTGTCGCAGTCAAAGTCATAAATTATATACAATATGAGCATATCAAAGGTAAACTTGCCCCTTGTCCTTCTCAACTTCTCTGCAGCCATTGACCGTGTTGACTGCAAAGGCCTCCTCCGATGCCTCGCCACTGTTATCGAGCTTGGTGGGATTATCCACACTCTCGGTTCTAATCTTATCTATCTAACCAAAGCCAGAGATTCACTTGCAATGATTTATTTTCCCACTCCCACATTTATCCTTGGCTCCTACCTATTTCTCAGTTATGTGCTCCCTCTCAGTAGTATCATTCAAAAACACAGTGTCGGCTTTTATATACATGCTTATGACATTTAGTTCTACCTCATCACCACTTCTCTTTACTCACTCACTGTCCGTAAATTATCAGCTGCTTATCTAACATCCAATATTAGATGATCAGAAATTTGCTCCAATTGAATATTGGGAAGACTGAACCATTGGGCACGATTTTGCGGGTCCATTTGCTGCTGGCGCAAATATCACAAGAGGCCAAAAACAGGGTTTGTGCTGGCGAGATTTCAGAGCGGGATCTTCCCAAGCCTTCCTTGATGACACAATCAGGTTCACGCCCAGGAAGGCTGAGAACCTGATATAAATTAATTTGAATGCATTTTACTATAGCATGTTTAAAGTCAAATCTTCAGACCTCATTGAATCTTCTCCCCCACCAGCGTGAAGTCACATGGACAGGAATAAATTTTTAAAAATAAATTTAGACAACCCAATTCTTTTTTTCCAATTAAGGGGGCATTTAACGTGGCCAATTCAACTACCCTATGCATCATTTTGGGTTGTGTGGGGGAGACTCCCACAGACAGGGGGAGAATATGCCAACTCCACACAGACAGTGACCCGGGGCCGGGATCAAACCTGGGTCCTCGGTGCCGTGAGGCAGCAGTGCGAAATGGACAGGGATTACAACTGGTTTTCAAAAACGGGAATCAGGTGCCTTGATCTCTGAGAGGGAGGAAGGAGGTGAGCACCCGTCTCCTTGTGGGTACACAACGGGACAGTTCCAGGATGGAGGTCGTGGCTGGTGCGTGTTGGCCTGAAGCCTGCAGGCTGTGCATTTTAAAAGGTGTTCAGGAAATGAAAATGAGAGCTGAGTTACTCAGCTGTTAATGGCATGGGGTCAGGGGCTCATAAGGTGGGGAGAAGGGTGTGATGAGACTGAGGGAGGCTGGCCTAAAGGGCTGCTTGGATGAAACTCTGGAAGAGAAAGCAGGACGGTGGCCAGCCTGGGGGGGGGGGGGGGGGGGGGGGGGGGGGGGGGGGGGGGGGGGGGTGGAGGACCCTGGACGCTGGACCCCTGCGTCTGCCATAGAGGATCGATTAGTCCTCAAGGTATACATAAGCGTCCAATTGACCCTGCCTGTGAGGGATGAGCACCCATTACAACAGTCTGCCATAACCTCCAGTGATGTATGTATATTAAGGGTGGGGACAACCAGACGGGAGGCCACAGGTGATTCTGAAGGGGTGAGGGCATTGACTGAGGCCAGTCAAGCATTGAAGTTGGAAGGGCTGTTAATGCCTTAGCCTTCAGTATTTTCAGGAGATTTGCATAAAGCCAAGAAACAGTTAAAAATCCAATTTCTACCTCTCTAATGTCCCTCCATGTTGTACGGGTTTTAGTTGCATCAATTAATCAAAATGGCTTGACAATAAATTTAATTTCATTTTGTTGAGTGGATGATCATCTGGAGTCTTAATTCCATTGGCACTCTCTTCAATTCTCCAGGAATATCAGAAAACACTTCCCTTCAAGGAACCTGATGTGTTGGCCAATAAACAATTGTCTAAAGTAAATTTGCACCTTGCTGCTGAGTAGCCACCTGGGACCGAACCTGACTTAATTTTCAGTGTGCCTTGCAAACCCTCCGTTCACAATCAGAGTCCATTAGCGTTGTCCCTGGCGAATAAGTAGCATTGTCAACGTGCTACAGAAAACACTTCAAATTTCTCAGAACTACTTAAGTTAAATAAACCATTTTGATTCAGTTGCATGTGGGCACTATGTGGGGGAGGGACAGCAGCTGAACTTGATCTGTCCTCAATCAGCACACACGGAGAGTAATAACTGCACTGCTGACTTCAAAACGAATTGAGGCCGCATTTCTAAAATCTACCAACATCATTCTGATTAGGTGAAAATGTTCTTCCACTAACTTCCAAATGTTTCACAACTTCAGCGCCTCACAAAATGTTTAATTTTTTTTCATGTGTCGCCACTGCCATACTATAGGAAACATGTCGTTTTTAGGAAAATGCAGTATTTCTACTAAAACAACATTTATGTTCATATAAATATTTAAAGGGTCAAACATCCGAAAATCTCTTATTTACCTTTAATTTCTTGGAAGAATGTGACTGATTGAAGCCACCCTCCTTCTCCTCCTCCTGGAGGTATCATGCTGTAAGTGGGCATTGGTGACCCAAGAACACAAGAAATGGAAGCAGGACTAAGCCACCTGGCCCTTCAAGCCTATCCCGCCATTCAATACGATCTATGATGGCCTTAACTCCTTCTCTGTGCCATTTATCTATAGTCCTTTACTCCTCGATCTATCAAATATTTGTTCACCTCCCCTTCAAATGCTTGTAATGATCCAGCCTCCACTATCATCTGGGGAAAAGAATTCCAGAGATTCACACCCTCTCCAAGAAGAGATTTTGATGCACGTCAGTTTTAAATGACCATCTCTTTATCTTGTCGCTCTGTCTCCTTGTCCTAGACTCTCCCGCTAGTGAAAACATCAAATAATAATAACCATAATAATCTTTATTATTGTCACAAGTAGGCTTACATGAACAATGTGATGAAATTACTGTGAAAATCGTCTAGTCGCCACATTCCGGCGCCTGTTCGGGTGCACTGAGGGAGAATTCAGAATGTCCAATTCACCTAACAGCACGTCTTTCGGGACTTGTGGGAGAAACCGGAGCACCCGGAGAAAACCCACGTAGACACGGGGAGAATGTGCCTTCTCCGCACAGTCTGGGAATCGCAAGCCCGGAATAGAACCTGGGTCCCTGGCGCTGTGAAGCAACAGTGCTAACCACTGTGCTACCATGTCACCCAACACCAACTACCCTGTTAAGCCCCCACAGGATCTTATATATTTTAATGAGGTCACCCTCTGTCTCCCAAACGCTAAGGAATACAGACCCAGACTATTTAGTCTCTCAATAGGACAACCCTCTCATCCCAGGAATGAGCCTGGTGAAACCCTTTGGACTGCCTCCATTGTAACTGTATCCTTTTTTGGGTAAAGGGACCAAAACTGCACGTGGTATTCTAGGTGAGGCCTCATCAACACCCTGTACAATTGCAACAAAACCTCCATATTTTTAAACTCCAACCCCTTTGCAATAAAGTCCAAAATTCCATTTGCCTCCTTATTGCTGAACCTGCCTGCTAGCTTCGATTGGATTGGTCCGTGAGCAGGCTTGGTAAAGTACTGCCATGGTTTGCTGTTGCTTTCTGCAGTATGGCTGATCAGGAAACCCTCCCACTCTTACCACCTGCCAATAGGCATATTGGAAGGATTTACAGGCTGAAAATCAATCTGTTTGGCCACGTGACTGGAATCATCTGGACAAAAATTCTGCAAATCAGGAAAATTTCCTGTGCTCAACTATGTGTCACCAACATCATAAATATGGTGAGAAGATTTGTTATGATTGACACTTCTGGTAAAATTGCAAACACTCTCTTTCAGAAAGGCCTTATAATTTTGTTGGAAAATAGAAAAATGGACTTGGATTTTATGTGGCAGTGACCCCTCCCCCACCACCCCCTGACCCCAGCTGAAAGGTTAGCGGTGAACCATCTCTACATGATTCGAAGACTTTATTTAACTTCATGACCTTCAGGCTCATAATTGGCTTCAGACCCCATCTGGGAGGAAGCCCCACCTCCAGGAGCTGCCAAGAGGTCAACCAGATGGTTAGCAGATCTCTGGTTCCAGCAGCACACCATGATCAGGGATTGCAGCCAGGCCCCTATGAGGTTTATCGCTGGAAACTGGTCACTGAGGTAAGTAGGGGATTTTCACTAGGCCCTGGCAAAGTATTTTGGAGAATGTGGGAGACATAATTTGGTGACCACAAGATGGGTGGGAGCAGGGGACAGGCATTGCCATATTTACATTGGAGGGAGCCTCTGTTGCCTGTCAGCCCACTTATGTTGTGGGAGGAGTGGGGGCCGCTGTATAAAATTCCAGCTATCGGAAATTTTCTTCCAGTTGTGTTTCTGATAGTAGTCAGGAGCAGAGGAAATCTTCCTTCCAGGATTTTCATGTCATTGCTGAGAAATTTACTTCTGCTGAATACATTCATGCACAGAATAAACACTGCACAGGCAACCTGAAAAAAGAACACCTCTGGCATTAATGCATGGAGATGTTATAATTGTCAATATAAAGTGCTTAGTGTCCAGGACCACATCGCAAATACTCTTGCCTAATAGCTGCAGCCACGTTACCCACCGCTTTCTCTCTCCTTTTCCTTTCACTGTAGCCCATTGACTACAATGTATTTTCTCCATCTCTTCAGCCCCTATTCAGACATTCTGCACATCCAATTCTCCCACTATTGAAATCTTTGGGCGGGATTCTCCGTAATGGCCCGTCGCCGGCGTCAAAAACGGCACGAACCACTCTGGCATTGCGTCAACCGGAGCGTCAGAAAACCTCTGACCCAGAATGGGCTAGCAGCGGTATGACGCCATTCGCGACGGCATCACGCGTGAAAGACGCCCCCGCCGGAGACCCGGCAAAATGGCTGCCCGCCGCACAGCGCCGAGGTTCCAGGAGCGTGACATTGAGGCTCGCCTGGATGCAGTGGAGCAGAGGAGGGAGGCCCTGTACCCCGGACACAGCCGCAGGGTTGCACCACACCTCAGCCGGCACCTGTGGAGGGAGGTGGCAGCGGCCGTCAGCACCGTGGCCGTGACAGCCAGGACAGGCATCCAATGCCATAAGAAGGTCAATGACCTAGTCAGAGCAGCCAGAGTGAGTACACCCCCACACCCCGCGATGGGCGGGACAGCCCTAGCTGAAACTGACATGGCTGCACCCACCCATGCAGGCTGCATTGGCAGGATGGGGTGTTAACCTATGCCATCATACACACAACCGCTGGTCCACCTGTATATGTCTGCCCAACGCTGTTGCCTATTATCCCTGCCACCCTCCCCCCCCACCCCCCTCTCCCGCAGGAGAAGCACTCTCATTACAACCGGGAGCGTGAGAGGACTAGAGGGGGCCCACCTGAATTGCACCCCCTCACCGTTCATGAAGAGAGGACCCTGGACCTTGCAGTCGGTCCAAAGACCGGGAGGTTGCAGATGCAGAGGTCGGTGGCGCACCACCAAGTGAGACCCCCCACGGCCTAATCTCCTTTCCGCCTTCCCCCATCCCCCTTCCTCCATCCCCCCTTTCCCCCTTCCCCATCCCCCCTTCCACCTTCCACGATCCCCCTTCCCCGATCCCCCCTTACCCATCCCCCACCCCCCCTTCCCACATCCCCATCCCCCTTTCCCCTTCCACAATCCCCCCTTCCCCATCCCCCCTTCCCCATCCTCCTTCCCCCCTTTCCCAATCCCTCCTTCCCCGTTCTCCCCTTCCCCCCTCCCCATCCCCACTTCACCCCATCCCCTGATCCGCCCTTCCCCCATCCCCTCACCCCCCTTCCCCCCTTCCCCTCTTCCCCATCCCCCCTTTCCCCATTCCCCCATTCCCCCCTTCCCCCATCCTTGTCTGCGTGTCTAACTGTGCATGCTGCATTGTGTATTGCAGGACCAAACGTCGACCCACCCATCTCTGCGGATGCCGACTGCCCCTGGAAGTGCCAGGGCGCCCATGAGACAGGGATCGACCCAGCCCGTCGGGCATATGATGCCCCCATCCAGTGCCAGGGCGCCCGCGAGCCAGGGATAGACCCGGAGCATCAGGCGCAATCCGCCCCCATCTAGTGCCCGTGCTGCGACGCCGGAGGGCCACACCCAGCGACGAGGAGGGCAACCACAGCAACAGGCCCCCGTCCCAGTCGACCCGGGACACTGACACACATGACACAAGCCCCCAGGAGACCCACATATGGGACACACCCACCCAGGACACACCCACCCAGCACACTGACACGCAGGACACTGACATGCAGGACACTGACACGCAGGACACTGACATGCAGGACACTGACACGCAGGACACTGACGCACAGACACTGACATACAGGACACCCACACACAGGACACTGACACACAGGACACCCACACACAGGACACTGACACACAGGACACCCACACACAGGACACCCACACACAGGACACTGACACACAAGACACCCACACACAGGACACAACCCCCCAGGACACCCACACACAGGGGATGGACCGCCAGGAAACACCACTCCAAGGGACCCCGGACTTCGGGTCGGATGAAGACCTCGACATTACGCCACTGCTATCTCCTACACCCTCCACCATCGCAGAGACACTCACCTCGGTTGGGCACTTTAGCGATGAAGCCTCTGGTACACTAACTGGTGCGCACAACACAGCCTTCCCGGTGCAGCAGGTGAAGGCAGGAGCAGCCGAGGGGCCGGACAGACGGAGGGCAGCCTGGCGCAAGCAACCATCTGCCGTAGATGGGTCACGGGTTCCTGGAGTTACCACACCCACCCATAGATCCGAGGCAGTCACGGACCCAGGCACGATCAAAGGGGGTAACAGCCGGCTTGCGGCAGCTGCAGATGCAGGTGGAGGAGTCCACCCGCGTCCAGGAGCAGGGAGTGGTGCCGCTCATGCGTGCCTCCCAGGCCGAGTGGCATCCGTGGTGGAGGCAATGGGGCGACGGTGTCAGGCATGGGGAGCAGTATGCAGGGCCTGGGGCGTTCCGTGCAGTTGGCATCCATGGCCCAGGACATGGCTGCCCTCTCACAGGAAGCCATGAGCCAGAGCCAGCAGCAGATCACAGAGGCTCTCAACACCGTTGCCCATGTTATGCTATGCCTCTTCACGTAGCATTAGCTGCTTCCTTGATGTATACTCTGACAAAGGAAGGTTCAGACTTGGAGATAGATTTAACACATTTATTGAACAGTTAACAATTCTCCTACTTGGATTCGACTCTCCTGCTGATCTTACTATAGTAACTCGATCTAACTAACCAGTCTGCTCTAATCCATGCGGTGGGTGTGATGCTTCCCTGATCTGCTCCTGTCTCTCTGAGTGTCGCCTATGGAAAGAGAAAGGGCATGTATGCCCTTTATGGGTAGCCCCCTTGTGGTAGTGTCACCTCTGGGTGTGTCTTGACTGTCCATTGGTCGTGTCCTATCTTACTAACCTATTGGTTGAATGTCTATGTGTCATGATGTCTCTGGTGCTCCCTCTAGTGTTTATATAGTTCTAGTGTATCTACATTAACCCCTTGTGAATTTACAGTGATGCATATCACCACAGCCCAGTCTCAGTAGGAGGCCATAGCCCAGTCTCAGCAGGCCATAGCCCAGTCTCAGCAGGCCATGGCCCAGTCTCAGCAGGCCATGGCCCAGTCTCAGCAGGCCGTGGCCCAGTCTCAGCAGGCTGTGGCCCATTCTCAGCAGGTTGTGGCCCTGTCTCAACAAGCCATCGCTGAGGGCATCGGCGCCATTACCCAGGTGCTGGCCGGCATCGCCCAGAGGTAGATAGGGATGACCAACTCCCTGAGCTCCATGGATGCAAACTTGCAGACCCTTGTTGATTACAGGGTGGGCGTCCAGGACTGGCAGCACCGGGTGCCGGGGTGCGTCGGATGCTGGATCCGTTCGCACACCCGACCCATGGAGAGGCCCGGGGTCATCGGACACCCCAAGGGAGCCGGAGGTGCTGGGGCCTGTTTTGGGGGTCCCCCTTCAGGGGAAGTCCCGGAACACAGTGACACCTCGGACTCCCCCCCCCCCCCCCCCCCCCCCCCCCCCCCCCCCCCCCCAGCCTGCCTTCCGTCCCGGGTGCATCTGGGGGGCAACAATCTGGACAGGCTGGTAGCCCGCCATCACAGTTGCCTGAGCCACAGCCTGGCCCATCCTGGCCGGGCCACCCCAGGAAACGGCTGCCAAAGGGGTCCTTAGTCACAGGGCAGGAATCATAGGAGTCTACCTCCAGCTCAGCTGTACCGTCTGGGGAACCACCTAGACATAGTCTTAGGGCCCGTAAGGCCAAAATAATTAGACAGAGTAAGTTGGCACGGGTGCAGGGCACAGATTAGTTATAGGGGCTAGGGCACGTGTATGAACTGTTTGTCATTAAAATTACTTTCACACCTATGGAAGCTGCCTCTGCTCTGTCCGATGCATGCGGGGGTGTGGTGTGAGGTGAGTGCCAGTGTGTGTGTGAGGGTTGATAGGACGTCAGCTTCGGGTGAGTGAGCCCCCCCCGCCCCCACACCGGGTCGCCCTCGTCATCCACCTGGGCAGACGTTGAGACCGTGCGCTGCAGTGTCACGGCCGCATGCAGTGGAGGGTGGTACTGTGGCCATGGGTCAGACATTGTTCAACGATGTAGAGCCCGGAGCTCATTGCAGAGCGGGTTGTCGTCATCCTCCATGGCCTGCAATAGACAAGCTTCCACCGGCGACCGTGTGAGCCCGGCCTGTTGTGCCGCAGGTGGATGTGCAATGGAGCGGTGGTGTGCATGAGGGTGTGGTGGGGGTGGTTGGTGGTGAGTGGGTGGGGTGAGAGTGGTTGATGGTGAGTGGATGGGATGAAGGTGGTTGGTGTGGGCGGGTGGGGTGTGGCTGGTTGGTGGTGGGTGGGGTGAGGGCGGTAGGCTGGTGCCATACTGTGCTGTCTGTGCCAATACCCGGCGATTTCCACACACCCCTAATCTGTGAACTGGGCGGCTATCAACCCGTTCCGTTCCCACTGGCCCAGCCGGTAATGGTGGGCAGCTTCCCATCCATGTCCAGCCCGTCTATCCCTGTACCTTGCCCCCATCCTCCTCATCTGCGGAGGCCTTCCGCTCGTCGTGTTGCTCCTCCCCCTCCTCTGCCTGCAGCACCACCCCTCTGCTGGGCTACGTTGTGCAGGACGCAGCAGACCACAATGATGTGGCTGACCCTATCTGGCGGTGCTGGCGGACCCCTCCAGAGCGGTCCAGGCACCTGACGCGCATCTTCAGCAGCCCAAAGCACCTCTCTATCACACCCCTGGTCACTACATGGGCATCATTGTAGCAGTTCTCTGCGTCAGTCTGTGGCCTCTGTCGAGGCGTCATCAGCCACAGCCGCAACGGGTAAACCTTGTCGCCCAGCAACCAGCCCCTCAGCCGGGGGCGGCGTCCCTAGAAAATTGCGGGGATGAACAATTGGGCCAATATGAACGAGTCATATACACTGCCCGGGTACCGGGCGCTGATGTGCAGGATCCTCATGCGGTGGTCACAGACCACCTGAATGTTCATGGAATAGGTCCCCATCCTATTCGTGAACACGACCCTGTTATCAGCTGGTGGCCGCACGGCGACATGCATCCCATCGATCGCCCCCCTGGACCATGGGAAACCGGCCACGGCAGCAAAGCCCGCTGCCCGGGCACCCTGGCTGGCCCGGTCCACAGGGAACTGGATGTAACGGTCCGCGATGGCATACAGGGCAGCTGTCACTGCCCGGATGCACCGGTGCACCGATGCCTGCGAGATGCCGGACAGGTCCCCACTCAGCGACTGGAATGACCCTGTCGCGTAGAAGTTCAGGGCCACCATAACCTTGACGGCCACTGGGAGAGGGTGTCCTCCTCCAGTGCCACGTGGTGCCAGGTGTGCCATCAAGTGGCAGATATGGGCTGCGGTTTCCCGGCTCATCCTGAGTCGCCTCCTGCATGCCCGGTCTGTGAAGTGCTGGTACGACGTGCGGCGCAGGTACACATGGGGCCTCATCAGGAGTCTCCGTCGCCATGGCACCACCACCACCTTCTCCTCATCCTCTCTGCTGCACGCTCCTCTGCGGCAGCCTCTGCCGCCTCCCTGGCACACTCCTGCTCCAGCTCCCACAGGACAACATGTAGAAGGGTGGCTTCCGCCATGGCTGCCAACATCGCTGGGTGATGCCCAAATATTACGGTCTGCAGGAGGTGGGGGGTAGGGGATAGATGACATATCATCATTGTATATAACCCCCTCCACAGTCAGGTGTCATGGGCTGCATGGTTGCAACTGTTGTCACCCCCCACCCCCACCACCCCCACCCCGGCACTCCCACTCCCAGCACACCATCCCCAGCCGCCGCCCTAACTGGCACTCACCCTCCCCAGCCCCTCCCCCCTACCCAGTACTCACCACCCCCCTCCCCGGCACTCACCCTCCCCAGCCCCCCCACCCCCCCTCCCCGGCACTCACACCCCCATCCCCGGCCCTCACCACCCCCTCCCCGGCACTCACCCTCCTCAGGCTCCCCCCCCCCTCCCCGGCACACACCCTCCCCAGCACCCCCTCCCCGGCTCTCACCACCCCCCTCCCGGCATTCACCACCCCCCTCCCCGGCACTCACCACCCCCCTCCCCGGCACTCACCCTCCCCAGCCCCCCCCCTCCCCGGCACACACCCTCCCCAGCACTCACACCCCCCTCCCCCGGCACTCAACCCCCCTCCCCGTGCCCTCACCACCCCTCTCCCCGGCACTCACCCTCCTCAGGGCCCCCCACCCCACCCCGGCACACACCCTCCCCAGCACCCCCTCCCCGGCACTCACCACCCCCTCCCCGGCACACCCTCCCCAGCCCCCCCCCCCTCCCCGGCACACACCTTCCCCAGCACCCCCTCCCCGGCTCTCACCACCCCCCTCCCCGGCATTCACCACCCCCCTCCCCAGCACTCACCACCCCCCTCCCCGGCACTCACCCTCCCCAGCCCCCCCCCCTCCCCGGCACACACCCCCACACCCCCCTCCCCGGCACTCACACCCCCCTCCCCGGCCCTCACCACCCCTCTCCCCGGCACTCACCCTCCTCAGGGCCCCCCACCCCTCCCCGGCACACACCCTCCCCAGCACCCCCTCCCCGGCACTCACCACCCCCCTCCCCGGCACACCCTCCCCAGCCCCCCCCCTCCCCGGCACACACCTTCCCCACCCACCCCCCTTCCAGGCACTCACCCGCCCCAAACCCACCCCCCTGCCTGGCACACACCATCCCCAGCCCCTCCCCCCACGCCACTCACACCCCCCAGCCCCCCCCTCCCCGGCACTCACACTCCCCGGCACACCCCATCCCCAGCCCCCCCCCCACGTCACACACTCCCTAGCACCCCCTTCCCGGCACACCTCCCAGCACTCACCCTCCCCAAACACCCCCCCCCCCCCCCCCCCCACCTCTGCACTCACACTCCCCAGCGAATGTCCCCGGCAGAACCCCAGCACTCACGCTCCACAAACACCCCCCACTCCCCAGCACTCAGCCTCCCCAGCCCCCCCTCCCCGGCACTCAGCCTTCCCAGCCCCCCTCCCCGGCACTCACACTCCCCAGCCCCCTGTCCCCGGCACTCAGCCTCCCCAGCCCCCCTCCCCGGCACTCACACTCCCCAGCCCCCCGTCCCCGGCACACCCCCAGCACTCACGCTCCACAAACCCCCCCACTCCCCAGCACTCAGCCTCTCCAGCCCCCCCTCCCCGGCACTCACACTCCCCAGCCCCCCGTCCCCGGCACTCACACTCCCCAGCCCCCCTCCCCGGCACTCACACTCCCCAGCCCCCCGTCCCCGGCACTCAGCCTCCCAGCCCCCCCTCCCCGGCACTCAGCCTCCCCAGCCCTCCCTCCCCGGCACTCACACTCCCCAGCCCCCCATCCCCGGCACACCCCCAGCACTCACACTCCACAAACCCCCCCCCCCCCCCCCCCCCCACTCCCCAGCACTCAGCCTCCCCAGCCCCCCTCCCCGGCACTCACACTCCCCAGCCCCCCGTCCCCGGCCCACCCCCAGCACTCACGCTCCACAAACCCCCCCTTCCCCGGCACAGCCTCCCCAGCCCCCCCTCCCCGGCACTCACCATCCCCAGCCCCCCTCCCCGGCACTCACCTTTCCCAGCCCCCCATCCACGGCACTCACACTCTCCAGCCTCCTGTCTCGGGCACTCACCCACCCTAGGCCCCCCCCCCCCCCCCCCCACGGCACTCAGCACCCCCCCCCCCCCCCCCCACGCCGGCACTCACCCACCAAACCCGGCACCGACCACTATCTCTGGCAGGCACCCTCCACCGGCACCCGTGACCCCATCCTCCCACCTACGGTCGTGCTGTCACTTCTCCGGCGGCCGCCCCACGCTGACCCCTCCCTCCGCGCTGGCCAGCGTCAACCAGCACAACTCGTTGATGCCGTTAAAATGGTTGCTTGATTTACGCTGGCGTGACCCGTGGTCATGCCGGCGGGACTTCGGCTCATCCTGCCCGGAGAATTGGAGCAGGGCCAGGGCCCATAGCGTCGCGCTGGCACTCGCTATTCTGCAAGGCGCACAGCGCAATTCCCGTCGGCACGAATTTTTGGCTGCTGGAGAATATCGCGGGTGGCGTCGGAGCGGCAGGGTGGGATTCACGCCCCCCCCCCCCCCCCCCCCCACCGAATCTCCGACTCGGCGGGGGTCAGCGAATCCCGCCCCTCATCTCTTTCACACATGTACAGCATTCCACTATGACAAGTATATTTACAAAATAGTTCACTAGTTCACACGCTGTCCAGGAATCAGCATTACAATGGAGAAAATAGCCCCAAATGATCAAAGAGGTCAAAGCAGCAGCACATTTGTATGAAATGGATGAGTTCTTTAAACAGCACACTTGCAGGAACTTTGTCAATTTACCTTCCATAACTTGCTGGATGATTTGATGATGGGATGGCGAAGGTGACAGGCAGACAGATTCCCAGAATGCTCTGAAAACAAAGATATCAGGGGAAAAAAAAAGGGAATTTATATGATGCCTTTCATGACAAAATATCTAAAAGCACTTTACAGCCAATAAAGTACTTTTAAAGCCCAATACTGTTGTATTGTGGGAAATGCTGCAGTCAATTAGCTATCTACAAGCTCCCACAAAAAGGAATTTGATAATGTCCAGACAATTTGTTTTTCTGATGTTGATAAATATCGGTCAGGGCATCAGGAACTTCGAAATAGTGCTGTGGAATCTTTTGTGTCCAGCTGAGAGGGTAGACAGGAGATTAATTTAACGTCTCAACTGACATACTGATGTGCCATCAATGAACACAAGATGAGTAGTGAACGTAACTGAGGCTTAAATAAGCTAAACAGAAAACTAAACAGGTACTGTAAATTTGTAAAAAAACCCAAAACAAAAGAAAAACTGACATACGGCACATCCGATAGCGCAGAAATCTCCCAGTGTTGCACTGAGCATAAGGTTGACTTTTGAAACAAGTTCAGGAACAAGACTTGAACACAGAGCCTTGGATTTGAACACAGAGCCTTTGAGAATGCTACCAACTGAGCCATGCCTGACATTATGACCCTTCATTTAAGTTTTCTCACCTATATAATTGCAGGTAAAGAATTACCTGCATTGGCTTCTCTTGTCCAAGTTACTACTATTATCTCACTGTGTACCCCAAGGATCTATTCTTGGACCCTTTCTATTTCTCAGCTACATGCAGCACCTTGGCTACATATTCCGAAAACAGGTCAGTTTCCACATGTGTGCTTACAATATCCAGTTCACCCTCAAAACTGCCTCCCTTAACCGGTACTGGATAAACAGAAACTACTGGATAAGCATAAATATCCTCCAATTAAATATTGGGAAGACCAAAACTATTGTCTTTGATTCCTGGCATAATTTTCACTCCAGTCACCCACTCCATCTGCTCCCTGGCACATTTATGGCATTTAACCAGAGAGAAACCTTGAAGTTAAATTTGATGCTGAGGCGAGCTTTTGATCATTAGCCTGCCCATTACTAAGCCTGCCTTATTTTTTACCTCCTTAACATTGCATGGCTCCACCTTTACCTAAGCTCATCTCTTGCTGAAGGTAGTAGCTGTGCTTTTGGTAGCTCAAGACATTGCTAGTTCAACTCAGTCCTATATTTTACTCTCTGTAAACCCAATGCAACCCTAATTTTCACCAAGTCCTGTTAATCAATCACCCCTTGTTGACACCCATTGTTCTTGCTGGCTTCCATGGGCATCCAACTCAGCAACGCCTTGATTTTAAAATTTTCACCCCTGTTTTCAAATTTATTTCTGGCATCTTGAACGTCCCCAATTTTAATTTTTCCACCATTAATGTTCATGTCGTATTCTGCCTGAGCCCTAAGATCTGAAATTTCCTCCCCAAATCTCTATGCACCTAATTTTGTTGCTTTAAGATGCTCCTCAAAATCTAGCACGCTTACCAAAACGTCATATTCCATAAAATCGCACCATGTAGCTCAGTGTTGAGGTTCTGTTTAATTATGCTCTTGTCTAGCACCTGGGGAAGTTTCACTACATTAAACATGCAATGTCAATTCAAGTTGTTGCTGCTGTTATTTAATGATGCTTTTTAATACTCTATAAGTGCACCTTTTGAAAGCCGATAAGGCTCTGGTATGGGGCAGTTGCACTGGCACCCACAATATTGGATCCCGAAGCGGCCATTTTACTCTTCCTCATCGTGATTGAATTTCTAGACCTACATTTTTAAACGGTTTGCTGAGATTTGTCTGTCAAATATTTATACATTAATGAATGAGAAATGTATTTTTTAGTCTGTGCTTTCAAATATCTCAGCTGCAATTTCTTTTGAAAATTATGATGATAGCTGAATTGCCTTGAAAATGCACTCTGAAATTGCAACTGAAAATCTCATTTATTGTGTGAGGTGTAATAGCTTGACTAGTTTACAAAACTGTTTTGTTATATACGTTGCAATGACTTTTCTCATTATAAATTCATTAAACCTCCCATACTTCAAGTTCATATGTAATTTAGTTCAGCTGCACTGAACTATCATTTTAGATGATCAGATGCCCTGCACCTATCCACAGCCCCGGAAGGCCGAAGTAAACATGTTAGTGTTTAATGTATTCATAGCAGAGATCTGGATTCATACTATTGGATAAATACATGAGTTTCTATTGCCGTGTCCAGTGAAGGAACTTCTGACTCATAACTTTGAACGTGGACTGCATTCAGTATCAAATTTTCTTGAATTTTCTTTTATTTAAAAATGGAAGCTAACGTGACCGTGCAGATGGCCACCTCAGGTCAGATGTAAATTTCTGTCTCAAGTATTTGGAAAGTTACTGATTTAATAACCCTATGGGCGGTGACCCATTGAATGGGCACACCAGGATGAAACCCAGCTGTGGGAGTTACTCCTGTTTGCGGTTCACCTGAATAAACTCCTAGGTCCACTGTCTCTGAGCTCTGAAGCAGTTGAGAAGAGTACCTGGCAAAATGGGTTACCATATGTGGGATCTTTATTCTCTGTTAAAATAACTGCAGATACTTGGGAGGTGGTGTGTGGGTGGGGTGTTGTGGCACTTCTGGCTGCCAATTTAGAAAAGGAGTTAGACATTACAGATTTAACATTGGGCTGCAACTTCTGGTTAGCGGCGGAAGGCCGCTGATTCTGATTTGAAACAATGCAGACTTACCTGCGCTCGGATATCGCACCGAACCTTCCTCTCCATGCGGCAGCCTCGGGCCTCCAACGCAACAGTCTGTGCAAGATCCAGCACGGCGCAGTTTCGATCTCGCCACGCCCCCTTGTGACACAGAAGCTACAGGGACTCCCAATGAGGGCAGATATTCAAATTGCAGGTTTATATTGAAGGCAACAGTGCGGAGTCTGTGTATTATTCCTTGTGTCTGAATAAAGCTCGTAGTCTTACAGTTCAAGTAGATGCTTTATTTCTATGAGTTTGTTCTCTCTCCAGCGCTTAGACTATGTTACATCTGAGCTGCCGGTCTGTGTCCTGCTCACCAGCTGCCATTCCTGTGAAGAGAGAGAGGCTACTTCCTGTTTGTCTATGTATATATAAATCTCTGGTGCTCCCTCTAGTGGTTACTTAGTTGCAGTGTACTTACATTAACCCCTTGTGTATATACAGTGATGCATATCACTACATCCCTCTTTTTTCTTGTCACATATTTTCTGTACTTTGTTGAAGAAAATTGTACAAAACAGGTAGATACATGATGATATGTACAAGTTGTGATGATATTGATGATTATATAAAGCCAATTAATATTTATGAGTCCAATCTTAATTTTAAAAAATGTGTAAGTCCAAACTTAATGAATTTGTTTGGTTGAGTTGCTTTCTTCTTCTGTTGTTGAAGTGGTGATGTTGATGTCATCATTTCTTTTGTAAACGTCATCAGTGTTCTTGTGTTTAAGTAACCAAGGGGCAGCACGGTAGCATTGTGGATAGCACAATCGCTTCACAGCTCCAGGGTCCCAGGTTCGATTCCGGCGTGGGTCACTGTCTGTGTGGAGTCTGCACATCCTCCCCGTGTGTGTGTGGGTTTCCTCCGGGTGCTCCGGTTTCCTCCCACAGTCCAAAGATGTGCAGGTTAGGTGGATTGGCCATGATAAATTGCCCTTAGTGTCCAAAGTTGCCCTTAGTGTTGGGTGGGGTTACTGGGTTATGGGGATAGGGTGGAGGTGTTAACCTTGGGTAGGGTGCTCTTTCCGGGAGCCGGTGCAGACTCGATGGGCCGAATGGCCTCCTTCTGCACTATACATTCTATGTAAAAGAGGTCATCATGAGGTGTTCGAATGGTTGAATCACTTTGTCGTCTGATTTAGACTTTTTTTTCTATGCTTGTGGTAGCAATTCTGTATGGCATCTTTGTTGTCTGACCTGGACTTTTCCTGTGCTTGCGGTATCAATTCTGGATGTCATCTTTGTTGTCTGACCTGGACTTTTTCCTCTGCTTGCGGTATTGATTCTGTATGGCATCTTTGTTGTTTGACCTGGACTTTTTCCTGTGCTTGCAGTATTGATTCTGTCTGTCATTTTTGTTGTCTGACCTGGACTTTTTTCTGTGTTTGTGATATTGATTCTGTATGTCATCTGCCTTTAAAGCTGGTTTGCTTGTTTGTAGTGGAGCAAATGTGAATTTGTGAGATTCGTTGTCATGCCATGGTATGTTTGTACTCTTGTCATTGGTTTGAGCTGTGCTGTTACATTGTTCTTCATGTGCAGAGTTGTACCATGTCATACAAGTTGTTGTTTCATTGTTGTTGTTTTTGTTGTTTCTATCTTTGTTGTTTATGTTGTTGTACTTGTTGCTGTTTTTGTCGTACTTGTTGTTTCTGTTTTTGTTGTTTTTGTTGTTGTTCTTGTTGTTGTTGTCATGTTTGTTGTTGCTGTTGTTGTCTTTGTTATACATTGAATTTCCAGTGTAGAAGGAGGCCATTCGGCCCATCGAGTCTGCACCGGCTCTTGGAAAGAGCACCCTACCCCCTACCCAAGGTCAACACCTCCACCCTATCCCCATAACTCAGTAACCCCACCCAACACTACGGGCAATTTTGGACACTAAGGGCAATTTATGATGGCCAATCCACCTAACCCGCACATCTTTGGACTGTGGGAGGAAACCGGAGCACCCGGAGGAAACCCACGCACACACGGGGAGGATGTGCAGACTCCGCACAGACAGTGACCCAAGCCGGAATCGAACCTGGGGCCCTGGAGCTGTGAAGCGATTGTGCTATCCACAATGCTACTGTGCTGCCTTATGTTTCTCATTGTTGTTTTTGTTGTTGTTCTTGCAGAATTTGTTGTGCTTGTAGTTTTTGTTGTTGTTCTTGTTGCGCTCAATGACTGTTCCGTATGGATAATTCGGGTCATTCTCAAAGTTATTTGTGTCAGTGACCTTTGTGGTTTCTGATGTTTCATTGAGCGTTTCTTGAGGATTGTGAGGATGATCTGATGTTGCATTGGTCTTGGTAACATCAGTCATTTGTGGTAGATGTGATTCCTCTTTGATTCCTTGGTGCTCCTCTTCTGGAGTCATTTCTGGTTCACTTGAATCATCATTGATTTAGAATCATAGAATCATAGAATTTACAGTGCAGAAGGAGGCCATTTGGCCCATCGAGTCTGCACCGGCTCTTGGAAAGAGCACCCTACCCAAGGTCAACAGCTCCCCCTATCCCAATAACCCAGTAACCCCACCCAACACTAAGGGCAATTTTGGAAACTAAGGGCAATTTATCATGGCCAATCCACCTAACCTGCACATCTTTGGACTGTGGGAGGAAACCGGAGCACCCGGAGAAAACCCACGCACACAGGCAGAGGATGTGCAGACTCCGCACAGACAGTGACCCAAGCCGGAATCGAACCTGGGACCCTGGAGCTGTGAAGCCATTGTGCTATCCACAATGCTACCGTGCTCCTCTTTTTGAGTCATGTCAGGTTCACTTGAATCATCATTGATTTCTTGGTGCTCCTCTTTTGGAGTCATTTCAGGTTCATTTGAATCATCTTTGGTTTCTTGATGCTCATCTTCTGGAGTCAAAATCGTCAAGATTTCATTTTCTTGTGGATCGTTTAGAGTAGATGAGGTTTTAATTGACGTGGTCTCACTGGACTCAAGAGTATCTTCACTTTGATTGTTGAGTGCTTCTGTACATACGTGCTGAGATCTGTCAGTCTCGCTGTGATCTTGCACATCTTGTATGGGAATTGTGATTTCTTCATCACTTGTCTCACATTCAGTGGTAGACATTCAGTGTCTTCTTGTTGGTTAAGTGAACTGGGTAGACTTTTATAGTCTTCTTCTGGTGGCTGAAATAAGCTGGGTAGACTTTCATTGTCTGCTGCTGGTTGCTCAGATAAGGTTGATAGACCTTCATGGTCTTGTTCATGCATGGACTTCGCTATGGAGTCTTGAGTTGCTTCCATTGTGGAGTCTGTCAATGAGCTCTATGTGGAGATTTGTATCACTCTCCCTTTGGAGTCTTTCATCGCTCTCTGTGTGGAGCCGTGCAGTGGTCTCTCTGTGGAGTCGATCTGTGCTCTCCCAACGGAGTCGTTCAGCATGCTGTTTGGCATCGTTTTCTTCTTGGGTATTTGACAGATTGCTGTCATCCAATGTATCGATGATGTGCCATTGCATCATGGTATTGGATTCATCTACTATGAGTAGAGTCGTGTTGAGCTTTTCAACCGCGGCGCTGATGCTTTTATGATCATCATATCCGAATAACCAAGCCATGTATAAGTAGTATTCTTCGATAAACAAATCACCTTCTTTTCTTTCAGATTTGTCATCGTGCTCTTCATGTTCAATGAACAAATCAGCTTCTTTTGTTTCAGATGTATCACTGTGCTCTTCACTTCGGATGGTGAAAACTGCTTGTTCCAGGGTGGTGCGGAGGTTATTTTCAATGTCTGGTAGAAGTTCAGGCATTGTTCTGTCTTTCAAGGTGAAAAAATTGTCTTTTGTAGCTTTAAAACTCTTAAAAATTTTTTTCGGACATTTCCCCTTTAGGTGGGCGTGGTCCGGGGCCTCTGACATCATGGCGATCATGACGTAAAGCGTAGGAATTGATTGTGCATGTGCAAATCGATTTTCCTTTACTGTGCGGTTTTTTGTAAACTGTGCATGCGCGGCTTGCGCATGCGCAGATCCCTCTTCGAGCTGTGCACTCCTTTTGTTCAACTGGCCATGCGCAGATTTTGCCCATAACGTCATTTTTAAATTGTGCATGCGGGTTGCCATTTCTTGCGCATGCGCAGACCCAGATTTGCGCTTTTCTTCCCCGGGGAGTTTAAAATGTGCTCAGACGCCATTTTAACTTCTTCACACCCGTGCAAAAGAACCTTTTTGCCATTTTTTCTTGTTAAAAACTGAAAGTTATCTTTTTCTTATGATCTGCACTTGTCAATCGCGATTTCCAGCATTAAACCTTTCTGTTCTGATGATTGAGTTTCGCAACACTCATTCCCTATGCAATATTGTCTCTGAGCATTCAATGTCTTAAAGCAGCTTGTTACTGCTTTTACAGTAATCATCAATTTTTTAAAGTATTGTCATGTGAGTGTACCCTTTAAGAAATGGGTGTTTAAGGAATGTACCTTTAAGAAATTGAGCTGCTCACGTTACTGGAGAGATGTCAGAGTATGGGTGGAGCTGAGCTCCACTTCTGCTTCTTAGTTTCAGTTTGAGAAAAAGCTTGGGTGTGTCTGTTTTTCAGTGAGCTGAATCTGAAGTTAAAACTGAGCTGCACTGCGGTGATCTCTGCCACCCAATCAGGGGCTGGTTTAGCTCACTGAGCTAAATTGCTGGATTTTAAAGCAGACCAAGCAGGCCAGCAGCACGGTTCAATTCCCGTACCAGCCTCCCCAGACAGGCGCCGGAATGTGGCGACTAGGGGCTTTTCACAGTAACTTCATTGAAGCCTACTCGTGACAATAAGCGATTTTCATTTTTTTCATTGGATCATTTAGTAAATTCAGAAGAATTATAAATGTTTTCAGTCTTGAATGTAAACCCTAATGTGTTCCTGTTTGAAGGTTTGTTAAGTCTTTTGGATGTTAAAAGGACAGCATACAGAGTACCTCATGTTGTATTCTTTGGGGGATGTATTTGATTTACTGGTTGCTAAGATATTCACTGTTTGTTATAAAAAGGTAAACATGAGTTCATAGAATAAACATAGCTTTGTTTAAAAAAAAACACTGGCCCATGTCTGCTGTACCATACCTGTAGAGTGAGCCGTGTGCTCCCCATACCACAATCTATTAAAAGTTGTGGGTCAGGTGAACTTCATGATACACTTTGGGGTTCTCTATACCCTGGCCCATAACAGTATTACTTCTAATTTGGTGTTGTTTTCACCTTTCAAGTAATTAAAGCAGTTATATATTTCTCTAGCTTCATGTCCTGCTGGGTGAAATGCTATTTCCGTTTCCTCTGAGGCCGTGCACAACTCATTAGCTACGATATACAGTTTGAACGATTGTTTAAAGGTTTTCCATCTATGTTTTAAATTACCGGTTGTTTTCAGCTGCAGTGGAGTTCCAACGAGTTGCATCGACTCAGTGAAGTCTCCCCATGTCCGAGTTTTCGATCGTGCTTTGTCTGCATCTTGCGTAACTTTTCTAGTAAGCATTCTGAAGTCACCTGGTCCTGGTACCGTGTATTATTCTTTGTGTCTGAATAAAGCTCGTAGTCTTACAGTTGAAGTAGATGCTTTATTTCTATGAATTTGTTCTCTCTCCAGCGCTTAGACTATGTTACATCTAAGCTGCTGTCTGTGTCCTGCTCACCAGCTGCCATTCCTGTGAAGAGAGAGAAGCGACTTCCTGTTTGTCTATGTATATATACATCTCTGCTGCTCCCTCTAGTGGTTACTTAGTTGTAGTGTATTTATATTAACCCCTTGTGTATATACAGTGATGAATATCACTACAGTCTGCACGTTCTCCCTCTGTCTGCGTGGGTTTCCTCCGGGTGCTCTGGTTTCCTCCCACAAGTCCCGAAAGACATGCTTGTTAGGTGAATTGGACATTCTGAATTCTCCCTCTGTGTACCCAAACAGGCGCCGGAGTGTGGATTTTCACAGTAACTTCATTACAGTATTAATGTAAGCCTACTTGTGACACTAATAAAGATTATTATTATGTAACAAGTATTTTAGAGGTATATAGAAGATTTTTAAACAGAATTTTTGCCATTTAGTTTATGCAGGCATTGCTGTCGTTGTTGGTTCTTTTAAAGAAATTCTTAATTTTTTTATGATTAAAGATGATTATTTATAAATGAACATAGATTTTAATATTTGTTTTAAATCTGTGAAACTATTTAAATCTGCACTATATTATTATATAACTTTACGTGTGGCATGCTTAAAAGTCTTCATATGTTTTAATTTAGATTATGGTCATAGGATTTTAAAAGTGCCGCAGGGCCCTTTGCTGTCATTGTTTTCGTAACATCTGGGGCGGGATTCTGCGATCCTGGGGCTAAGTGTGGACACCGTCGTAAATGCCGGGGCATTTCACGACGGCGTCATCTGGCCCCTAGGATCAGCGATCCTGCAGCGCACAGTGGGCAAGCACGGCACTGGAGCGCCTCATGCCGGCGCGAGATGGCGCGTGCACGTGGATTGCCTTCTCCGCACCGGCCCCTGAGCCACATGGCGGAGCCCTACAGGAGCCCCAGCGTGGAGGAACATAGGCCCCCCCCCCCCCCCACACCGGATTAGCCTGCCGCCGATCGGTAAGCCCCGATCGCGGGCCAGGCCACCATGGAGCCCCCCCGACTTGGATCCCCCACACCAGGATGGACCCCACAGCATGAACGCCGAGGTCCCTCTGGGTAGGACTACACACGAATGGCGATGTCGGGACTCGGCCGAACTCGGCGGGCATTCGGCCCGTCGAGCGTGGAGAATTGTTGGGGGGGGGCCTCGACTGGCGCTGCACCGACTGCGGCGGCGCCATTGGCGCCGATTCTCCGGTCGAAGAATCCTGCGCCTGATATTTTTTGATTTGTGTCTTTAGATATAGTATATAGAATCTTAGAAGTACTGCAGTACAGGAGACAGCCATTTGGTCCATCGAGCCTGCACCAACGCTCCGAAAGAGCACTCTACCCAGTTCCATGCTCTGCCCTATCCCCTTAACCCCACTAAACCTTTGGACACTAAGAGGCAATTTGGCAATGCCAATCCACCTAACCTGCACATCTTTGTACTGTGGGAGGAAAATGGAGCACCTGGAGGAAACGGTAGCACAGTGGTTAGCACTGCTGTCTCACTGTGCCAGCGACTGATGTTAAATTCCAGCCTTACCTTTGGAGTTTGTATGTTATCCCCGTGGCTGAGTGTGTTTCGTCCGGGTGCTCCGGGTTCCTCCCACAGTCCAAAGATGTGCAGGCTAGGTGGAGTGGCCATGCTACATTGTTCCTTGGTGGGCAGCGTGGTGGTGCAGAGGTTAGCATTGCTGCCTCATGGTGCCGAGGTCCCAGGTTCGATCTAGGTTCTGGGTCACTGTCGGTGTGGAGTTTGCACATTCTCCCCACAAACACAAAGATGTGCAGGCTAGGTGGAGTGGCCATGCTAAATTGTCCCTTGGTGGGCAGAGTGGTGGCAGAGGTTAGCATTGCTGCCTCATGGTGCCGAGTTCCCAGGTTCGATCCAGGTTCTGGGTCACTGTCGGTGTGGAGTTGGCACATTCTCCCCACAAACACAAAGATGTGCAGGGTAGGAGGATTGGCCACGCTAAATTGCTCCTTAATTGGAAAAAATGAATTGGGAAGGGGAGAGAGGAAGGGGAAGGTTTTGACATATCAATTGTATTGTTACAAGCTCAAAGTCCGAAAGCAGCAGCTGTCAGGTGATCTCCAGCAGCCCTTGCGTCACATGGAGCCTGGTCTTGAACACCTGCATCAGGACATACGCCTGCATCAGGCTCCATATTACCTTCCTCCAGCTTGTCCATTTCTGGTGGCATGGCATCTTCCAGGTGAATGTTCAGTCCATGCTGAGTGGCAAAGTTGTGCAATGCACAACACACTACAACAATCTTTGAGACTCACTCTGCTGCATACTGTAATATGTATATGTCCCCTGACCTGTCCAGACTTTTAAAATGTAATTTCTAAACACTAGTTGTTTTCTTCACTACCTGACATGTTGTTACATCTGCATGGTTGTATCGTTCCTGTGCTTCGTTGTTGGTTCTCCGTAATGGTGTCATAAGCCATGTTCTCAATGGGTACCCCTTATCGCCCAGCAGCCATCCTTTAATTTCTGGTGGTATTATCATGGACCGGTGTAGCATTGAGCTTTCGAGGGACATATGTGTCATGGGCACGTCCCCGGTTGTCTGCATTTACAGTGAGAATCCTCATTTGTGCATCACACACTATCATCACATTTAAAGAATGGAGCCCCTTCCTGTTGATGAATGAAACAGTGTCACTTCTTGGTGCCTTTAATACATTATATGTCCCGTCGACAGTCCCGATTACTTATGGGAAGCCAGCAATCCTGTAGAATGTAGAGGATGTATCAAAGATAATAAACTCCAAAGCCTTACGATAAGTTACATTCGTTACCTGGTAGATACCGGTCCTACATGATATTACATACGTCACTAATGCCATGTTGAAAGGACTCAGATGCAAAACATTCAACACTGTCGTGAGTTTCATTTCCACCGTTAAGGCAATATGGCAGTTAGAGTTTGGCTTCAGATCCTCCTTCAACATCTTCCTTCAACATCTTAGCGTCCCATTGCCTCCTTGCTGAAGTGAAGTCTCCTGGCACACATCTCCTCTGACATCATTTTTTAAGAAGCCAAACTATAAGCGTGATGCCCCAATGGAGGTGAAGCTCGACTACAGATTTTGAATTTGCCCTGGATTCTGCAATACCTTTCAAGGAGATAGTTCACATTAGCTGACACGAAGCTGGCATACATCAACTAAGGCATTAAACTTTGTTAAAGTATTTGAAGTAATCACTGAGGCTTCTACGGATGAACGTTCAATCAAGGAGACTCTTAAACAACTCAGCTTACAACACATTGCAAAATTCAAATGTACTTTAGCTCTGAATCAGCTGGGAGGACAGTTGTGCTAACATTAATGTCCTTGAAGGAGGCAATAACATGAGTATTGAGACCATGATCATCCAAAACCAACTCCACTGGGCCGCCCAAATTCTTGAGATGTCTGAGTCCAGACTGCCAAAGCGAATCTTCTTTGCGTAGCTCATGGCAGGATCCTGAACAAGAGGACAAAGGAAGATCTTCAATGACATCTTGAAGGCTTACCTCAAGAAATTGAATATAGACATCAAGGCCTAGAGACCCATGCTCAGAAGAGATCTACTTGGAGGAACCTCCTGATTGAGGAGATACAATTCTTCGAGAGCACCCAATGGCAAGTGGAGGCCCAGAAAAGGAGCCTCCACCTCAATGATTTAAAAAAAAAATTTTTTAGAGTACCCAATTCATTTTTCCAATTAAGGAGCAATTTAGCGTGACCAATCCACCTCCCTGCACATCTTTGGGTTGTGGGGGCAAAACCCACGCAAACACGTGGAGAATGTGCAAACTCCACATGGACAGTGACCCAGAGCCGGGATCGAACCTGGGACCTCGGCTCCGTGAGACAGCAGGGCCAACCCACTGCGCCACTGTGGTACCATGAGACAACACTTTCAAGTCAATTTCTTGTGAGAACTTCCTCTGTTTCACAGTGAGATAAGATTTGCAGTCACTGCATTAAGTTTCCTTCCTGACAAAGCTGCGTGTTCGGTCAGTGCCTTTGAGATTAAAGCTCAACTGAATTGATCACTGCAGAATCAGAATAGCAGCACAGTCCCACCCAGATGTAATGTTGCCGTACGTATGCAACATTAATCATCAATTTTTCATTATTTTGTTCTGCTTAGCACTCATTGTCCCTGACTAATCTGTATGCAAAGTTAACACTTGTATATCTTGTGCATCCAGCCGCTGCCTATCCATGCACACATCTGAATTTCTTGGCCTCGTTAGGTAAATCTGCCAGGAATAGCTTTTGAAATTTCGATACGCAATCATCAAATAAAATACTAAGGTTACTAAATTTGATAACCCCCAAAAACAGGCACACAGATCATGACGCACGCTTAATCTGTGAGTGTTGGCTGCAATACAGGCAGAACATCAACATTATGCTCCTTACTCATTTGAATGATGTAGCTGTTCAACCAACGCCAACCGTGCTGTTCATATGAGCGCAAACTATGGGGCCATGGGCATGAGTAGTGATCATCACTTAAAGCCAGCTTGCACCTCTGAAAAAGGTGATGCATTATGGTTGCAGCAAATGTTATGAGTTGTGGTTGAAAAGAATCTGACCTGGGAAATGTTACGACACCCTGGGTTAGTTCGCAATCAATTCAAGCCACACTTGACATTGTGTCTCAACACAATTGGAATTAACTATTATTTTTTTTAGAAAATATTCAAAGTCTTTGGTCTTTGGCTGCCCAATAACTATGGTTGGCTGGTTTGTAAATTTAAACACTATTACTTTTTTATAATAACAATATCTATAATTAAATAGGCAACAAATACAACTGGTTAACTAAATTCCTAACCCCCTATTTAACTCACCCACCCTCTACACATACACATACACACACGGCAAACACAGAGGGGAAAGAGGAGGCTAAAAAAAAATCACTAAAAGTGAAAGGATTATGTATTTGTTTCAGATGGACATCTTCCACTACTTCTTTATTTTTAGTCTAGGCATTCAGTTGTGTGTTCTTGCTGTCAGTCTGTGATGGTTTTTACTGTATCAGGATCTCAAGACTTCTCTGTAAATTCAGAAACCAGCAGGCAAAAAACCTTTTTGGAGAAAGAGAGAGAGAGAGAGAGAGAGAGAGAAGGCAACTCACAGCTTCTTCTCTCAGTGTCCAGCATCTTTCTCTCCTCTTCCTCTGAAAACACCGCACCTGGCAGGACCCAATTGCTGTCTGTTTCAAAATACTGTCTTTGCCAAATCATTGGCCATCAACCAACCAATCGAACTGAATCTGTCCGCTGTCTCAGGTGCCAGAAAGTCTTGAGATCTGTTCAGAAGCTAAACCTTCATAGTACAGTGTACTATTTTGCAATTTTTGAGTTCCTCACTTCCTCTGCGTGCCTTAAAGGTATATGTCCAAATTAATATCCATGGATCAAAAATGATAACTAGAAAGTAAAAGAAATGGGAAATAAGGGAATCAACAGGAAGGGTCCTTCCAGAAAGAGCGAGGAATGGCACCACAGGGGAAAATTCTGACTCCTCCCAGTTTTCATTGGAAACTCAAACACTTAGGCGGCATTCTCTGACCCTGCGCCGGGGGCTGCTCAACGCGCCCCTCCCCAGCGACTCTCCGTGCTCGACGGGCCGAGTGCCAGCCAAGTTTGGCCGTGTACCGCCGGCGTCGTTCGCTTGTGGTCCTACCCGGCGTGACCTCAGCGTTCATGCTGAGGGCCGCCCTGATGTGGGGGAGGGTGGATTGGACTCTGGGGGGGGCCTCTACTGTGGCCAGGCCTGCGATCGGGGCCCATGTTACTCCGCGCCAGGCCCCTGTAGGGCTCCGCCATGATGCCAACGGGCAGTCGCAGAGAAGGCAACCCACACGCATGCACGGGCTCGTGCTGGCTGTGGCGCGCATGCGTGGACTGACGCCGGCCGTGCTGGTGCCCGTATCGGCAGCTGGAGCTGTGTGAAGCACTCCAGTGTCATGCTGGCCCCCTGTGCGGCGCAGGATCGCTGCTCCTAGGGGCCAGATGACGCCGTCATAAAACGCTCGAATATTTACGATGGCGTCAACACTTAGCTCCATTTTCGGAGAATCCTGCCCTTAGGTCGGATTTTCCCACCCTGACGCTGAGGGTTTCCCCACGGTGAACTATTCAAATGTCCATTGACTTAAGGTGGAGCAGAAGTTCCATCTGGTAAGAGGGGCCAGAAAATTCCAGCTTTAGAATCTGACAATAGTGTTGTCAGAAGTACCTCAGAGAACAGGAAGATAGGGATAGTGAAATCAAAGCACTATCACTCAATAAGTAAAGTAAGAGCCCATGGGATCCAAGGAAATTTTGTAAATTGGATCCAGAATTGGCTGAATGGCAGGAAGTAGTGGGTAATGGTCGAGGGGTGTATTTCTGACTAGATGCCTGTGTTCAATGAGGCCATGCAGAGATCAGTGATGGGGCCGTTGGTAATTATTGTTTATATAAATGATTAAGACATGACTAGAAGGGCTAATCAGTAAGTTTGTGGATGATACAAAAATTGATTGGGTGTTAAGTAATAATCTTTAATAATAATCTTTATTAGTGTCACAAATAGGCTGACATTAACACTTCAATGCACTTTGTTTGACAGTCCCCTAGTCGCCACTCTCCGGCGCCCATTTGGGTACACTGAGGGAGAATTCAGAATGTCCAATTCACCTAAGAAGCACGTCTTTCGGGACTTGTGGGAGGGAACCGGAACATCTGGAGGAAACCGACACAAACACGGGGAGAACGTGCAGACTCTGCACAGAGTGACCCAAGCTGGGAATCGAACCCGGGACCTGCTGCTGTGAAGCAACAGTGCTAACCATTGTGCTACCATGACGCCCCAATATAGTAAGGAGGATAGCCTCCGATCAAAGGAGGATATAGGTAGGCTGGTCAGATGGGCTGATCAGGCAAATGGAATTCAATCCCAAAATGTGTGAGGTGATGCACTTGGGCAGGAGAAACAAGGCAAGGGAACACAGGAGCCTGGGAAGCACTGAGGATCAGAGGGACCTTGGTGTGCATGTACACCGGTCCCTTAAGGTAGCAGGACAGGTAGGTACAGTGGTTAAGAAGGCATATGGTCTACATGCCTTTATTAGCTGAGGCATAGGTCGGGATTCTCCCGCAATTGGCCGGGCGGCCTGTACTGGCACCAAGAGCGGCGCAAACCACTCCGGCGTTGGGCCGTCCAGAAGTTGCGGAATCCTCCGCACTTCTGGGGGCTAGGCCGGCGCTGCGCCAACTGCCGCCGAAGAGCTGCTGCGGGCCGGCGCGAGTTAGCGCTGTGCAGGACTGCCGGCGTGTTCTGGCTCATGCGCAGAACCACCAGCGTGTTTCCTGCGCATGCGCAGGGGGTTTTTTCTCCGCGTGGAGCCTTACAGAGTCCGGCGTGGAGCGGAAGAGTGCCCCCATGGCACAGGCCTGCCCACAGTTAGGTGGGCCCCGATTGTGGGACACCATGGGGAACCCCCCTCAGGGGCCAAATCCCCCCGCGCCTCCTCGAGGACTCCGCAAGCTGCCCTCCAAGCCAGGTCCCGCTGGAATGGATCATGTCTATTTCACGCCGGCGGGACTGGCCAAAAATGGGTGGATGCCCGGCCCATTGGGGCCCGGAGAATTGCCGGGGGCGGCTGCTGCCAATGTCCCCTATTGGCGCGGCACGATCCCCGCCCCCACCCGAAAATTGGCGGCGGGAAATTCGGCAGCCGACGTCGGAGTGGCGGGATGGGATTCACGCCACTGCCCGGCGATTCTCCGACCCGGCGGGGTGTCGGAGAATCCCGCCCATAGTGTTTAAGAGCGAGGGATTTTGCTGGATCTGTATTAAACGTTGGTTATGCCACAGCTAGAGTAGTGTGTGCTGTTCTGTGATATAGGAGGGGTGTGATAGCACTGGAAAGGTTGCAGAGGAGATTTACCAGGATGTTGCCTGGACTGGAGAGTTTTAGCTATGAAGAGTGATTGGCTAGACTGGGGTTGTTTTCCTTGGAGCAGAAGAGACTGAGGGGGGACATGATTGAGATGTATAAAATTATGAGGGGAATAGATAGAGTAGACTGGAACCTTTCCCCTGGTGGAGGGATCAATGACCAGGGAGAATAGATTGAAGAAAGAGGCAGGAGGTGTGGTAGGGATGTGAGGAAAAACATTTCCACCCAGAGGGTGTTGGGAATCTGGAACTCACTGCCTGAAAGGGTGGTGGAGGCTGAGGCACCTCATAACATTGAAGAAGTACTTAGATATGCACTAGCAATGGCAAGGCATACAAGGCTATGGACCAAGTGCTGGAAAATGGGATTTGAATACTTCTGCACTGTAAATTCTATGATTCTATGTTTCTATGATGTGGTTGTTATTGACTGGCACAGATGCGATGGGCCAAAGGCCATTTCCTGTGCTATAGACCTCTATGACTCGATGATCTGCAATTACCTGCTTAGTTACAGGCCAGAACCTAATATCCACCCCGGGAATGGGCAGCGAGGAGTGCAAATTTCTCTTGGAGGTCATGGGTTAGAGAGTCCGTTGCCTTTCCGACTCCCCTCAGTTAAGTCTAGGGTGGGGAAGGTTGAGGACTGCCTTTTCACCTGGAGGTCAATTGAGGCCTTTACTTGGCCTCACCTGGGGCTACCTGACTGGTTTCTCTGAGCCCGCCTCACTCACCTGTATTTTGGGGCTCCAGCGACAATCCTGTGCTTACTGTTGTACCATTTCCCATGGAGTTTCACTGACAAGCTGCCAACTTCAGATTGGCCAGCGACTTGCAGAGGAAAAACTCTGCCAGTTCCAAGAACCTCAATGGCAGGCAACAGAGTGCCTGATGGGGATTTCATCTCATTGGTATCCTGGAACTGGCAGCAACAGTGGACTAGCCCTCATCAGAAATCAGTAAATACTGTCCACTCATATACATGGTAGGGGATTGATCAATGAGAAGTGGAGCCTGCACATGGTGAGACACTGAGCATAAGTTAGTTGCATCCAGAAAAGTGGGGTGAGTACCTAGACAGGTTCTGCCACAGTAGGGCTCAGGTGATCACTTTACCTATGGAAAAACTGTGAGCATTTGCACAATAGAAATGATTGATGCATTACGAAACCTGCCGGAAAGCCTGAAGTTTAAATCAAAGAGCATGGAGGAACAAAGGACAAATAACAAAGAAAAGTACAGCACAATAACAGGCCCTTCGGCCCTCCAAGTCTGCGCCGACCATGCTGCCGGTCAAAACTAAAATCTTCTACACTTCCGGGGTCCGTATCCCTCTATTCCCATCAGAAACGTGGCACCGACTTGAAACAATGCTTTGAGCAGCGCTTGGAGTCCATCTTTTCCAGCATGGATATAGTGACCAATTCCCGAATGGAAGTCCCAGGGAAGGAACAAAGAAAGGTGACAGAAACACGTCCTAGTTAAGCTTAAAAAGAAGAGGAGTGGAGGAACGGGCTCTAACAAGTAAAAGGACTAGGGGTAGCAGAGTTTAAGTGAAGTGGGCTCGGGAGAAGCCCTGGTAATTGAAGAGGGCTCAGTGGAAGTTCTGAAAATCCTAGAAGGGAGACAAAGGATGCTGACACCATGCCATGGGCCGGTGTGGTAAAGCTATCCCATTGGAGCAGTGGCGTTCTGTTTGGCACATCTGAGGAACTCAAAGTATGTGTATAAGTCGATGTTAATGGTCAGGCATCTGGGGCACAATCTAGTGAGCACCACACAGCTGCTGATGTACATCTGGTGGAAGCAGGAACACCCAGGTGAGACAGCAGTCGGAGGTTTGCTGGATCCCAGGTCCCAGCTGGGAAACTGAATCAGGAACCCTGGGGAATGAAATCCTGAAAAGAGAGATTCAAACCCTGCTAGGTGGGCTGTCATTGAAGCTATCCAAGCTGGAGGGACATGGAGAGAATTCCAAGACGAGGGGCAGGATTCACTGCAATCGGCGAATTGGTCCAACGCCGGCGCCAAGAACGGTGCGAACCAAGCCGGCGTAGGGCCAACCGGACGTTACGGAATTCTCCGCACTTCCGGAGGCTCGGCCGGCACCAGAGGAGTTGGCGCCACGCCAGCCAGTGCCAAAGGGACTGAGCGAGTTGGCGCATGCACAGAGCCGCCGGCATGGTTTACCACATGCGCAGACCGGCTGGTGTATTCTGGCATATTCGCAGGGGGGTTTCTTCTCCGCACCGGCCATGGCGGAGCCCTACAGGGGCCGGTGCGGAAGGAAGGTGTGCCCCTATGGCACAGGCCCGCCCGCAGATCAGTGGGACCCGGTCGTGGGCCAGGCCACAGTGCCTACCAGCCAGGTCCCACCATGTTGGACCATGTCCAATCCATGCTGGCGGTACTGACCAAAAGCCGCCGGCCACTCGGCCCATTGGGGCCCAGGGAATTGTCCGGGGGGGGGGGGCTGCGACAGTCCCCGACCGGCGTGGCATGATCCCCGTGCCCACCCAAAAACTGTCACCAGAGAATACTGCACTGGCGTCGGAGCAGCGGGGCGAGATTTGCGCTGCCTCCCCCCCCCCCCCCCCGCCCACCCCCACCCCCCCCCATGGAATCTTGTGGCTTTATTCACTCAGTAAGCATATTGAATCTAAAACTTTGTTTGCTTTAAACAAAATGTGATTGGTCCCTAGCCAGATCCTATCAACAACTTGGGGGTCTGCCAAGGACCAGATGCCAGTGCCAAAAAAGACCTGCATTTCAACATAGATGGCCAGAAGGTAAAGCATGATTTCAACCCAACATATTGGCAGTGACTCAGGATAACAATATCTACAAGTAAACATCCTTCATATCAACAAATGGGAAATATGGAAAGTCACTAAGAAGTTCCATGTGAGAAACTTCATCTGTCGAATGGTAGGCTTGAACTATCACTGCAAGAATGGTCCTTGCTAAGCAGTACAGTACAGGCCTGGGTCCTTGTACAGCAAAATGCCATCACTAGATCCACATTACAAATCCCTTATGCACTGATGGAGAGACACAAACAATGCTGTACTTTACTGAGGAGTGTCCTTCTTGTGTATTAAATGGTGGGCTATTCACTTTAAGCTCAGAAAATGAGGAGGTGGTCGCTGTGGTGATATGCCTGTGAATAATATTGTATATACTTAGCAATGCGACCTCCAACCAGCAGGTGGCATCAGACATCAGTCATGTGACATCCGGCTCTCACCAGAAGGTTGTAAGACATTCACCAGGACAGTTGCACAGAGGGGTAATTCCAGGAGAGTCGCTGTAACTCAAATAGTAGCTTGTCTGCAGAGCAGCCTGATTGTTACCTTGCTACGTGTAAATTAATAAACCATCATTCTAGTTAAGGCACCAGCAGTTCTGCATGAATCATTGTAAAGGCATGGTCACAGAACACAATGATCGCTTAGTTTCAGGGATTTTCATTCGCTAAATAATAAAGACATCATGACTATTACGAAAGTAATAGTGCCCTGGATGATTTGCTGCTTAAGGGCACACATCAGGAGGCTTCCGGTGGCGGCAATGAGGAGCTAAGCCGCACATTCGGCAGCTCCCGCTGAGAACGGACTTGGAGCTCTTTTCAGGGCCCCCAACGGAGCTGTGGCGGCAAATCCCGACGTGGGAAGAGGTCAGGAGTCGACCCCAACGGTCCTATGGTCCGGACCAGGAGTGGGGTAAGGAGAAAACCGGAGAAAGCACCCCTGAAAAAGCGGGGGAAAGAAGACAAAATGGCAGCCGGCGGAGGCCTTGAGGAGCTGAGGCAGTGGGCTCAGGAGCAGCAGGCGACTCTGCTGCACTGCTTCCAGGAGCTTAAGTTGGAGCTGCTGGAATCACTGAAGGTAACCAACAGGGAGCTGATGGAGACCCAGACAGCCCAGGGGGCCGCAATCCGGGAGCTGCAGCAGCAGGCCTCCGAAAGGGAGGATGAGGTCATGGCCTTGGTGGGGAAGGTGGAGATGCACGAGGCGCTCCGTAAAAGATGGCAGGAGCAGTTCGAGGAGCTGGACAACCGGTTGAGGAGGAAGAATTTGCGGATCCTGGGCCTCACGGAGGGGCTGGAGGGGTCAGACCTAGCGGCCTATGTGGTGACTATGTTAAACTCGCTGATGGGGGCTGGGTCCTTCCAGGGGCCCCTGGAGTTAGAGGGGGCCCACAGAAGTCTGGCTAGGAGGCCCAAGGCGAACGAGCCGCCGCGGGCGGTGTTGGTGAGGTTCCATCGGTTCGTGGATCGTGAGTGTGTGCTCCGGTGGGCCAAGAAGGAACGGAGCAGCAAAGGGAGAACACGGAGGTGCGGATCTTCCAGGACTGGAATGCGGAGGTGGCGAGGCGGAGGGCCGGGTTTAACCGGACGAAGGCGGTGCTCCATAGACGGAGTGTGAAGTTCGGCATGTTGCAGCCGGCGCGTCTGTGGGTCACCTAAAAGGATTGGCACCATTATTTTGAGTCCCCGGAGGAGGCGTGGGCCTTCGTGCAGGCCGAGAAATTGGACTCAAATTGAGGGTCTAAGAGGGGGGATGCTGTATAATACTGCATTTGTATTTGCCTTGTTTAATGTAAGATGTGGGTTGGCCTTAGGGTGGGTGGGGTGATGTCGATTTGTCTTTTTTGTATGGGTTTTTCTGCAGGGGTTGCGTGGACGGGTTCGGGCAGAGGGGTAAACGGGGAGTTCGGGAAGCTGGTGGGGGGGGGGGGGGGCTGACAATGGGAGTAGCCCTGGAGGAGGCGGGGCCAGGCAGGGCGAAAGCGTGGGCTTTCTGCGGGTTTCCCGCGCTGGGAGATGGTGGGGGCGGGGTCGGGGCTGAGAAGCGCGGGTCCTTGCTGGCTGTTTTCTTTTCCCACGCAAGAGTGGGGGCGGGGGGAGGACCCGCTGATGGGCACGATGGAGGAGGGGTAGTCCCACGTGGGGAGGAGTCGGAGGTAGGGCGGGAGTCGCCGGGGTCAGCAGAAGTTAGCTGGCTCACGGGAGTGCTATGGAGGGAGGGGCGCGGCTAGGAGGGGGTCATAGCCTGGGGGAGGGGGGTACCAGGTTGCTGCTGAAACGGTCAGGAAGGAGCTGGAGAACGCAGGGGGTGCTGGAGGGGGGGAGTTGCCGCCGTGGGAAACTGGCAGAGCGGAGGACACTGGCCGGGGGTGGGCAAGGGATGGGGTATGGCTAATCGGCAGGGGAGGGCGCAGGGAGCCCTCTGATCCGGCTGATAACCTGGAATGTGAGGGGGCTGAATGGGCCGGTAAAACGGGCCCGGGTATTTGCGCACCTGAAGGGTCTGAAGGCGGATGTGGCCATGCTCCAGGAGACAAACCTGAGAGTGGCGGACCAGGTTTGGCTGAGGAAGGGATGGGTGGGCCAAGCATTTCACTCAGGGCTGGATGAGAAGAGTAGGGGGGTGGCGATCCTGGTGGGGAAGAAGGTGTCGTTTGAAGCGTTAAATGTGGTGGCTGATAGTGGTGGGAGATATGTGATGGTGAGTGGCAAGCTGCAGGGGGAGCGGGTGGTGTTGGTGAATGTATACGCCCCAAATTGGGACGATGCGGGGTTTATGCGGCGTATGTTGGGCTGCATTCCGGACCTGGAGGTGGGGGGCCTGATCATGGGGGGGGGGGGGACTTCAACACGGTACTGGATCCCCAACTGGATCGATCCAAGTCCCGGACGGGTAGGAGGCCAGTGGCGGCTAAGGTGCTGAGGGGATTTATGGACCAGATGGGGGGGGGGGGTGGATCCCTGGAGGTTTGTGAGGCCAAGGACCAGGGAATACTCGTTTTACTCCCACGTACATAAGGCCTACTCGAGGATTGATTTTTTTGTCCTGAGTAGGGGGTTGGTTTCGAGGATGGAGGATGCGGAATACTCCGCCATTGCCATTTCAGATCATGCCCCGCACTGGGTGGACCTCGGGCTGGGGGAAGAGAGGGACCAACGTCCGCTCTGGCACTTGGAGGTGGCGGCTGCTGGCAGATGAGGAGGTGGCCGAGAGGGTTCGGGGGTGTATCGAGAGGTACCTTGAGGCCAATGACAACGGGGAGGTCCGAGTGGGTACAGTCTGGGTGGCATTGAAGGCGGGTGATGAGGGGGGAATTGATCTCCATCCAAACCCATAGGGAGAGGGGGGAGCAGAGGGAGAGGGAGAGACTGATAGGGGAGATGGTGCGGGTGGATAGGAGATATGCGGAGGCTCCAGAGGATGGATTGCTGGGGGCGAGGCGTAGCCTTCAGGCCAGATTCGACCTATTGACTACCAGAAAGGCGGAAGCTCAGTGGAGGAAAGCACAGGGGGCGGTGTATGAATACGGGGAGAAGGCGAGCAGGATGCTGGCACACCAGCTCCGAAAGCGGGACGCGGCCAGGGAGATTGGAGGAGTGACGGATAAGGCTGGGAAGGTGGTGCGGAGGGGAGTCGATGTTAATGGGGTCTTCAGAGACTTCTATGGGGAGCTGTACCGGTCGGAGCCCCCGGTGGAGGGGGGTGGAATGGGGCGCTTCTTGGACAAGCTGCGATTCCCGAGGGTGGAGGAGGAGCAGGTGGAGGGACTGGGGGCGCCGATCGAGCTGGAGGAGGTGGTCAAAGGGATAGGGTGCATGCAGTTGGGGAAGGCGCCGGGGCCGGATGGGTTTCCGGCGGAATTTTATAAAAGGTATTTGGACCTGTTGGGTCCCCTGTTGGTCCCGAACTTTAACGAGGCAAGGGGGGGGGGGGGGGAGGGGGGGGGGGGGGCTTTGCCCCCAACTACGTCACGGGCTCTGATTTCCTTGATCCTGAAGCGGGACAAGGACCCTCTGCAGAGCGGGTCATATAGGCCGATTTCGCTGCTCAACGCCGACGCTAAGCTGCTGGCAAAGATCCTGGCCACTAGAATAGAGGATTGCGTACCCGGAGTCATTCATGAGGACCAGACGGGGTTTGTGAAGGGAAGGCAGTTGAATACAAACGTGCGAAGGCTCCGGGGGATCAAGAGGAGGGGATTGGTAGGCTCCGATTGAAGCAGGCAGGGAAGAGCTTCAAGTACCGAGGGGTCCAGGTGGCTGGGAGCTGGGGGGCCCTGCACAAGCTCAACCTCACAAGGTAGGTGGAGCAGATGGAGGAGGAGTTTAAGAGGTGGGATATGTTACCGCTGTCACTGGCTGGGAGGGTGCAGTCTGTTAAGGTGACGGTGGTCCCGAGGTTTTTGTTCCTGTTCCAGTGCCTCCCCATCCTTATCCCGAAGGCCTTTTTTAGGAGGGTTAACAGGGGTATCACAGGATTTGTGTGGGCACATGGGACTCCGAGGGTGAGAAGAGTGTTCCTGGAACGACACAGAGATAGGGGGGGGGCTGGCGTTGCCCAACCTCTGTGGGTACTATTGGGCTGCCAACGCAGCAATGGTGCGTAAGTGGGTAATGGATGAGGAGGGGGCAGCATGGAAGAGGATGGAGGCGGCGTCATGTGTGGGCACGAGCCTGGAGGTGCTGGTAACGGTGCCGTTGTCGTTCCCTCCAACGAGGTATACCACGAGCCCGGTGGTGGCGGCTACCCTCAAACTTTGGGGGCAATGGAGACGGCACAGGGGAGAAGTGGGGGGCTCGATGGAGGCCCCGATATGGGGGAACCATCGGTTTGTCCCAGGGAGCATTGATGGCGGATTTCTGGGCTGGCACAGGGCAGGGGTTAGGAGGTTGAGGGACCTGTTTGTGGAGGGGAGGTTCGCGAGCTTCGGGGAGTTAGAGGGGAAGTTTGGGCTCCCCGGGGAACATGTTTCGGTACATGCAGGTGAGGGCGTTTGCCAGGCAGCAGGTGGAGGGGTTCCCCTTGCTGCCCCCACGAGGGGTGCGGGATCGGTTGCTCTCGGGGGTGTGGGTTTGAGGAGGGTGGATTTCGGACATATACCGGGTAATGCAGGAGGTAGACGAGGCCTCAGCGGAGGAACTGAAAGGTAAATGGGAAGAGGAGCTGGGTGAGGAGATTGAGGAGGGGACGTGGGCGGATGCCCTGGGGAGAGTGAATGCCTCCTCTTCCCGTGCGAGGCTTAGCCTCATACAGTTCAAGGTGCTGCATAGGCCCACATGACTGGGACGAGGATGAGTAGGTTTTTCGGGGGCGAGGACAGGTGTGCTAGGTGCTCGGGGAGCCCAGCGAACCACGCCCATATGTTTTGGGCGTGCCCAGCGCTGGGGGAGTTTTGGAAGGGGGTAGCAAGGACGGTGTCGAGGGTGGTGGGATCCAAGGTCAAGCCAGGTTGGGGACAAGCAATTTTTGGGGTTGCAGTGGAGCCGGGAGTGCAGGAGGCGAAAGAGGCCGGTGTTCTGGCCTTTGCGTCCCTAGTAGCCCAGCGGAGGATTCTTCTTCAGTGGAAGGATGCGAGGCCCCCAAGCGTGGTTTGTAGTTGCTTTTGAAGTTGGGTGGGAATTGTTCTTGGGGTGTTACCACGGTTGTTTTGTTAATAGAGTTGAGTTGTTTATATTTTGTAAAAATTTCAATAAAAATTATTTTTTAAAAAAGGGCACACATCAGTTGGATTTTGAGGGAATGGAATTAGTTCTACCATAGGGCAGTGTTACAACCCACACAAACAATTAGCCCATGAACCTCGTTGAGTACAAGCTCCCCACTGAGGGGCGGAGAGCCCAGGGCCAGGGTAATAAACTGTGATATGAAAGTCAGCCAGACTTGGAACTGACATAAAATAAAAGCAAATTACTGCAGAGGCTGGAATCTGAAACCAAAGAGAAAATGCTGGAAAATCTCAGCAGGTCTGGGAGCATCTGTAGAGAGAGAAAAGAGCTAATGTTTTGAGTCCAGATGACCCTTTGTCAAATGTCAAACCCGTTTGGGCATATGAAGAGCATTGCACGGTAGCATGGTGGTTAGCACAAATGCTTCACAGCTCCAGGGTCCCAGGTTCGATTCCCGGCTGGGTCACTGTCTGTGTGGAGTCTGCACGTCCTCCCCGTGTGTGTGTGGGTTTCCTCCGGGTGCTCCGGTTTCCTCCCACAGTCTAAAGATGTGCGGGTTAGGTGGATTGGCGATGCTAAATTGCCCGTAGTGTCCTAAAAAGTAAGTTTAAGGGGGGGGGGTTGTTGGGTTACGGGTATAGGGTGGATACGTGGGTTTGAGTGGGGTGATCATTGCTCGGCACAACATCGAGGGCCGAAGGGCCTGTTCTGTGCTGTACTGTTCTATGTTCTATATTATTACATTGCAATGAAGCTAATTTCTCTTAATCCCCTCACTTTGGACTTGTCTGTGGTCACTAAAGGCAGCGCTGACACATGGCAGCTGCAAAGTAATGAGTGGAATTTACATTTATCAGAGTGTCAGGGTCTGGCTGAAAATCGATCAGCATGTATCTCTCCAGATGTACAACCAAGCTTTCAGACCAGATGTTCTGGCACTGAGTGCACAGAAAAAATCTGGGACATGTTTTGCGCCGTCACTATGGTGGGGTGAGGCCTAATAGAGCCAGCACAGCCGGCTATGCAAAGATGGTGTCCCAACTCCTGCTCCATCAAAATCTATGGAATTAAATATCAATGTTGTGTGTAAGATGCAGCCAATCCAATACTGCCTGTTTTACTCCACCACCTTATTGAATTTCTAATCCCCTTGTCTTTTTATGTCAAAATATAATTTAATTTTGCTTGGTTCGTTGCTACCTTTCCCTCCTTTGGATTATAACACTGAATTAAAGTTTGCAAAAGAGTGGAGGCAAAAGCACTTACTATACCTTATGATGAGGAAATAGAATCTTTCAACCAGAGGCAGCAACTAGGCTTAAATTAGCATTAAACCACCAAAGTGTAGTACAGTGAGCAATGATCTGTCATTGTCTTTCTAATCAAGATGTATTAAAATTAGTCATTTGAATCTCAAAAGAAATTTGCAAATTGCCTATTGGGACACACATACACAGAATTTGCAGTATTAACATAGAGATTGTATAATTGAGATAAAATGCGCGACTTTTCTATCCATCTTTTGTATTCTAAGTTAATAATTTTGTAAACACATATCTGAAAATTAATCATTCAAGACAATCATATTATTATAAAAAGGCCAGTATGAGAGAAAGCATGAAAGGTTCATCATTATGTGAGGTAAATGCATTTGATAATATTCATAGAATCATAGGATCCCTACAGTTCAGAAGGAGACCATTTGGCCCATCAAGTCTGCACCAACCCTCTGAAAGGACATTCTAACTAGGCCTACTCCCCAACCTTATCCCTGTCACCCCATAACACCACCTAATCTTTGGACGCGAAGGGGCAATTGAGCATGTTCAATCCACCCAACAAACGGTTCAGCCACCTCTTGCCGATCTTCCACCATGGTGTTCCTGCTGCAGACGACGTTCCTTTTGAGTTATACGCCGCTTGATCTGGTGTTTCAGAGCCGAAGAGAGTTCGACATCCTCCACCTGCTCCTCCTTTGAACTTTCTGGGGGAGAAATATAATATCCTCCATGCTCACATGGAGTACGAATTCCCACGCAGAGGGGCGGGAGAGCTCCATTCAACTGTGTATAAAAGGTCAGCCAGTAAGCGACCCGTTAGGGATCTACTGGGAGCTGAATCGAACGTAGTTGTAAATAAACCAAGTTTGTTATTCTTACTCTGTGTGGACTCCCCGTGTCCTTATTAAATAACTTTTGCACAGTTGGAGAGTGTGGATGGTCCTGTCTATGTTTTGAATAGATTTTTTAACAACTAGGAGTGGAACCCTTTTCCATGTATGTCAGCACATATCCACTGAGCTCGGCTGCAACACACGACAACCAGATCATTCCTTTTTTAAAAGTGAATTTATAGGATGTGGGCATCATTGGCTGGAACAACATTTATTGCCCATCACTAATTTCACTTGACAAGGTGGTGGTGAGCTACCTTCTTGAACCGGAGCAATCCCTGCGTTGTGGGTACACCCTCAGTGCTGTTAGGGAGGGAGTCCCAGGATTTTCAGTCTGCCACAGCGAAGGAACGGCGATATATTTCTAAGTCAGGATCATGAGTGGCTTGGAGATGAAGATCCAGGTGGTGGTGGTTCTCCCACGTGTCTGCTGCCCTTCTCCTGGATGGTAATGGTTGTGTGTTTGGAAATTGCTTGGTGAGTTCCTGCAGAGCATCGACTTGTTTGTTTTCTCGATATTTTGCATGCTTGGCCTGCTTTGATCTTAAAACTATTGATGTTCCAGCCTTTGCTGCTTATTTTTATTTGAGGTTGCATGAGCACATGTCCACAGATTGTCTTGAAGCTAAGATGCAGCACAATAATAGTAACATTCTGTCATACTATCATATTGTTTGCTAGCCACTGTCTGTTCTTTTTGATTATCAGACAAGTGCAGTAATCAGTAGATCTGACTACTGCAAATGCTCAACGCACCACAGCTCAGCTTCTGACTGAGCTTTGATGGCTCACTTGGCTCAGATTATATTGCTCAATATTGGGTTATTACACGGTCTAGGATCATAGACACAAATATGGGACTATAATTTTCTCTTGTCTAAATATGACAATGCTGTATGTCTCCCCATGAAAGTGCAAAATAAGGATTGGTTTGGATATTAATATGAGGAAGAGTGTGGATTTAAGGGAGTGACAGTTAAAGGTGGTGAGATTGACGTGTATTGGAAAACTGGTTCCTACCCATTGAGTTCTATGTTTCAGCTCAGCACTTTCGGCTGTAAGTGTGGAACTCCTCAGGTGACATAGGCCAGCGATTAAAATCTGTTAATTGCTCAATTTGAGTGATATTGATACACCATTGATCGATGTATTTTTTTTGAATTCCTGAAATTTGATAGCAGAAGCAAGGTGAGAACATAGTGGCAATAGAGGGATTAATCAATCTCTGGGAAATCTTCATATTCATTCCATACTCAGTAATCACAGCTGTTTTCTTATCTGCTCGCGGAAAAGCTGTTCATAGTATTTTTACTGAGAGTTGCATTTCCACAAGTTGGATGTTTGGCCTATCAGATCGGGGTGGGTGTCTCTTATGCTGCCTTAGATTGGTTCTCAAATTAGGCCAAAGATTAAAGGCAACATGACCGACAGCAGTCTAACCTCCCTGACATCTTTGCAACTAGAAGCAAAGCTAATGACTGGCTGCTAAGAGACAGTGGATACCAATTTAAAACTTGATATATAGCAGTTCTTGGAAACCTGCAGAATGATGCCGAAGAGAAATATGAGAAATATAATCAATGCCATATTACTTGCTGGTGAGTCAGCGATCATGGCCTTGGCAGGCTGAAAATGTACTTCAAGCTCTTTGACAGATCTGGAGGCACCTCTTCAGCAGTCCCCAGAATGGTTGTGGTTTTGCAAAGCAGCAGTGCGTTGTAACTACCAGGAAGATCACATCACAGAGCACAGATCTTCTTCACATGATTCTGAGGAGAAGATGAATAAGGGCAAGGAATGTGGTGAAGGCAGTATAACACCAGTTTCCTGCAAATCCAACGTTATCAGGGCACATATGTATGGTTGCATAGATAGATTCTTGATCAACAAGGGAGTCAAAGGCTATGGGGTAGGAGGGAATGTGGAGTTTGATGACACAATTAAATCATCCATCATCTTACTGAATGGGGCAGGAGGTTTGAGGGGGGAAATGACCTACTCCTGATTCATATCTTATGGGGGAGGTGTGTGGCGCTAACAATTGCACACAAAGACTCGAGACATGTACAATCGAGGCTTTATTGCTGTGTGATGCTATTCCTCCGGCTGCAGCTGTAGAATAGGATCTCAGTGACTCACACGCATATTGATACTCAAGCTCCCTGTGGGCGGAGCTAACCGGCAGGGGCTTACCGGAGGAACCTGTATTACAGGTACAGCCATACATCCCCCTACTGCAAGTACACATATCTACAGTGGTTATATCACCACATTCACCCCCTGTAAAAAATGAGTCCGGCGGGGGTGACATGTAACTATAATACAAAGGATGATATATTTACAAAAGGACTCAAATAAAGAAAACCAGGCGTCCATCCGGTTAGCAGGTGACAGGTTGAGCCGAATCGGCGGTCGAACATTCCGCTGTGATCGCCGTAGCTGTGGTGGCGACATCGGCCCAGGTGGTGATGGCAACGATGGTGCAGGTGCTGGCGGTGTTGGTGCTGGCTGCTGGCGGGATGACTCCAAGAGCGAGCCAAAACCTTCCATGTCCTCCAGTGTGGGCAGGGGGACGAGGGATGGACCTGGTGGGGACAAGTACGGGGGCACCGGGGAAAAGGAGGGTGGTGCCGGGGGGAAAAGGGTTGTGGGCATGTGATCAGCACCTGAGGGAGCCAGGTCCAGAGAGCGAGACTGTGTCCTGGCGGCCACCGGGGAACTCCACGTAGGCATACTGAGGGTTGGCGTGGAGAAGGCGTACTTTGCTCACCAGGGGTTCCGCCTTGTGGTGCCTGACATGCCTACAGAGAAGGACTGGGCCCGGAGTCATGAGCTAAGTCGGGAGCGGCACCCCGGATCTAGACTTCCGAGGGAAGGCAAAAACACATTCATGGGGTGTACTGTTAGTTGCGGTGCACAGTAGTGACCGAATGGAATGGAGCGCGTCAGGGAGGACCTGCTGCCAGCGAGCGGCTTGGAGGTTCCTGGACCGTAGGGCCAGCTGGACGGCCCTCTATACCGTCCCGTCATCCCTCTCTACCTGCCCGTTTCCCCAGGGGTTGTAACTGGTCGTCCTGCTGGAGGCGATACCCTGCTGAGCAGGAAATGACGCAGACCTGGCAGTCTCTGGTGACTGTCCGTACTTCCTCGATGGAGTAGGGCAGATTGCGGGCTTTGATTAGATGGTACAAGCGAGTGACCCCCGGATGGCAAAGGCTGTCGTGCAAGGCACGGAGCTGGTTCACTTGTGCGCTGGCACATGTACCTCGGGAGAAGGCGTCTGGGGGCTCGTTGAGCTTGCCGGGGCGATACAAGATCTTGCAGTTAAAGGTGGAGAGCTCAATTCTCCACCGCAAGATTTTGTCATTCTTGATCTTGCCCCGCTGCGTGTTGTTGAACATGAAGGCTACCGACCGTTGATCAGTGAGGAGAGTGAATCTCCTGCTGGCCAGGTAATGCCTCCAGTGCCGCACCGCTTCAACGATTGCCTGGGCCTCCTTTTCAACAGAGGAATGTCGAATTTCGGAGGCATGGAGGGTGCGTGAAAAGAATGCCACGGGTTTGCCTGCCTGATTCAGCGTGGCGGCAAGGGCGACATCTGAAGCGTCGCTTTCTACTTGAAAAGGCAGTGGCTCATCTACTGCGTGCATCCCGGCCTTGGCTATGACAGATCGAATGCTGGCGATGGCCTGTTGTGCCTCGGCCGTGATGGGAAAATGTGTGGACTGGACAAGTGGGCGGGCCTTGTCCGCGTATTGTGGGACCCACTGGGCGTAATAAGGAAAGAACCCCAGGCAGCGTTTGAGGGCCTTGGGGCAGTGGGGGAGTGGAAGCTCCATGAGGGGGCGCATGCGGTCGGGGTCGGGCCCCAGTAGTCCGTTTTGGACTACGTAGTCGAGGATGGCTAAGCGGTCTGTGCGGAACACATACTTCTCCTTGTTGTACGTGAGATTAAGGAGAGATGCGGTGTGGAGGAATTTAGAAAGGTTGGCGTCATGGTCCTTCTGGTCATGGCCGCAGATGGTGACATTGTCGAGGTACGGGAAGGTGGCCTGCAGTTCGTACCGGTCAACCATTCGGTCCATTTCTCGTTGAAATACCGAGACTCCATTCGTGACGCCGAAGGGAACCCTAAGAAATTGGTACAGACGACCGTCTGCCTCGAAGGCAGTGTAGGGACAGTCCGATTTACGGATGGGGAGCGGGTGGTAGGCGGATTTCAGGTCAATAATAGAGAAGACCCGGTACTGTGCAATCTGATTGACCAGATCAGAAATGCGGGGGAGGGGGTACGCGTCAAGCTGCATGTGCCGGTTGATGGTCTGGCTGTAGTCCACGACTATCCTGTGCTTCTCCCCGGACTTAACCACTACCACCTGGGCTCTCCAAGGACTGTTGCTGGCCTCGATGATACCCTCCCGAAGCAGCCACTGGACTTCGGACCTGATGAAGGCCTTGTCCTGGGTGCTGTACCGTCTGCTCCTGGTGGCGGTCAGATTGGCAAAGAGGGAGGGAGGCTCGACCTTGAGGGTCGCGAGGCCGCAAACGGTGAGGGGAGGTAGGGTTCCGCCGAATTTGAGGGTGAGGCTCTGGATATTGCATTGGAAATCCAGGCTTAGTAAGAGTGATGCACAGAGGTTGGGGAGAATGTACAGACGGAAACGGTCGAATTCCACGCCCTGTACAGTAGGTTTAACCAGGCAGAAACCCCGGATCGGGACAGAGTGGGAACCGGAGGCGAGAAAAATCAGCCGGTTGGCGGGATGGACCGCAAGGGAATAGCTCCTTACCGTGTCCGGGTGGACGAAGCTCTCGGTGCTCCCGGAGTCGATGAGGCAGGCGGTCACGTGGCCATTGACCAGCACCATTGTGGAAGAGTTGCGAGGTCGCGACTGGTCAAGTGTAACGGAGGCGAGTAGCGGGCGATCGGCAGCCGAGTCTGATGAGTCCGACAAGGAGCGGTAGCGGCGCGTGTCCCGTGGCCCCGTCCCGAGGGGAGGACAAAATGGCGGTGTCTGGAGTACATGTATGGGAGAAGATGGCGGCGGACAAGATGTCGGCACCCATGGAGCGCACGTTGTGGGGTCGGGACAAGATGGCGGCGCCCATGAAACGCACATGGCGGTGGGGGATGAAAATGGTGGCGCCCATGGAGCACACGTGGGGTTGGGGGAAGCGGACGGCAGGGCCCATTGTGCGATTGGCTGATACGAGGGGGGGAATGGGGGCGCAATAGCGGCAACCGTCCGGGACTGACACACCGCTGCAAAGTGGCCTTTCTTGCCACAAGCTTTGCAGGTTGCTGTGCGGGCCGGGCAGCGTTGGCGGGGGTGCTTCTGCTGACCACAGAAGTAACAGCGGGGACCCCCAGGGAGCGCGGTGCGGCGGGCAGCGCAGGCGTAGTGCGCGGGGGCGGCTGCTGGGGGGACGGTTGCGGGGTCCATGAGGGTTAGGACAGGTGGGCCTGGGGGGCCGTTTGCGGGGTCCACGAGGGGTAGGATGGGTGGGCCGAGTGGCTAGCGGAGTAAGATCGCACACTACGGGGGGCGGCCGTCATTGAAAGCGCCAGAGTCTTTGTGGCCGTGAGGTTGAGGGCGGCCCCTTCCAACAGGCATTGCACATGAGTAAATCAGAGTGTTCTGTGGCTGTGAGGGCCCGGCAGTCGCAATCTCGTACCAGAGGTATAAGGGCCCTCCAGAAGTCCTCAATCGACTTACCCGGCTGCTGGACACGAGTAGAGAGTAGATGTCTCGCAAACAGGGTGTTCGTCGACTGTGCATAGTTCTCCTTGAGCAGTTCCATAGCTCTGGTGTAGTCAGGCACATCTCGAATTAGCGGAAAGACACTGGAGCTAAGTCTTGAGTACAGGAGTTGCTTTTTCTGAGCCTCCGTCGGGGGAGGGTCCGCTGAAGAGATGTAGGCCTCGTAGACTGCAAGCCAGTGAACAAAGTCTTTCCTGGCGTGAGGCGACTGCGGATCCAGCTGCAGACGGCCAGGCTTGATCCTGATGTCCATGGTGTACGGAAAATTACACAGCAATAAATTGTGGCTCTAACAATTGCACACAAAGACTCGAGACATGTACAATCGAGGTTTTATTGCTGTGTGATGCTATTCCTCCAGCTGCAGCTGTAGATAGGATCTCAGTGACTCACACGCACATTTATACACAAGCTCCCTGTGGGTGGAGCTAGCTGGCAGGGGCTTACCGGAGGGACCTGTATTACAGGTACAGCCATACATCCCCCTACTGCAAGTACACATAACTACAGTGGTTATATCACCACAAGGTGGTGGCATAGAGGTATTGGCACTGGACTAGTAATCCAGAGACCCAGGATAATGATCTGGGGACCTGGGTAGGTGATGAAATTTAAACTCAATAAAATATCTGGAATCAAAAAAAAATCTAATGATGACCACAAAACCATTGTTGATTGTTGTAAAAACCCATCTGGTTCACTAATATCCTTTAGGGAAGGAAATCTGCCATCCTTACCTGGTCTGACCTACATGTGACTCCAGACCCACAGCAATGTGGTTGACTCTTAACTGCCCCCTCAACGGAAATTATAGATAGGCAATAAACGGCAGCAAACAAAAATGGCCAGGACAGGAACATCGTACCAAAATAATGAGAACAATTCTCCCCAAAATGTGTGGTGAGATTCGCTGATAAGGGGGAGCAGCGTTTAAATGGTCCCTCAGCATTCACTCCCAGTCAAGCCAGGAGGATGGCAGCACAGAGAACTGCTCCTCAATTCCGGGAGGGAGACTTGAACATGCATCTGGATGCCGTGGAGGCGGGAACCCTGTACGTCCATGTGGGTAAGAGACCCCAAAGCAACGTGAGTAATCCCGCCTAGGATGCGGTGGCAACTACAGACAGTGCCAGCGGCCTGACAAGAAGGACCGGCCTCCAATGCCGAATGAAAATGAATGACCTCCTACGGGTTGTAATGGTGAGCTCCCATCTACTTCCTCCTGGCATCAGTCCCATCTGTCACCCCTTGAATGTCACCATTAATCCACACCCTGTCATCTCTTAGCCTCCCAACACAACCCCCCAGCATTTTACTCAGAACACCTCCCACAGCACTCTTCATCACAATCTCTTTCTGTCTAGGCCACATATGCCACATACTGTAGACTCCGACCTGCCAGGTGTCAGGGTCACAATGTCCTCTTTGTGTCCCCGCAGGAGAAGATATTCTATAATAAAAAGGGAAAGGGAAAAGATAGGTGGGGGAATGCCCAATTTCCGACTCCTCATCCCCTATGAGGAAAGGATGCTGGTGATCAGGGAATGGGGCACATAGAGGGTTTGGCCTATGCCAGGGACGTGAGGGTCCACTGCACCTTCTTCCAGATGACCTGTCTCAACTGAGTTGTTTATATCCTTGACCTTTGTCCTTCGTATTCACGGAACCATGTCCCTTGTGTTGCAGAATCTCCATCAGATGAGGCAGGGCCATCCAGAGACGCTGCCCCCCAGCAACCCAAGAGAGCACCTTGGAGGAGAGCTCTGAAGAGGTCACTGATAACAAGTCACAGGTTTTACTCGCATCATCCACCAGCACTGACACTCTTCAGTGGGCGAGATTAGCAGACAAACCTTTGGTCATTATTGGTGAGAACCACACATCTGCTGATGCACATCAGGTGGAGTCAGGAACTTCCAATGGGGCAGGAAGTCAGGTACGCTGGATCCAAGGGCACCGAGCCTCTGGAAAAGGTTCTCCGGAAGCTGCTGGAGATGCAAAGGCAGAGCTGTAAAATCCATGAGGGATTGTCAGCTACATTCCAGCAACTGCAAGGCCGATTGGAGGAGTCCGGACTACTTGGAGGCAATTGTGCCGGGAGAACAAACCATCAAGATTGACAAAACTGTGACATCTAAAATACACCCACCCAGGAAAGTAGCAGTAATGCCGAGGGACCGACAGAAAGCAGAGTTGCACAGAATGGAGAAACTTCAAATCCTGAGGAAAATTGAAGATCCGAAAAAGTGAGTTAATCCAATTGTAACTGCACCAAAATCAGATGAGAATCTACAAATCCGCCTGGATCCCAGAGATTTAAACCAGGCACTGTCAGTTGCCCACAGTAGAAAAGATTGTATCTAAACGAGCTGATTCTAAATATGATTCAGCCTTGGATGTGAGTTCAGGGTTCTGGCAGGTCAAGCTGAATGACCAGAGCTCCTATTTCTGTATCTTCAACACATCATTTGGGCACTACAGGCTTTTACGCTTTGGTATTAATTCAGTCCTGAGGTGTTCCACAGAACAGTGAAACAGCTATTTGAAGGATTAGTGAGAGTGGGATCCTATATCGATGATGTGTTGGCCTGAGAAGCCACATGAGAAGAACAGGACCACAGCCTGAGGCAGGTGCTGGCAAGAGCCTGAAATAGGAACTTAAAGCCGAGGAAGGAAAAGTGCAAAATAGGTCTTCATGAAATCAAATACTTGGGACATGTGCTGACAGACGAGGGGCTGAAGCCGGACCAGAGTAAAATTGAAGCAATTGTGAAAACGTAAGAAGGACTTGGTGAGGTTTTTGTGTACGGTGACCTATCTTGGAAATTCAGACTGCACAGGTCAATCCTCACAGCACCTCTCAAAGAACTTCTACAAAATGATATGGAATGGCACAAAGCCAACAAGAAGCCTTGATCAGCCGAAAGAGAACATTGACCCAGACACCAAGGTTAAAGTATTAGGATGTTAGTCAGCTGGTCAAGATATAAGTGGATGCTTCAAAAACTGGCCTGGGAGCTATCCTCTTGCAGAATGGGGCACCAGTGGCGTACACTTCAAAGGCAATCACTGAAACACAGCAGCAATATGCCCAATTAGAGAAAGAAATGCTGGCAATTGTGTTTGCCCCAGAAAGCTTCACCAGTTTGTCTAGGGCAAAGACATGGAGATAGAATCTGACAATAAACCTTTGGAAGCTATACTTTAAAAAGCCTTTGAACTGTGCATCATCAAGAAGCCAAAGATTGGCAATGCATCTGCATAGATGCCAGATCAGAGTTAAGTACAAGCTAAGCAACTGCCCATGGAGTTTCAAGCATGTCTTTCAAATGAGGCGATGCAGACACACTGTCATGTGCATACCTACCCATCATGGAAGACAATGGCAAAGAAACAAAATTGCAGGTTCCGGTGACACCCCGGCAAACCCGCAGCAAATTGTGAAAAATGGCTGGCCCTCACATTGGAGCGAAACCCCTTCTGCTGTATGGGAGTACTGCAACTTACAATGGAGAAAAAATAATAATTCCTTCAACACCGTGGAAAGAAATGCTGCAATACATGTGTGGTGGTATGGATATGAGCACTGCCATTGGTGCAGAGCACTGGCTTCCCATTGGCTCTGGCTGCTCATATGCCTCTCGTCCGATTGGTTGGGACTAGTCATGTGACTGCTCTCCAATTGGTCGAGAGGCAAGTAGGCCCCGCCTCCGAGGTGGGGTATAAGTACCCAGAGTTCCCAGCAGTCGGCCTTTCTCTGTAGTCAACCACCGGGCTAACAACTAGCTGATTAAAGCCACAGTTCGGATCCTAATTGTGTCTTGAGTCGAATTGATGGTACATCAATTTAATCAGCTAGAATTTTGGAATGGAGCTTCGCATCAAGCCTGACTGCCTCCGCACCAGCCCGCATGCTGCAAATGCGTCTGCAATCTTTAAACACTGGCAGGCATGTTTTAATAGTTACCTGGCGACTGCAGCCGGCAAGCCCACCAAGGAGCAGAAACTCCACATCCTCCACTCATGAGTGGGTGCAGCGATCTACTCAATGATTGAGGACGAAAGCGATTATGATGCAGCCATGGATATTCTGAGAGGACACTTTCTCCGGCCGGTCAACAAAGTATATGCACGGTATCTCCTGACGACTAGACAACAGTTCCCTGGTGAGTCACTCGACGAGTTTTACCAGGCCCTCGCAGCTCGAGGGAGAACGTGCGCATGTCTCCAAGTTTCGGCGACTGAGCACATGGAACTTTTAATCAGAGATGCTTACATTGCTGGCATGCAGTCCCCTTCTATCCGCCAACGATTGCTGGAAAAGCCTAGCTGAGGCATGGACCCTTGCAGCCTCCCTGGAGGTTGCTGACCTGAACGCCTGTGCATACGCCCCCGGCCGCACAGCAACCCACTGGACTTCATGGCACGCGCCACACCGTCCTCCGTGGACCCCGACACCCCCCAAGCCTGCGCCGCGGGTCGCTCCGACAAACTAGCGGGGCCCGTTGCTATTTTTGTGGTCTCTCCAAGCACCCCCGCCCGCGCTGCCCGGCCCGCTCCGCTCTGTGCAAGAGCTGCGGGAAGAAGGGCCACTACGCGGTGGTCTGCCAGACCAAGTCGGTCGCTGCTGTCGGATCGCCCCTTCCCCCCCCGGGCCCCCCAGGGCCCCACGTCACGCACCAACCTCTCTGGCCCACCTCCCGGCCCCGTAACGGCCTCACAGTCCTCCTGACCCTCACTCCCAGCCCCCCCGACCGGCCCGTAGACACTGCCCCCAACCGCCACGAGGTTCCCACGGGCGCCGCCATCTTTGGGCCCTGGCTCCACGTGCGGGTCCTGGGCGCCGCCATCTTGGGACCCCGACTCCACATGCAGGTCCTGGGCGCCGCCATCTTGGGCCAACACAGAAGGCCCTGCAAGCGATTACTCTGCCACTGAGGATGATCTGGAACTCTCACCATGACTGGCTTCCATCAAACTCGACGAGTCGTGACCACGCACGCTCGCCAAGACTACGACAACGGTTCAGCTCAACGGACGCAAAACGAGGTGCCTGCTGGTCTCCGGGAGCACGGAAAGTTTCGTCCACCCCGACACGGTAAGACGCTGCATGCTCCCCATCCATCCAATTAAACATAAAATTGAATTGGCCTCAGGTTCGCACTCTGTCCAAATCACTGGGTGCTGCATAGCGGACCTCACGGTCCAGGGGAGGCTTTTCAAAAACTTCAAACTCCTCATTCTCCCCCGTCTATGTGCTCCAGCACTCTTGGGCCTGGATTTCCAGTGCAACCTGCAGAGCTTGACCTTCCACTTCGGCGGCCCTATTCCCCCCCTTACTGTCTGCAGCCTCGCGTCCCTCAAAGTGGACCCCCCTTCCTTGTTTGCTAATCTCACCCCAGATTGTAAACCTGTCGCCACTCGGAGCAGACGATACAGTGCCCAGGACCAGACCTTTATCGGGTCCAAGGTCCAGAGGCTCATTAAGGAAGGAGTTATCGAGGGCAGCAACAGTCCCTGGCGAGCCCAAGTGCTGGTAGTTCGGACTGGGGAGAAAAACCGGATGGTCATTGATTACAGTCAGACCATCAACAGGTTAAAGCAGCTGGATGCGTACCCTCTCCCCCATATTTCCGACCTGGTTAACAGGATCGTGAAATACAAAGTCTTTTCCACGGTGGACCTTAAGTCCGCCTACCACCAGCTCCCCATCCGCGCGAGTGACTGAAAGTACACCGTGTTTGAGGCAGATGAGCACCTCTACCACTTCCTCAGGGTTCCATTCGGTGTCACAAATGGAGTCTCGGTCTTCCAACGGGAGATGGACCGAATGGTCGACAAGCACGGTTTACAGGCCACCTTCCCGTATCTCGATAACATCACCATCTGCGGCCATGACCAGCAGGACCACGACATCAACCTCCAAAAATTCCTCTGAACCGCAAAACTCCTTAATTTAACAGACAATAAGGATAAGCGCGCGTTTAGCACCGACCGTCTAGCCATCCTTGGCTACGTAGTGCGTAACGGAGTGATAGGCCCCGATCCCGAACGCATGCGCCCCCTGATGGAACTCCCTCTGCCCAACGCCCTCAAATCCCTCAAACGCTGCCTGGGCTTCTTATATTACACCAGTGGGTCCCCAACTACGCCGACAATGCCCGCCCCCTCATCCAGTCCACCTCCTTTCCCCTGTCGATGGATGCCCGCCAGGCCTTTAGCCCCATCAAAGCGGATATCGCAAAGGCCACGATGCGTGCTATCGACGAGTCCCTCCCATTCCAGGTCGAGAGCGACGTGTCTGACGTAGCTCTGGCGGCCACCCTGAACCAAGCAGGCAGACCCGTGGCCTTCTTCTCCCGGACCCTCCACGCTTCCGAAATCTGCCATTCCTCGGTGGAAAAAGAGGCACAGGCCATAGTCAAAACTGTGCGATATTGGAGGCACTATCTGGCCGGCAGGAGGTTTACCCTCCTCACAGACCAACGGTCAGTAGCTTTCATGTTCGATAATGCACAGAGGGGCAAGATCAAGAACGACAAGATCTTGCGGTGGCGGATCGAGTTGTCCACGTACAACTACGATATCTTGTATCGTCCTGGGAAGCTCAACGAGCCTCCCGATGCCCTATCCCGCGGTACCTGCGCCAGTGCGCAGATTCACCGCCTCCGCTCCCTCCACACGGACCTCTGCCATCCAGGGGTCACCCGTTTTTACCATTTTATTAAGACCCGCAACCTGCCCTACTCCGTTGAGGAAGTCAGGACCGTCACCAGGGACTGCCATGTCTGCGCCGAGTGCAAACCGCACATCTACCGCCCCGAACAAGCGCATCTGACCAAGGCGTTCCGCCGCTTTGAACATCTCAGTATAGACTTCAAGGGCCCCCTCCCCTCCACCAACCATAACTCTTATTTCTTGAGAGTTTTCGACGAATACTCCCCCTTCCCTTTCGCCATCTCCTGTTGGAAGACCGACACTCCATTTGTGACACCATTCCCGACATGACCACGACAAACATCATAAAGGCCCTCCTATCCATCTTCTCCCTGTTCGGTTACCCCGAGTACATCCACAGCGACCGGGGGTCCTCCTTTATGAGTGACGAACTGCGTCAATTCCTGCTCAGCAGGGGCATAGCCTCTAGCAGGACGACCAGTTATAACCCCCGGGGTAACGGTTAGGTCGAGCGGGAGAATGGCACCATTTAGAAGACCATCCTGCTGGCCCTACAGTCCAGAGATCTCCCTATCCCCCGTTGGCAAGAGGTCATCCCCGATGCCCTGCATTCAATCCGGTCTCTCCTCTGTACTACCACTAATCAAACACCTCATGAACGTCTTCTTGTTTTCCCCAGGAAGTCGTCCTCAGGATCCCCTCTCCCGACCTGGCTGGCCACCCCCGGACCCATCTTGCTCCGGAAGCATGTGCGGGTGCACAAGTCTGACCTGTTGGTTGAGCGAGTCCAGTTACTCCACACCAACCCGCAGTATGCCGACGGTCGGCAGGATATGGTCTCGCTTCGGGACCTGGCACTCGCCGGCATGCGGCCTTCTCCCCCTACATCAACACCTCCCCCCCAACCCCAATTCCCATCCAGCGCCCCCCGCGCCCCCACGACACAGTGCACATGCCCCCTTTTCCCTGATTACAGCGTCTCCACCACCGGCCCGGGATACGGAGACATATCTACGACCGACGCTCCCGGAGGCAAGGACGACCATCTGCCCGACGTCACCGGCTCTGCTGCGACGGTCCTCCAGAACACCACGGGCACCCGACAGGCTGATCGTGTCCATCTGATGCGGCCATGGGACTTTTTTGGACATTTTGTGTTATTCTGTTGTTAGTAGTAGTAGTATTGTTTTGCCACGAGCCAGTGAGCAGTCCACCTTTATCGATTTTCGCTGCTCATACCACCAGTCCTCGGACCCCCCCCCTCTCTCTCTCCCACTTACACCCCTCCCCGCCTTCTTTCTCCACAAGGGGTGAATGTGGTGGTATGGATATGAGCACTGCCATTGGTGCAGAGCACTGGCTTCCCATTGGCTCTGGCTGGTCATGTGCCTCTCGTCCAATTGGTTGGGACTAGTCATGTGACTGCTCTCCAATTGGTCGAGAGGCAAGTAGGCCCCGCCTCCGAGGTGGGGTATAAGTACCCAGAGTTCCCGGCGGTCGGCCTTTCTCTGTAGTCGACCACCGGGCTAACAACTAGCTGATTAAAGCCACAGTTGTGTCTTGATTCGAATTGATGGTACATCAACATGCATGAAAGTTATATCGGCATACAAACATGCAGGAGAAGAGCTCGAGATGTAGGGAGCGGTCTACCGACCACGTTGCGCCAAACAGGCGCGATGCAGCCGGTTGATGCCGGGAGAGGCATCATCTGCCATTTACCCATCTCACCATGCCTCGCGAGATCTAACGGGATCTCATGAAATGTCACAATCTGGATCACCCCGCCCCCTCATTGTGGGTGAGATCAGTATTTGGCAAATCTGCATGTTGGAGTGAGTAGCTAGTCTCACTCTAATATACAGGTCACCTGATCTACCCAAGGTGTTGGGATCTAACCCCTTCACCTCTGGGACCTTAGGCGAGCGTCATTCAGTATTGGTCCCCACAAACTGGGACCATTTGGAATGGAACTTGGGGGGCATCTCCCAAGAGATCGGTGGCCACTGGGTGATTGGCCTCTGGGCAAGGTGGCATCCTGGCACTGCTGGTGCCACCTTGGCACTGCCAGGCTGATACACTGGCAGGGCCACCTGGGTACCAGGCTGGCATTTTACCCATGCTGAGGATGGGGGTTACGGGTGCCGTGACCCTGTAAGGTGGGGTGCGGGGTGGGGGGGGGGGCAGGATTCCCCCTTATAGGTGAGTTGCGGCTTTGGGTGGTCCGGGGTCATGTCGACAGTGTCGAGAGATTGAGGCGCCATTTAAAAATGGTGCCTCGATCTCCTCCTGCACTGAGGGCTGACGGTGAGATGAGCTCCTCAGTGTAGGAAACAGGACTGAGTGTGGTCTCGGTTGGGCGTTCCCCTCTGATGCCCCAGATTGCAACAGAGTGCTATTCGATAGCGTGTTCTTTTCCACTGCTGCGAGCGTTGGGAAACACCCGCTAAACGCGCTTCAAATGGGTCTCTGTTGCAATTTGGTTAGATCGTGCCTATAATGTATTGGCCTGGAATGGGAGCATGAACCAGGGAAATAGTGAACGTACAATGTGCCAAACGTACAGCCAGCAAATCACAATAAAATGAACGACTTCAACCAACCAGTGTTCTAAAGAGGCCCTGGTAAAAAAATTGGTGTGGATTTGTTCACATTGTTAACACCAGTGAGTACCTACTAGATTATTACTCAAAGTGTTTTAAATCTGTGCTGTTGTGAAAAAATATTGAGTGCATCAGTGTAATAAATCTTTAAAATCACTTTTGTATGCTCACCATGGCTTAACCAAAGTGCTTACCTCAGACAATGATCCACAGTACTCAGGCACTGAGTTTTACAAATTTGTACAGAACTTGTTATTTGCTACGCTACATGTAAATATGCACTTTCACAGACATCATTTGTGAATACAACAGGTTTTTAAAATTAATTTAAAGTATCCAATGATTTTTTTTCAAATTAAGGGCCAATCCACCTATCCTGCACATCTTTAGGTTGTGGGGGTGAGGCCCACACAAAAACAGGCAGAATGTGCAAACTCCACATGGACAGTGACCCAAGGCCGGATTCGAACCCGGGTCCTCACCGCCGTGAAGCAGCATGCTAACCACCGCGCCACCGTGCCGTCCCTACAGAAGGAATTTCTGAATTAAGAATTGTAGAGCAACCACATGGCTGCAGCGCTTTCCTTACATGGCTCCTGTCGAAGAGGGCGCCACCTCCTGGGGTGATTACCCACTCCAATTGGTCCTTCAAGCCAGGTGACCCTTACTCAACTGTGCTGCCCTCAAAGGGACATGATGTGGAAATGCAGGTGTTGGGCTGGGGTGGGCACAGTAAGAAGTCTTACAACACCAGGTTAAAGTCCAATAGGTTTGTTTCAAATCACTAGCTGTTGGAGGACAGCTCCTTCCTCACTATGGGGGTGGGGGTGGGGGGGTTCCCAGCCACCCCCTCACCCATGCAGAGCACAAAAAATGCCAGGTTGGCAGTGCCAACCTTCCACCATCCATGTCAGGTGGCACCAGCCGTGCCAGGGCTCTGACCTGTGATGCACGATCAATTGTACGAAAGACTCAGATTGGTACAACTGTGGCTTTATTACAGTCAGATGTGTGGCCTCCTACTGCAGCTGGCAAAATGGCTGATCAGAAGGAGGACACGCATATTTATACAGCTCCTTGTGGGCGGAGCTAGCCGGCAGGGGCTACCGGCAAACCTGTAGTGCAGGTCCTACCGTACATCCCCTAATACAGGAGCACACAGTGGTTCACCACAACCTGGGGACAAATGGGTCCCCATCTGTGGGGAGCAGTGCTGAACAGCACTCACCGGAGGTCGCTGAGGTGAACAGGATGAATCCCAAAGATTCAGGTACCTTGGGAATTTGCACATTAAAGTGAGACTAGCTGTCTCATTCTAATATGCAGATTTGCCAAAAGTGATTCTGCCCACAATGGCCGGAATTTACATCGCAATGTCTTCTGTGATCACGTTGGATCCTGCGAGGCATTGCTTGCTGCGTAGAACCTGGGAGCGGGGTCTTCTGGGATCTATCGGGCAAGCTGCTCCATGGTGAGCTGACTCGGGCACAGCATGGCCATTGGAAAGTGCCGTTTGTGTACACAGAACATAGAATATATAGTGCAGAAGGAGGCCATTCAACCCATCGAGTCTGCACCGACACACTTAACCCCTCACTTCCACCCTATCCCTGTAACCCAATAACCCCTCCTAACCTTTTGTGGTCACTAAGGGCAATTTATAATGGCCAATCCACCTAACCTGCACGTCTTTGGATGGTGGGAGGAAACTGGAGCACCCGGAGGAAACGCACGCACACATGGGGAGAACGTGCAGACTCTGCACAGTGTACATGATGCATTGGATAGAACAGCAGATTTCATCTTCCCATTGCTGGGGAAACTGTCCTGTCTGCACATACAGTGGTATTTCCTGGCATTAGTGCATCTGAGTGCTGCCAGTGTGTCATGTCCACCATCAAACCTGAATACTTCCGAATTTCATTGTTGCTTTCGATATAGTTAAGAGCATGTTGAGTTGGCACATATCACACCCACTACACAACTCAGAGATATAAAGGCCAAATTGAACAATTGAATTGAAGTTGCAGATTCAGACCTCTTCATCCTGCTTTGCCCACACAATTCTTTCTGATCCCTGTTTGCAAGTCTCCTTCATATTAATATTTGGCCTTCTTCCTTTGAAATATTGAAACGGGCTAACTTGGCCAGCATGGGTTCAAAACATTTTTAGGGCGCATCATGTGGCGCAGTGGTTAGCACTGGGACTGCACGCTCAGGACCCGGGTTCGAATCCGGCCCAGGGTCACTGTCTTTATGGAGTTTGCACATTCTCCCCGTGTCTGCACGGGTTTCACCCCCACAACCCAAAGATGTGCTGCTGTGGCGGATTGGCAAAGCTAAATTGTCCCTTAATTGGAAAAGAAAAATAATTGGCTGCTCTAAATTTATTTGAAAAAAAGTTTTTAGAATCCTTTAAAACAAAAGCATACAGCCTCCTTAAAAGGTTTCAGTGGCCGACCAGCCTCATGGAAGGGAATTGATCACCCCTCCTGCTCCTGCCTCCATTAAAACGGTAAGTGTGTAGGTTTGACCCAGTATAGATTCATGTGGGTTTTTTTAACATTTCAACTTCCAACCCAAATAAATCCTTCTATTTTTGGTGGTTTAAGTTATATCCTGGTGATGTCTCGGTAGGGTCTGATCCATGTACCACTGATGCATTTGCAATTATTAGAATTCTGTTATGCTTTTGCACCATCATAAGCCGCTTTGGGACAAATGTTATCTTGCAAGACTGCGTATTAGCTTAGCATATCTGTCTTCATGTAAACTAACATGTGCCAGCATGAACAGGCAAGCAATTTTATGGCCTTTTCTTTTCTTTTATTTTTCATGCAGTGTAACAGTGGGATCAAACTGAAATGTAGCCTGTGGGCCATGATTTCATCCCAAGCTCCTATGGAGAAAACCAATAATAAGTGCACATTTCCAGAAGAATTGCTGCAGCGCTCACATTTGGCTGTCTCAATATCATGGGGCAGACTTTAACTCCAAGCAGGGAATGATAGGTTTTGGACCATTTCCCACTGGTCCACAGCAGTATGAGGACATTTCAAGTTTGATCACCAGGTAACATTAACACACCATCAGTCTATTACCGAGCCAGGCTGACCTCTGGAAAATCACAATGACCTTTGCCTGCCTGCTGGCCTGCCTGATGGTGCTCATGTAAGTATAGGGAAGGCAGTCCCTGTGCGGGGCGGGGGGGGGGGGGGGGGGGGGGGGTGGAGGGTGGGGGTGACCTTACCCAATGGCCTCTTCAGCTTCCCAATACACTTCACATTAGCACAATAGAGGTTCCTTCAAGATGAATTGTGTTCTGTACCGTAAAGCAAAATATTTTTAAATTATAGCCAGTTGCTCTGGATGTTCTTTACCTTCAGCTACAATAATTTTTTTTTTTTTTTTATAAATTTAGATTATCCAATTATTTTTTCCAATTAAGGGGCAATTTAGCGTGGCCAATCCACCTACTCTGCACATTGCGGAGGTGAAACCCACGCAGACACGGGGAGAATGTGCAAACTCCTCACAGACAGTGACCCAGGGCCGGGATCGAACCTGGGACCTCAGCGCCGTGAGGCGGTTGTGCTAACCACTAGGCCACCATGCTGCCCTTTTCAGCTACAATAATGATTGGTCAACAGCAGAACAACATTGCTTCTTTTGCTGCAACACATCTCAATGAAAGCTGCCCACAAAAAATCCATTGACCTCTGTGGCATGGATTCCTTCCTTCCTTACTTATGATAGGTTGCACCTGGTGCCAAGTCAAGGGGATCTCCAGGATGCAGAGGGACCTGGGTGTCCTTGTGCACCATTCGCTGAAGGTAATCATGCAGATGCAGCAGGCGGTAAAGAAGGCTAATGATACGTTGGCCTTCATTGCAAATGGTTTCGAGTATAGAAGCAGGGATGTGTTGCTGTAATTGTACAGGGCCTTGGTGAGACCACACTTGGAGTATTATGTGCAGTTTTGGTCTCCTTCTCTGAGGAAGGATGTTCTTGCTCTCGAGGGAGTGCAGCAAAGGTTTACTAGACTGATTCCAGGGATGGCAGAACTGTCATATGAGGAGAGATTGACCAGGTTGGGATTGTTCTCGTTGAGTTCAGAAGAATGAGGGGGGATCTCATAGAGACTTCTAAAATTCTAACAGGAATGGACAGGGTAGATGCAAGGAAGATGTTACCAATGATGGGTTTGTCCAGAACCAGGGGTCACAGCCTGAGGATTCAGGGTAAACCATTTTGGACACAGATAAGGAGACATTTCTTCACACAAGAGTGGTGAGCCTGTGGAATTCATTACCACAGGAAGTAATTGATGCTAAAACGTTTTAATATATTCAAGAGGCGGCTGGATATAGCACTTGGGGAGAATGGGATCAACGTCTATGGGGAGAAAGCAGGATTAGGCTGTTGAGTTGGATGATCGTGATGAATGGCGGAGCAGGCTCGAAGGGCCAAAATGCCTCTGTGGTGATATGCATCACTGTAGATACACAAGGGGTTAATGTAAGTACACGTAGACTAGCTAGACACTAGAGGGAGCACCAGAGACATGACACACAGACACTCAACCAATAGGTCAGTAAGATAGGATACGACCAATGGGCATTCACGATACACACAGAGGTGACACTACCACAGGGGGGCATTACACCAACCCATATATAAAGGACACAGCACACATGATCTTCTTCTTTCCAGTGGAGACACTCAGTGAGTACAGACACAGGGTTGATTCAACATCACACCCACCACGTGGAGTGTTCGTCAGTCTGAGTAGCTATAAAAGGATTAACAGTGGAGGTGAATCCGAGTAGTAGAATTGTAAATAGTTTAATAAACATGTTGAAGTTATCTCCACGTCTGAACCTTCCTTTGTCAGAGTGAACATCAAGGAAGCAGCTTATGCTACGCCAAGAGCATAACAAGACAGCCTCCTCCTGCTCCTATTTTCTATGTATCTATGTATCAATTTCAGCATCAGTGATGTTATCAAGCAGATTAAATAGCCAATTGCACTGAAATGTTCTCACAGACAGTAAACCAGGCAGTAAAATGTTCTGATCATTTTTCAACTTTAATTAATTTTTGCAGAGTGAAATAAATGATTGGGACACACATGGGATTAAGGTAGAAGCTGAAGTATCATATACAAACTTTTATTTTAATAATGTTTTCAAAATATGTGGAATAATTTATCATAATGAAGAAATTTGAAATTCGTCAAACATAAAATTAGCTTCAGCGACAGAAAGAGTTATCGACAGATAATTATGAACGTTGATAAAAATCCAGTTATATTTCATTCAACAATGTATAACTTTTTCAATGGTTTTTACAATGGCATTCACAGTGTGAAAGGGAACATTCTTAGAGTTCAGTGATTTCTAATTGATTGCAACCTTGGGGAACTTCAATGGTTGAGGAGTATAGGGCTGGGTTTTGCTGGCTCATTAGCAATGGCTTCGGAGGTAGAATGATTGGTAAAATAGCAGGTGGAGGTGTTGGGCGGGGTGCTATTCAACTTAATTGCCAAGCAACATTGTCAGTGGTGTGAAACATGACCGCTTGGCCACCAATCTAGCCACCCATTAAGCCACTTAAGTGACCAATTAAGGGCCACTTCCTGCTTCCTAGGAGCATTTTACTTGTGGCAGGAGTGTGCACCCCCACATGGGGAGATTGCTGAATGAAACCTGGCAGCCTCCCATTGCAGGGGACCTCCTTTATGAGCAATCCTGACTGCCATACCCTGGTTTCCTCCCCAAATCCTACCTGATCTTTGAGAGTGCCTCATTGTGGAGGTGCGCTTTACCTGTTGCAGATTCAGAAATGGCCACCGCTAACAATGACATTGCTGAGGTTGTAGAGTTGCTGGACTTCCTTCTTTCAGTCGTGGCAATGGGGCTTGTGTCTGGATTTCTATGTTAAACAGTGCATGATGTTGCTGTCACTTTCAGAAGAGTAATGATGGCCAATGTGGACAGCTATACCATCGTTACATCTGCAAAGCCTGGGTCAATGTATTTTGGATGGTGGATGCCAATGCAAAAGTGTGTTTAGAATGTATCACAGTTTCTTCCTTTCACTGGGAGAGTTGGTAACATATTAGATACTGATAGACGGCAGAAGATATGGATAGAGAGAATAAATACAGCACAGAAAGGGCCCTTCGGCCCACGATGTTGCGCCAAACTTTTGTCCTAGGTTAATCATAGAATTTTGGACAATTTTTCATGGCCAATCCACCCAACCTGCACATCTTTGGACTGTGGGAGGAAACCGGAGTACCCGGAGGAAACCCAAGCAGTCACGGGGAGGATGTGCAGACTCCACACAGACAGCGACCCAAGTCGAAATCGAACTTGGGACCCTGGAGCTGTGAAGCAATTGTGCTATCCACAATGCTACCGTGCTGCCCTTAAGAAGTTAACCTACACTCCATTATTCTACCCTAATCCATGTACCTATCCAATAGCCGCTTAAAGGTCCCTAACTTTTCCGACTCAACTACTTCCACAGGCAGTGCATTCCATGCCCCCACTACTCTCTGGGTAAAGAACCTACCTCTGACATCCCCTCTATATCTTCCACCATTTATCTTAAATTTATGTCCCCTTGTAATGGTGTGTTCCACCCGGGGAAAAAGTCTCTGACTGTCTACTCTATCTATTCCCCTAATCATCTTATAAACCTCTATCAAGTCGCCCCTCATCCTTCTCCGTTCTAATGAGAAAAGGCCTAGCACCCTCAACCTTTCCTCGTATGACCTACTCTCCATTCCAGGCAACATCCTGGTAAATCTCCTTTGCACCTGTTCCAAAGCTTCCACATCCTTCCTAAAGTGAGGTGACCAGAACTGCACACAGTACTCCAAATGTGGCCTGACCAAGGTTTTGTACTGCTGCATCATCACCTCACGGCTCTTAAATTCAATCCCTCTGCTAATGAACGCTAGCACATCATAGGCCTTCTTCACAGCTCTATCCACTTGAGTGGCAACTTTCAAAGATCTATGAACATAGACCCCAAGATCTCTCTGCTCCTCCACATTGCCAAGAACCCTACCATTAACCCTGTATTCCGCATTCATATTTGTCCTTCCAAAATGGACAACCTCACACGTCAGGGTTAAACTCCATCTGCCACTTCTCAGCCCAGCTCTGCATTCTATCTATGTCTCTTTGAAGCCGACAACAGCCCTCTTCACTATCCACAACTCCACCAATCTTCGTATCATCTGCAAATTTACTGACCCACCCTTCAACTCCCTCATCCAAGTCGTTAATGAAAATCACAAACAGCAAAGGACCCAGAACTGATCCCTGCGGTACGCCACTGATAACTGGGCTCCAGGCTGAATATTTGCCATCCACCACCACTCTCTGTCTTCTATCAGTTATCCAGTTTGTTATCCAACTGGCCAAATTTCCCACTATCCCATGCCTCCTTACTTTCTGCATAAGCCTACCATGGGGAACCTTATCAAATGCCTTACTAAAATCCATGTACACTACATCCACTGCTTTACCTTCATCCACAGAAAAGATCATTGCCAACGGCTCTGCAATTTCATTTCTTGCTTCCCATAGAATCCTTGGATATATCCCGTCAGACCCGGGGGACTTGTCTATCCTCAAGTTTTTCAAAACGCGCAACACATCTTCCTTCCTGACAAGTATCTCCTCAAGCTTATCAGTCTGCTTCACGCTGTCCTCTCCAACAATATGGCCCCTCTCGTTTGTAAATACTGAAGAAAAATACTTGTTCAAGACCTCTCCTATCTCTTCAGACTCAATACACAATCTCCCGCTACTGTCCTTAATCGGACCTACCCTCGCTCTAGTCATTCTCATATTTCTCACATATGTGTAAAAGGCCTTGGGGTTTTCCTTGATCCTACCCGCCAAACATTTTTCATGCCCTCTCTTAGCTCTCCTAATCCCTTTCTTCAGTTCCCTCCTGGCTATCTTGTATCCCTCCAGCGCCCTGTTTGAACCTTGTTTCTTCAGCCTTACACAAGTCTCCTTCTTCCTCTTAACAAGACATTCAACCTCTCTTGTCAACCATGGTTCCCTCACTCGACTATCTCGACTATCTCTTCCCTGCCTGACAGGGACATACATATCAAAGACACACAGTACCCGTTCCTTGAACAAGTTCCACATTTCACTTGTGTCCTTCCCTGACAGCCTATGCTCCCAACTTCTGCACTTCAATTCTTGTCTGACAGCATTGTATTTACCCTTCCCCCAATTATAAACCTCACGGGGCCTCACGGTAGCATGGTGGTTAGCATCAATGCTTCACAGCTCCAGGGTCCCAGGTTCGATTCCCGGCTGGGTCACTGTCTGTGTGGAGTCTGCACGTCCTCCCCCTGTGTGCGTGGGTTTCCTCCGGGTGCTCCGGTTTCCTCCCACAGTCCAAAGATGTGCGGGTTAGGTGGATTGGCCATGATAAATTGCCCGTAGTGTAAGGTTAATGGGGGGATTGTTGGGATACGGGTTACGTGGGTTTAAATAGGGTGATCATTGTTCGGCACAACATCGAGGGCCGAAGGGCCTGTTCTGTGCTGTACTGTTCTAATGTATTCTAATGTATAAACCTTGCCCTGTTGCACGCACCTATCCCTCTCCATAACTAAAGTGAAAGTCACAGAATTGTGGTCACTACCTCCAAAATGCTCCCCCACTAACAAATCTATCACCTGCCCTGGTTCATTACCAAGTACTAAATCCAATATGGCCTCCCCTCTGGTCGGACAATCTACATACTGTGTTAGAAAAGCTTCCTGGACACACTGCACAAACACTACCCCATCCAAACTATTTGATCTAAAGAGTCAATGTTTGGGAAGTTGAAGTCACCCATGACTACTACCCTGTGACTTCTGCACCTTTCTAAAATCTGTTTCCCAATCTGTTCCTCCACATCTCTGCTGCTTTTGGGGGGCCTATAGAAAACTCCCAACAAGGTGACTGCTCCTTTCCTATTTCTGACTTCAACCCATATTACCTCAGTAGGCAGATCCCCCTCGAACTGCCTTTCTGCAGCTGTTATACTATCTCTAATTAACAATGCCACTCCCCCACCGCTTTTACCATCCTCCCTAATCTTGTTGAAACATCTATAACCAGGGACCTCCAACAACCATTTCTGCCCCTCTTCTATCCAAGTTTCCGTGATGGCCACCACATCGTAGTCCCAAGTACCGATCCATGCCTTAAGTTCACCCACCTTATTCCTAATGCTTCTTGCATTAAAGTTTACACACTTCAACCCATCTCCTTGCCTGCAAGTACTCTGCTTTGTCATTGTTACCTTCCCAACTGCATCACTAAGTGCTTTGGCGTCCTGACTATCGTCTTCCTTAGTTGCGGAATTCCTCAGATCCGGTTCCCATTCCCCTGCCAAATTAGTTTAAACCCTCCCGAAGAGTACTAGAAAACCTCCCCCTCAGGATATTGGTGCCCCTCTGGTTCAGATGCAACCCGTCCTGCTTGTACAGGTCCCACCTTCCCCAGAATGCGTTCCAATTATCCAAATACCTGAAACTCTCCCTCCTACACCATTCCTGCAGCCACGTGTTCAACTGCACTCTCTCCCTATTCCTAGCCTCGCTATCACGTGGCACCGGCAACAAACCAGAGATGACAACTCTGTCTGTCCTGGCCTTTAACTTCCAGCCTAACTCCCTAAACTTGTTTATTACCTCCACACCCTTTTTCCTACCTACATCGTTGGTACCAATGTGCACCACGACTTCTGGCTGCTCACCCTCCCCCTTCAGGATCCTGAAGACACAATCCGAGACATCTCTGGCCCTGGCACCCGGGAGGCAATATACCTTTCGGGAGTCTCGCTCGCGACCACAGAATTGCCTATCTATTCCCCTAACCATTGAATCTCCTATTACTATTGCTTTTCTATGCTCCCCCCTTCCCTTCTGATGGTGGGGGTAGAGGTGTGTGGTTGGAGGGCTGCCACATTGCAAGATTTGGTCTGTGTACAGCTGGCCATGAAACTGCGAATTAGCACGATAGCCAGAGACTGGATTTAAGACCACACATTTATATCCCCAGTATTGAATGCTAAGTATGATTAGGCTAGAGCATAGTTGCCAACTGTTTATCGTTTGCACAGATACCAGCTTTTCCAGTACTGTTTGCTCAGTTGTGGAAACTCCATTCTTCTTGGATGCAATGGGATATATTCTGAATTATACATTGGAAATTATGTTTGGCAGCAGCAGAAAAGAGATTACAATAGCAGCTGGCAAATTTGGACCAGGGTGCAAAATGTGCATATCTGATCCAATCACCAAATATTTTTAGAAATGGGCAGGATATGCATTGAGTGGCCAATCCAATACTGTCAGTTTTAGACTCTGTGCAAAGTTCTGGTGCACACTTTTTCTCCCCCTAGTCTTACTGCATTTGTAAATTTACATTTGTATTTTACACTCTCAAACTTGCATAATTACTACAGACACAAGCGTCGACCCACGAGCATTCCAAGTGTTGTAAAAATATGCTGCCCATGAAGACGCAAACCTAGATCATCCTGGAAACTTCTGTCATAACTATGGTGTGGGATTGTCACAGTGCTACTTCTCCACTCCAGTTTTTTCAATGATTGGTGCTACTTTGGAAACCCTCCAACCACACACCTCTATCCCCACCATCTGCATAGCTTGAAGGAGAGATGCGGGAAAGACCAACCGACATGAGTTTCCTGCATTTACATCGTAAGGCTACGGTGTAGATTTATGCATATAAAGTTGGAAGTGACACTGCCCTAAATTACCTCATATCAGTGTAACTGAAATTTCTGGACTTTGACAGCAATATATTCTTACCGGGTCCTGCAGTATATGTAACTAATAAGCAATCAGCTTCAGTGTAACTCGTGCACAGGAAGAGAGGCAGCGGAGGCTAGCACATCTGAGAGTGAGGTGCCATGGCAGAAATTGGTAGTCAATTCACTATTATCCTCATTAGTTATGTCATGCTGGCCTTGTTTGTCAGAAGTTTTGACATTGAATTCACCCCCTTTATTCTCATTCTTTAACGAGATACTCTGCCAGTTGCTGTGTTTGTTCAAATCTCAATTGTTCTTGTTTCCTTTGTTCTTGCATTCTCAGCTTGCACATTCAGCAACTTGGTGCGCAAACACTTTTTTGAGCTGAAGGCTGCCAGGGGAGGTTTAATAATAATATAATAATAATATTATCTAATAATATAATTATTATATAAATATTATATTACATAAATATTATATAAATATTATATAATAATATAATAAACCAGTGTGACTACTGGTGGATGCAGTTAGATGATTTGAGACAGCAGGATCCAGTCAATTATATTTGTGCCCAATGGTCCTCATAAAACCAAAAGCTTAGCAGAAAATCAACCATGTATACAGTATTGAGGTATGCTTAACTGGAAGCCAATTTAGGTCAGTGAGCAAATGAGCAGGACTTAGTGCAAGTTCGGACATAGGCACTAGAGATTTGGATGACCTCAAGTTTACAAAGGGTAGAACGTGGGTGGCCAGCCAGGAGTGCACTGGAATAATCAAGACTAGAGGTTACACATGAATGGATGAGGGTTTCAGCAACAGATGATTTGAGATAGGAGAAGGATCAGGTAATGTTGCAAAGCTGGAAAGACGTGGGTCTTTGTGATGGTTTGGATATATGGGGTGGATTTTCCTGCCATTCCCGTCAGCAGGACCATCCAGTCCCACTGACAAGAGACCCCTGCCATGTGCTCCCACGTGGCAGAGGTTCCAAACAACAGGAAATCCCATTGACAGTGGTATGTTATTCTCTAAGTCTGAATAAAGATTGTAGACTTCCAGTTAACACAAATACTTTATTCAATGGGTTTGTTCTGTTTCCAGAGCTTAACTAGATATAATACAGTCAAGAGGTATGACCAGTGAAGCTAAGGTAAACTGCCTATGCTGAGCTGTCTCTGGCTGCTGCTGCTCACTAGCCTTGTGCTTCTGAAAGAGGCGGATCCTCCCTTTATACCTGTCTCTGATGCTGCCCTCTAGTGATGCTGTGGCTGTTACATCTGTCTGTAGTCCCTGGTGTATGTGCAGATGTATGTACAGATGCATAGATCACTACAAGTGGCCGGACTGGAAATCCTACCATGAGCCAATGGAGAGCTGCCTCCGCTGTCATAAAACATGCCACAGGGGATTGTGTGTGTGGAAAAGCCCATGGTCATAAGTCTATCTTGGGATAAAGTGTGACACCACGACTGCAAACAGCTTCAGGAAGAGGGATGGAGTGCGTGTCTAGGCAACAAAGTTGTAGTGGAGATTGAAGACAATGGTTGTGGTCATCTTAACATTTAATAGGAGGAAATTTCTGCTCAGACAGTAATGGATGTTGAACAAGCAGTCTGATAATTTAGTATTGGTGGAGATGTTGAGAATGGTGGTGGTGAGGTAGAACTGTGTTCACGTATCTTGGAAAATGGATGCAATTTTTGAATTATGTCATTGAGAGACAGCATGTAAATGAGAAATACCAAGGAGAAAAGATGAATCCTTGCATGCCATCAGAATTAATGGTGTGAAAATAAAACCCCATTTAAGGTCTTTGGAAAGGAAAAGCAGGAAAAGATGCTAGGTTCAAAGTTTGGGTTTTGGAGAAGGCTTTCACGATGGCAGATTTGAAGAAGAGAGGGTCCAGAAGAAAGAAACAATTTGCAATATTAGATAACATTGGATCAAGTGAGCGAAGTTGGATTGCTTAGTGAGAATCGGGTCAAGGGAGCAGTTTGTGGGTCCAATGGAAAAGATGACAAGATGACCTCAGAGAGGACATGAAAGGAGATAGAAGCGAAATTAGAGAAGAATGTGAATTCGGGGCTATGACAATGGAACTTTAGAGGACGTTTGCTCTGTGGGAAAGACAGATGATCAGATGGTCTCAATCATAGTAACTCGTAATATTCTTAAATTTTTTAACAGGATTTTTAATAATTCTTAACATTTGATTCTTAACATTCAAGGCGATGGGACAACTGCTGGCAAGTGGGCAGTTCAGGGCCTTCCATGCGTCGGCACAGACTTAATGGGCCAAAGGCCCTCTTCATTACTGTACTATTCTGTGATTCTTTTTCTTTATAAATTTAGAGTACCCAATTCATTTTTTACCAATTAAGGGGCAAATTAGCGTGGCCATTCCACCTATCCTGCACTTCTTTGGGTTGTGGGGGTGAAACCCACACAAACACGGGGAGAATATGCAAACTCCACACGGACAGTGACCCGGAGCTGAGATCGAACCTGGGACCTCGGCGCCGTGAGGCAGCAGTGCTATCCAATGCGCCACCACGCTGCACTGATTCTGTGATTCTTAACAGTGACAAAACGGTCCATGAGCTCTTCTCACTTGTTATTGGAGGTGAGGATAGAGTCATGAGGAAGGGGTTTACAAAGGCTGCAATAGAAAAAAATAATTGGTGCTTATATTTTCATTCTAGGTGATCCTGGAATAGTGAGCAGCTGGATTTCTGGCTAGCCAGGTGCAGACTGCCACTTTGTGGTCATGCCGGGTGAGGTGGAGGTGGGAGAGGCCGGGAGGGGGGGGGGGGGGGCACTATGTTGACCTGCTGTTCTTTATTCTTAAAACTAAACAGCTCTTGGTCTTCACCTTAATCACTTCGTTCACAACCTCCACTCTCCCACAAAACCCAACCCAAAATGATCAAATATTTTTGTCCACCTGTATCTTATTTAATTGGAATAGGTGAAAAACCAATCTAACTGAAAGATGTTTGTTCGAAATTGGTGCACAGAAGCAGACCATTCCACCCAATAGGTCTTTTCCTAACTTAGATCATGTCTCCCCCCCTAAGGAACTACTAATGCAACCGTTGTGCTATTTTCCATACATAGAATTCAAAATGTCCTGTTCCAGCAAGATTAGAAATGACAGGTAATCAAGATCGCAATTGGAAAAGCCTTAAGAGATTTTGAGGCAATTATGAGATTCTATCAAAACTCATTAAGCAACCAAAAGATGTCATAATTGTTACGCTAATTGCCAGTCTGGACAGAGATGCACTAAAATATTCCATGGCCTTTATTTTAAGGCCAATGAAGAGAGAATTGATGTGAAAATTGCCCTTAGCAAAGTAAAATAGTTTTATGCCAGAAAGACAATTGAAATCTTTAAACCATTGTAAATTCACCAATCAAGATTAAATGTGGAGCAGGCAATCACTGTCACCTTGACAACTCCATGAATGACAATTTAGTGCTGTAAATATTTAATGGCCTCCCTAATTTGGAAGACATAAATGAAAACTGGACGCACAACTGAATTCCACACGTCCTCTTATGACCACAAAGGAGAGCTGGATGAAATCATTCTTAATATTATGAGGCTGTGCCCTTTATTTTTGAAAATATGATTTTTCAACTTTCAACTGACTGGAACTTTTGCAATTTGAACTGAGACAGAGCAAATTGTTGAAAAATGCAAGGCGATATTCCAAGGTGGAGGTGAGAAAACAAAAAAAATCACCTTGAGGTGAGTGTTAAGAAAGATACATTTCCTATAATGCAGACATCCATCAAAACCTGTAACTGTCTCAGAAAGACACATTAAAAATGTGAGGTCCTGGATATTGAAACAATGGCTACCACAGATGGTCACACCCAAAATCTCATGGAAGTACACAATGGATAAAGTATTTTGAGGTAAGGTTGCGAGCCACTAGAGAGAGATTGGAAGTGACAGAGGTGGAGTCCAGAAAGTCTTCAGTAGATGAAACAAGTTGAGGGATCTTTCTCTCTCTCTCTCTGGGAATAAGTGTGTTTCCTGGTTAGAGAACCTGACTCTTTCATTTGTGTTATAATGATATAAAAAGCACTAATCGCTCATGAGAGATTGTGTAAACATGTTGTGGGTTCATTTATTGAGGCAAGGCACATGGGAACATATTACAAAGTTATGAATCTTGAAGTCACAGCAGCAGAGCAGTACGTGCTATGCTCTGCATAAAAGTGAAACTAAAACTGTGGCACATGACACTTTAAAAAAATTTATTTGCGGAATGTAGGCATCGCTGGCTAGGCCAGCATTTATTGGCCATCCCTATTTGCGCTTGAACTGAGTGGCTTGCTAGGTCATTTCAGTTGGCATTTAAGAGTCAACCATTTTGCTGTGGATCTGGAGTCCCATGTAGGCCAGACCATATAAGGATGGCAGATTTCCTTCTCGAAAGGACATTAGTGAACCAGATGGGATTTTTATGACAACTGACAATGGTTTCACTGTCATTGTTAGTCTTTTGAAAAAAAAACAAATCTTTATGGAATTAAAATTTCACCAGCTGCCTTGGTGGGATTCCAGATCATTAGCTTGGGTCTCTGGATTACTAGTCCAGTGACAACACCACTATGCCACTGACTTACCACTTCCTTTCCAGTGATGTCAAGCTGAAATCCCTTATTGAAACAAACTGTACCAGAAGCTTACCAGCGAACCGAGTGTCGTGTTAATCACCCTGGGGTAACACGGACTGCAACTGGATGCAGTTGTACTTGAAAGTAGACTCCAAACTTTGATGTTAGTTCGATACACTTTATCGAACTTGTTAAGCAGTGCACACAGTCACTGTAGGTTTGACACTCCACTAATCTAAGCATGCTTACTATAACTAACTAGACCAGACTAGCTCTGAGCCATGTGTAGAAGGTGCTAACTGATCTATACACCCTGACTGTCACTACAGATGTCACCAGTGGAAAGGAGGCAGAATGTTGATGCCTCATGTGTTTTATAGTGCGAGATCACTTTCTAGTGTTCTGCCTGGTGATTGGTTGTGTTCTGTCCTGTGTATTGATTGGCTGTACTGGGTGTCTGTCACTGCCTATCTGTATCTAATTATGAGCACGAGTGCATATCATGACACCAAGATCTCGTAATAATTGCACCTTCTGTTCACCCTTATCCAAAGAACCAGCTTATCTAAATCAGCCACAAAATAAAAAAAATAAAAAAAATTTAGAGTGCCCAATTCATTCTTTCCAATTAAGGGGCAATTTAGCATGGCCAATCCACCTAGCCTGTACATCTTTTGGGTTGTGGGGGCGAAACCCACGCGAGCATGGGGGGAATGTGCGAAATCCACAAAGACGGTGACCCAGAGCCGGGATCGAACCTGGGACCTCAGCGCCGTGAGGCAGCAGGGCTAACCCACTGTGCCACCGTGCTGCCCACAATCAGCCACAACATTTAAAATCTGGGCCTCAAGGACAATCAAAGGACACTTAACCACATGTATCATACCTTTTTTACTGGACACTAACTCCCCTTATTTCCTGTGTGTGTGGATGTGGGTGTATCCTAATGACTACAGGAGGGTTTAGGGTTAAGAAATTTGCTCTTTCTTTGACATAATAAAACCTTGCTTGATTGCGTTCTTATTGCTCCCAGCCTAAATAGTAAAATGCACTCTGATTTGGAAAAGGCATATCATCGTAAAAACGAAACGTAAAACTTTGTTGTGACAAACCAAGGATGTTGAATAGAGGGGTGTCAGTTCACACCTTCTCACCTGGTTATAATATTCAGCAGATAATTTCTGAGAATGAGCTAAACATTAAGCAGTGAGGCCTACTCTCACCTCAACTGTCATTTCAACATGTCTGGGACTTCTCTCTCCTGGACCACCCAATCCTAATCAATCTTCCAATTTCCAAGTTCAACAGAGGGTGTGGACAGAATCCCTCAGGAATATCCCTCCTATCCATGCAATTTACTATCACTTCCCATAGCTGTCACGTGAATGGTTCTTACAAATTCTGGGAAATCATCCTCAGGGAATGGAGGATAAGGCATTATGAATCTCTTCTCTTCTCTCCTTCCATTTTAGGAAGGATTTCCACTTATCTGCTAAAGTTTTGGTCTTCAGTGGAGGCTTCAATACAGTTTTCTATTCCTTTCAGATTATCTTTCGCCTCTTGCTGCAAAGGAGATATCCCTGTTGCAGGAGCAACATAATTCTACTTTTAACACTGCCTGGCTGCATCTAGGCAGTGGGAATCTCACCCACAGACCACAATCAGTAAGAATGAACAACACCTCCTCCACAATAGTCCTCAGTACCGGGGCCCCGCAAGGTTGCGTACTTAGCCCCCTACTCTACTCCCTGTGCACACACGACTGCGTGGCAAAACTTGGTTCCAACTCCATCTACAAGTTTGCTGATGATACGACCATAGTGGGCCGGATCTCGAATAACGCCGAGTCAGAATACAGGAGGGAGATAAAGAACCTAGTGGAGTGGTGTAGTGACAACAATCTCTCCCTCAATGCCAGCAAAACTAAAGAACTGGTCATTGACTTCAAGAAGCAAAGTACTGTACACACCCTTGTCAGCATCAACGGGGCCGAGGTGGAAATGGTTAGCAGTTTCAAATTCCGAGGGGTGCACATCTCCAAAAATCTGTCCTGGTCCACCCACGCCGACGCTACCACCAAGAAAGCACAACAGCGCCTATACTTCCTCAGGAAACTAAGGAAATTCGGCATGTCCACCACATTAACCCTTACGAACTTTTACAGATGCACCATAGAAAGTATCCTATCGGACTGCATCACAGCCTGGTATGGCAACTGCTCGGCCCCGGACCGCAAGAAACTTCAGAGAGTCATGAACACCGCCCAGTCCATCACACGAACCTGCCTCCCATCCATTGACTCCATCTACACCTCCCGCTGCCTGGGGAAAGCGGGCAGCATAATCAAAGATCCTTCCCACCCGGCTTACTCACTCTTCCAACTTCTTCCATCGGGCAGGAGATACAGACGTCTGAGAACATGCACGAACAGACTCAAAAACAGCTTCTTCCCCACTGTCACCAGACTCCTAAATGATCCTCTGATGGACTGACCTCATTAACACTACACCCTGTATGCTTCATCCGATGCCTGTGCTTATGTAGTTACATTGTTGCCCTATTATGTATTTTCTTTTCTTCCCTTTTATTCCCATGTACTTAATGATCTGTTGAGCTGCTCGCAGAAAAATACTTTTCACTGTACCTCGGTACACGTGACAATAAACAAATCCAATCCAATCCAATCCAGGAGCTCACCGTGCCTTGAACTATATGGGAAGGTAGAAAAATGATTTTTCCATGGAAATTTGACACTGATTTTTTTTATTGGGAAAAAAGGATCATGACCAGTAGATGACCTGGGAAGCCAGACTTATAGGGCAGTGCTGCCTACTTGTGGGCATGTTTAGAAGCTTTGTGAGCTGTCATTGTGTCCAGGATGTGTTGACAAGGATGGCATGAACTATGCCACCATCCCAGCCTATGTCGCATAACTTCAGTTTCTCTCCGGTACCTTTATATGAGTCTGATTCTGTATTTACCATGGCTGGACATCTGAGGGCATCATCCAAATCTTTAACAGTCATGCCTCCACTCAGATACAGCTTCTTCTACTTCTAACAGGATCAGTGAGACCACAAAATCTGGAAGTGGATTTTCAGTTTATTTTTCAGTCATGGAGCTGAAACTCCTTTTCAGACATTCTGATACCTTTTCGAACTGCTTGTGTGAGCTAAACCATTTTATTTTCAAAGCTGGGCCCCTGAAGTCATATCTCTGTCCAGCTTTGCAGAGCTCGGAGGGAATTAATCCCTCCTGTGCTGCTCCTCCAAACACAGCCTATTTCTGTTCATCTGTGCTGGATGAGTCGCTTCAACTTAGTCTAATCGCTTCATTACTTTGGAAATCTCAATCAAATCCTTGGGGGCTACGGTTTTCTAAAGTTTACAAACTCAGCTCCTTGAGACTATTTGGGCAATTAGGTGCTGTAAATTGGAAAGTAATGTTGTGGTCCTACACAATACCTTTATCAAAACCTCAATATTCCACATCACCTGGGAAGATCAAAGCTGACATAGTATGCAAAGGTCTAAATTTGACCTTGTACGGAAACATAAAGGAAAGCTTCATTTTGTAGTGAATTGTTCCATGAATACAACTTAAAACCTCACTTGTTAGCTAAAGCCTAAAAGTATTTATCAGTGGTGCATCATTCTCCAACCTCGTCTCTCTGTAGGCCTCGAGAACTTCCATTTCTTGAATCTTCCCTCCTTTACAAAGAGGATATCAAGGGAGCTTGTTTGAAATAAAACCCTCTTGTAGCAATCTACCATTTAACCTCCATTGCATTCTCTCTTCAAATAGGGCACCTGGCAGGAAATGTTGCACATTGAATGGATAAACTTCCTGTTCTTAAACTGATATGTTGGGAAATTCACCAGTCAAATTTAAATTTCCAATCTGGAGTTAAAATACCACAGCACGGTGGCACAATGGTTAGCACTGCTGCATCACGATGCTGAGGACCCGGGTTCAATCCCGGCCCTGGGTCACTGTCTGTGTGGAGTTTGCACATTCTCTCCGTGCCTGCGTGGGTCTCAGTCCCACAACCCAAAGATGTGCAGGGTAGGTGGATTGGCGATGCTAAATTGCCTCTTAATTGGAAATTTAAATTAAAAACACATGCCTGAAAGCTACGCAAGCAAATGTGTTTCACTTCACATGCATTCAATGACAGACCTGCCTGAAAACTCCTGGTTACAATCAACCCCTTCCATTGTGACTAAAAGAGCATCACAAAAATTGATTGTGTTTAGAAATGTCAGCCAACAGGATAAACTGCTTCACCTGTGAAATGTGGGAATTCTGTGATGCTTCAAGTGTTCCGGACAACTATATCTGCAGGAATTAAACCCGATTGCAGTTCCTTACAGACTGCGTGGATCGATTGGAGCAGCAGTTGGATGCACTCAGGAACATGCAGGTGGCGGAAAGCACCATTGATGTGGTCATACCCAAGGTACATGCAGATATATGGGTGATCGCTAGAAGGGGTAGGCACTCAAGGCAGGAATCCCCTGTGGCTGTCCCTCTCTCTAAGAAGTATCCTATTTTGGATACTGTTGGGGGTGGGCGTGCTATCAGGGGAAAACAACAGCAGTAGTCAGAGAAGTGGCACCACGGCTGGCTCTGTTGTTCAATAGGGAAGGTCAAAGTGGAGAAGAGCAGTAGTTATAGTCAGGGGCACAAATAGATGCTTCTGTGGTTGAGAAAGAGACTCCAGGGTGGTATGGTACCTCCCTGGTGCCATGGTTGAGGATGTTTCTGAACAGGCTCAGGGCATTCTGAAGGGGGAGGATGAACGGCCAATAGTTCTGGTACACATTGGTACTACACTAATGACATAGACAGGAAGAGTAACAAGGTACTGCAGGGCGAGTCAGGGAGTTAGATAGTAAGTTAAAAAAACATGTTGTAATCTCGGGGTTACTCCTTGTGCATGTGCCAGTGAGGCTAGAAATAGGAAAATAGTGCAGCTAAACACATGGCTAAACAGCTGGTGTAGGAGGAAGGGTTTCGGATATCTAGATCATTGGGATCTCTTCCGGGGAAGGTGGAGCCTGTACGAGAAGGACAGGCTGCACGTAAACTGGAAGGGCACCAATACCTTGGCCAGGAGGTTCATTCATGTCACTCGGGAGGGTTTAAACTGATATGGCATGGGGTGAGAACCAGAACAGTAGGTCAGCAGACGACATAACTGAGGGAGAGCTAGAGGCTAAAGCCAGTAAGACTAAGAGGCAGGGAGATGTTGTTGAACACAACGGGACTGTTGGTCTGAAGAATATAGAACATAAAGTGCAGAAGGAGGCCATTCGGCATATCAAATCTGCACCGACCCACTTAAGCCCTCACTTCCTATCCCCATAACCCAATAACCCCTCCTAACCATTTTTGGTCACAAAGGGCAATTTAGCATGGCCAATCCACTTAACCTGCACGTCTTTGGACTGTGGGAGGAAACCGGAGCACCCGGAGGAAACCCACGCAGACACGGGGAGAATGTGCAAACTCCACACAGACAGTGACCCGGCAGGGAATCGAACCTGGGTCCCTGGCACTGTGAAGTCACAGTGCTAGCCACTTGTGCTATTGTGCTGCCCATTTGTTTCAACCCGAGATGTATAACAAGTAAGGCAGATTTAATGTTTATACAGAATAGCAGCAACACAAATTCACTTACCCCTTAGCCTGATGTGCATTTTCTCCAAAGTAGTGCCATGTCTCAAACTCTGTCCTTTCACAAAGTGAATTCGAGTAGAGTGAATCATCAGTTGTTAAAGTACTTGTTAAGATATAAAACTTCCAACTTTCCATTAGCGCCCCTGTACAATTTATATTTATATTTCTGTGCATTCATAATCAAGTTTCATTTCATGGGGCACCACTTTCTTTTAGCTGTCTCTAGTTTTACCCTGTTGTCCTGCCTGCTTATATTAAAAATGTTGTCTCTTACCTTGGTTAAATACACAAACAGAATCAGCTTACACATGACAGAGCAATTGATCTCTCTCTGCAGTAACATTTTGAGACTGGGGTTTCTTCATCAGTTTGTGAAGAAAATTTAATCCAAGAGTTTCTGTACAGTTTTACTGTAGAATTACTGCTGACTGGATATCTATCAAGTGGTAACATAGAATTGCTTTGTTCTTGGATGTTTTTGAAATTTGTCTGATTATTTTTCAATTGCTTTTTCTAATTTTCTGCTTTCTATTGCAGGATTAAATGTCAAGTTTCTTATAATTTCAGAGAAAGCTTTTCAGTTTAGATTCATGCCATTCCAACATCTGAACCCTGATGTTATGGGAAGGGCACCTCAAGATTGCCACCTGGACACCAAGGGGCAATTTTATCCTGGCGAATCCACCTAACCAGCACATCTTTGGACTGTGGGAGGAAACTAGAGCACCCGAAGGAAACCTATGCAGTCACGAGGCGGAAGTGCAACTCCACACAGTCACCCAAGGCCGTAATTGAACCCGAGCCCCTGGGGCTGTGAGGAAGCAGTGCTAACCACTGTGCCACCATGCCACCCACTGGATAGGAGATACTTGGACCATTTTCCAAGTTGTGAAATAGATGCCAGTTTGTAAAATGTTAGAAACCATATTGTCACTAAACGTGAAATAAATCACAATTCTTTCAGCATTTGTGTGGCAGTGATTTTAAAGAGCTTTTATTTATTTAACCGGGATAACTGGTCAATTTATTTTCATACCCTTGATAATTCTACAGGGCATTTATAATGATGATAAGGGCAGCACGGTAGCACAAGCAGGATAGCACTGTGGCTTCACAATGCAAGGGTCCCAGGTTCAATTCCCCGCTAGGTCACTGACTGTGCGGAGTCTGCACATTCTCCCCATGTCTGCGTGGTTTTCCTCTGGGTGCTCCGGTTTCCTCCCACAGTCCAAAGACGTGCAGGTTAGGTGGATTGGCCATGATAAATTGCCCTTAGTGTCCAAATAAAAAAGGTTAGGATGGGTTATTGGGTTTCAGGGGATAGGATGGAAGTGAGGGCAGAAGTGGTGCAGACTTAATGGGCCGAATGGCCTCCTTCTGCACTGTATGTTCTATGTTCTATGACAAGGTCACATGCTTGGAAAAAATGATGTGTAACAAAGCTGTTTTTTACAGTAGTCATGACAGAAGTCACATTACTCCTGAGTGACAAAATGTCTGACAATGGCGAGCAGAGCTTCAGTGAAACAGGGAAATAATAACCTTTATTAGTATCATAAGTAGGCTTACATTAACATGGCAATGAAGTTGCTGTGAAAATCCAACTGAATCCATGGGGGTTCACAGACTCACGTCCAGAATCACAGACTGATAACTGTTTTCATGCATGGAAATACAAATTGGTTGGCTCGTCCGCATCCTTTGCACAGGCAGTAAGTGCTGTTTACCTGACAGTCCTGTTTGTCATGCTCAAACTACTTGCCACATGCTGAGTGTGACTAGGCTAATGGAACTTGTTATTTTGACAAGTGGATACAAATGAGCTCTAATTTGGAGACGGCTTGTGAAGCTGTACATTTTTGAAATATGTGATATAGTTGTCGAGGTATAATAAATGAACTTACTTTAATATTTTAGTCTTGCTTACTTTATTATGTTTTGCAGCTGTGAATTATGTAATAAGAGGCACAAGTGAACTCTTCTAGCGTGGTCTGTGCCTTCATCTTAATAAGCACATTAGGACTTCAAAAGTTTCCAGTACCCCATGATTATTAAACATGCAACTGTACTTTTGAAATTAAACCAGTTTGAACCAATAATCTAAATTTGGCCTCAGTGACATATTTCCAAATAACTTTAATATGTTACATATATACATACATGTGAGAAGATCTCTTGTGCTGAATATGGGAGGCTGTCTGGATTACAAATTGTGAAGTAATTTTTGAAATGCTGAACATTGCTAAATGGTGTGGTGAGTTGATTTTCATTGAAAGAAATTAGAGCATAACACAGGAAAATGGACCCTGACAAGATCAGTAAAATCAAAATAAAAACCCTGGAAATCTGAAATAAAGCAGAATATTCTAGAAATAGTCAGTAATTGTCAATGATGGTTCATACCAAAAAAACATTGAAATCTTTCTCTTTCAGATACTAATCAATATATTGCACGTTTATAGAATTTTCTGATTTTAATTCGTTTAAATTAAATTTAGAGTACCCAATTATTGCTTCCAATTAAGGGGCAATTTAGCGTGGCCAATCCACCTACCCTGCACATCTTTGGGTTGTGGGGGTGAAACCCACGCAGACGCAGGAAGACAGTGACCGAGGCTGATATTCGAACCCGGGTCCTCAGCGCTGTAGGCAGCAATGCTGACCACTGTACCACAGTGCTGCCCTTTGATTTTATTCGTGACTGGAATAGATCAAGCTCATTGAGCTCCAATTGCTTTTATTGAAAGAATTACATAAAATGAAACAAACTGATGAATAAAGTAATATGGGCAGCCCTTAAAGGAATGCTGCCCAAAACAAAAGCAAAGAGCAAATTAAACTTCAAACTTTAGTCACTTAATGTGACTAAAAGGGTCAACCAAGCCCCCCAGATTCTGTGGTGCCCCTGGACACCGCATGCTGTCTCTGTAGGGATACCCGGCCGCGAATGTAGCTGCGGAAGATGGGCAGACAGTCAGGTTGGACGATCCGCTCAGTCACCGGCTCCCTGGACCTGTCTATGGCAGGTTTGGCCAGGCCCAGGAGCAGGTTTACGAGTGTTTTGTTACCTGTGTGGTAGGTAACATATGTTACTCAAACCTTGGTTAGCGATGAGGATTTCTGAATCTCGATGAAGAAGACTCAGACTCATCCAGTGGTAACAAAAGGTTTATTGAGTAACTATAACAATAGTTGCATGAGTTCTTTACTTTAACTTTGATACAAGTGATAAGGTTAACAACATATACGTATAGTTATGGTAACTATACATAACTCCACTAGCCATCTGAAATAGTCTGCTATTGCCCTGATCAAAGTGCACCCAAGAGAGAGAGAGTGACCCAATGTGGTGTCCAGTAACAACACAGGTTTATTGAGTAACTATAACAACAAGTGCATGAGTTCTTTACTTTAACTTTGATACTAATGATAAGGTTAACAAGATCTAACACCAGTGATATGTGTAACTCCACTAACTATCTGTACTATTCTGATATTTTCCTGATCACAGTGCACCCGAGAGAGAAAGAGACTGAGGGAGACCCAATGTGGTTGCTTTTTATACCCCTGTTGGTCCGGCCCTCTAGTGATCATGTGGTGCTACTAATTACACATTAACCCCTGTGTATATGCACATATAGAGATCACTACATCCCCTTTTTTTCATGTTACATATTTTCTGTATGTTGTAAAGAAAATTGAACAAACATAATGGATGCAGTTTGCAAATGCATTACACAAAATCAATGAGTTAGTCCGTCAAATGTTAATACATTTAGCCTCTTAGGTTTTTTTTTGCTTGCGTGAAATAGGTAGACAAATTATGTTATGTACAAGTTGTGATGATCTTGATGACAACATCCTAACCTTTTCTTTTGGACACTAACGGCAATTTATCATGGCCAATCCACCTAACCTGCACATCTTTGGACTGTGGGAGGAAACCGGAGCACCCAGAGGAACACCACGTAGACATGGGGAGAACGTACGGACTCCGCACAGTCAGTGACCTAGCGGGGAATTGATTATACAAAGCCAATTAATATTTATGAGTCCAATCTTAATAAAAAAACATTTTGTGAGTCCATATTTTATGAGTTTGTTTGGTCGAGTTGCCTTCTTTTTCTGTTGTTGAAGTGGTGATTTTGATATCGTTATTTCTTTGTGAACGTCGTCAGCATTCATGTGTTTAAGTAACCAAGAAGTCATCAATGAGGTATTTGAATGGTCGAATAATTTTGTTGTCTGATTTATCCTTTTTTTTCTATGCTTCCGGTAGCGATTCTGTGTTGCATCTTTGTTGTCCGACCTGGACTTTTTCCTGTGTTTGTGGTATTGATTCTGTATGTCATCTTTTTCCTGTGTTTGTGATATTGATTCTGTATGTCATTTTTGTTGTCTGACCTGGACTTTTTGTTGTGTTTGTGGTATTGATTCTGCATGTCACCTTTCTTGAAAGCTGGTTTGCTTGTTTGTTGTTGAGCAAATGTGAATTTGTGAGATTTGTTGCCATGCCATGGCATGTTTATACTCTTGCCATTGTTTTACAGTGTGCTGCGGCATTTCCCTTCATGTGCAGAGTTGTACCATGTTGTACAGGTTGTTGTTTCATTGTTATTCTTGTTATTGTTGTTCTTTTGTTGTTTTTGTTGTGCTTGTTGTTTATGTTTTTGTTGTTTTCGCTGTTGTTTTTGTTGTTTTTGTTGTCGTGCTTGTTGTTTCTGTTATGCGTCTTGTTGTTTTTGTTCTTGTTGCGCTGCATGTTGTTTTTGTTGTTGCCGTTGTTCTTGTTTCTGCTGTGCTTCTTGCAGTTTTTGTTGTTCTTGTGCTCAATGAGTGTTCCATGTGGATGATTTGAGTCATTGTCACAGTTATTGGTGTCAGTGTCCTTTGTGGTATCTGTTACATTGAGCGTTTCCTCTTGAGAATTGTGAGAATGATCTGAAGTTGCATTGATGCAATGCAATGCAATGAAATGCAAATCGCTTATTGTCACAAGTAGGCTTCGAATGAAGTTACTGTGAAAAGCTCCTAGTCACCACATCCCAGCGCCTGTTCGGGGAGGCTGTTACGGGATGTTGGTGACATCAGTCATTTTGTGGCGGAGTTGATACCTCTTCTTCGCTTCCTTGGTACTCCTCTTCGAGAGTCATTTCTGGTTCACTTGATTCATCATTGATTTCTTTGTGCTCCTCTTCTGGAGTTATTTCTGGTTCATTTGAATCACCTTTGGTTTCTTGGTGCTCCTCTTCTGGAGTCAAAATCTTCACAATTTCATTTTGTTGGTCGTGGTGCTCCTCTTCAGGAGTCAAAATCTTCAAGATTTCAATTGACGTGGTCTCTCTGGACTCATGAGTAGCCCTCCTCTGATTGTTGAGTGCTTCTGTGCAGATGAGTTGAAATCTGTCAGTCTCGCTGTGCTCCTGCACATCCTGTAAGGGAATTGTGATTTCTTCGTCACTTGTCTCACATACAGTGGGTAGACATTCAGTGTCATCTTGTTGGTTAAATGAGCTGGGTAGACTTTCATAGTCTTCTTCTGGTGGCTCAAATAAGCTAGGTAGACTGACTTCTTGTTGCTTCAATGAGCTGGGTTCTGGTGGCTCATAGTCCTTTTGTTGTTCACGTGAGCTTGGTAGACTTTCATAGTCTTGTTCATGCATGGCATTCGCTATGGAGTGTTTGCTTGCTTCCATTTTTGAGTCTGTCACCGAGCTGCCTGTGGAGGCTTGTGTCACTCTCTTTGTGGAGGCTTGTGTCGCTCTCTCTATGGAGTTTTTCATTGCTCTCTCTGTGGAGTTTATCATCGCTCTCTTTGTGGAGTCTTTCATCGCTCTCTCTGTGGAGTCTTTCATCGCTCTCTCTGTAGAATCGTGCAGTGTCCTCTCTGTGGAGTCGATCTGTGCCCTCTCAACGGAGTCAGTCTGTACTCTCTGTGTGGCATCGCCTTCTTCTTGGGCATTGCTGTCATCCAATGTATCGACGATTTGCCATGACATCATGGCATTGGATTCATCTACCATGAGAAGAGTAGTGTTGAGCCTTTCAACCCTGTTGCTGATGCAATGATCATCAATTCTGAATAACTCAGCCATGTCTGCGCAGTAGTTTTCAATGAACAAATCATCTCTTTTGTTTTCGGATTTGTCATTGTTCTCTTCATGTTCAATGAACAAATCATCTTCTTGGGTTTCAGATTTGTCATTGTGCTCTTCACTTTGGGTGGTGCAGACTGCTTGTTCCAGGGTGTTGTGAAAGGTATTTTCAACTGCTGGTGTAAGTTTGGGCATTGTTCTGTCTTTTGAGGTAAGAAAATTAGGTTTTGCAGCTTCAAATTTAAATTTTTTTTCGTGCATTTCCCTTTTAAGTGGGCATAGTCCGGGACCTCTGATGTCATGCCGCTCGTGATGTCATGCGTAGGGCTTGATTGCGCATGCGCAATCAGAGTTTCCTTTACTGTGCGCTCTTTTCGCAACTGCACGTGCGCGGCTTCTCACGCATGCGCAGAACACTGTTTCCCCGCTTTGCATATTTTAGGGTAGTGCGCATGTGCGACCTGGCCAGACTGGACATGTGCAAGATGGCTGCCGCTCAGAACTTCCGTCTTCTTCTGTTTTAACCCTGCCTCTGCCTCGTGGTGAGTGTTTGCGCCATTTGTACCAATTTTGTTTTCTGTATAATGATTCTGTGTTTGTAAAGACTCAAAGTATTTATTTTGTTTTTGTTCATTAGCAAGGCATTTATGTATAGCAGTTTCTAGAGTTAGATACTTATCTTGTGAAAGTTCTTCCTTCAAGTTTTTGTCAGGTAGTCCAGAAATTAATTGATCCATTATCATAATGTCTCTGAAATCAGCATAATCACAGTCTTGTGGTATTAACTTGAGATTTGTAATAAAATCGGTGATGGGCCCTCTGTTTCTCTGGCATTTATGACAAGAGTTAAATCTTTCCAGCATCTCACCAGACTGACTCCTGCAGTGTTTTTGAGTATTACATCTAATTTGGTGATGTCTTCACCTGCTAAGTAATTAAAGCAATTATAGATTTCTCTAGCTTCATGCCTGCCTATTGAGAGTAGTAGTGCTACAGAGACCTTGCTTAAATCATTAGCTGCGATAAATATTTGGAATATCTGTTTGAATCTTTTCCAGTGTTAACTTAAATTACCAGTTGTTTCCAGCTGCCCTAGAGGTGCAATGAGTCCCATAGTTAGCCGTTGAGGATCCATTTGCTGCAAATCCTTCCACAGTTGAATATCCGGTTTGAACTTTCTTTGCTTTTTGTCTAACCTAATTTAACTAGTTCTGTTAAAGCCAACACGGCTGGTACCATGTTTTGTTACCTGTGTGATAGTTAACATGTGCTACTCAAACATTGCTCAGTGATGAGATCTTCTGAATCTCAATGAAGACTCAAACTCATCCAGTAGTAACAAAAGGTTTATTCAGTAACTATAACAATAATTGCATGCGTTCTTTACTTGAACTTTGATACAAGTGATAAGGTTAACAAGATCTAACTACGGTAACTGTACGTAACTCCACTAGCCATCTGAACTAGTCTGCTATTGCCCTGGTCACAGTGCACCCAAGAGAGAGAGAGACCAAATGTGGTTGCCTTTTATACCCATGTTGGTCCGACCCTCTCATGATCATGTGGTGCTACTGATTACACATTAACCCCTTGTATACATGCACATATAGAGATGACTACAACGAGGAGATGCTCCTTCTTCCCCCCCCCCCCCCCCCCTCCCTCCACGCCGGGTGGCCAATGGGTTCCATGCTTCATATTGACTGCTTCTGCTCCTTATTGTCCTAAATATGGTCCTTTTAAAAATAAACCCATCACAAAGAAATGTGATTAACATTAACATGAATTCAGTTTTTTGTTCACTTCTGTTTGTTTATATTTAAAGATTAGGGGCGGGATTCTCAGTTTTTGAGACTAAATGTTGACGCCGAAGCAGAATTTGTGGACTTGCACGACAGCAAAACTGGCGCCCAACCTGGATCGATTCAGCAACTGTGGAGGGGCTATCACCGGTGCCACATGGAGCATATTCCAATGAAAAATGGTGCGGGATTCGCCGAGTCCATGATTGACCCTCGGGAGGCTGACAAGCTGCAGCTCCATATCCACATTACAATCCCCACACCCACTCATCCCAGCCAACAAGGTGGTACTGGTTGTGCTGGAGCATGCTCATGAGTTGGCTGGGGCCAGAGGGCATCTAGGGGCGTGGCCTGGTGGGACACCTATATGACCCGTGCTCACAATGTGTTGTTAGCAGAATGTGCAGTTGCATGGCTACCTTGCCGGCTGCAGCAATGGTGTTCCATGCCCTTCGACCGACCCCACAGCTCACCTTCTGGCCGCACCCCCGCCACTCCTACATAAGTACAAAAAGAATTATAAAATTAAGCACAATTCTATGGACATGATGTTTTAAAATAATCGTAATTCTAAAGGTGAGTGATGTTTTAAAATGTTCAGTACAAACTGTGGTACTCCTCTAAAATTATAAGTTATAATATAAAATATTGATTGTGCAAAATATTGTGCTAAAATTTACAAAGTCAAGTTTATACCTAAAAGGTTGTGGGTAGGACTCTCTGCTTGCCGATGCCGAAATTGCTTTTGGCAAGCGGGCAGAGAATCCCTTTTGACGCCAAAATTGGGGGCGGCGCCTGTTTTCAGATGATCCGCCCTCTCCAAAATGGTATCATTGGTGAGTGCACCGCACACCATTGGAACGGCCTCAGGACGTCACCTGAAGGCCCTCCCCCGATGCTCCGCACCCGATGGGCCGACTTCCCGACAGCGTGGATCACTTGTGCTCTGATATTTCGTCAACCTCGCATGGCGGCTGTGGACTGTGCCCAATGGTGCACAATCGGGGGTGGGGAGCCATTCCACTGGCCAGGAGGGGCTTCCGTATGGGGCTGGGGGGGACTGGTGGGGGGTGGTCCGGGGTGGCGAGGGTGGTTACAGGGCGGCACTATGGTCCGCTCGCGGCCGACGACATGTACGGGGCGACCACTGCAGGTCGCTGCTGTGTGCATGCACGGCCATCTCCCGGCCCCGATAATTCTCCTGCCATTTCCGTCGGGAACGCTGGGGGTTTTACACGATGTGGCTGTTAGCCCCCCCACCGGGTGGAGCATCGGTGCGGGGGCAAAGCCAACTTTTTCATCATAAAACTACACTTCCTCCGGACATAGCCTCAAAACTGAAGAATCCAGCCCTATGTTTACAAAGGAGTTTTGTATGAAGATTAATTTAACTTTCACAAAGATGTAGTTGCTTCCAATTGAAACGTGCATTATTTGAGTACGAACATTTTATTCTTCATTGAACATTAATAAATCAGGATTTTGTAATTTATTCAAAGGTTGACATTTAAAATATTCAATCTTTTACACAATTTCTTCATAACGCTGCATATATCCACCCACTGATTGATGTAAATTATATTATTTAATTGCAGTAATTAGTCCTAAAAAACATTTTTGTTCATTTAGTTTCCAAATTGACAATCCTTTCAGGTTCAACATCATGTAACATCTTCAGATTGCAAAGACAATGGGGATACAGCGCCATAACAGTAAGATACAATTGAAAGAAAACCCTCTACTTTGTCTATCATGTAAATGTCAAGAAGGTACCTAATGAGGAGAAAGGATTATCTAATAGTACTAACTGTGAACATCTTTTTGTCTAGTTCCTTCTTTACTGCACCTGTGATATTTTTCATTTTTCATTGATACATTTCTGTTACTGACATTGAAATCTAACCATAGTCAGAGTTCTTGTTATTCATTTATAGGATATAGGCATTACTGGCCCAGACAAAATTTCTTCCCCATCCCTAATTCCCCTTGAGGAGGTTGTGCGGAACTGCCTTCTTGAAACCCTGCAGTCCACGTGATGTAGGTACACCCAGTCTGCTGTTCGGGAAGGAGCGCCCCAATTTTAACTCAGTGACAGTAAAAGAACGGTGATATATTTCCAAGTCAGGATGATCAGGGGTATTGATGGTGTTGTATATGTAAAATCTCAGAGACTTGGACCAGTGTATTAATCAAAAGTTTTACCCAGATAGCTTTATTGATCAGGCAAACAAAGGGCACAGTGTATAAATCAAATAACTTTATTCAACGAACAGTAAAAATCAGCGACACTTAAATTATCCCAAAATGTTACTGAAAGGTACCAAGATACCGAATACTACCCGTATTGATGAATTCAATCGCACTATGGGTCCGATTCTCTGAGTCTCAATTTCCTCAGGGACTTCGTTGTGAAGATGGGTATCGCAGACTGCTCCTTCTGTCTCTGCTGCATGGAGCCTTCCCTGCAGGGAGGGCCAGAGATCTGATTCTGATACTCCTACCCGTGCCTTTCAAACATGTTCTCCGGCCCCCAGCCAATGAGGTCACCATCCAATGGAGTTACTAACAGCTACCCTACAGGACTTCAGGGGTCAATTTCCTGGTGCATTATTTGTCTGTAAACTTGTTTACAAAAACAATTTATCCATGAATAGAGTTGATTATCTCTGGATGGATGAATGATTTGCTCAACCATATGAAGAGCCAATTGTCTCTAAACAGGCGATTGATAAGGCAAGACCAGACATGTCCTGGCAGCTTGCCTAATCGGCGATGGGGCAGAGAATCCCTGTTTACGACCGATCAGGGGCAGCGTCTCTGTTCAGTTGCTCTGCGCCCTCCAAAACGGCATCATGGAGGAGTACACCGCACGCCATTGGGACGGCCTCAGGACGTTACCTGAGGGCCCTCCTCGATGCTCCGCCCCCGATGGGCCGAGTTCCCAATGGCACGGGACACGTATGCTCTTAGTTTTTGTGAACCCGGCGTGGCGGCTGCGGATTGTGTCCAGCGCCGCCAGTCCGGCGTGAGCTGTGCTGCTGGCTGGGGGGCTTCGGCGAGGGCTGGGGGGACTGGTGGGAGTGTGGCCCAGGGGTGGCGAAGGGGCATCCGTGGGGGCACCATCTGGCAGGCCGGTTCCGCACGTGGCCGGTGCCATATTGTGCGGCGCGACCGCTGCAGATCGTCGCTGTGCGCCTGGCATGGACCCGGCAATTCTCCAGGCCTTTATATTGGGAAGGCCGTGCGTTTTACGTGGTGTGGCTGCTAACCCCTCACTGGTCAGAGGATCGGTGCAGGGGCCTTGCTGATGTTTTTCGTTGTAAAACCAGACACTTCCTCTGGACATAGCCTCAAAATTGGAGAATCCAGCCCCATGTATTTATTATATTAATTTAACTTCTACCTTGTGGCTATCATTTACCGGTCCCCATGGATGCTCTCCTTTTCGGTTTGTGTTGAGGACACGGCACTGGATCCTTTGGGTGACCAGTCCTCTAGATCAGTGAAAGTGTCCGAACGACCCTTCTGTAAGTATCAGCCGTTATCATCTCCCTTTCCCGTATGCAGAGGGATGCCATTGGGGCGGGCACAGTGGCGGTCAGAATCTATCCCCCTTGTGCTGCTGAGATTGTTGTACACAATTGTTGTCCATATCAGCATTATGCCTGTGCCAATGGTCATCCCCGATCCAATTACCTCCCTGTTATCGGGCCTGTTAATCGGTTGCCCGCTGACCCTGAAACTAAAACGTCCCACAAATGGTGTGTTCCGGAGCGTCCCACCCGGGTGGTGGTCTCGATTGCTCGGTTCACCTGGATCCTCCCCTTGCTTGTCTGTTCATTAGAGTGCCTGACATACTCCTGAGTGAGCTCTTTTGCTCTGTGCATGGCCTGTTGGATTATTCTGCCTGGCGTTTCATCGATATACAGGGAATCGTCCCACCAGGCCCCAAATAGGTACCCTGATGCTTTCCTCGGGAGGGGAAACTCTCCCATTGTTAAAGAGTTTGTGACTTGTAGGCAGAAGTTGTAGCTGCTACCATAAAGTAGGCCACCAGGAATGATCTCTGCTCGGGTGTGGTGAAACACCACTGAGTTGGCCCAACTGCATGGCTTTAAAGGCTTCATTTAATGGCAGAATGTCAACTATTACCTTGCTGTTATTGGACAAGGGTTCACGGGTCCCACAAGCACAGACTATGTAATGTGCTGACTCCGAACAGCACTCCACAGTGCTCATGAAGGCCAGGTCTCCTTGTTGTGCTATGTATTCCCGGGACCCAGTCCTGTAAACCCAGCCCTGTTGCTCCATCCCCAATGATTCAAACCTGTAACTGCCTCTAAAGGTTCCTTTGGATGGATTCTCCTGTGGGACTGCCATAACAAAACCTTCTCCCTCCCTCTACTGGTCCCCCGCCTGGTCTGGTGACCACCAGTACGTGTCTGTCTCTGTCTATGTTGAGGAGGATTACTTTATGTAGGTAGGTGAATAAGTGCCATGGGATCGTCTCAAATCTCAAGTCCTGGATACTATCAATCGAATCTCTAGCAAGAGTATCACAGTCTCTTCTCTTTGCTTGTGCTCTTGTGTTGTTAATTATACGCAGATACTTTGTCCAAGGCCAGCAGGAGCCGTTCTCCGAGTAGGTTTATGGGAGTCTGTGCATACTCAGTCCCATATGCCCCCTATTGTAGCCCTTTTCCGACTTCCATGGTTGCCCAGGAAGTGTAACTATTCATTTCAAGCTATCTGTACTGAATTCATTACTGAATTTGCACTGCCAAATAACCGTCCAATGTCTCCTAAACTGCTCCTTCTATTTTGCCTGTGAATCCTGGACTCAGGAGTTATCCTGTAGTTGTAATCATCTATGACCTCCGGTAGTCTGATTTTGGTCCTTTTGATGGCACTTGGACTGTAGAACTTCTAATAACCCTGAGAAGTTATATAATATTTCTGAAGATGCCATTGCGACATCATGTAATAAGAGTTTAGGTTTCCCAATCCTTCCTCGTCCATTCGGGGGGAGTTCAACCCATTGGGGGCACCGGGTAGGTTTTTGATAACCACAAGTACTAAGATTAAAATATCTAACATCAAGACATCCTAGTCTATTGATTACATGGGGACAGTATTCCTGACAGTACTGACCTCCAAAGCCACGTTCCCACACAAAAGGAGGGAGATCGGCCCATACTGCTGTTAGATTTAAATAGGGGCAGAATACCCACATCCCTTCTTTTGCTTCCGTTATGTTACACGTTTTTGTCCATTCCCAACCCCGTGTGTGCATCAGATATCCCCTTGATACCCAAGTGTCCCTCTGAGTCCGTTTCTGTTTTTAGTTCCAGCTCCGAAGGTGTGTCGGATCCCCAGTCTGAGTTGGCCCATCCGCAGCTCGGATCTTTGATCCTAATCGGTACTCCGGGTTTCTTGAGGGGCACGAAAATGGTGTGGTCAGATATGGTCTTTCCCCAGACTGGGGGTATCACTTGTGTCCGATGGCTGGTGGGAGTTACTCAATCACAAATCCAGGTGTTCGGTTTCTTAATCCATTCCCCTGTCCCTCCGGCGGGGAGCTTGATGTATTGTCCCGGACGCAGTCAGATATCTCCTTCCACAGAGATGGTCGGCGCCTCCCATGCCTTTGTAAGGGTATCCAGAGGGAGTAAGAACCTAGGAGAAAAGATAACATTAGCCCTGCCAGCCGGGGAACAGTTAGGCCACTTTAGATTCCGTATAGAATTTTAACTGTGCATATTGTTTCCACCTCAGCAAGCCTTTCATATCTACCAAGGTGCAGGTATCTCCTATAACAACCACCTCATAAGGTCCTACCTGGGGCTAGTTTAGCACACTGGGCTAAATCGCTGGCTTTTAAAGCAGATCAAGGCAGGCCAGCAGCACGGTTTAATTCCCGTACCTGCCTCCCCAAACAGGTGCCAGAATGTGGCGACTGGGGGCTTTTCACAGTAACTTCATTGAAGCCTACTCGTGACAATAAACAATTTTTGGTTTTTTTTACCCATTGGGGCTGCAAACCTTTTTTTTTAAATTTAGAGTACCCAATTCATTTTTTCCAATTAAGGGGCAATTTAGCATGGCCAATCCACCTACTCTGCACATCTTTGGGTTGTGGGGGTGAAACCCACCCAAACACGGGGAGAATGTGCAAATTCCACACGGACAATGACCCAGAGTCGGGATCGAACCTGGAACCTCGGCAGTGTGAGACTGCAATGGGGGCTGCAAACCTGCTCTTGCAGGATGTAACTTGACCATTACCTTATCCCCTACCTTGGGGTTTGTGTTCGGATGCAGTCTTTTTCTCTTTCCCAATCTTTAATTCTCTGAGTATCTACCAACTCCCCTTTAGGCTATGCAGCTGTGCAGCTTGGTGTCTGATGAAGTTTAACTCCCTTTCCCTTGCATTGCAAACCTCTGCGCCCCCTGTCACTACATCCTCGAGAAGCGCCATGGCCCTCTCCGTCATTAACTCAAAGGGCATCAGTCACGTCCCTTCAGCCGGGGTGGCTCGCATCTTCATTAATACAACGGGGAAGATCTTTACCCAACCCTGTCTGGTCTCCACTAGGGCCTTTGTCAGGCTGTTTTTAAGAGTTGTGTTTGTCCTTTCTACCATGCCTGAGCTTTGCGGGTGGTATGGAAGGTGAAATCAATGCCTGATTCCCAGCAGGACACAAGCCTGCTTCATTACTCTACCTGTAAAGTGAGTGCCCTGGTCTGAATCTAGTTGTAGTGGGACAACCCACCGCGGTATTACTTCCTCCGCGAGTATCCTAGCAACAGTTCTGGCTGAGCAGTCCCACCGGGTGAATCTGTCTATCAGCACCAGGCAGTACCTCTAGTTCTGTGACTGTGGGTGCGGTCCGGTAATGTCTATCTGTAGTTGCTCCCATGGTCCCTGCGGTCTGGGTTGGAACCTTAGCCTTATCTTGGGAGTCTTCCATTGGGCACAGACTAGATACACTGCTGGCAGTGTCTGGCTATCGCTGTCCCCATACCTTACCACCACCAACACCTACTCATTTGCTTCATCATTCTATCTCTTCTGATATGCGCTAATCCATGATAAACGTTTAATAAGGTAGGCCTTATACATTGCGGTGCTACTACAGGTCCGTCCTTTCTTCAAATGTTGCCTGAATCTTTTACAGTTCCCTCTCGCACCCATTCCTCTACTTCTCTAGCTGCTGCTAATTGTATCTCCACTATGCTATCTGAATCTGGTTCGTAGGCAGCAACTGGCTTTATTTGTTCCTCTTGCCTTCCGGGACTCGCTTTGTGAGAGCTTTAGCTGCCCTGTCTGTGTAATCATTGCCTCGCTGACGGGCGCGATTCTCCGAAACGGAGTGAAACAGCCGACGCCGGAGTGAAACTCGGAGTGTTTCACTCCGGCATCGGACGCCGCTCCTCGCCCCCTATTCTTCCCCCTCCCCCCCGGGGGGCTAGGAGCGGCGTTGCGCGAATCTCGGGCGCCGGGCCTTGACGCTTGCGTCAAAGTGGCGCGCCGAGAATGATGCAGCCGGCGGCGCCTAAGTGATGTCAGCCGCGCATGCGCAGGTTGGCCGGCTCCAACCTGCGCATGCGCTGTTGCCGTCTTCCCCTCCGCTGCCCCGCAAGACTTAGCGGCTTGGTCTTGCGGGGCGGACAAGGGAAAAGAGTGCGTCTCTTAGAGACGCCGGCCCGACGATCGGTGGGCACCGATCGCGGGCCAGACATCTGATGAGCACGCCCGTGGTGCTCGATCCTCTCTCCGCGCGCCACAGGCCCCATACTTACCTGTCATGTGATGTTCACGCCGGCAGAAACCAGGTGTGGTTGCCGCCGGTGTGACCTGGTCGGGGTCGTCAGGCCGCTCGGCCCATCCGGGCCGGAGAATCGCCGGTCGCCGTAAAAACAGCGAGCGGCGATTCTCCGAGCGGCGTGTCGCAAAACGCGACACGACATTTGGGGGGGGGGGGGGGGGGGGGGGGGCGGGTGGGAGAATCGCGGGGGGTGCCAGGGTGGCGTGGCGTGATTCACCTGGCCCTCCCGCAATTCTCCCCCCCCCCCCCCCCCCCCCCGGCGTGGGGAGCGGAGAATCGCAGCCGTGGTGTCTGTATCCTTTTGTGGGCACTTACCTTAATCACTGCAGCTTCTGCTGGTGCTTTGGCTGCTTCTGAGCAGGTTATGTTTACCCCCGTCGAGCCCAGGCTATCAAGTAATTGTGTATTACTCCGAAAGCATACCGGCTGTAGCACACTCTCCCACTTGGCGTGGCGGCTGTCTGAAACTGCTCTTAATTTTCATGCTTCTTGTCGCTGCCCTATGGAGTGAGGGGTGGAGGATGATAGGTTCCAAAAACGTGATGGGTTCTGATGCCTCTACTGCCCAAGTGGTGCAATCTAATGCCAGTGTGCACCAGTGTAATCTTGCCACTACGCGACTCCATCTCACTGAGTGCTATGCCCCTAACTGCATCCTGTCCCCATGATTCTGGCCCACGACTGTGGTGTAGTGACTCCCCTCATTGTCACAAGGTTGTGACAGAGGAATCTTGGAAATCTTTAAGTAGCTCGGATTGTTGGCTGTGAGTCGTGATTCAGCTGTATTTAAGATAAAAGCACAATGATACTTGGCCTGGACCCAAGTCAGTTAATTTGGTTCAGATGTATCTATCAATTTAGAAGAAAATTAAAACCCATAACCTTCACGACATGAAAATTCCCGATCAGTAAATGTACCGTGTAATGAGTTTACAGAGAAAATAATAAAATCTCTACCAATTTGGGAATAAAAAATAGAACAAGATTTTCAAATGTAGGCACATCAAGACTGCCTGTAACAAAGGAACACATGGGCTCATTAAAAAAAGACCACTAGTCTTCACATTCCAATTTAGATTTCTTTGTTCGCTTTTTTCCACCTTGAGCCAAGAGCACTCAGGATTATGCCAAACTCAAACTAATCATTTACAAATCCCAATTTATACATTTTGATTTTTTTTTTCATTTCTTTCCTGAGAATTGTGTTCTAAGTGACTCGCATAATGTTGTTCATTCTTACTGTTTTAAAAAAAAAGAAATTTTGAAGATGCCTCGAAGAAGGCTGTCCAGTACCCCGCAAGTCTGGGGCAAGACCAGAACATGTGGGCGTGGTTGGCCGGGCCTCCTTGGCACCATTCACATCTATCCTCCACCTCCGGGAAGAACCTACCCATACGAGTTCTTGTTAAGTGGGCTTTATGTACCACTTTTAGTTGAGTAAGGCTGAGCCTTGCGCACGTGGAGGTGGAGTTGACCCTATGCAGTGCTTCGCTCCAGAGTCCCCACCCTATTTCAATTCCCAGGTCTTCCTCCCATTTCGTTCTTGTTGCATTCAGTACGGTATTAGCCCTTTTTACCAGTCGGTCATACATGTCGCCACAGTTCCCTTTATCTAGGATGCTTGCGTCCAGTAACTCTTCCAGTAATCTCTGTGTTGGCTGTTGTGGAGACATCCTTGTCTCCTTTCGGAGGAGGTTTTTGGGGAGAGAGCGGGTAAATGGAGTTGAAATCAACCATGATTGAATGGTGGAGTGGACTCGATGGGCCGAATGGCCTTACTTCCGCTCCTATGTCTTATGGTTTTTGAGTTGCAGGTACCTTAGCTCATTTCCCCTGGCGAGCTGGAATTTCTCTGTCAGTTCATCCAGTGTTGCAATCCTGCCGTCCGTATATAGGTCCCTAACTGTCAGTGTCCCTCCGTCCTGTCCCCACTTTTTGAAGGTGGCGTCAGTCAGTGCTGGTGTGAACCTATGGTTGTTGCAGATGGGAGCTTTGTCTGTCATTTTGGTCAGGCCAAATTGCTGCCGTAGTTGGTTCCAGGACTGGAGGGTGGCTATCACCACCGGGCTGTTGGAGTGTTCTTTGGGTGGGGATGCGAGTGCCGCCGTGGTGAGGGTCTGGATGGAGGTCCCCATACAGGAGGCCTATTCCGCGCGCACCCACTCGGCTTCTGGCTCCTTGATCCATCCCCTTATTCGCTCGGCCGTCTCCGGCCAGTGGTGGAATTGTAGGTTTGGGAGGGCTAGTCCCCCCCTGGATTTTGTTTTTTGTCGGACCTTCTTTCGGTTCCTAGCATTCTTCCCTACCACCCCCCCCCCCCCCCCACCCCCCCCCCCCCCCCCCCCCCCCCCCCCCCCAATACGAAAGCCATGATTAGTTTGTCTAGTGCTTTGAAAAAGGCCTTGGGGATGTAAATCAGGATGGATCTAAGTAAGAAGAGGTACCTTAGCAGTACATTCATTTTGATCGTCTGGACTCTCCCCGCGAGGGAGAGTGGGAGCGTGTTCCATTTTTTACTTCCTCTGTCAGACTGATGAGGTTCCATTTGTGGATCGGGATGAGAGTGGTGCCTGAAAGTGGCGGTCTTCGTGGTATCAGACCAGCCAGATCTATTCCTGGGAAGGAGGGCGGACGTCCTTGCCTTTGCCTCCCTGATCGCCCGCCGTAGAATCCTGTTCGGCTGGCGGTCAGCAGCACCAACCAAAGCTGCAGACTGGCTGTCCGACCTCTCGGAATCTCTCCAAATGGAGAAAATCAAATTCGTCACCCGAGGGTCAGACAAGGCTTCCAAAGAATGTGGGAGCCATTCACCCAATTGGTGCGGGATCTGTTTGTGGCCAACGAACAAGTAGAAGAATAGCCAGGTAGCCAAGAATCAGGGGAAAGTAGCCAAGGCATGAGAGGGAGAGATAGACCGGGAGAGGGGGGGGGGGGGGTCAGCTAAACCTAAGAGGAAAGAAAGGCGAACCACAGGAGGGGGGGGGGGATGGGCAGAAAGGGGGGCAAAGGCGGGGGGAAGAGTGAAGAGACAGGGAACAATAGAGGAGAACCAGGGAGGTGTGGGGGAGGCAGGGGAATGATAGCTGGAAGGAGGGCACAGAAAACAAATACAAACTTGGCATCTACAGAAACAGAGAGCAAGGAGAATCCAGGCGAAAGACGGGAGGAACGGCTGAAGAGGAGGTGAGCGTAAGAAGACAATGGCAGCGAAGTCCGTCCGGCAGAAGGAAGTGACAACACCAACACCAGACCCACTCGCGTATTGCCCTCCATAATTGTTTCTCTGGCACCCAAATGTACATCTACCTCCCCAGTCTCCCCACACCTCCACCCCAAACAGATGCCTACTTATGTGTTGTAAATAATATTGCCAATTGTATAGAGTTGCTGCTGTTGAGCTGGTGCATAATACCTACCAGTTATTTTATTTTATTTTTTATTTCTTTTTCATTATTACTTTGTTTTTCTTGGTATGTTTGTGTGTGTCCTTCTCTTCTATATATAGTATTCTGTGTACATAACGGTAAATATACTTTGTTCAAAAACCCAACAAAAAACATTTGTAAAAAAAAAATTTACCCCGTTTTAAATTACACTTTGAATCCAGTTTATAACACCCAATTGATGTGAGTTTGGCAAAATACAACATTTAAATCTAGAAACACCAAAGGAAATGTACAAATTCTTATTAAACATACACACCCTCATTCATCCACAGAGAGCTCCACTTAAATAAAAAGGAATTCAAAGCATTATACTTTCATTCAATCTTAGCAAATTGAAAAATAAAATTGGAATTTGCAAAGAAAACAAATGAAGTGGATTAAGACAGTGGTCTTCATTCTTCTTCCTTCAAACCCATAATTAAAATGCAAAGAAAAGGTAAATTCTTTCACAAATATATATAGTTTAAACTCTTCTGCAGCCACTGGGGCTTTTCCATTGCCCCAGAATCATCATTCTCCCACTCGAACAATTGCTTTACAGCCTATCCTGCTCCTTCACCTTATTCAAAATACAACCACATACATACATTAAACAAACAACTTTGAAATGACTGACAAAACCAGACCTGAGTGTTACCTCAGTGACTCAGGCACTAGACAGACTCACAGACAAAGAAAAATCACACACACCAACACATGAACAGCAACTTAACAAACACAGATTTTCTTTTTTTCAGCTGCCAGCAGCTCTGAATGAGTAGATTAAAGTCTGCAGACTGCCTTTTAACCTTATATTCATTAAAACCAATAATTTCCCAATGTCTTTCAAATATGCATCCAGAATGTAATTCAAACCCTTTCCGAATTGTTAATTTACCTTTTTTTAACACAAAAGACCCAATTTATACCTTGTGCGGGATTCTCCCCCGATCGGCGGGGCGGCCCGTACAGGTGCCAAAGAGTGGCGTGAACCACTCTGGCGTCAGGCCGCCCGGAAGGTGCACAATCCTCTGCACCTACGAGGGCTAGGCTGGTGCCGGCAGGGTTGGCGCCACGCCAACCGGCGCTGAAGGGCCTCCGCTGGCCGGCGCATGCGCAGGACCACCTGCGTGTTCTGCCGCATGCGCAGAACCGCTGGCGTGTTTCCTGCACATGTGCAAGGGGTTTCTTCTCCGCGCCGGCCATCATGGAGCCTTACAGAGGCTGGCGTGGAGGGAAAGAGTGCCCCCAAGGCACAGGCCCGCCCGCAGATTGGTGGGCCCCGATCGAAGGCCAGGCCACCGTGGGGACACCCCCCCAGGGCCGGATCACGCTGCGCTCCCCCGAGGACACCGCTACCCGCCCTCCAAGCCAGGTCCCACCGGTATGGACCTAGTCTATTTCACGCTCGGCCCATCAGGGACCGGAGAATTGCTAGGGGGGCCGCTGCCACCGGCACTCGACCGGCGCGATCCCTGCCCCTGCCCGAAAACCTACGCTGGAGAATTCGGCAGCCGGTGTCTGAGCAGCAGGGCGGGATTCACGTCACTCCCCGGCGATTCTCCCACCCAGCTTGGGGGGGGGGGGGGGGGGGGGGGGGGGGGGGGTTGGTCGTTCATCATACCCTTTCTCATACTTGTGTTTAGCTTGACACGTCCATCAGACCTTTTGCTTGGATGCGTCTGGATTGTATCGCTTCTCTCGCATCTTCTTCATTGATTTTATATTATGATTTCTATTATCTGCACAATAGATCCCTTGGGCTCCCAGCGTAGATCCCCAACACTTTTATCACTTCTGGCCATCCTCACACCCTCTACTTTTGTGGAATTCTCCTTTGCGGCTCTCCTCTCTCGCAGAATTCTTCTTCGCGGCTGCTCCTCCTTGCTGTAAGCGAGACTCTTCAATCCTTCCTTCCTGCAGAATTCTCCGTTGTGGGTTTTATACCCAGATCCTCTGAAACCCCACATTAGGTTTCTTATCTCCCGACTATACCCCGGTATTCCCCTTAGGACTTCATTCAAGCTCACACGTCAGACCCTTTCTCCATATAATTCTTTGGTGCCGCAACTTACAGCCGGCCAACGACTAGTGTGGAATCACTCCGCTGACTATGGGTGGTAAATTCAAAGCACTCACCCAAATTGGAGCCACATTATTGCCAGTCATCCAATGCAGTAGCCCAACTCGCAGCACCAATTTGTTCGAGGGAATAAACAAACTGAGTCCTTGAGACCGTACCGAACTTCATAAAAAAAGGATTTATTTAACATGCATGAGGGAGAGCTGAAATTGAAACTGTAAACTCCAGCCTGTTTCCAAGTCACTCCTGAAAACCATTTTCACACAGTTCTTTGCATCAGACCGAGTGGCCAGGGTGATCCCCTACGAGATTGGGTCGGTGCCCAGGTACTTACCATCATTACCGTGGCCTGCAAGGCAGCCACCTTGCTGTGCACCCCACTAACCAACCATCCTGCCCCATGGTTCTGCACCATGACACCAACCGTAATGGCGCCTCCACCCCCGACCGCCACAACCCACACCTGCCACAGCCCTCCCACTTGGCTGCCGCCCAACCAGAGCAACACCCACAGTAGCCCCTATGGGGCCCTCAGTGCCTACCGTGGGCAGGAGCAGTGACAGCCAATGATAGTCCTGGGATCAGGACAGGCACTAGGGCCAGAGACCACCGACGAGGCCAGGGTTATGGGGATGGGTGAGGGGAGGGACATGCAGTGGCAGATCCCGCAGTGCCAACCGTTGCCACCATGTAGCTTGGTGGACCTGATTGGGCTCGAGGGATACGAACCAGCCTTACATGTTGGCCTTTCACCCATAGCAATGGATATTGGAATTCAACCAGCAATGGCGGCCTTCCTGCTAGTCACCACAGCCCTGAGGGATGCCCTGCGGCTGTACGAATGGGCGCTTCCCCTTCCTGCCCACAGCCACTTCCCCTCCCTCCCCATGGCCACTTCCCCCTCTCCCTACGGCCACTTCCCCTCTCTCCCCACAGCCACCTCCCCACCCTCCCCACAGCCACTTCCCCCCCCCTCCCTATGGCCACTTCCCCTCTCTCCCCATGGCCACTTCCCCTCCCTCCCCATGGCCACTTCCCCTCCCTCCCCATGGCCACTTCCCCCCCCCTCCCCATGGCCACATCCCCCCCCCCTACGGCCACCTACCCTCCCTCCCTACGGCCACTTCCCCTCTCTCCCCACAGCCACCTCCCCTCCCTCCCCACAGCCACCTCCCCTCCCTCCCCACAGCCACTTCCCCCCCTCCCTACGTCCACTTCCCCCCCTCCCCATGGCCACTTCCCCTCCCTCCCCATGGCCACTTCCCCTCTCTCCCCACAGCCACCTCCCCTCCCTCCCCATGGCCACTCCCCCCCCTCCCTACGGCCACTTCCCCTCCCTCCCCATGGCCACTTCCACTCCCACCCCATGGCCACTTCCCCCCTCCCTACAGCCACCTCCCCTCCCTCCCTACGGCCACTTCCCCTCTCTCCCCACAGCCACCTCCCCTCCCTCCCCACAGCCACTTCCCCCCCCTCCCTACGGCCACTTCCCCTCCCTCCCCACGGCCACCTCCCCTCCCTCCCCATGGCCACTTCCTCTCCCTCCCCACAGCTACCTCCCCTCCCTCCCCAGAGCCACCTCCTCTCCCTCCTCACGGCCACCGACCCTCCCTCCCCATGGCCACTTCCCCTCCCTCCCCATGGCCACTTCCACTCCCTCCCCACGGCCGCCTCCCCTCCCTCCCCAGAGCCACTTCCCCTCCCTCCCCATGGCCACTTCCCCTCCCTCCCTATGGCCACTTCCACTCCCTCCCCATGGCCACTTCCCCTCCCTCCCCACGGCCACCTCACCTCCCCTCCCTCCCCACAGCCACTTCCTCTCCCTCCCCAAGGCCACCTCACCTCCCTCCCCAGAGCCACCTCCTCCCTCCTCACGGCCACCTCCCCTCCCTCCAAGGCCACTTCCACTCCCTCCCCAGAGCCACCTCCCCTCCCTCCCTTCCTTCCCCATGGCCACCTCCCCTCCCAACCCATGGCCACCTCCCCTCCCAAACCATGGCCACCTCCCCTCCCTCACCATGGCCACCTCCCCTCCCTCACCATGGCCACTTCGACTCCCTCCCTGTTTTGTTACCTGTAAAGCAGGTAATCTGTGCTACTCAACTCAGTTACAGTAGAGGCTTTGGAAGAAGGCTCGAAGTCATCCAGAAGTTTTACAGAAGGTTTATTGAGCAACACAACGTAAATAACTGTTTAAATAACTTACTTTAAGAATTGTACTAGTAGGAAGGTTACACATTTTCTATGCTCTACAACTAGGCCTGACCACACTAGCAGCCCAGAGCTAAATGTCTGCCTCTGTTGTCCTCACAGTCAAATCAGCCAAAGAGACCAGAGGGCTGCTGGCTTCCCGCTTTTATACACGCCAGTGCTGCCCCCTAGTGGTATTTCCAGTACCCATCAGCGCCTTCTGTACATACCTATGTAACGATCACTACATTCCCCACTTCTACTGCCTCCCTACGGCCACAACCTCTCCCTCCTCACAGCCACCTCCCCTCCCTCCCTACGGCCACTTCTACTCCCTCCCTACGGCCACCTCCCCTCCCTCCCTACGGCCACCTCCCCTCCCTCCCCACGGCCACCTCCCCTCTCTCCCCACGGCCACTTCTACTCCCTCCCTACAGCCACAACCTCTCCCTCCTCACAGCCACCTCCCCTCCCTCCCTATGGCCACCTCCCCTCCCTCCCTACGGCCACCTCCCCTCCCTCCCCACGGCCACCTCCCCTCTCTCCCCACGGCCACTTCTACTCCCTCCCTACGGCCACAACCTCTCCCTCCTCACAGCCACTTCCCCTCCCTCCCCACGGCCACAACCTCTCCCTCCTCACAGCCACTTCCCCTCCCTTCCCACAGCCACTTCTACTCCCTCCCCACGGCCACTTCCCCCCCTCCCTACGGCCACTTCCCCTCCCTCCCCACGGCCACAACCTCTCCCTCCCCACAGCCACTTCCCCTCCCTCCCCATGGCCACTTCCCCTCCCTCCCCACGGCCACAACCTCTCCCTCCCCACAGCCACTTCCCCTCCCTCCCCACGGCCACTTCTACTCCCTCCCTACGGCCACAACTTCTCCCTCCTCACAGCCACTTCCCCTCCTTCCCCACGGCTACAACCTCTCCCTCCTCACAGCCACTTCCCCTCCCTCCCCACAGCCACTTCAACTCCCTCCCCACGGCCACTTCCCCCCCTCCCTATGGCCACTTCAACTCCCTCCCCACGGCCACTTCCCCCCCTCCCTACGGCCACTTCCCCTCCCTCCCCACAGCCGCAACCTCTCTCTCCCCACAGCCACTTCCCCTCCCTCCCCACGGCCACTTCCCCTCCCTCCCCACGGCCACAACCTCTCCCTCCCCACGGCCACAACCTCTCTCTCCCCACGGCCACTTCCCCTCCCTCCCCACGGCCACAACCTCTCCCTCCCCACAGCCACTTCCCCTCCCTCCCCACAGCCACTTCCCCTCCCTCCCCACGGCCACTTCTACTCCCTCCCTACGGCCACAACTTCTCCCTCCTCACAGCCACTTCCCCTCCCTCCCCACGGCTACAACCTCTCCCTCCTCACAGCCACTTCCCCTCCCTCCCCATGGCCACTTCCCCTCCCTCCCCACGACCACAACCTCTCCCTCCCCACAGCCACTTCCCCTCCCTTCCCACGACCATTTTCTCTTCCTCCCCAATGCCAGTTTCCCTCCCTCCCACAGCCACTTCCCATCTGGCCCCCTGGCTACTTCCCCTCCAGCACCATGACTACTTTGCCTCCCTCCCCATGGCCATCTACCCCTACCTCCCCACGGCCATCTACCCCTACCTCCCCACGGCCACTTCCCCTCCCTCCCCAAGGTCACTTCCCCTCCCTCCCCACGGTTACTTCCTCTCTCTCTCCATAGCCACTACCCCTCCCTCTCCATGGCAGTATCCTTTCCCTCCCCATGGCCACTTTCCCTCCCTCCCCATGGCCACTTTCCCTCCCTCCCCATGGCCACTTCCCCTCCCTCCCCAAGGTCACTTCCCCTCCCTCCCCACGGTTACTTCCTCTCTCTCTCCATAGCCACTACCCCTCCCTCTCCATGGCAGTATCCTTTCCCTCCCCATGGTCACTTTCCCTCCCTCCCCATGGCCACTTCCCCTCCCTCCCCAAGGTCACTTCCCCTCCCTCCCCACGGTTACTTCCTCTCTCTCTCCATAGCCACTACCCCTCCCTCTCCATGGCAGTATCCTTTCCCTCCCCACGGCCACTTTCCCTCCCTCCCCATGGCCACTTCATCTCCCTCCCCATGGTCGCTTTCCCTCCCTCCCCACAACCACTTTCCCTCCCTCCCCACGGCGACTTTCTCTCCCTCCCCACAGCTCTTCCTCCTGTGCTGGTCTTCTCCATGAATGAGGAAGGGGATATTTGTGGAGCCTCCTCCTCCAGTGAGTTGTTTAATTGACCGCCATCATTCAGGGCTGGATGTGGCAGAACCGCAGATCTTAGATCTTACCTGTTGGTTGTGACATTGTTTGGTTCTGTCTATCACTTGCTGCTTACGTTGGCATGCAAGAAGTCCTGTGTTGTAGATTCACCAGGTTTATACCTCATTTTTTAGTATGCCTGCTGTTGCTCCTGGCATGCCCTCCTGCACTCTTCATTGAACCAGAGTTGATACCCTGGTAATGGTAGAATGGGGAATGTGCCAGGCCATGTGATTACAGATTGTGGCTGCATAATATCTGCTGATGCTGATGGCCCACAGCACCTCATGGATGCCCAATCTGGAGTTGCTAGATCTCTTCTGAATCTATTCCAATTAACACGATGGTAGTGCCATACAACATGATGTAGGGGAGTGTTCTTCAAACTTTTTTTCCGGCGACCCATTTTTACCAGCCAATCTTCGGGACCCAACCCGGCCGACCTTCGTGACCCACGTCGGCCGACCTTCTCGACTCACCATTTTCTCTTACCTTGTTTGTTGCTGACAAAATAGAGGAAATGGGTTTGGGTCCCTTTGGCCCTCGTACACACTCCTCCAATGAAACCTGTTGGATGAAGGTGAAGCCTTCCGGTGTCGGAAAGTATGAAGTCTCCATCTGTCCAAAGTTCTGAATTTTTTCCTGTAAAATTTTATCAAATAACACCCCCCTCCTCCGACCCGAACTTGTAAAAAAAACTAAAATAAGTCAAATAAATGACAAAAATGAATAAAACCCTCCCGAACTTGTAAAAAAAAATGAATAAAATAAATGAAAAAAATGAATAAACCCCACCCCCGAACTTGTAAAAAAATTAAAATGAAAAAAATAAATGAAAAATATAAAAATTAAATGAATAAAATAAATGAATAAAAACCACTGCAGAACTTGTAAAACAAAAAAGCTGCAACCTTTAAAAAAAATAGCAGCCGCACTGCGCATGCGTGCCCGATTACCGGCGGCGATCATTGTGCGCGCATGTGCAATGCGGCCAATGCACATTCCGCGAACATGTTAAAAAAAGTTTGGCGGCGCAATGCGGACAAATTTTTTTTTAACATGTTCACGGCCGCTTGCAGCCGGTGCTATAAAAAGCTGGCTGCTGTGTGGGGATTTGCGCATTTGGGAGCACCGCAGACAACGGCTCCACAACCCTCCCGATACCCGCCCACGACCCACCTGCGGGTTGAACCCCCGACTTTGAAGAACACTGATGTAGGGTATCCTGAATGTGAAGACAGGGTTTCATCTCCACAAGCATCTCCGTCAAGCCGGCGCCTGCCCCGATTCTGCCGTCGGGAGCCATTCTCCACCTGATCGTCGTTCTCGATTTCGGCGTCAGGCTATGGAGAATTCCGCCCCAGGTTGTTTTCATGGTTCTGTCGTCATGCCATTATAAAACTGGCAGAGTCTTCCGGTGGCCACGATATGCTGAGCGGGCGCACATCATGTGGCTCTCCTCCCAATCGGACCCAAAATAGTGACTTTTGGGCTGAAAAAGCCACCCAATACTCCTCTGAACCCAGAAGATATTAACAGCCAAGTAGTAGAAGGGAAGATGCCGGCAAACGGTAGCTCAAAGGGCCGGCGAAAAGGCAGAAGTGGCGGGAAGGGGCCGGAACAACGAGCGGATGAACCAGAGGACCCACGAGGCGAGGCAGAGGCCCCGGCGAACCAAAAGAGGGGCGACCGGCGACCCAAACAGCAGAACAAGAACAGGCAGTGACGCCCCTCCCCTCCACCACACCGGGGCTGGATGGAAGACATTTCTAAAAAAAGGAGCTGACCACCATGAGGGAGGCGGTTAAAATGGAGTTCCAGGTGGTGGTGAAAGAGGTAGTGACAGAAGCAATGGTCAGCCTCCAGAGCACGATAGACAGCCTGGGGTGAAAGATGGAAGTCCACAAAAAGACGATCCTGGATGTGGAAAACGTGTCAACCGATCAGAGCGACAGGATAGTGGCTCTGGGGAATGAAATGAAGAGGTTGGTGGTGGCCCAAGGGAACTTGAAGGGGAAGGTTGAGGACCAGGAAAACTGGTCCTGGCGGCAGAATGTAAGTTTTGTGAGACTGCCAGAGGAGATGGAGGGAAGGCACCCAACAGACTACATTGCCAAATGCTGGGCAACCTAGTCGAGAGGGACAGCTGCCCCAGCCCTCCTGAACTCGACAAGGCACACAGGTCGCTCCGACCAAAACCCAAGATTGGGGAGCAGCCAAGAGCAATAATCGCGAAGCTGCACCGGTACCAGGATTGGGAAAAAATGCTGAGGTGGGCCGACAGACAAAGTCGTGCTCATGGGAAGGACACAGAATTAGGGTGTACCAGGACATTGGGGCAAACCTCGCTAAAAAGATAGCCGAATTTAACAAGGCAAAGTCGGCACTCTATAAGAGCAGGGTGCGGTTCGACATTTTGTTCCCGGCCATACGTTTTGCACCATACAAAGGGAAGGAGCACTACTTCAGCACCCTGGCAGAAGCTGAAGAGTTTTTGCAAGCGAATAACCTGGAGAAAGAGCAAACACGCTAAAGGTGAGGACAACCGGCAAGAAAGGACTGAAAGCGGAGGACGAGATGCGACCAGGACCCATTGTATGGACTCTGTGTTTGCGCAGGACTCATAGAATTTACAGTGCAGAAGGAGGCCATTCAGCCCATCAAGTCTGCACCGGCACTTGGAAAGAGCACCCTACTTAAGACCACACCTCCACCCTATCCCCGTAACCCAGCAACCCCATCTAACCTCAGGGCAATTTAGCATGGCCAATCCACCTAACATGCACATCTTTGGTGGAAACCGGAGCACCCGGAGGAAACCCACGCAGGCACGGGGAGAGCGTGCCGACTCTGCACAGACTGTGGCCCAAATGGAAATCGAACCTGGGACACTGGTGCTGTGAAGCCATAGTGATAAGCCCTATGCTACTGTGCTGCCTCGAATGCGGATAAAGTTGGAAGATAGAGAGATGGGAGAGAGAGGATAAGGGAAGCAGGTAAGGGGGTGAGGAAGGAAACGGAGACAGGCGGACAGATTAGAGACAGGACTAGACCAACCCAGGGAGGGGAGCCACAGTACTAGCAGGAAGGGCTAGCACAGGAAGACACACAGTAAGGGGGACCGCGGCACATCTCTCAGGGGGAGGGAGCATCTGGCCAAGCCGGGGGGGGGGGGGGGGGGGCAAGACAGAAAGAGTGGACAACATTGGGTGGGACAGAGAGTGGGGGGAACACACCAACCGATTATGGGGGCCACTTTAACTGCATACAGGACCCACTGACCGACCGATCAAACCCCAGAATGTGGAAAAAAACAGGCATGGCTAAACTGGGAACATTTATGGAGCAGAAGGGGGTGGTGGACCCGTGGAGGTTCCTGCACCTGGGAGAAAAGGAATTCTCGTTCTTCTCATTAGAAACTCAACCTGGGCAAAAGTGAAGCATTCCCAGTGAACCCAAATGGGGGAGGGACAGAGGGGGGACTCTGTGGGAAAATATACGGACAGCTACTGGACAGAGTCAGAACACCACTGGACGGAAATGACAGAACGGACTGGGGACAGAAGTGGGGTGGGGACTCTGGGGCGAAGCACTGAGCAGGACTAACTCCACCTCCTCCTGCGCAAGGCTCAGCCTAATGCAGCTCAAAGTATTTCATTTCATTTCAGAGCGCACCTGACCAGGACCCGAATGAGCAGGTTCTTCCCAGAGTGGGGGGACAAATGTGAACAATGCCAGAGGTGCCTGGCCAACGACACCCACATGTTCTGGGCTTGTCTCAAACTTGCTAGGTTCTGGACAGACTTCTCAGAAGCAATGTCCAAGGTTGTGGGGGTGAGGGTGAAGCCATGGCCAAATGTGGCAATCTTCGGAGTATCAGAGCGGCCAGAACTACAAATGGGGAAGAGGGCCGACACCCGAGCTTTCGCTCGAGAATCCTGCTCGGCTGGCGATCAGCATCACCACCCACAGCTGCAGACTGGCTAACTGACCTCTCAAATTTCTCCATCTGGAGAAGATCAAATATGCCATCCGAGGGTCGGAGGAAGGCATCTTTACTGCATGGGGGCACTTTGTCGGCCTGTTCCAAAACCTGTTTGAGGTCAGCAACAGCACTAGAAAGGGATACGGGAAGGATTTAAAAAGGGAAAAGTGCGGCCAAAATGGACACTCGCAAGGAGTGCAGGGAAAAACGGACAACACTAGAGAAAACAAGCAGGTGCAAGGTTTCCTGTGTATTAAGATTTGCAGAACCCAGACAGAACTGAAACCAATAGTCATTAACATATTAATGAGCTATCTCCAGGGATAAAAAGAAACATTGAAACAATCGAGACAAGGACAGACTCCCTGGCACCAGTGGGAGCTAAAACAAAGTCAGGCCAACGGCCACGTAGGGCCCGCCCAACGATCAGGGAACAACTCCGGTATTGGAGAAAATCAATATGAACGATTGGGACATGGTCCAATTAATTGAGACCAAGTCCGGAGCCCGCCCAGAAGGGCACGAAACCCCTTGGGGTATAAAACAGAGTCCCCAAGTTCAGTGCACTCTCTTGAAAGCTCTTGGTAGCTCTTGGAAGCTCTTGGAAGAACTCTCACCTTGTCATTTGGCTCTCAGCGACGAGAGGCCGGCAAGCACCAGCCAAGTAAGTCTAAGGTCAACGCACGCTACGAGATAGACGCTCCTAGCTACTACTCCGTATTACTTCGAAACCAGCAGTATCAGAACCGGACAACAGCCATTGTTCCTCTGACTGAGTGGGCCATTCGAAGCTAAGTATAGGCTTTAGTAGTAGTTGTAGTTTAGCGAATAAAGTTTATGCATGAGTAATAATGGACTGTGTGTACAAATAAATGTGTATTGCTTTCAAGCTTACTAACTGGTGTATTGAGTCATTGATCAGTACTTGGCTTTGAACCCTGTGGTGGTATCAGAAAGATACCTGGCGACTCTTGAGCAAAGGTAATTAAAACAGAGCAAATTAAGGGAAAGCATAACGTGCAACAAAAGAAAGATGGACAAGGAGGAACGTCAGGGACGCACAGCCCAGGGATAGGGGGTATCAGTACCGGTTCTGATACTGCTGGCTTCGAAGTAAGGAGACTGCGTTTACCTTAGCAGTAACATATACAGGCTACCAACACTTGAAATAGTACCACACTATTTTATTAATCTAGGAACTGTTGAACATACTTTCACTGTGGGTCGACACTATGTTAGATTAAACTGAAGACCTATGCCTATCCTGACCAGTCTAGACTGTCAGCACATGGTGAAGATCTGTGCTACAAGCTGTGAGCTCTGTCCTTCTCAGAGGCTGCATCCCGAATGAATGGGAAAACTAGTGCCCTCTGGCTTTATAGTGAGCGTGCTCTAACTGGTGATTGGCTGCTGTGTTGTGTGTGTTGATTGGTCTTGCAGTATGTCAGTCAGTGTGTGTCTGCACCATTATATACTGATGTGTATATTATGACAGGTGGGGGTGTGAAGGAGGTAGAGAGCCTCAGAGGGACAACTGAGACAGCACTAGAGGAGGAGGGCAACCCCCCCCCCCATCCACAAAAAGAAAAAGAGCGGAAGCCGACGGAGAGAGGAATGAAAAGCGCGGGGGGGGACAAGGAGAAAGGTGGGCACACCCCCAAATTGACCAGGGAGGACATCAGTGGGGTGGGTGGGGGGGAGGGGAAGGGGTTAGTGAAAGAGTGGCTGGAGGGGTGGTTGGGGGAGGGGGGAAGGACCCGCCGAACTAGGCGGCAACAGTATGTAAATAAAGAAAAGTAGGACAAAGCCTCTTTTACATTGTATAATAAATGCAAACGAATGGGAAATGTATATAACTTTGAAAAATGCCAATAAAAAGATTTTTTGTTAAACTGGCACATCATTTAAATAATCATTTGGAGACAGGCAACTTTGGCCAGTAGTTTCTAATAAAAACAGGTAAAGATTCAAGTTTTCTTTTCAACAAAAATCTTCCACTCTCGTTGCTTTAAGATTGGTGACATTATACCTTGTTGGCCACCTTCTGGTGATTGAAATGGAGCTTTCTGAAAATCAACCTTTACCCCGTATGTCTGTGATTCATCCAACATTCTAACCTCCCTCTGACTCATCTTATCTGAAAATCCTTTAATATCCCTCCGCTGGGCATGTATACAGTCAATTAGATGACAATATTTTAAGTGAGGGTGAATCCATATTTCTGTTTGTCGGATGAGTCAACTGGTGTGTCAGCTGACGAGCTGTACACATCCTGAGCAGCAGTGGTCCACTACTATTGCACTTCCTTATGTCATGTCTTCCAATCGCTCCTATCCACAATCAGGGGCAACTGACCAAAACAAGCTCAAAAGTCTTTCACGGTGGCTGTTTTTCTTTTCTAATAATAATCTTAGTGTCACAAGTAGGCTTACATTAACATTGCAATGATGTTACTGTGAAAATCTAAGGGCCTGGGAGATGACATGCTCTAGGTCTCAATGGAATTCATTTTTGATCCATCTGAGTTTGTAATGGTTGGTGCACGAATATTAACAATGTGTCGCAATGCTTATCACTGCTGCCTCACAGCACCAGGGACCCGGGTTCAATTCCAACCTTGGGTGACTGCCGGTGTGGAGTTTGCACATTCTCCCTGTGTTGGTTTCCTGTGGGGGCTCTGCTTTCCTCCCACAGTCCAAAGGTGTGCAGTTTAGGTGGATTGGCCATGTTAAATTGCCCCTTCATGTTCAAAGATGTGCAGGTTAGGTGGGATTACAGCGTTGGGTGGGGAAGTGAGCCTAGGTAAAGTGCTCTTTCAGAAAGTCGGTGCAGACTCAATGGGCCGAATAGCCTCCTTCTGTACTGTAGAGATTCTATGGGTTCTATTAAGGAAATCATCAGAATGATTTGCTTCGGGATATTTTCAAGCTTAGATATGATGTTAGATTTTACAGCAAAGCTAGGCAGTTTCTCCATGTTCCTCTGTAGAAGGTGCATGCTGCATCAACCTCCTTCACTGACTTTCAATGAAACGGGTTTCGCTCTGAGCAACGATGTTGACATTATGAGGTCTTCGTCCCCAATCAATCCTCCTCTTTCTCGTCCCCTGCTGTGCTCTCTCATTCCAAGCTGCTTTATTTAAGCCTCGACCAATGATGCGCGATTCCTGTCAGCTGCCAGTCTGTCAGTTCACACGGACAGCTTTCAGTGAATGCGCCCCCTGATGGTCCCCCACTACCCATCCTGACTTACACACGGTCAGTCAAGTTAGCCCAGATACCGAGTCCGCAATTTTGCCACAGTCTTCTACGTGCTCCAGAAAGGGATTTAGATGCCTCCCCACCATTCATTCGAACCCATTGTCGCAACGTTCCAAATGGCTGTCGCAACGTTCGAACCTATTGTCGCGACGTTCCGCCTCTTGATCTGAGTTACCCTCTACCTAATTGTGGGCGGTGGAGGCGCCACCGTCCGACTGGAAGCCTCTGATCATATTGATCTACAGTTTTGGAGACGGCGTGGGGGGAGGGGTGGCGCCCCGCCAACAGGAGAGTATAGGTGGCTCTTAATGCTGCACATGATAGTATCTGCATCTAGGTAGTGATGATCTTATTTTGGGTAATCGGTGAAACTAAGAGAGCATTATTGTAAATCTCAAGACTACGAATCCGAAGCAGTTACCTCTCGACAGGCACATATACTCATTTCCACTGGGCATCGTTCATTTAAGAAATAATACCATTCTACACTGGCTCTTTAGCCGTATCTGTGGGTAAGTGAAGGTTTTTCTACGCCATGGGGGCACTTGGACGTTGGCATTGTTAATATTGCTGACACTCAACAGGGCCCAAAATGGGCGTAGGAGAAGCTTCTGCTGCCACCCATTGTACCCGCTCTAGTGAAATGACCAATGAGAGGACTCCACAGAGGGAGCTGGAGGATTTATTTTAATTTATCCCTCCCATAGGGTTTCATTTTTATGACACGGGCGACAGATTGAGCTTTGACAACCGTACAATGGATTGTCGGCAACGTATGCACCTAACTGACATCAGCAAGGAAACATTTAAAACGCCGATTCCAAGCCGTGATGGTTAAATCGCAGTTTCGATCCGCTTATTTCACGCACAAAACAATCTGCTTTGTGAACAAAGTTTGGATGGGTGTTCACCAGAGCGAAGTCATCAGGTTCATTTCCAATGTTGCCATTTCTCAGCAAGGCGGGCTGATTCCTGTGCTGTGGGTGGCTGGGGGAGTTAGTGAGCTGCATGCAAACCCTTCCCCCTAATGCACAAAGTGAGATTCGAAAATTCAGCTACAGGGAAGAAAATGATTACAACTGAAATATTCAACGCAGAAATGTGAAATACCAACTTCATGAAACATTGCCACACTTTAATCTTTAAACTGCTGATACAAATAGTGCATATTTTCCAGTGCCCTGCCCAGCAGATCTGACAAGACACGCAGCAAGAGATGGCCAATGAACACATGAAATATGTTTTTCCTTGGGATTAATAGTGCAGCTTTTTTTGATTGTGCCCCGACCCTCTGAGAGATCATTAGTCTTTGTTTGAGAATGGAGACCCTTCCCTTCTCATCGGGCTGCATCGTGCACGAAGCGTCCATTCATGATCAGTGCAGATCGATCCACACGGCAATGATACAATCCCAAAGATCGGAAATGCTTAATTATTCCTTGTAGACGTCAGAAGCGATGCAAACTCCGAAGTATTTAGGATGACAGGCGCCTGAAGATAGCGGGGAAGCTGTGGCAGCGGCTAATTATAGCTTCTCACTGTTGCCGCCTGCCTCTGGATGGAAGATACACACTCAGTGAGGGATGGCTGGTGTGTTACTGTCTGGCCGAAGACCAGCTCACAGGGACCGAGAGTAACCAGTCTGACTGACATCCCAACTCAATTCTAAAGAACAATAACCGTTGCTGTTTGATCGAATGCAGTAAGTACTGATTATTCGGGTCTCCCTGTAATAAACTCCATCGCAGACTTATTGCATTTGTAAACGGCGAAAGATAACTTTGCTGCTTCGACCAGCAAAACGGAATCTCCAGCCTGTGTAATGCTTCCCTGTCAATCGTGATCTTCACAGCCTATTTAAAAGTAAGCGGTTTTACCCTACTAAGCTACGCCGTAATGCCGATGTCAAATTTCTAATACCAAGCTGTATACGTTTGAAATAAGTGACAAAAGTTTAAAAGCCATGAAGACTCAATTTTATCATGCCTTCTAATATTCACCCCCCCCCCCCCCCCATCTCCATTCACACTTGCAGGGCTAAAACGACAATGCAGCTTTCGCCCAGCCAAGAACAATTCCCCAAAAACTGCTCTCAGATGGATTACTTGAAGAACCGGAGCGCGTTTCTCCAAACCGTCTACCAGTACTTCTGCAACGCCACCTCCCAACAGCACAACCTGACCTGGAATGGCAGCATCCCCGAGGACTTCTTCATGTCCAAAGAGGAGCTGCTCTTCAAGTACCTGGGTCCCAGGAGGTCCACCTTTTTCACGCCGGTCTGCATGATGTACCTCTGCATCTTCTTGGTGGGCGCGCTGGGGAACGCTCTGACCTGCACCGTTATCGCCAAGCACACGGTGATGCGGACTCCCACCAACTATTACTTGTTCAGTTTGGCAATCTCAGATCTGCTGGTCCTGATTTTGGGCATGCCCTTGGAACTTTACGAAATGTGGCGCAACTACCCGTTCCTCCTCGGCCAGGCAGGCTGCCATTTCAAAACGTTCCTCTTTGAGACCGTTTGCTTTGCCTCGATATTGAACGTGACGGCCCTCAGCGTGGAGAGGTACATCGCCGTCGTGCACCCGCTCAAAGCGAAGTATGTAGTTACCAGAACTCATGCCAAACGTGTCATCCTGACGGTGTGGTTGATTTCCCTCTGTTCGGCCATCCCCAACACCAGTCTGCACGGTATCTATTACCTGAGTACACCATTCGGGGAGCATATTGAGGAGTCGGCGATCTGCGTGCTGCTGAAGCCAGCCTGGATGTACAACCTCATTATTCAGGTCACCACTGTGCTTTTCTTCTTCGCCCCGATGATCACCATAAGTATCTTGTACTTATTGATCGGGCTGCAATTGAAGCGAGAGAAGGCTTTTTCCGAGTTCAAGCCGGGTGTGGGACATTGCAATTACCAGACAGCTCGCATGGTGCAAGAAAAGACCAGGCGTCGCCAAGTCACCAAAATGCTGTGTAAGTTCGAAGCAAAATGTACTTGTATTCAAATAACTCCTGGCTGATCGCCCTCCAAGATTTGCAGGGATTTCTTGTACTCGGTTTCTGTATGTGACTGTCAGTCAGCGCAGTTCCAGCATTGTGTTGTAGCTTCTATGAAGAAAAACTAGATAAATAAACCAGCATTTTGTTGGGGAGCATTGCTAATTAATTAATGAGAACGTTGACTGCCAAAATTAATCACCACCATTGGGAGTTTTTGAAGCATTTTTCAGTGCAAAAATGAAATGCTGTTTCTCCACTGTCCACAAGTTTGTTACAGGTGGAACTATGCTGGTCTATATTTACAATATTAAATTATATTTTTAAAACTATATACATATCACAAATAACAAGGAAAGGATTCTTATGAACAAAGGGTGAAATGCAGTCTGGGTCCACTTAAGATGGTGCTGGGTAGATGGAACAAGGGGGAAAGGTGCCATTTCTGATTACTGATGTTTCATTGGTGTCTGTACAGCACGCTGCTCAACTGGACGATACATATGATCGTTTCAAACTGATCTCACATTATCCTGAGTAACAAAATAATTCTGCACAAGTGCATTTTGATTTGTAGGTTCAGCCCCATTCTCATGGTGGCTATTTTAATGTTGGAGAACCCCAAGTGAGAATTTATTCCGTTTACAGGAACCCTAGAACCACAATGACGATTTGGAAATTGCAGTATCATGCCAGGCTGGAATGACACTGCACCTAATGTAAAAGTGGAGAGGGACGAGAGGGTGGAGGTGTGTGTGTGTGTGGAGGAAGTGGGTAACAGAAAGCAATGTTAGGGTGGATAACACACTGCCTTGGCCCTTTCTTTCACAGAGGAGGACAGGATGAGGGTGGACAGGGATTGTGAATGATGGAAACTGATGCGGAAGAGGAGAAAAATAGGAAAGATAGAGGAAAGGGTACAACAATAAATGGGGACGAACTGGGTAGCACTGGATGAGAGCAATATTGGGCATGATTTAACAGCCCCAGCGCGTCCCACGTGGCGTCCGGCAAGGCTATTGAATCTTGCGATAGGCGTCTCACGAGATTCGAGACACTCGAGATTCAACCGAACCTCGTAAAATGTCACGATCCGGATCGTGCTGGGCGACATTCAGATTAGCAGATCTAAATCAGTCATTACTCACCACCATGCTTTGTTACGGGTGGAACTATGCTGACCGATATTTTTACAATATTAAATTCTATTTTTCAAACTAAATGGATATGTCAAACATAACAAGGGAAGGATTCTCGTGAACAAAGGGCGAAATAACGTTTTGGTCCATTTAAGACGGTTCTGGGTAGATGGAACATGGGGGAAAGGTTACAGTTATGTTTCATTGATGTCTGTACAGCACGCTTCTCAACTGGCCGATTCATATGATAGTGTCAAACTGATCCCACATTGCAACAAAATAATTCTGCACAAGTGCAGTATGTGTTTGCCAGATTCCCCTGGAGCCCGGGATTCACAGGCCGCACCAAGGAGACGTTGCCAGGGCGTTGTTTAGTACTGGTCCACACAAAAATGGACCAGGCATAACGGTGCCTATGGAACTCTCCCAGGCCATTGGAGACTCCCGCATGGTACGGATAGGCAGGGTGGTACACTGGCACTCCTGCTGGCACCTGAGCACCAAGACACTGCCAAGCTGACACCTTGGCACTGCCGATCAGGCACCCTGGCAATGCCAACCAATGTGCCAGGTGGCACTGCCAGGCAGGTTGGGGCACTGCTATGGTGCCAGGCTGGCAGTGCCAAGGTGCCCAAGTGTCAGTTTGCATGTGCCAGGGGTGGGCCCATGCGGGGCCTTACCCATAAGAGGTGGGGTGAGGGGGGTCTCAAAGACCATGGCCGGGATTCTCCCCTACCCGGCGGGGCAGGGGTCCCGGCTTGATGGAGTGGGGTGAACCACTTCGGCGTCGGGCCGCCCCAAAAGTGCGGAAGTCTTCGCACCTTTAGGGGCCAAACCCTAACATTGAGGGGCTAGGCCCGCGCCGGAGTGGTTGGCGCTCCACCAGCTGGCGGGAACGGCCTTTGGTGCCAGGCCAGCCGGGGCCAAAAGGACTTCGCTGGCCGCTGTAAGTCCGTGAATGCGCTGGAGCATCAGCGGCTGCTGACATCATCCCTGCGCATGCGCAGGGGAGGGGGGTCACTTCCGCCTCTGCCATCGTGAAGATCATGGCGAAGGCAGAAGGAAAAGAGTGCCCTCATGGCACAGGCCCGCCCGCCGATTGGTGGGCCCCGATCGCGGGCCAGGCCAGCGTGGGGGCACCCCCTGGGGCCAGATCACCCCGCTCGCCCCCAGGATCCCGGAGCCTATTCGCGCCACCTGGTCCCGCCGGTAAGGTAGGTGGTTTGATCCACACTGGCAGGACCAGCATGACAGCGGTGGGACTTTGGCCCATCGTAGTGCGGAGAATCGCCGGGGGGGGGGGGGGGAGGGGCGCCGACTGGCGTGGCGCGATTCCTGCCCCCGCCGAATCTCCAGTGCTGGAGATTTCGGGACACGGCGGGGGTGGGATTGACGCTGGCCCCCGGTGATTCTCCGACCCGGCGGGGCTCGGAGAATCCCGCCCCATGTAAGAAGTAAGTTGGGTCAAGTTGGAGAGTCCAAAAGCCGCCCTAGGGTTTCTGAGGGCGGTCGAAAGATCGAGACTGTCTTTAAAAATAGTGCCCAATCCACAAGTAGTGTTGCTCAGGATAATGTGAGATCAGTTTGAAACTATCACATGAATCGTCCAGTTGAGCAGTATGCTGTATAGACACCAATGAAACATCGGTAACCAGAAGTGGCACTTTCCTGCACTGATGAGTTGAGCTATAGTGCAGCCTCGACGGGACATTCTTCACCAAGGCCAAAAAAAAAGGCAAAGTGCTGTTGAATAGTAGGGTCTTTCTCAGCACTGCAGGCATTGATAAACACCCCACTAAACACATCCAAAACCAGACATTGTTTTATTGAATCACACCCATTTCCACTCCCAATGAAGGGGAAAGCACGTTGTTACCCATGAGTGGGGAGAGAACATTGCAGAGGGCAGAAGTTTGGCTTTGGGTGGGAGGTGGTCCTGAGTTGCTTCTGGTTGAGAAGACGAAACAGGCATGGGTTGTTACTCAATGAGTTGCGGGAGAACTTGGAGGAATGAAATTTGATTTTCATTGACTGAGGACAGATCTGAATTTTATCTGAGCAGGGCTGCATTTGAATTCCAAGGTCATCAGCTTGCTTTCTGCTATCAGACTTTCTGGCACATCATTTCCCTTATTAGAAACTGATGAATAATGACACATTGATAAAAAAAATTTCTTCTGAACAACTGATAATAAAACTTGCAATCTAGCAATTACTATCATCAGAATTGCTAGGATTTTAGATGTTCTCCAGAGTGGATTGTTATTTATTGTGCATTAGTATTCATACAGGATTCCCGGGAATGCGTCATCACTTAAAGGGGCCTGTCTTGCACATAGAAATAGAAGAGCAAGAAAAGTAGAAAAGAGAAATTGAAAGTGAAAAAATATAATGAAAGAAAGAAAAAAAATGACTAAGAGTGAAAGAGAAAAACAAACAGTAAGAGTACAAATAGCCAATCTCAGTTTTGTGAAATAAATTGACTGGTGAACTGACAACTAACAAACAAATTCAAGTTCATGAGAAGCTTTTAATTTATTTGTGACACCAACTTTTCAGGTTTCGAGAAAAGTAATTTGAAGTCAACTGGGCTTAATTTAATCTCCACAATGAAGTGGATATTGATTAAGTCCTTCCATTTATACCTCCTATCCAAGTCGAAATGCTATACACGATGTACCAGAAGAAGATCATGACACCAAACAGTTCCTCAGGCTGTTGTGAATCTTCTTTTTTGGAGTGTGCAGATCCAGTTAATACCCTTTTTTAAGTTGTGCCAGTTGAATATTCAGTTCAGTTGCCCGAAAAGACCAAACCCCCTGCCTCAATAACTATTTGAAGGAATGATCAAGCAAATTTCAATAAGGGGCTTTGATTTTTTTTTTGCTGGTGCAGTTGCTGGAAGTGCTGTGTTGTGCTGTGTGTTACTGGAAGAGTTTTTCCAACTATATGAAATTGAAAGGGTGTGGTGTTGGATTTTGGCGGAAGATTTGGAAGGACTGTGTTTCTCCTATCTTTCTTCATTCTTCCATGGAATGCAGGTGTTGCTGAAAAGGCAAGCATTTATTGTCCATGTTATGATCCCCTGGGCTAGTGCACAGTCAATTCCAGCCCCACTTGACCCTGAGTCGCAATATAATTGAAATGAGCAAATAATTCTCAGAAAAAGATCCAATGTTTTTGATCCTTGACTGTCCAATAACTTCAGTCACCAGGTTTGTAAATTTAAACACAATTAATTTTATTTTATTTATTTATTTATTTATTTTTTATAAATTTAGAGTACCAAATTAATTTTTTCCAATTAGGGGGCAATTTAGCGTGGCCAATCCACCTAACCTGCGCATCTTTGGGTTGTGGGGGCGAAACCCACGCAAACACGGGGAGAATGTGCAAACTCCACACGGACAGTGACCCAGAGCCGGGATCGAACCTGGGACCTCAGCGCCGTGAGGCAGCAGAGCTAACCCTCTGCGCCACCGTGCTGCCCTCACAATTAATTTCATTAATAACAATAATTATAATTAACTATGCAGTACATACAAATGATTCACTAATTCCTAAACCACCCTCTTTAATTCGTCCCCACCCACTGCACACATACAGAAGACAAACAAACAAACGCACACGGGAAAAGGGGATGTAAAAATAATGATGAAAGTGAAAAAGATAAGTCTTTGTTTCAGATGGTTGCCTTCTAGCACACCTTCCTTTTGTTTAAGCTTTCAGCTCGAGGTTTCAGCTTTCCGTCTGTAATGGTTTTCACTGTAGATTCATCCAGGTTCATTGTAGGTTCAGGAATACAGCAACTATGCAGCTTTTCTGGAGAAAGAAAGAGACAGCCACACAGCTTATTCTCTGAGTGTCCAGGACTCGACTGTCCTTTCCTTGGTTCTCTAAAAATCATCCCACTTGAGTTGGACCCAATCACTGCCTGTTACCGGACAGAATATGGCCTTTTGGCCAATTCATTGGCTACCAGCAAACCAAACGAACTGAGTCCCTCCGATCCCTCAGGTGCCAAAAAGTCTGGGTTCTGCTGTTCGAAGCTAGCACAGTGTATTACTTTGTAATGTGTGAGTTCCTCACTTCCTCTGTGCGACTTAAAGCTATATCTCCATTAAACATCCATGGATCTGAAATGGTAATGGCAAAATAACAGAAATGAGAAATAAGGGAATCAACAGGAAGGGCCCTTACATACCCTTGCCCTAAAATGAAACTTCAGGGCACGGACTTTTCATTATGACGTATGCAGGACAAAAATCACAAACACATATTCATTCATCCATCCTCATTATATAAGTTCCCTTTCCAATCTCTACATTGGTAACTAGTCAGCCCTTAAACCCATGACAAAGCATTCGCTATCACATTATCCTTTCCGGGGATGTGTAAAAGTTTAACATTAAAATGTTGCAATATTAAACTACAACGGAATAATCTTGCTGTCCGGATTTTCAACGTTTCTATAAACACAATGGTCTGTATTAATTAAGCTTTGTCTATTGTCATGCCAGACAAATACTTCAAAGTGTTGAAGGACTAGTAGCAAGGCTAAAGCTTCCTTTTCATTGGAGAAATACATTCTTTGGCATGGACTTAACATTTTTGAAAAATATCCCACTAGTCTCTCTATTCCTGCATCGCCGCTTGCAGTAGCACTGCCCCTACCCCCAAGTCACTGGCATCCGTTGCCATTTTAAATGGCTGGGAAAGTCCGGGGTGGCCAGCACAGGTTCGCTTACTTGCTTAATAATACTGATCGCCTACATTTTGGCCTGCGGATGCACAATAGGTTGAGGATGATGCAGCTGTTGGCCCTAAATTCCTGCACCAGTGTATGCTTCGAGGAACGAATAGATGAGATGAGTATAATTTCACATGTCATCATCTGTCACAGCATTGGGAACTGACAGCGGCACTGTATAATAGGATACTGTATAATAATTGGCTTCTCACTGACCAGACAGAAACAGGTGGAGAAACCACATGTCTTTATCAAGCTAGCAAGATTCCCAATGGTGTAGGATTAAATCAACAGCATGCATGTGGCCCTGTACAGTGTTTGAAATGCAGCCAAGTATTCATAATGATTCCAGCACTCTAAAAGCTACAGTTACATCGCCTGAAACTTATGAAAGAGAACAGTATCCCATTTCAATTTCAAAGCATAATTCTGGTCAATCATTAGAGGCCAGCAGGTTCAGAGGTATTTTTTTTTGAACCAACTTTCAAAAGGAGGCTTTTTTAACAGCTAGAACTGCCAGTTGATTTAGATCACAAAACATGATAGCCGAGACTGGCAGGACTTTTCTTTTAAATTTTTAATGCAAATGGCTCTTTCTTCGATGGAAAAAGTACTGTAGTGCATCACAACATTCAAACAATTGTGCTCAAAGTAAGGGCCAACTTTTGCAGGACCTATTCCTATGACGAGTGACCGCATTAAAAACACAAATGCATTACAATACAGTATCTAATAATGACCTTTGAACATGTCCAAGTAATTTACACCGAGCTTTCAGGATGTTCACGACTCCTCAGCATGCTTCCCCTAGTGGACACAAACTGCCCAAGGAGGTGTATTTTTCTAGGGTTTTCCAAATGCACACAGCACATGAAAATTGTTTGCAGGAGAAAATGCAATTTTCCTGTGATCCTCACAATGGAAAGCCTGAACTCAGAAGAGGTGAGTGTACATTTTGCACCCAAGGTCTTCCTAAACCATCAAAATGATGTAGCATCAGGAAGATAGAGGAAAATTAATTCTCCAGCAAAAAGTTCAATATTTGTCTTCCCATTATCTATCACTCACACAACATCCTCTTTAATGGTGTTCAGGAGCACTTTAAAAGTTGTCACCCTGAGGGACGTCAGATCATTCAGTCAAATGCGCTACAGGTTAAGATCGTCTTATTCACATCTTCATTGGGAAACAAAAAACCTGGCTCTGGAAGTGCACATCGTGTTCCAAATGGGAGCTCCGAGAAGATTCCAGTGTCCTGGATAACAATATGTGCAGGAAGTGTTGTCACCTGAGTCAGTCTGAGCTCCAGAACCTTGGGCGCGATTCTCCGCCCCCCACGGGTCGGAGAATAGCGGGAGGGCCTTCCCGACATTTTTCCCGACCTCCCGCTATTCTCCCCCCGCCCCCCCACGGCCGCCCCACGACACGAATCGCTGCTCGCCGTTTTTTTACGGTGAGCAGCGATTCTTCCCTATCCGATGGGCCGATTTCCCAGGCCTTTACGGCCGTTTTCACGAATTTAAACACACCTGCTATCACAGTTCGTGAAAACGGCTGCAAAGTGCCGTTCTGCACAACCATGCCACCGATTGGCACGGCCGCACCACGGCCGTGCAAAGGGTGGCATGGGCCCGTGATCGGTGGGCACCGATCGCGGGCAGCGGGTCCGATTCCCGCGCACTCTTTGTCCCTCCGCCGCCCCGCAGGATCAGTCCGCGGGGTGGCTGAGGGGCATGACGGACCACGCATGCGCGGGTTTGACGCATATGCGCGATGACGTCATCCGCACATGCGCGGGTTGGAGCCGTCCAACCTGCGCATGCGCGGCTGACGTCATCGTGCGCGTCAGCCACCATGAGTTTTGGCAGCCGTGCTTAGCGAACGTTTGCTAATCTCGCGCTGCCGTTCTTCCCGGGGCCGCGATGCTAGCCCCGACCGGGGGGGTGAATCGGGTCCCGGGAGGGGGTGTGGAGGCTGCCGTGAAACATGGCCGGTTTCACGGCAGCCTTTCCGACTCTCCGCATTTGCGGAGAATCGCGCACCTTGTATTTAGTTTAACAACATTAACTTATTTGCCACCTCCAACAATTTATCTATGTGAATCTCTAGTTCCACTTGTTTTTTAAGACTGTTACCATTTAGCTCACAAAAACAGATAATGCTGAAACAACTCAGCAGGTCTGGCAGCATCTGTGGAGAAAGAAAATAGAGTTAACTTTTCGAGCCTATAAGATTCTTCTTTGGGCTATTTAGTTTATATTGCCATTCCTCATTCCTCTTGCAAATTTAATCAATTCACACTGCTCGGCATTAAGTTTCATTTGTCATATGTCTGTCCACTTCACCAGTCTGTTCATGTTCTTTATGAAGTCTGCTACCGCTCTCATTACTATTTGTATCATCTGTCAATTTTTAAATTATGCCGCATTATCGACGTTTAGACCCTGCACCTGCCCTAATATGATCTCCATCTCTTCGGTATCAAAGGGAATAGTGTTGCTTATCACCCCATTTTTTGTTGCTGCCACGATACCCCCATTAATGGGGATCAGGACCATATAAAGAGCTATTATCTTGAGGGATGTCAGACCTACCAGTTAAGCTCACCTGACAAGTTTTTTGTGTGACAGCACCTATTCAAAATAGGTGAAGAGTTCCTGGCCGGAATTATCCAGCTATTTGGATTCTCTTTTCCTGCTGGCAGCACACCCCTGCCCACGGGTTTCCTGGCAGTGTCAGAATTTGACATTGCCTGCCTTCTGAGCTGTTATTATATGTCAAATTAACCCCTCATTAAGTAAGGCCCCATTAAGTAAAGGCTTTCATGTCGAAGTGATGCGTATTGTGTCAGTAATGAACATGACACAAAAGGCGACATGAAGTTCATCCATTTAAAATTTTTTACATATGAAATATGTTACCAACAATGTACAGCAGTGTTTTTCAAACTTTTTTCCTGGGCACCCATTTTTATCAAATGTCCTTGCATTAAGCAGGTGCTAAAGCCATATTTTCAGGGTGTACAATTGCATTATTTCTGCCATGGATTCATGGTTTCCAGGTCCAGTGTCAAAATGAGATCACAGCTGTTGTGATGGAATAAGGACATCAGACCTTTGAGACTAATTTCTATGAGCATTAGTTAATGAAATTCCCTTTTTCATTAGTTAATGTGGCATTAAAACAATTTGAGTGCTTCCATTTTGACAGTCGACAAAGTAATCCATTTAACTATCTAAAATATTCCATACTTGAAGAAACTAACTTCAAAATACAGTTATTAGCTCCTATACTGCTCATCAGTCATTTTCAAAGTCGGGGTCGCGACTCGTGGGTGGGACGCAGGCAGGTGTCAGGAGGGTCGCGGAACCATCCATCGCAGCATTCCCAATCATGGGAATTAATGTCCAATGGCCATAGCAGCCGAATTTTGAAAATTCACCAGCTGCTTGAAACACACAACTAACAGCCTCACTAGAAAGATACTGCTCCATCTGAAAGTGCAGAAACGTTGTCCTGGGCCTATGCACTCTACATGGAAACAGGAATAGGTCACTCAACGTCTCCAGCCTGTTCTGTCATTCTGATACTTCAGAACTGATCATCTCATCTCCATCTCCCATCTGGGTTCAATAACCTTTAATACCCTTACCTAATATAAATCCTCCTTTGTTCTGCAACAGAGGAAATACTTTCCACCTAGACTATCAAATTATTTAATCATTCTAAACACCACAATTAGAGCACCACTTAGCCTTCCATGTTTAAGAGGATACAAGGTTAATCTATGCAACCTGTTCTCATAATTTAATCCTTTCGACCAAGTATTGTTTTGATTATTTTGTGCTTGTATCCCCTCCAATATATCGTTATCAAACTGCAATTCCAAGGACTGAATGCAATAATCAGATGGGTTTAATCAGAATTCTGTAAAGTAGTAACATAACTTCCACCCTTTGTATTCCAGCCCCAGACTGGAAGGGCGTGGATTCTAATGGCACACATAATTCTATTCTACCCTCCTGTAAGTGCAACTGCAGTTCTATTTCTTCTTCTACAAGTAATACTCTTCCTCTGGCCAGTGAAATTATGAGGAAGATCCTCATTTAGAAATAAGTACATTGCCAGGAGCCCCTAAATATTTCAACAGCTTGTAGTCACACTTTGAAATCATCAGAGTCCTCACCAACCATTGTAAACAACCACAGCAAGTGGTCTCCCCGACCTTTGCAGCATCTTACATGAAAGGCGGTGAGTAGTTCTTTAAATCCTGCTGGTTTAGCTCAGTGGGCGAGACAGCTGGTTTGTGATGCAGAACAAGGCCAGCAGCACGGGTTCAATTCCCGTACCAGCTGATAATTCTGAATTCTCCCTCTGTGTACCTGAATATGCGCCAGAATGTGGCGATTAGGGGCTTTTCACAGTAACTTCATTGAAATGAAATGAAATGAAAATCGCTTATTGTCACGAGTAGGCTTCAATGAAGTTACTGTGAAAAGCCACTAGTCGCCACATTCCGGCGCCTGTCCGGGGAGGCTAACCTTGCAGTGTTAATGTCAGCCTACTTGCGACAATAAAGGTTATTTATTTATTTAAGTGGCCACCTCCTGACCAGTTCAGTCCTTGTTTTAGTAAAGTTGCATATTACGTTTGACCAAAGAAACATTTTTAGTTTTTTGGCTGTTTTGAATTTTTAGTTGTGGCAAAACTATTCTAGTTTAAACTTTTTGCAATAATGATGATATTTTGTTCTTTGCAGTTGTTCTGGTGATTGTATTCGGAATCTGCTGGGCACCTTTTCACACAGATCGATTAATGTGGATTCTGATAAACAATTGGACCGGAGAGTTGCACAGATTGTATCAGTATGTACATATTGTCTCGGGAGTATTCTTCTATTTTAGCTCAGCTGTCAATCCGATCCTCTACAACCTCATGTCGACTCGGTTCAGAGAGATGTTCAAAGAAGTGATGTGTAGGCGCAAATTCCAGAGTTCCAAACCTAGATGGTACTCTGCAAGTGTAACCAGGATGACAACGCGCAGCACAGTGTTAGAATCCAGTCCATGTAATGGAATACCATTGTCTGATATTGAAGACTATGAATAATATTTTAAAATGTGGAAATGTGGATGCAAGTTAAACTTCAGTTAATTCATGATGTTGCATTATGGCTACTGTAACATGTTGTGCATATTTTAAATGGTCGATTTTATTCACATTGTGCACCATGTGTTTAAAGAAGGTAATGTTAGTCCAGTTCTCATAAACAAATCTGATGTAATGTACAATATATATTAAAAGTTTTAGTTGCTAGGCAATCCCATTACATTGTTCTATTATCTTTACCTGAAGGAGAAAAACTTACACGTGTACAGAGCTTTCATACATTCTTGAACATCTTGCTCACGTCTTTGCCGGCTTCCTGACTCACGACTCCTGGGAAGTAATAATAATCGTTTATTGTCGTAAGTAGGCTTCAATTAAGTTACTTTGAAAAGCCCCTAGTCGCCACATTCCGGTGCCTGTTCAGGGAGGCCAGTAAGGGAATTGAACCTGCGCTGCTGCTTTGTTCTGCATTACAAGCCAGCTGTTTAGCCCACTGTGCTAAACCAGCCCCTTAGGTAGCAGGTAATTTGAGCCCAACAGACAGTACAGAAAGGATAAACAGGACTATTAATATCCTCGTTGCATTGCACATTATTTCTGCTCTTATCAGTGAAATTGACCTTGAGGTCCTATTGAAGCCATAGGCCCTGATTTAAATATATTAATGACTTTCCGGCTGCTGTATTGCTGGTGCTTTTTGCAGTGCTACTGCCTCTTGCTTCCCTCACAGGCAGTTACAGTTGCTACGGCTGTTCCTGATTGCTTGGAGGTATTGGGAGTGAAGTTGATCTTCACCAGCAGCACAAAACGCACATAATGAGCCACAAGTCCATTTTACAACATTCTAGAAAAACCTAGCAACTTGTTTCAGAGTGCCATTATCAGAAAGCAGCCAGCAGATGCCATGGTGAGGGCTGGTATACAATCTGCTAACTTGCAGAGGGGAAAAGGGAGAAAGAGACTTCAAAATGAATCCAAATGTCAATGTGCTATCAGTGAGTACAGATAGTTTCCGACATGACATGATGTGGTGAAGCACCAAACAGACTACTACAGGGAGGAAAACCATAATTTTGCAACTGAAAACAATCTTGAATATTTTAAATTAAAGTATCTTTCATTGCAAAGCTTAGCCCGCATATTATATATTTGGTTACGATGAGCTAGTGTCTCTTCCCTCGGCCAAACGTATTATAGTTTACTGACAGTTCTCCAATAGACCATAAAAGCAACTGGTCTTTGAAGAATACATAATTATTAATCTCACACAATAGCCCCAAGTATTAGAAGCATTCTATTTACAATTTCTAGTATACGGCCTATATTTATAGAATATGAGGGTGGCATGGGAGCACAGTAGTTAGCACTGCTCCCTCTCAGTGCCATCGACCCAGGTTCAATTATAACCTCAGATGACTGTCTGTGTGGAGTTTCCTTTGGGTGCTCCAGTTTCCTCCCACATTCCAAAGATGGGCCGGTTAGGTGGATTGGCCAAGCTAAATTGCCCTGCACTGCCCAGAAATGTGCAGGTTAGGGTATGGGGTACGGAGATAAGGCAGGGTGGACATGGGTGGAATGCTCTTTCGAAGGGTCAGTGCAGACTTGATGGGCAGAACAGCCTCCTTCTGCACTGTAGGGATTCTATGAATATCAAACACATTTTCAATTCACCTATACCACATCTAAAAATTAGATTGGGCTTTACTATTATTTGTCCATGGTTTTAAATACCAGGGATGTACTTCTCGCCGCTGCAAAACCCATTGGTAGGAGTGCGATGCCAGTGGGACAAGTGAATTCCAATGACTGGAGAATTCCAGCCTAGGTTAAACTGGTTCACTTTAGACTTCTCTGTACATGAAAAATATCAATTGCAATAAGTCCCCGCTTAACGTTGACTCACCTACCATTGTTTCATTTCAATGTCGTTAATAGAGTAGTGACAATTTGTATAACGTTGCCAGTTTCGTTTAAGTGTAATTTTCCACAGACTTCCCGTTGAGTGGCCCGCATGTGTACATGATGGTTTTCCCAGCAATTCCATTCCCTCTTCCCTCCGGCTCCTATTCCCACCCTCTATTCTTACTTTTAAAGTCCCCGTTGTCTGTTGTCACCATTGGGGAATTCATTTCCCTCCCTCCCTTGCTTCTGCCCCTGTCTTCTTATTCACTCCCACTCTCACCCTCAGCACTGAAGACCCTCTTTTCCTTGCTCACAAAGTCTCTGGACCTTTCCCCTCATCTTTCTTCAGGTATTGCTCCTGCCCTCACTCCCTTGCCCCCACCTGCAGTCCTGCAAAGGCCCTCTTCCACTGTTCCCACTCCACCCATTTGTTCCTACCTTTAATGTTCTCAGTGTCTGTTGCTATCACTGGGGACTTCTTCAGCTGCTCCTCTTTTCCTAACTCTCATTCCCTCTCTGAACTCTCACTCAATTCCTGGGACTTTAGCTGCCACTGGCACTGCCCAGTGTCTGCCAGTGTATGGAGCCTGGTCAATTCAAAATAAGGTGACTATAGTTTTCTTATAGACTATAGTTATTTGCACTTATAGTATAACAGATTTTATTTATATTTTGAATTAATTTATTTTGAAGGTTATTTCATTTAACAGTAGCACAGTGGGTAGCACTATTGCTTCACAACTCCAGGTTCCCAGGTTCGATTCCCAGCTTGGGTCACTGTCTGTGTGGAGTCTGCACGTTCTCCCTATGACTGCCTGGGTTTCCTCCGGGTGCACCGGTTTCCTCCCACAAATCCCGAAAGACATGCTGTTAGGTAATTTGGTCATTCTGAATTCTCCCTCTGTGTACCCAAACAGGCGCCGGAATATGGCGATTAGGGGCTTTTCACAGTAACTTCATTGCAGTATTAATGTAAGCCTACTTGTGACAATAAAGATTATTATTATTAATGTAGGCATTTAGGCATGTACTGTACAGCATTTCAAAGTTTTATCGCTTTTAGTCCTCTGACAAAGGGCCTAAAGTGTCTAACTGTACAATATTTATTTTATTTTGAGTGATTTATTTTCTCCTGCAAGTTATTTCAATTAGGAGAGGTCTGCACACATGCAATGCAGTATTTCAAGCTGCACAAGAAATGTCTGAAGTGTTCCAACACCAGTTTTAACATTGATTCCTATGGAAACCTATGATTCACTTTATGCTTTTCACTTTAAGTCACAATTTCCAAGATCACAACTTCAATGTTAAATGAGGACTTACTGGATTGACCAAAGCAAATCAGTCAGAGGAGAAGGAGAGCTTGACTTGTTACAATGCAATGTTTGCTATGAACACCACTCATTGGTGGGCAAAATTGATTAACAAAGTATGGAGCTCGAAGAGATAAGAAAGACCCTACTAAAATGCTGCTGAAGTGATAACCCATTTGAGAGGTGCTCTCCTGCCTGCACTGCGACCAAATTATCTCACTGAGTTCACAAGCTGATTTCAAGTTACTCGCCAACCTAGTTTTAATTTAATAGTTTGAACTAATAATGTGACCTGATCAAACTATTGAGAATGAAGAATTAGCTCAAAGAAATATTGAGACTAAGAAAGTAAAATAGTAAAGTCGATTAGGATAATTAAGTAACAAATACTAAAAAAAAGACTAAAATCCTAATTGTGAAAGACAGAAAAAATGGAGCGAAGTAGAAATACAGAAAAGTTAAAACAAGAGAAACAAAATTAAAATGAGAAATATTCAGTTTAATTCTGAAATTATGTAATATTGCAAAATCCCATGATAACAAATTAACTTTCATAAAAATAAATATCAAAAGAGATGTAAATTGTGCGGCTGACTCACTGAGATCATTTTACACTTTCCCAACAAGGGCAAAGTCCACCCCATTTTGTTGAAGATTTTAATGGTTTAGTAGTACAAACTAATACAGCTCACATTTTTTTCTAAAAAAAAATTAAAGAGTCCAATTCTTTTTTTTCCTCCACTTTAGGCGCAATTTAGCGTGGCCAATCCGCCTACCCTGCACAGGTTTGGGTTGTGGGGGTGAGACCCACGCAGACATGGGGAGAATATGCCAGCTGCATAGGTACAGTGACCCAGGGCTGGTATTGAACACAGGTCCTCGACGCTGTGAGGCAGCAGTGCTAAGCACTGCGTCACCGGGCTGCCCCCCTAATAGCTCACATTTAAGCACCTTTGTTTCTGGAATATTATGAATTTAAAAATTAATTTTTTTCAAGAGTTGTGTGTATCGCTGGCTATACCAGCATATATTGCTGATCCTTAATTGTCATCAGAATGTGGTGGTGAGTCGTATTCTTGAGTCGCTGCTGTCCATGCAGGGTGAGTTCCTAATTGTTGACCCAGTGACAGTAAAGGAACAGCGATATAGTTCAAAGTCAGGATGATGTGTGGCTTGGAGAACAACTTGCAGGTGCACTTCCCTTTCGAGGTGGTAAAGGCCCCAGGTTTGGAAGTCGGTGTCAGAGAAGCCTTGGTGAGTTGCTGCAGTGCATCTTATAGATGGTACGCACTGCTGCCACTGTGTGTCAGTGTTTAACATGGTGTAGAGGGTGTCAATCAAACAGGTTGCCTTGCCTGGATGCTGTCAAGCTTCCTGAGTGTTATTGGAGCTGCACTTATTCAGGCAAGATGGGAATATGGGTTATTCCTTCACATTCCTTATTTGAATCTTGTAGATAGTGGAAAGGCTTTTGGGAGAAAGGAAGTGAGCTACTCTCGACAGAATTCCCAGTCTCTGACCTGCTCTTGTAGCCACGGTATTTGTAAGACTGGTCCAGTTAGTTTCTGGTCAATGGTAACATCCAGGATGTTGCTAGTTGGGCAGTGGGTGATTGAGCGATGGTATGTCTTTGAATATTAAGGGGGGAATGATAGACTCTCACGTGTTTGAAATGATCATTACATGGCGTTTGTGTGGCACAAACGTTACTTGCCACTTGTCAGTCCAAAACTGGATATTGTCCAGGTCCTGCTGCATGTGTACAGAGGCTGCTTCAGTATCTGAGCAGTTGCAAATGTTGCTGAACATTGTCAAATCATCAGCAAATATCCCTAGTTCTGACCTTATAATGGAGAAAAGGTAACTGATGAGGCAGCTAAAAATGGTTCGGCCTTGGTCACTATCCTGCAGAATGCCTGCAGTGATGTCCTGGGACTGAGCTGATTGACCTCCAGCTGATTGACCTTTATGCTGGGTATGACTTCAACCAGGTGGCGAGTTCCCACTGACTCCAGTTTTGCTGGGGTTCCTTGATGCCACACTCAGTCAAACGCTGCCTTGATGTAGGGCAGTCACTCTCACCTCATCTCTTGAGTTCAGTTTCTTTGTCTATGTTTGAACCAAGGCTGTAATAAGGTCAGGAGCTGAGTGCCCATGGCCACTTTCTGTAATTCGCAGCAGTTTGAGGTTTAAATGGAAAGGACTGAGAAAACTCTGATGGTCAAACTGACCTTACTATTAGACTTTCAAGAAGTTGTTTATTCATTAGTGAGTCTTTGTTAATTGGTTTGTGGTAATGAGTTTACATATGCTGACAATCAGCATATTTTCATTCACCGTGAGAATAATTCAATGCTATGTTTAGGTTATGGTAATAGTGATGATTCGTATCTGTATTTGTTATAGTTGTCGGTATGACATTGTATATAAGAATAATGTCTCTTTAAATCTTAATGTTACCAAGTGTCTGAAAGAAACATCCTTATGTTCCCGACTGTGAACTCCAGCAACTATTGTAATGAATGGTACTTTCAGTATGATTGTACATAAAGAGAGCTTGTTTCAGAACAAAATGTCAGTATTGCTGTATGGTTTATGTGAATTGATCTTTCTAAAATGTGTCCTTTGGTTTGATTTCTTATTGTCACATGTATTAGTATACAGTGAAAAGTATTGTTTCTTGCATGCTGTACAAACAATGCATACCGTACATAGGGAAGGAAGGAGAGACTGCAGAATATAATGTTAGTTATAGCAAGGTCCAGAGAAAAGATCAACTTAAAGATCAACTGTCCTGTTTACAAAAGTACAAGTGTGAATTGTGAATTTGTTTCAGTGCCTTTAAGTAAAGTGGAAGTTTAAAATAATCACAGTTTAAAGAGTTTTTATTGAACAATCCTGCATAATAACCATTTCCTATAATTGGTAAATAAAGGTCTGAGGTGGAAAATGCTGTGAGTGTGGTGAGGATCAAGAAAACAGTAAAGAGTGAGGGAAGATGGTGGGCAAACCCATTTCGGAAGGATCTCCTCTGTGCATTCTAAGTACGTAATTGTTAATGAAAACATTGACAAATTTATACGGACACAGCAAAATCTTTTTTGCCGTTTTCATCTAGGGATTTAATAATGCTAAAAAAGGAAGTAACTATTGATGTGTTGGGTATTCTGGATCTGTGGAGACTGCGTTTACCTTAGCAGTAACATAGACAGGCTACCAACACTTGTAATAGTACAACACTATTTTATTAAGCTAAGAACTGTTGAACATACTTGCACTGTGGGTCGACACTATGTTAGATTAAACTGAAGACCTATGCCTATCCTAACCAGTCTAAACTGTTAGCACATGGTGAAGGTTTGTGCTACTAGCTGCGAGCTCTGTCCGTCTCAGAGGCTGCATCCCGAATGAGCGGGAAAACTAGTGCCCTCTGGCTTTATAGTGAGCGTGCCCTAACTGGTGATTGGCTGCTGTGCTGTGTGTGTTGATTGGTCTTGCAGTGTGTCAGTCAGTGTGTGTCTCTACGCCAACATATACTGATGTGTATATTATGACAACTATGATCAGTAAGAAGAAGAAATGCTTATATTTATATAACATTTTTCACGATTTCAGGTTGTCCCAAAGTGTATTAAAGTCACTCAAGCAGTTTTGAAGTGTAGGGCACGATTCAACCTTTGCTTTGCGCCCGGCGCTGATCTGGGCCTGTTGGGTGAATAGCGGGAAAGGCCAAAATTGAGATTCGTGCTAGGCCAGAACCATTTTGTGATTCACCGGGCCCGTTCCTGGTGGCGAGTTCCGGATCACAGCCAAAAATAGCAAGAATATTATTAACCCTCATTTGCATTGATTTCAATCTCATTAACAAGATTGAAGTCAAATGCAGCGGCATTCCAGGAATTACCCAACTCAGTGCGATGTCACACGGGCATTGTTTATTATTCCTTTTCAAAAACATGAAGTTGGCACCATGGCTTCTGAGGGGAAGTGGAGGGGTGAGCAGCCATTTCCATTTTCCGACATCCTGCCCCAGTGCTCGTGGGGACCCAGGGGGGTTGGATCTGGTCACGGGACTGGGCCGGGGTGGGGGGGAGGGGGGGGGGGCTGAGGGGCCTTGCATCTATGAGGCCATCAAGCCACCTTTAAGTATTATGGAGACACATAACAGGGGCAACCACAGCTGCAGACTGTCTGTCGTACCAGATTCATCCAGGGCAGAGCCCTGCTGTGGTTTCTATCCTGAAATTCAATGTCACCCTCTTTGACTAGAGCAGCCTCTAGCTTCACAGCTGAAGGCTATTTCAAATGAGGAATTAGCCTTGTCAGTTGTGATAACACTTCACACTCCTGTACTCCTCGAGGGCACACATGCCGTGTCTCCGAAGATGATTAGTGCATTGCATGTTCAGGAACCTTTGATGCCTGAACATCTATGTGTACCTCAGCAAATGCTCCTAGAAGGGGTACAACAGGGAATTGAAAACCGAGTGAACCTAGTTTGACACTGCCTCATCACACATTTGGAGGGCAGTATCGGGCGGCATGGTATCACAGTGGTTAGCACTGCTGCTTCACAGCACCAGGGACCCGAGTTCGATCCCTGCCTTGGGTCACTAACTGTGTGGAGTCTGCATGGTCTCCCTGTGTCTGCGTAGCTTCCCTCTAGGTGGTCCGGTTTCCTCTCACAAGTCAAAAAATGTGCAGCTGAGGTGGATTGGTGACGCTAAATTGTCCTATAGTGTCTAAACATTAAGTGCGGTTGCTGCATTTACGAGGGATACGGTCGAATTTGGGCTTAAGTAGGGGTGCTATTTCAGGGGCCGGAGTGCATTTGATGGGTAACTTACCCTTGCAGTTCGCTGGAGGTCGTTTGTCTTCTTTCTACATTGGGAGGCAGTCCTTCTTGTCACGCTGTCCGCAATATCAACCCCTGCTACTGGTAAGATGCTGAGGCACAAGTCAGGTGAATTGGACAGCGAGGGAGTCAGTAACGTCGAGAATCTCGAGGGGACTCATTTTTGGTATTAAGTGCCATAGAATTGGGGCTGTGATCTCGCCAGCACAGCAGTCGCAGAACCCCCCCCCCCCCCCCCCACCCCCCAAACACGGCCAAAACTGGACTTTGACATTTGTCCATTGAATCGCGCCCGTAGTCTCATAGGAAATGTAGAAGTCAGTTGTACAAAGCAAATTCCCACAAATGAGAGTGAAAAAAGTTATCATCTGTTTCAGTAAGAGAAACAGAAAGTGCTGGGGAAACTCAGCAGGTCTGGCAGCACACGTGGAGAAAGAGGGTTTTTCTAGCATTTCACGTTTTGAATTCACATTTCCAGCATACACAGTAATTTGCATTTATTCACCTGATATAGTTGTTGGTCGGGGATTAATGTTCGCCAGAACACCATGCAAACTCCCCTGCTCTTCTTCATATAGTGTCATGGAATATTATGTAACCCCCACCTGCACTATAACTTCATAGAAACACCATTGGAAATTCCATGACATTTAGGAAGAAACCCATAATCTACCCACCCGTAGTAAGCAAATATAACTCTCTAGTATCCAGTATTGTTGTTGACAAAGTTGGGAAGAGTGAAGGCCATGATGACTGTGTGTGAGGGGTAGGAGTGGAAACATGTGCAGGGAAAACGTGGTCTGAGAGTGCAGGCGGAGTGCAAGATGGACAAGTGAGGGGGGAATGCTTCAAGGGGATTGGTGGCGGCAAGAAAGGGAGGAAGGCAAGGGAGCGGGTAGGCTTGAGACAGCGATAAAAGGGATATGGGTGTGAGGGAAATGGTGGTGAAGGAGGAGGTTAGTTGTGGATGGTGAGGATGATGAGAATGTTCTAGGATGTGAGGGAGGAGGGGTATTGATGGGGTGAGCAGAGGAGGGAAGGAGGCAAGCAAAGAGGGGGGAGAGAAAAGTGGTGAGAGGAAAAGGGAGATTAAGGTGTGAAAGCGCAGAGGAGAGAAGTGGAAGGTGGGAGGGAAAAGAAGGGAAGGAAAGGGGGTGAGGGGAAGTGGAGGAAGAGAGAAAAGGACAGGGAAAGGGAAGAGGAAAACAGCAGAGGGAGGGGAGGGAGTTATGGAGAAGGATTTGCAGGGAGAAGGGGTGGAAGATGACCTGGCTTTCTGACATTAAGCATGGGAGTGAGTGAATCTTTTAATGGCCCGGACCGTCCAACAAAATCAGCAGTGAACTTTGAGACATTTGCCTCTGTCGCACGTTAGGACCCAGAGGTATACCTGAAATGCACACATGTGTAGTTGTTACCAGGAATTTCATTTCCGATGGGCAGAGATATGCTGCCCAGACTCCTCCATGGATGCGTCTGACACCAAACCTGCTGTTGTAGACTTGGGCAGGATTTCCTGATGTTAGCCAGAAATCTGCTCCAGGATATCCATGCTGTTAATCATAGGCATAGGGTCTGCATTGAAAGTGATTAACAGAGGGGTTAACAGGAAAGCCTCAAAAAGTAAACCCCACTCACACACCCATACCACAATCAGCCCCCCCCACAACCTCCCCCCAACAACATGTGCATAAAAGGTACAATATCCAATTTTCACACTCGGGGCGAGAGTAGTGAATCTCACTGCCAGCGAATGGTGCACTGTTTCTCGAGAAACAGGCACCATTCACTGGCAGTGGGATTCACTACTCTCGCCGTTTGTCACCCCATGCTGCCGGGAAACCTATGGGGGGGCTGCTGTCGGCAGGAACAGGAAATCCTAATGGGCAGAGAATTCAGGCACAGATGATATTCCATAATCCTTCACTCTGGATTTCTTGTGCATGTGATTTATTTCTTGTTTTTTCTTCTTGTGTGATCATTCAGTCTTTCTCGAATGCTTGTGTGTTTTGATATCGGCATAGTCTAGCTCATTGCTTGAGTCAGGACATCTCAGAAGAATAGAGGGCCATTTGGCAATGTATGCATGGATATAAGCAAACCGGAATAAACCAGTTCGGTTGGGTACTTGAACCCCATGTGTGTGCACCAGTGTTTTTGTTCTGCGAAGATATCACAATCCCGTGATGAAGACGGGACTATGTATTTCCCCAGCCAATCAAATTTGGGTTGGAGTGCTTCCAGAAAATCAGCAGAGGAATTGTGAACTTTATTTTGCTGAGAAATAGGTTTAAAGGGGTCGGGAAAAGATACATGGCTGGACTGACTTTCAAAGATGGCTGCATCCACAGGTATTATTGAGAATCTGGGAGACGACACTTGTGACTGGGAATCCTTCGACTGTGGAGTGACGTGCGATTTCATTCACTGCTAATAAGATTCTCAAAGATTATGACAATCCATCTGCTAATTAGACTGAGGAAATGGAAAAGTGTGATATTTTTAATAGAAGCAGGCCGAAACGTGCACAAAATGTTACAGAATTTGCTTGCCTCTGCTCAGCTGAAAGATATACCACCCTTTGACATTTTGTGCAAGCTTCAGCAGCACCATTGGGATTTCTGAGAAGTTTAGAACAAGGAATTAGTTGTCCAGTGAGGATATTGTAGAGTTTATCCTAGCTTTGAAGAAGCTGTCAGTTTGATGTAATTTTGGAGAAGTTAAAGAGAGGGGATTACAGGACAGATTTGTGGACAGTTTACAAAGTGAACACATTCTCAGTAAGTTTGCTGACTTCGACCTGGCTTACCAAATAGAATTGCCCATGGATATGTCGGAACATGACTCGAGATAAATTAGAGTTAAAGTGCCCAATTCTCTAAGGGAGAAAGTGGAGCAAGTAAATCAGGTACCATAATGCTGTTCGGCAATTTGGACATTCTGAATTCTACCTCTGTATACCCGAACGTGACAACTGGGGGCTTTTCACGGTAACCTCATTGCAGCATTAAAGTAAGCCTACTTGTGACAATAAAGATTATTATTATTATTATTAATCCACCCAATGTGAAATCTACATCACAATGCTGTCAGGCGATCAGATTTTTTTTCAAAATTAGATCTGAAAGTTAAAAAAGAGTTAAAGATAGTCATCTGCTGAAGTAAATAAACTTCTGCTGAGTAAACAGAAGGCCCCAGCACAGCAGTTAGTACGAGCAGAGATACGACCAATCTTGTTACCAGTGCATAGACCACCATTTGGCACAGAATTGTCCATTTGTGACGGTAGAGCGTTACAACTGCAAGAAGAAGGGTCATCTTGCCAAGGTATGTTGAAATAATGTAACTGGAGAAAACGCTGGCTGGAAAAAATAGCCATTATTCTATTTGGTTGTTAAACCGCAGCAAATTGATGAGGGGTTGGTTGTGAACCAGACAATCTAAAGCACTAAGGTGTTCAGGGGAAATATGCAGGGATTGTAGTCCGAGTAGTGTTGGATGGAGTTCCAGTAAACATGAAGGTTGACAAAAATGCCTAAGTTAGTGTTTTTCCTGAATCGCTAATCGGGAGAAGTTGAGTAAACGTAAACCATGCATAGAATGAGGAAGTTATGGGGGAAAGCAAATTCCCACAATTGGAACTGTGTCGGTTCTGGTCACACACAAAGAGCAATGTGCAAAATTGCCCATCATTTTGGTGAAGGGTTTAAAACCAGCCCTGTTAGGAAGGAACTGGTTAGCCGCAGTTAAGTTAAACTGGAACACGCTTTTTGTGCAGAAGCGAAATCAGCAAACCAATTCAAGGACAGAAGGAATGTTTAATGTAGGCCTTGTTTAGTGCCTAATTCTCTAAGGGAGAAAGTGGAGCAAGTAAATCAGGTACCAGAATGCTGTCAGGTAATTTGGACATTCTGAATTCTACCTCTGTATACCCGAACGTGGCAACTAGGGGCTTTTCACGGTAACCTCACTGCAGTGTTAATGTAAGCCTACTTGTGTCAATAAAGATTATTATTATTATTATTATTAATCCACTCAATGTGAAATCTACGTCACAATGTTGTCAGGCGATCAGATTTTTTTCAAAATTAGATCTGAAAAATGCCTACCGGCAACTTGATTTAGATGATATATCTAAGTTATATCTGACTATTAATGCACTCAATAATCCATATGCCAGTTTCATAGGCTGCCATTTGGTGTTTATTAACACCAAATTTTTTACAGGGGTAATAAACCTTCCTTTGCAAGCAATTCAAGGATTAATGTGTCATCTGAGTGACATAATTATTTCATTTACAAATCCAACGTGACAGGCTGATAAAGATGCTCCAAAAAGATGCCATAAAAGCATGGGTTGGAGCAAAGGCATACAAATTACAGTCCATCACACAAACCTGCCTCCCATCCATGGACTCCATCTGCACCTCCTGCTGCCTGGGGAAAGCGGGCAGCATAATCAAGGATCCCTCCCACCCGGCTTACTCACTTTTCCAACTTCTTCCATCGGGCAGGAGATACAGAAGTCTGAGAACAGGCACGAACAGACTCAAAAACAGCTTCTTCCCCACTGTCACCAGACTCCTAAATGACCCTCATATTGACTGACCTCATTAACACTACACCCTGTATGCTTCATCTTATGCCAATGCTTATGTAGTTACATTATATATCTTGTGTTGCCCTATTATGTATTTTCTTGCATTTTGTTTAATTCCCTTTTCTTCCCATGTACTGAATGATCTGTTGAGCTGCTTGCAGAAAAATACTTTTCACTGTACCTTGATACACGTGACAATAAACAAATCCAATCCAATTAGAAATGTCAACACGCTGTTTGGGTCATAAGGTAGACAAAGATGGGTTACATCTTTAAATAGTGCTTAAAACCATAAGAAATGTACCACACCCTCCGAATGTCTTGGAGCTCAAATCCTTTTTGGACATAACGAATGACTACAGCAGATTCACACCACATTTGGCATCCTTATTCTATCCATTGAATGAACCCTTGAAGAATGGAATTCCATTGCAAGGGGTTATGACAAAGCATTCCAGTTGTGTGAATGTCAATTAGTAGATGGCACAATGCTTGTATGTTATGATGTCTCCAAAAAGATTCAGCAAACATGTGGTGAGGCCGTGGAATGCCCTACCTGCAACAGTAGTGAACTCGCCAACATTGAGGGCATTTAAAAGTTTATTGGATAAGCATATGGATGATAATGGCATAGTGTAGGTTAGATGGCCTTTAGTTTTTGACTTCCCATGTTGGTGCAACATCGTGGGCCGAAGGGCCTGTACTGCGCTGTATCGTTCTATGTTCTATGTTCTATGTCATGCCTCTCCATACAAAGTAGGCCCTGTGATCTCTCATGTTGGATAGTAGCAAGGGAAAACTGAATGGATTTTCCCTCACGCACCCTCAGTGTCAATGAGCGGAATTATGCACAAACAACGTGAAGCAATGGGCAAGATTTATCGCACAACCCACCACGGGAGGGGATCAGCCATTGGCCGGATCTTCTGGCCCTGTTGTTGTTAATAGGGTTTCCCGTTGATTGCACCCCTCGCTGACCTGAAACCTACAATGAAGGTGCTCCATTGGCGTAACCGGAAGATCCCACCGGTGTGGACAGCCAGAAGGTGCCGGTCATTGTCTTTGCTTATTTGCAGCAAGACAATTTCATAACTACTTGTATGGTTGTAGTTTGATGACCAAAACTGACCATGAGCTACTGACAGCTATTTTTAATCCAAAAGGTAGACGTTTGCACTAGTGGGATTTTACTGTCTCACCAAAGCCAGTGGACATTTTTATAATCTTTATTGTCACAGGTAGGCTTACATTAACACTGCAATGAAGTTACTGTGAAAAGCCCCTAGTCGCTACATTCCGGCACCTGTTCGGGTACACAGAAGGAGAATTCAGAATGTCCAAACTACCGAACAACACGTCTTGCGGAACTCGTGGGAGGAAACCGGAGCACCTGGAAGAAACCCACTCAGACACAAGGAGAACGTGCAGACTCTGCACAGACAGTGACCCAAGCCGGGAATTGAACCTGGGACCCTGAAGCTGTGACGCAACAGTGCTAACCACTGTGCTGCCATGCTGCCCATATTTGAATGGCTTGTTGAATTTTCTGGCCCTGTCCCCATTGCAATCAGCAGTAGAATTCGACCAAGATTCTCCAAGATCCAATGTAGCTGCAACTCGAATGCAGAGGTGGGCTTTGATTTTTTCTGCCTATCAGTGCGATATTATGTACAGTCAATTGGAAAATTACTGTGATGTCAATGTGATTACCATCCATATCTGGGGTAAATTCCAACAGGGAGGATGGGTTTATTATTTTCACATTTAGATGAATTGTCAGTCACAGAAGATGACATCAGTAGAAAATTGCTAGGGACGCTGATTGGCAAAGGTATATAATTATATCACAAATTGGTGGCCAACACAGATACTGGGTTTAGGAATCCAGCCATGTTTTATGTGTAAGAATGAGTTGTTAGTTGATAAAGGTTTTATTATGTGGGAACTAGGGTTGTATTTCCTGAAAGGTGCAGATCGTAATTGCTATGTGATTTACATAATCAACACTAAGGGATGAGCTTGGTAACCTTGAGAAGTTATCTTTGATGGTCAGGATTAGATAAAAACATAGAAGACACAGTGAAAGTAGCTCATGTTAAGCTGTAGAAAAGAAGCCAGCATTCATTGTGATGGATGGCTGTTCGAAGTGGCTTGAGGGTTTTTTGAACAACAGCTGGCAAAGTTCTCAATATTTTGTGTAGTTCGTTTGTTGCTTATGCATTTCCAGAATAAATTTTGTCCGACAACAGAACTCAGTTTTATTCAGAAGAACTTGTAAAATTCATAAGAAAGAATGAGGTTAAACACATGAGAGTTCCTTCGTATCATAGGAATGAACAGGGTCAAACAGGTCCAACACTATCATCCTGCTTCAAATGGAGCAGCAGAGAGCACAATACAGTTTATTAAGCATGCTTTTATGAAGAAAATGCCAAATACAAATTGGAAGAAATGTCATTTGTCACAGAATCACGCTCTGGCAATTTTTTATTTAGTTCTCGTATTGCACATCACACAATACCAGTAGAATTTGAGTTGAATTGCGTCTTAGAAGACAGCCTAGAACAGGGGTCAGCAACCTTTCAGAAGTGACGTGCTGAGTCTTAATTTATTCACTCTAATTTAAGGTTTTACTTGCTAGTAATACATTTTAAAGTTATAAGGTTATTTATACCTACCCCCAATCCTGTCCCACCCTTCCTTCCATTCCCCCCCCCCCCCCGAATCCCTCCCAACCAACTCCCCCCCCTACCCCTCAAGCTTCCCATCCTTACCCCACCCTTCCCCAATTTACCCTCCAACCTCAATTGAAGGACAGGGGTAAAATTAATACTTTTTTGTGAGAACATTTCCTTTGACTCAGGCCAAAATGGATCAAGGTCCCTCTCCAAATTCTAGAAATTTTGTCAAGAAAGATGAATCCTCTTAGGGATAGGAAAACAATGGTTAAATTGGGTTTGTAAATAAATTAAAAACAAGAAATGTATAGAGGTTGTCTGAAATTTGAACTTTTATATAACTTTTTCATGAAGGAGGAAGGAGTGTATTAGTACCCTTTTGAGGTTACTTGTGTATGTATTTATCAGCAAACTGGAATAAACAAGTTCAGTTGGGTACTTGAACTCCATCTGTATGTACTAGTGTTTCTGACCTGTAAAGGTCTCAATAATGGGACTTGGGGGGGGGAGATAAAGTGCCTTTACTCTTCCATATCTTCTTTTTATTGCACAATATCAAACATTTAATTGCAATAACTTTGGCTGCTGTTTCCTTTCAGACTGAAAGTTCAGAACTTGCAGTCTATGAGCAGCATGGTAGCACAGTGGTTATCACAATTGCTTCATAGCTCCAGGGTCCCAGGTTCGATTCCCAGCTTGGGTCACTGTCTGTGCAGAGTCTGCATGTTCTCGCCGTGTCTGCGTGGGTTTCCACCGGGTGCTCCAGTTTTCTCCCAGAGGCCAAAGATGTGCAGGTTAGGTGGATCGGCAATGCTAAAATTACCCTTAGTGTCCAAAAAATGGTTAGGTGGGGTTACGGGGATAGGGTGGAGGTATGGGGGTAGGGTGGAGGTGTGGACTTGGGTAGGGTGCTCTTTCCAAGGGCCAGTGCAGACTCGATGGGCCGAATGGCCTCCTTCTGCACTGTAAAAGCTATGATAATAAATCTATGATAACTGCAGAACTATGAAATGGAGCTATACTTATGTTTTTTTCTTAGATTTCAATGATCCTTTCAACCCTCCAAATGGCACCTGTAACGAGACTGGCATGATCCAGTCCATGAATATTTTATGGGACTCGGTTACCATCATTCATTTACCACATTAGATCCCCTGTTGTATTTCCTCTTGCTCCCAAACAAGAATGCAAGAGTTAAGCCTTGGCCATCAGAAGCATCAAATCAGATCAATATTTAGATATGAAACTCAGTCACCTCAGTTTACTGTTACAGTTATTGAAGTCGTGCAAACTGTTTGCCTGATAGATTTAGCTCAAAATTTTAAGGTTATATAAAAGGCATAACTATCTTCTGTGCAAATGAAACAATATTATTAAGTCAGGAAAAATTAATTATGAACATTCATTCGTTACAACAGTAAGACAGAAGTGGTACCATCAGAAGCAGTGGCTCGGTTCTTGGCTCACCCATGCACGGGGACTTGTTTTCCTTCTAAATTAAAAACTTTAAACCTGCCAGGCTGTGATAGCAACATAAAAATATGTAACTTGAATGTGCTTCTGAATATAATGAACGATGTATGACTGTCAGTGATTTATTTTGAAAAATGCATGGTTATTGCTTTTTACAGTAAGAAGTCTTACAACACCAGGTTAAAGTCCAACAGGTTTGTTTCAAACACGAGCTTTCGGAGCACGGCTCCTTCTTCAGGTGAATGGAAAGGCTTGTTCCAGAAATGTTTATATAGACACAGTCAGAGATGCCCCGGAATGCGAGCACCTGCAGGCAATCAAATCATCAAAGATGCAGAGAGAGAGAGGTAACTCCAGGTTAAAAATTGCTGAGCAAAAACTTATAGCTAAGTTCCACACGCATGAATGCGGACTCAACCGGGATCTGGGATTCATGTCACATTACATTCGGCCCCCACCAACAAGCCTGGACTTGCAGAGGCCTACCGACTGAACTGGCTTGGGACAATTCACACCTCTTTAACCTGGAGTTACCTCTCTCTCTGCATCTTTGATGATTTGATTGCCTGCAGGTGCTCGCATTCCGGGCATCCCTGACTGTGTCTATATAAACATTTCTGGAACAAGCCTTTCCATTCACCTGAAGAAGGAGCCGTGGTCCGAAAGCTCGTGTTTGAAACAAACCTGTTGGACTTTAACCTGGTGTTGTAAGACTTCTTACTGTGCTCACCCCAGTCCAACGCCGGCATCTCCACATCATTGCTTTTTAAACTTTCTGAAGAATTTTGATATCATTATGGATACCTTGAATGAAAGTTTGTCTAAATTGGATGATGCAAAGTTGCTGGAAGGCTTGAATTAGCAATAAGTTCTTATTTCCTGCATATCAGGATAAGAAAGTCATTCTGAGGCTTTAGTCTCACAAAGTGAATGCAGGTCTTCATAGGAATATATGCTTGCTTTTGTTAACAGCTGCTTCATTAATCGTTGGAAACAATTAATTTTTAACCTGCAAGGATTGCGATAACTGCAAGTTTTGTGACCTCAAGACACATTTTATTACACAAGAGAACAAACCTGAAAGTTGCATTGTACTGTAATGTAACAAAGGGTACCTGCAAAATTCAACCAAATAAGCCTACAAATGTAATCAATATTAGGGGCGTGATCGAACGGTCACATTGTGCTCGAAAAACAGTGTGCTGCATTGCAACATGGCCGATAGAAGCCGGGGAGACCCCGCTCCCGGGATCTACCTGGCTCACAATACATCGCAAGATCTAACGCGATTGTGCGAGACGTTGCGATATAAATCCAGCCCATTGTGGGCGGATAACTCTGGAAAATCTGCATATGAGAGCGAGACAGCTAGCCTCACACTAATATGTAGTTTTCCGAGGCACCCGAGGCATTGGGATCTATCCCGTTCACCTTGTAAACCTCGGGCGAGTGCCGTTCAGCACTGGTCTCCACAAAGATGGTCTGGAGAGAGATGCAGTGGTATTTGTCAAGGTTTATCCCGAGCAGCTCTGTGACACAGGACTCTCCTCTACGGACTGTTTCCAGGAACACACAACGAGACAAACATCAACTGCTGCTGGAAGGTCATCAAAGAGGAAGAAGAAGGCTTATGTTAGGATGAGACATGAAGGCTCAGTTAGGGCACTTAAGAGTTACAAGTCAGCCAGGAAGGACCTAAAGGGAGAGTTAAGAAGAGCGAGGAGTGGACACGAAAAGACGTTGGCGGATAGGATCAAGGAAAACCCTAAGGCTTTCTATAGGTATATCAGGAACAAAAGAATGACTCGAGTAAGATTAGGGCCAATCAAGGATAGTAGTGGAAAGTTGTGTGTGGAATCAGAGGAGATAGGGGAAGCGTTAAATGGATATTTTTCGTCAGTGTTTACACTGGAGAAAGACAATGTTGTCGAGGAGAACACTCAGGGTCAGTCGACCAGGCTAGATGGAATTGAGGTTCAAAAGGAGGAGGTGTTAACAATTTTGGAAAATGTCAAAATAGATAAGTCCCCTGGCCCAGATGGGATTTATCCTAGGATTCTCTGGGAAGCCAGGGAGGAGATTGCAGAGCCTTTGTCCTTGATCTTTATGTCGTCTTTGTCGACAGGAATAGTGCCGGAAGACTGGAGGATAGCAAATGTTGTCCCCTTGTTCAAGAAGGGGAGTAGAGACAACCCTGGTAATTATAGACCGGTGAGCCTTACTTCGGTTGTGGGTAAAATGTTGGAAAAGGTTATAAGAGATAGGGTTTATAATCATCTTGAAAAGAACAAGTTGATTAGCGATAGTCAACACGGTTTTGTGAAGGGTAGGTCATGCCTCACAAACCTTATTGAGTTTTTTGAGAAGGTGACCAAACAGGTGGATCAGGGTAAAGCTGTTGATGTGGTGTATATGGATTTCAGTAAGGCGTTTGATAAGGCTCTCCACTGTAGGCTATTGCAGAAAATAAGGAAGTATGGAATTGAAGGTGATTTAGCGATTTGGATCAGTAATTGGCTAGCTGAAAGAAGACAGAGCGTGGTGGTTGATGGCAAATGTTCATCCTGGAGTTCAGTTACTAGTGGTGTACCGCAAGGATCTGTTTTGGGGCCACTGCTGTTTGTCATTTTTATAAATGACCTGGAAGAGGGTGTAGAAGGATGGGTTAGTAAATTTGCAGATGACACGAAGGTCGGTGGAGTTGTGGATAGTGCTGAAGGATGTCATAGGATACAGAGGGACATAGATAAGCTGCAGAGCTGAGAGGTGGCAGATGGAGTTTAATGCGGAAAAGTGTGAGGTGGTTCACTTTGGAAGGAGTAACAGGAATGCAGAGTACTGGGCTAATGGCAAGATTCTTGATAGTGTAGATGAACAGAGAGATCTTGGCATCCAGGTACATAAATCCCTGAAAGTTGCCACCCAGGTTAATAGGGCTGTTAAGAAGGCATATGGTGTGCTAGCCTTTATAAGCAGGCGGATTGAGTTTCAGAACCACAAGGTCATGCTGCAGCTGTACATAACTCTGGTGCGGCTGCACCTGGAGTACTGCGTGCAGTTCTGGTCACCACATTATAGGAAGGATGTGGAAGCTTTGGAAAGGGTTCAAAGGAGATTTACTAGGATGTTGCCTGGTATGGAGGGAAGGTCTTATGAGGAAAGGCTCAGGGAATTGAGGTTGTTTTCGTTAGAGAGGAGAAGGCTGAGAGGTGACTTAATAGAGACATATAAGATAGTCAGAGGGTTAGATGGGGTGGACAGTGAGAGTCTTTTTCCTCGGATGGTGATGACCAACACGAGGGGACATAGCTTTAAATTGAGGGGTGAGAGATATAGGACAGATGTCAGAGGCAGTTTCTTTACTCAGAGAGTAGTTGGGGTGTGGAACGCCCTGCCTGCAACAGTAGTAGACTCGCCAACTTTAAGGGCATTTAAGTGGTCACTGGATAGACATATGGATGAAAATGGAATAGTGTAGGTCAGATAGGCTTCAGATGGTTTCACAGGTCGGCGCAACATCGAGGGCCGAAGGGCCCGTACTGCGCTGTAATGTTCTATGTTCTATGTTCTATAACTCACTGAAAGACGCTCTTTGGTCTGCCCGAAACCTGCTGAATTTCCAGTGCAAAGAATTGTCCTCGACCGAGTGTTGCAGACTGGCACATTCCGAGGTCCAGGACTTTGTGCTGAGGGACGCACTCAAGCTTGGGGCAGCTGCCGCCAAGGTGCAATGGGGAAAGACCACTGTGCAGGGTCTTCCAACAAATGTACACCGAGGGGCTGGTAACAGTGTAAAACCCCTCGGTCTGGATTATTAACACTCCATTGTATAAAAGCACTGAAAGAAACATGACAATGAAAAGAATTGTAAAGTAAACAAGGATATGTGTGGAATGTCATCCCAATTGAATGCAAGAAAGTCAAGGGAATGTGTAACTTTGATGGAAATTTACAGTCATAACAATTCAAAATGTTCTGTAATGTTTATTAGAAATTTTTATGAAAAAAGTATATTTTTGGGAAAAGAAACTTGTCTTCCCAAATGGGTCCAGATGGAACAGCATTCATGGGGGTCTCTCAGGGTAGCAGAGGCACTAGGTGCATGACATTGGGCAGGGTGTTACCCTGACACTACTGGTACCATTTGGCAATCCTGGCAGTGCCAGCCTGGCACCCTAACAGTGCCACCTGGGTGCTAGCCTAGCACTGCCCAAGGTACCCAGGTGACACTGCCAGGTACTATGTCAGCGGTGCCATGCTGGAATTTTTCACGCAGTGTCGATCGAGCCAGGGGTGCCCTGCATGGGTGTTAAGAGGTGTCAGTGGTGGCATTGGGGGTTCCAGAGATTGGGACGCCATTCCATTTGAAATGTTGCATTTCTTGGTGCTGCGAGTGCCAGAAAACACACGGTTAAACGCGTTCGTTTTGAGACTTTGATCCCATGTAGCTAACTCGCGTTCACAGTTTGTTCATGTATATGGGAGGGAACTTGTATGCAGTGTTGGTGTCCCACTCTCGGAACGGATGGCTGTGGAAGGTGTGTTGTTCCTTGTGTCTTAATAAAGCTCGTAGTCTTAAAGTTGAAGTAGATGCTTTATTGTGAGTTCGTTCTCTCTTCAGTGCTTAACTTAAAGTTACATCTATGCTGCCAGTCTGTCTTGCTACCAGCTCCCGTCCTGTGAAGTATGTCCTGACTTCCTGTTCGTGTGTATTTATATCTCTCCCGTGCTCCCTCTAGTGCTTGCTCAGTTGTATTGCATCTACACAGATATATAATCACCACAGAAGGTATGTTCATAACATGGCCAAACAGGATGATTATCAGCTTGTGAAGCCTTCCAATACACCTGATAGCTGATGGTAAGCACAGCAGAGTTTCCTGGTCAGCTATACTGCAGAAGGCAATGGCAAATCACTGCAGTACTTTGGCAAGCGTAATCATGGACCAATCTAATGGAAGTACACAGTGACAGAGGCATTCTTCGGGCGTGTACCTGCAGGAATAGGTATATGAAGTGGTGAGAGGGAAAGGAGCTTCAATACCTGGCATTTGTTTTTCCCTCTTCATGATTGACACTCGGGAGGCTGACAAGCTGTCGCTGCCTATACACACTTCACTCCCCACACACACCATCCCAGCCAACAAGATGGCACTGGTTGTGCTGGAGCGTGCCCATACAGCTGATGTGTCAGTTGGGACCAGAGGGCAACAAGGGAGGTGGCCTATGGGTGACCTATATGTCTCATGGCCCTAAGTTAACAGTGGGCTGTTAGCAGCATGCACAACTGCATGTCTGCCTTGCAGGCTGCGACGATGGTGTTCCATGCCCATCCAACCTGACCCCACAGGTCACCTCCTGGCTACGCCCGCTACTCCTCCCCGACCCTGGAAGAAGCCCCCCGGCCAACAGCACAACTGTCAGCAAACAATGGCGATGTTGGACACTTTCCGTGCTCCCTCTCTCTCCCTCAATAGTCATGATGGCGGGTTCACGATTTGTAAAAGTACAAGTGAACCGCGCCGTTGGGAACTTGGCCCATCAGAGGTGGAGCATCGTGGAGGCTGTGGAGAATACCATGTCGGGCCTGCTAATGACATGCAAATGGTGCCTACTCTACGTGTGTTCCAGGCCGCATGGACTGCGTTGTCAAGGTGACGGAGAATTGCAATTTGGCGCCAAATCGGCGCCAGCCCGCTGGAACCTATTCTCTGGCTAATCGTGTTTCCCGATTTCAGTGTCAGCCAATGGTATCAATACTCTGTGCACAGTTCTCCGGCCAATCGCGTTTCGCGATTCCAGCATCGCTGGATGGTGATTTAATGCTTATAACATAAGCATATAATTGCAGTAAAAGCGCAACAGTTGTGCCAAGAATATTTAACAGAACAAAATACTAGTTTCCAACCTAATAAAGATGGTTCGACCAGTCAAGTTATACAGATGCATTATACAATGTCAATGCGCACGTATGAACTTCTGGCATGGCATCATAAAGTCAAAACCGACATTGTAAAGTCAATTTATAAACTTTGTAGGTGCTCTTCATCATAACCCGATCATCATAAAGTTGAGGACTGTCTGTAATTACCACCTGTCCATTCTCAGAACATCCTGTCTCCACACAACACAACAGCAGTTGCACAAAGTGATAATACGAATGATGATTCACTGTTAAAGTAGTAACATATTGTTTGGACAATTACGACAAAATATTATCGAAACTTCTACACTATTGGCCTTTCATTCACTGGGATATCTGTTTTCTCTGTGTACAAGGTAAAACATTAAAGCAAGTGTACATCAGCACAATATCACTGCACAAATGCTAAACACAATTTCAAATTTCTAAGTGCAGAAGAACATTTAACGTTCTTATACATTTTTATATCCCCTGTTTACAAGTTTCAGAAATACCAGGTGATTCAGGACCGAAAAAGGGGCATTTGGAAAGCTTCCAGACACGAAGGATATCTCACCAATTTAAGTTGCCACACAAATTTGATTTTCCAGGGAAAAATCTTTCCACCGTCACCAAGCTGACTGTTGACTATAATATTTTAATTTATGGACGAACAAACAGCTGCAACATCAATTATTGAACAAACCTACTGGGAAAGTTATTAAAATGCTACCCATCTTTACTGCATTTCCTCGAATTTCTAGCCCTTTACGCTTAATGAGACCTGTGGTGTGAGATGCCCAGAATTCTTTTTAGGTGCAATAATTACTGCCATCCCTAATTTTGCAGACAATGTACTCCCAGAGCCCTACCTGCCTTACACTTGAGCCAATGATTCATTGGTGTTACCATGCCCTTCTACCTGGAGAAATGGGTTGTCTGTACTGGGATCCTAGTCCAACACTATTCATGAATAGTGGCTGGTTTATAGTGGCTGGTTTTGCACACTTGGCTAAATCGCTGCCTTGTAATGCAGAATAAGGCAGCAGCTGCGGGTTTAATTCCTGTACTTGCCTACCTGAACAGGTGCCGGAATGTGGCGACTAGGGGCTTTTCACAGTAACTTAATTGAAGCCTACTTGTGACAATAAGCGATTATTATTATTATTATTATTGATGAATTCCCTGCAGGTGAATTTACTGAGCACTGGTTTGCAAATCCACTGGCCAATCAGTTCAATTACCTTTATATTTTATGCATCAGTAAGACGTTCCACACCAAGATTGATATTGTGTTGTGGGGTTTATTTACGCACTCTCGGTTAGAAGTCGGTGCAAAGCTGAAACCACTTTGCACCAGCACTGAATCTCTGAGTGTAATTTCCTTGGAAGACTCCAAACGACTCCAGAGCCAAACACAGCAAGATTCACTCTGCCGGGAAACCTCAGTCACCTTCAATATGCCATCCGCTTGAGTCCAGATTCCAGGTCCATGCTGCAATTACATAAACTTGCTGCAACATCAGTGCAAAGTCAAACGGCTTAGTTAACATTTCAGCTGCAATGGATTTCCACCCTTTGATCTTTAACCATCTTAAAAGGGGAAAGGAAGTCATTTATCGCCCCAGAGCTTGAAATTTACAAGAAATTTACTTTGCTATAATTGACTCTAGCTGTAATTAAAGCAATTATTGTTCACTTGGTTCCTCATGGCGTGAATTTAAGCGAGCATTTAAAAAAAATGCCTCATAGCAAATGAAGACAATTATGCATTCATTACATATTTTTACAATATACTTCCTGCATCATTATGTACAGAATGACTGCAGGTATCATGTTCCACCCTATAAAGCATTTGAATGTGTGCTTCCTTCTCTAATACAGTAAGAAGTCTTACAACACCAGGTTAAAGTCCAACAGGTTTGTTTCAAACACGAGCTTTCGGAGCACGGCTCCTTCTTCAGGTGAATGGAAAGGCTTGTTCCAGAAATGTTTATATAGACACAGTCAGAGATGCCCCGGAATGCGAGCACCTGCAGGCAATCAAATCATCAAAGATGCAGAGAGAGAGGTAACTCCAGGTTAAAGAGGTGTGAATTGTCCCAAGCCAGTTCAGTCGGTAGGCCTCTGCAAGTCCAGGCTTGTTGGTGGGGGCCGAATGTAATGCGACATGAATCCCAGATCCCGGTTGAGTCCGCATTCATGCATGCGGAACTTAGCTATAAGTTTTTGCTCAGCAATTTTGCGTTGTCGCGTCTCCTGAAGGCCTCCTTGTAGAATGCTGACCCGGAGATCAGAGGCTGAATGTCCTTGACTGCTGAAGTGTTCCCCAACTGGAAGGGAACAGTCCTGCCTGTTGATAGTCGCACGATGCCCGTTTATTCGTTGTCGCAGTGTCTGCATGGTCTCGCCAATGTACCACGCTTCGGGACATCCTTTCCTGCAGCGTATGAGGTTGACTACATTGGTCGAGTCGCACGAGTATGCGCCGCGTACCTGGTGGGTGGTGTTTCCACGTGTAATGGTGGTGTCCATGTCGATGATCTGGCATGTCTTGCAGAGATTACCCTGGCAGGGTTTTGTGGTGTTGTGGTTGCTGTTCTGAAGGCTGGGTAATTTGCTGCAAACAATGGTTTGTTTGAGGTTGCGCGGTTGTTTGAAGGCCAGTAGTGGGGGTGTGGGGATGACCTTGGCAAGATGTCCATCCTCGCTGATGATGTGTTGGAGGCTGCGAAGAAGATGTCTACTCAATGCGGACTCAACCGGGCACAACGCAAAATTGCTGAGCAAAAACTTATAGCTAAGTTCCGCACGCATGAATGCGGACTCAACCGGGATCTGGGATTCATGTCGCATTACATTCGGCCCCCACCAACAAGCCTGGACTTGCAGAGGCCTACCGACTGAACTGGCTTGGGACAATTCACACCTCTTTAACCTGGAGTTACCTCTCTCTCTGCATCTTTGATGATTTGATTGCCTGCAGGTGCTCGCATTCCGGGGCATCTCTGACTGTGTCTATATAAACATTTCTGGAACAAGCCTTTCCATTCACCTGAAGAAGGAGCCGTGCTCCGAAAGCTCGTGTTTGAAACAAACCTGTTGGACTTTAACCTGGTGTTGTAAGACTTCTTACTGTGCTCACCCCAGTCCAACGCCGGCATCTCCACATCTTCTCTAATACAGGCTGCAAACGAAACTTACAAAAGGGTGGATTAATTATGTATTTTAATTGAGAGAACAGCATTCTCCATCAGCAAGAACTATGTAGCATGGTAAATATGGACTCCTATTAACCTTTGTCTATTAGCAGAATTACTTGTTTTGACTGTAGAACATCGTGTGGGAGAAGGCTTTAGATATCTGCCAAACGGTCAAAACTCCGAAGCTCTGGGAAACCAAGCAACAGTTTATATCAGTGCTCGCATATCTTTCACAATGATCCCACTGCATTTTATCAACAAACAAGTCAAAGTTATTAACAAAAGCACCAAGAACATGTACACTAAGGTCCTTCACATCCTTGATTGACAATCTTTATTGAAAGGAAAATTTTGTTTTGCCACTGTTTACCTAAAAACAAAAAACGTAGCCTGGATTTTCCACGCCAGAACAGGGCAAGCATGTTCGGTGGTGAGATTGGAAAACCTCATGAGTAAAAGATAAGATCAACACAGGAGAAAAGAGTAATGTCCTGCCCAGACAATTGTTACGGGCTATCGACCCACATACTGCACCAGTTCCCAGCACTCAGGTGGACCTTGTGGTGTATGATGGATAACCAATCCACACGGAAGGTGTAGCCACTCTCCATTCCACATTGGACAACTTCCAGTTTCATGTCATTGACCAAAATGTAAAGCCACTGTTAGGTCTTGGGAAGTGTATCATGCTGGGGCTAATGCACCTGGGTCCAGGTGTCAATACTCTGCAGCACTCGGCCCCAGAAAGGATAGAATATAAAGACCCATTCAATTGTGAAGTCATTGGGAAGCTACCTGTAGTACATCACATGAGGCGTGGTGACTCAGTACCACCCATGGTCTGTGCTCCGAGAAGTGTTCCCATAGCGATAAAGCAGAAGGAAGTTGGTGAGCTGGGCCATGTCTTGTTACCTGTGTTATGGGTAACTAGAGCTACTCAATCCTTGGTTGATGGTGAGGTCTTCTGAATCTGGATGAAGAAGACTCAAACATGTCCAGTAACAACACAGGTTTATTGAGTAACTATAACAACAAGTGCATGAGTTCTTTACTTTAACTTTGATACTAATGATAAGGTTAACAAGATCTAACACCTGTGACTATATGTAACTCCACTTACTATCTGTACTATTCTGATATTTTCCTGATCACAGTGCACCCGAGAGAGAGAGAGACTGAGGGAGACCCAATGTGGTTGTTTTTTATACCCCTGTTGGTCAGGCCCTCTAGTGCTCATGTGGTGCTGCTGATTACACACTAACCCCTTGTGTACATGCACATTCAGAGATCACTATGTCCCCACCTTTTGCTTTTATTACATATTTTCTGTATGTTGTAAAGAAAATTGAACAAACATAATAAATGCAATGAACTGGAGACAGGTAAGACAAACAAAGATGTGTACAATCTGTGATGGTAATGAGTACTGTACAAAGCTGATCAATGTTTAAAGAGTCCAATCTTAACAAGAAAATTTGTGAGTCCAAACTTTATGAATTTGATCAGTTGGGTTGCTTTCTTCTTCTGTCGCAGAGGTGGCAAGTTTGATGTCATCATTTTGTTGTGAACATCGTCAGTGTTCATGTGTGTAAGTGACCAGAAAGTCATCATGGGTGTCCGAATGATCGAAACAGCTTGTTGTCAGCCCCAGACTTTGTGCTTGCGGTATTGAATCCGTCCGTCCTCATTCTTGAAAGGTGGGTTGGTTGCTTGTTGTGGTGCAGATATGAAATCGAGAGATTTGTTGTCATGGAATGTAATGTTTGTAGTCTTACCACCGTTTTGAACTGTGCTGGTACATTGTTCTTTGTGTGTGTAATTGTGATATAATGTACAGGTCGTTGTGTCATTGTTGTTGTTTATGTTGATACCGTAGTTGTTCTTGTTTCTGATGTTGCAGTTTTGCTCACTGACTGTACCATGTGTAGTATTCGAGTCATACTCAAAGGTGTTTGTGTCAGTGGCCTTTTTGGTAGCCAATGTTACGTTGAGCATTTTTGTTTTTTTTGAATTGTGGGAATGATCTGATGTTGCATTGATGTTGGTGACGTCAGTCATTTGTGGCGGATTTGATTGCTCTTCTGTGCTTCCTTGGTGCTCCTTGCCTGGAGAAATTTTCAAGATTTCAAATGACGTGGTCTCACTGGACCCAAGAATAGTCCAACTCTGTGCTTTTGTGCAGACAAGCTGAGATCTGTCAGTCTCACTGTGATCCTGCACACTCTGTATGTCGAGTGTGATCACTTTGTCACTGTTTTTACATACAGTGGGCAGACATTCAATGTCTTCTTGCTGGTTACATGAGGTGGGTAGACTGTCATAGTTTGCTGCTGGTTGCTCATATAAGGCGGATAGACCTTCATAGTCTTCCTCATGCACGGTTGTCGCTCCGGGGTCTTTAATTGCGTCCATTCTGGAGTCTGTCAACAAGCTCGCTGCGGAGACTAATATCACTCCCTCTGTGGAGTCAATCTGTCGTCTCTGAGTGGCGTCGCCTTCTTCTCGGATATTTGACATGCGGCTGTCATCCATTGTATCGACGATCTGCCATGTCGGCATGGTACTGGATTCTTCCATTCTTCCACCATGAGACTCATATTGAACTTGGCACCCATAATGCTGTTGCAATGATCATCAGCTCCGGTGAACTCATCCATGGCTGAGTAGCATTCGTCAGCGAGCAAATCATCTCTTCCTGCTGAGGATGTGCCACGGTGCTCTATTTGTCCAATGAGGAACTCATCTCCTGAGTAATCATCGTCAATGAACAAATATTTTGCTCTGGATTTGTCATTGTGCTCTTCTCTTTGGGTGTTGCAAACTGCTTGTTCCAGGGTGGTGCGGCGGTGATGTTTTACTGTGGGTGGAGACTTGGGCTTCATTCTGTCGTTGGAGGAAAAAATGTTGTGTTTTGTAACTTTAAAACTCTTGTTGTTTACTTTCGGGCATTTTGGATGAGGCGTGGTGAATATTATGCCAGGTTCCTCAGTTGATTGAACCATGTCCACGCCGTACGAGTAGTCACAGGCTAGGTCATAATTTTCAGATAAGTAATCATCGTAGGTTGGTTTGTGTTCCATTGATGCAATGTTCCTAACATCGCAGGGCCTTAGATTTTGTCCTGTGGAAGTCTTGTGTAGGAAAGCTCTACATTTAGAGGCAGAGTGGTTGTATTTTCCACATCTCAGGCACTGTTTGCCAAAAGCCAGACATTGCCCTTTTAAATGGGTGTGTCCACAGTGAAGACACGTCATCATGCTGCACCGCCACGCTGGCGCATGCGCAGTAGTCTTTTCATCCGGGTCCAATCTTCGGATGAACTGCGCATGGGTGTGGGACACTTCTAGGTTCTCGCGCGCCGGATTGCCGGTGGAGGAACGCCTTCGAGATGCCTGGGCCACCATTTTGATGGATCCAACCTCGTGGTGGAGGCCTTGATCCCGGTGAGTATTTTGTTCATACTGTGCTTCCGTAATTTCATGAGCAGAGCATTTTTGAATGCCCATTTCAAGTGTTAGGTTTCTGTGTTTTGGAAGGGACTTTCTGAGTCCCTCATCAGAGATGCCACTGATAATTTGGTCCCTGATGACGAAGTCACGGAGGTTTTCATAATTGCAGGATTGGGCCATCAGCTTGAAGTCAGTGAGAAAGCTGCTGAAGGGTTCTCCTTGTCTTTGTAGGCACCTGGTGAATTTAAAGCATTCAAATGTCTCATTAACTTCAGATTTGCAGTGGTTGTCAATTTTGTTTTATAATTATGTCCAGTTTGTCCTTGTCCTCCCCTTCCGCATAAGTAAATGAATTATATATACATCAATGGCCTGTTGCCTTGCCGCAGATAAGAGATAGGCAATTTTTTTAGAATCTGGCACAGCGGTCATGTCCTTAATTTCCATAAATAAATTAAATTGTTGAAGGAATATTTTCCAATTATACTGGAGATTACCAGAGGTTCTGAGTTCCTGTGGTGGTGGAAATGAGTCCATCTTATCGGTTGTTGTTTTCTTGCCCGAGAGGTCCAAATGCTGCGAAGACTTCCGTGGTCCAATATCTATCCGAATTTGTTGTTTTGTTTTTTTTTCTTGCTGTGTAACGTTATCTAACCAGTTCTCTCAAAGCCAACACGCCTGGTACCATGTCTTGTTATCTGTGTTATAGGTTGCTAGTGCTACTCAATCCTTGGTTGATGGTGAGATCTTCTGAATCTGGATGAAGAAGACTCAAACTCGTCCAGTAACAACACAGGTTTATTGAGTAACTATAACAACAAGTGCATGAGTTCTTTACTTTAACTTTGATACTAATGATAAGGTTAACAAGATCTAACAGCAGTGACTATGTGTAACTCCACTAACTATCTGTACTATTCTGATATTACCCTGATCACAGTGCACCCAAGAGAGAGAGAGACTGAGGGAGACCCAATGTGGTTGCTTTTCATACCCCTGTTGGTCCGGCCCTCTAGTGATCATGTGGTGCTGCTGATTACACATTAACTGCTTTTGTACATGCACATACAGAATTCACCTGAGGAAGGAGCAGTGCTCCGAAAGCTAGTGTTTGAAACAAACCTGTTGGACTTTAACCTGGTGTTGTAAGACTTTTTACTGTCCCTATAGACAAGGTCACAGAGTGGGTTTCAGCAATGTTAATTGTAGTAAAGAAAGACAGCACGGTCAGATCTGCATCAACCCAGTCCATCTAAACAAGACACTGCTCAGACCTCACCACCCTTTGAAGACAGTGGAACAGGTTATAGCTGATATGTCTTTCAGCATTTTGGATGTGAAGTGCGAGTTCTGGGAAATCCTGATGAAAAATCCTCAAAACTCACTCCAGGCAGATACCATTTTCTTTGCATGCCCTATGGATCTCCACTGGCAGTGAGGTCTTCGAATAGTGTGTGGAGAAACTCTTTGGAGGACAACCCTTTGAAATCATTGCCGATAATCCTATTCTGGGATTATACAATGCAAGAACATGATGCACGTCTTTGTTTACTCCTCGACAGAATAAGGGCCATACAGTTTGTGGTGATCTCTACCACTGTATATATGAGTGTGCGTGCATTAGGGGACGTATGACAGTACCTGTATTACAGGTTTGCTGGTAAGCCCCTGCCGGCTAGCCCCGCCCCCAGGGAGCCGTATAAATATGCATGAGTTTCACTGAGATGCCATTCTACAGCTGCTGCCAGAGGAATAGCATCTCACTGTAACAAAGCCTCTTTTGTAACTTATCGAGTGTTTTGTGTGCAATTGTTAGCACCACACAGTTAAAGGTTGTGGTAGTATGGCTAGCGAGATCATATTACCGGAGAACCAGGCTGCCATTGGTACAGTAGCCTCGCTGCCCATTGGCCCAGGCAAGTCATGTGCCTCTCTGCCAATTGGTTGTGGCTGGTCATGTGACTCCCCGCCGATTGGCTGAGAGGTTGGTAGCTCCGCCCACAAGGCAGGGTATAGAGCTCGTGTTGGCTGGCAGTCGGCCTTTCTCTGTACGACCACTGCCTGGCTCACATCTAGCGTATTAAAGCCTGTTGTTTGGAACTTCACTACGACTCGAGTCCAATTGATGGAGCATCAATTTAATATGCTAGACTTTGAAAATGGAACTACGGATTAAGACAGAATGCCTCCGGATCATCCAGCATGCTGCAAATGCATCAGCAACTTTTAAACATTGGCTGGCGTGCTTCAACAGCTACCTCTCTACTACAGAAAATCAACCAACAAAGGAGCAGAAACTCCACATCCACCACTCGTACGTGAGCACCGCCGTTTACTTGATGATAGAGGACGAACTGGACTATGATATCGCCATGGATCTCCTAAAAGGACACTTCATCAGGCCAGTAAACCAAGTCTACGCGCGGCAACTCCTGGCAACAAGGCAACAATTCCCCAGTGAGTCCCTCGATGAATTCTATCGGGCCCTCATTGTCCTAGGGAGAAACTGTGCCTGCCCGCAGGTCACTGCTGCGGAGCACACCGAACTCTTGATTAGGGATGCCTTTGTGGCGGGCATGCAGTCACCCCAAATACGGCAGAGGCTGTTAGAGAAGGACGCTCTCAGCCTCACTGAGGCACGGACCCTTGCATCCTCTTTGGAGGTCGCTGACCGCAACGCGCTTGCGTATGCTACTCGCTGCGTGGCAGCCCCTTGGGCAGCGTGACACAGCCCCCTCACCCCTGCCGGACCTGCGCTGCAGGACGCCCAGACAAGCCCTCGGGCCCCGGCTGCTATTTCTGCGGGCAGGCCAAACACCCCTGCCCACGCTGCCCGGCCCGCACTGCAAGAACTGCGGCAAAAAGGGCCATTTCGCGGCCGTCTGCCTCTCTAAGTCAGTCGCTGCCATTCCAGACAGTGACCGCGGGGTCCCCCCCTCTGCACTCCTCTAGAGCCCCATGCGGCCCACGGACCTCGCTGCCTCCACCCACACCTGCACGAGTGATCCACGGCCGCCGCCATTTTGGGCCCACCGATCAGCTGGCGGGCCTGTGCCGTGGGGGCACTCTTTTTCTTCCGCCTTCGCCATGGTCTTCATCATGGCGGAGGCGGAAGAGACCCCCTTCACTGCGCATGCGCCGGGATGACGTCAGCAGCCGCTGACGCTCCGGCGCATCCGTGGACTTACGCCGGCCGGCGAAGTCCTTTCGGCCCCGGCTGGCATGGCGCCAAAGGCCGTTCAGCCAGCTGGCAGAGCGGGAACCACTCCTAGCCAATGTGAGGGCTTGGCCCCTAAAGGTGCAGAGACTTCCACACCTTTGGGGCGGCCTGATGCCGGAGTGGTTTACGCCACTCCAACATGCCCGGACCCCCCGCCCCGCCAGGTAGGGGAGAATCCTGGCCCAGATGTCTATTCCTGTGGATAAGAAAGCTTTGCAGCGCATCCTTGGCATGACCAAATATTTTTCCAAGTTCATTCCTCACTACAGAGAGGTCACTGGACCCGTTCATCAGCTCCACTATCAAGATGTCAAATGGAGTTGATAGGAGAACCACACTGTTGTTTTGAACAAGCTCAAACCCCTCTAGTGCGAAAATACTTTGCGTTCGAGCATCTGTATTCCGGTCAGTAGGTGCCACCGAGCACGGACTTGGCGCAGTCTGCATCAGAAAAGTCTGCCAACTTTTCCACGTTCAGGTGTTTGAACTGTAACGGTAACTTTACATCTCTCTCCAACAATACCGACTGGCCGAGCGAGTGTTTTCAGGAAGTTGTTTTTATTTTGAATTTTGAAGAAGAGGAAGAACAAAGTGACGGTTTGGAAAGCGGGAGAGATTAAATAACGAAAGGGATGATGGAGCAAGACCAAATGAGATGGTACTGGGACAAAAAACAAATTATGGATTTAGAGGTGGTGTAACTGAGAAAAACAAATCCAGCAGCAGCAGCTGTCCAGATTCTAAAAAAGGGATGGGAAGCAGCGATCCCGATCGGAATTCGGTGAACTGAATGTCTGGAAGGTTGCTGAATGTGGTATTGTTGTTTGAGCTCACGCCGAGTTTCATTGGAATAGTGTCGGCCGAGGACACGGACATCAGAGTTGGAATGGAGCAGACATTTAAATGACAACCGGAAGCTCGGGATCAGGCCTGTGGACTGAATGGAGGTATTCCGCAAAGTGGTCAACCAGTATGCATTTGGTCTCCTGCATGGTGAGCCGTGAATAAAATACACTGAATTGAAATTAGTACAAGGGGCAAGAGTAGAGATGGTGGAAATGGCGCTGCTCTCACTTCAACCCCCTCCCTCCAGGACCACAACAGATTCCCCCACCTGCCTTTACAATCCACAGGTTATTCCCCATCATTTTCACCACGTCCAGCATGATACCCCACAACCAAAGACACCCTCCCCTTACAGTATTCCCAAGGGACCATTTTCTCTGCAACACCTTGAGTCCACACCTCAATCACTTCAGCATCCACTCCCCTTCCGATGGAAACTTTCCACCCAAACATGAGAGAGGCAACACCGAGCTTCCTTTCTCCATCCTTCTCACTGTTCAGGGCCCCAAACCCTCCTTCCAGGTGAAACAAATGAGTTATTTGTACTACTTTTAATTTGGTATACGGTATACAGTGCCACAATGTGGTCCCCTCTAGACTGGGGTGTCAAAGGAAGATTAGATGAGGTGACTGCTTTGAGGAACATTTCTATGCAGTCTGCAAGCATGACCCCGAGCTTCAGGTCGCTTGTCATTTAAATGATTTGTCGTGTTATCATCGCCTTTTGCCTTGTACCATCACCCCGGTCATCATTCAATCTCTCCCATCCCCTCTACCCTATGCAGTCCTTATTCTTTCTCCCTCTCTCCATAGATGCTGCCTGATCTAGGTCTTCTCAGGTTCCATTTCAATAAAACTGCTTGTTTTCAGAGAGTTTTACCCGCACTGTGAGAAAACAAACGTTAGTCCACTTCAAATATCCTTCCAATCCCGTTGTATGTTGCATTTTGAATAGACCTTCCTGCAGATCATCAGAGTGAAGTAGCTGGGGAAATAAATGTCAAAATCACCTGCAGCTTTGAGAAAGCCCAGCGATACCTGTTGTACCTCTCTCCCAAATGCTTCACCATCTTTCCATCATCAACAATCTTGGATAGATTGTCCCCTGGCTTGCTGACATGTGTAACTGGTGAACAAAATCTGCAAAACTAAATTGAGCATTCAGTGAATTGATCCTAGCTGCAGTGCTCACCACTCCCTGGACCCATGTAGTCCAGTGATTAAGCCAGTAATAGCACCCTCTGCCCTATTTCGCATACAGAACACTGAGTTTATTAACTTGGATTTGGAAAACTAGCTTGGAAAATTCACAAGTGGGAACAAATATTGATCAGACATTTTATAAACAGGGAATAATTTTGCAAGAGTCACGACAATAATAAAAGATCATAGAATGTAATCTTTCCAGTGTAGAAGGAGGCCATTTGGCCCATCGAGTCTGCACCGATCCTCTGTAAGAGCACCCTACCCAGGCCCAATCCCCAACTCTATGCCCGTAACCTCGCCTAGGGGCAATTTAGCCTGGCTAATCCAACTAACCCGCACATCTTTGGACAGTGGGAGGAAACCGGAGCACCCGGAGGAAACCCACGCAGACACGGGGAGAAAATGCAAACTCCGCACAGGCAGTCACCCGAGGCTGGAATCGAACCGGGGTCTCTGGCGTTTTAAGACAGCAGGGCTAACCACTGTGCCGCCGTGCTGCCCTGGATGGCATGTATTTTGTATTATCACGTAAATGGATAGGATTGGTGGATCTTACCAATCGGAGCTTTCACAAATAATTTAATACAAAACAGTAAAATGCACCTACTGTGTATAACATGTTTACAATCCAATGCCTTCCCATATGCAACAAGGCATTTTAATAAATGCTCCATGTGTAACTTGAAAATTTATTTGAACCGATTTCTGCAGGCAATGAAATCTGAGAGAAGCTTGTGTACATTTAAAGAAAGAATCTCAGTACTTGGTGGAAGAAATGTGCCTTGCCTTTGAAGATGCAAGTCCTCAATCTTTATACAACCTGAAATACATGAAGGAAAGAGAAAGAATCTTGCAGGATTCTTGAGCAGCTGACCATATTCCTGAAAAGCTTTTTCATAGTGTCTTCTAGTTTGGCATGGTGACGTGGTGGTTAACATTGCTGTCTCAGAGCACCAGGGGCCTGGGTCCGATTCTGGCCTTGGGTGACTGTGGGGAGTTTGGACATTCTCCCCGTGTCTGTGTGGGTTTCCCCCGGATGCTCCAGTTTCCACCCACTGTCCAAAGATGTGTAGGTTATCCGGATTGGCCATGATCAATTGCCCCTTAGTTGGGCAGGGGGAGTGGGCTCTTTCGGAGGGTTGGTGCAGACTCGATGGACCAATGGCCTCCTTCTGCACTGGAGGGATTCTATGATTCTTTTCACATTTTATTAGGAAGTTCTAGATGAAGAAAAAACCTACACAAATTAATAAGATGCAATACTGGCTGGACTGCATTTCCTGCTCATCCCCAAGGCTCTCTGAGAAGGTGATGGGTCTTTGTGAACTGCTGCAGGTAGTGAAGTCTCAGGCAATAACAATCAATGCCCCCTTAAGTACCACATAAATAATCCAAACCAGAAATGTCCTATTGTGGCCAGGAAACTCTTATAGGCTGGACAAGGTGCGGCGGTGGTGGGAAGGAGAAGGGGTAGAGTGGGTTAGGATGGAGGAGGAATCTTGTAAGGGGTCTAGTTTGAGGGCTGTGCTGATGGCAGCATTGCCAATGGCTCCGAGTTGGTATTCAGGAAGCCCAGTGGTGCAATCCACGGTGAAGATATGGAATCAGCTGAGGAGATATTGTAGGGCGGAAGGGATGTCGGTGCTAACGCTGCTGTGCGAGAAGCATGGGTTTGAGCCGGGGGGGGGGGGTGGGGGGGGGGGGGGGGGGGGGGGGGTGGATAGTGTATACAGGAGGTGGAGGGAAGTGGGGCTGGTCAAGGTGAGGGATTTTTATTTGGAGGAAGGGTTTGCCAGTCTGGAGGAGCTAAAGGAGAGTGTAGAGCTGCCGAGGGGTAGTGAGTTCAGGTATCTACAGGTTAGGGACTTTGCACAAAAGGTCTGGAAGGGGTTCCCTAGATTGCCGGGATACACCCTGCTGGAGCGACTGCTGCTTCAGGATGTGGAAGGGGAGGGAAGAATTGGGATATATATAAGTGGCTGGGGGAGCAGGGAGGCGAGCGGGTAGTGAAGATCAGGGAGAAATGGGAAGTGGAGTTGGGAATGGAGATCAATTGGGGAGTATGGAGTGAGGCACTGCGAAGGGTAAACGGGACCTCCTCTTGTGCAAAGATGAGCCTGATATAGTTTAAGGTGGTGCACAGGGTGCATATGGCTCGGGCAAGAATTGGTGGGTTCTTTCAGGGGGTAGCAGATGAGTGTGGGAGGTGTGGGCGGGGGCCAGTGAATCATGCGCACTTGCTTTCGGGTTGTGAAAAATTGGGAAGATTCTGGGCGAGAGTCTTAGCCAGGATAGTGGAGGAGGGAGTGGACCCGGACGCTTTGGTGGTGATATTTGGGGTTTCAGAGAAGCCGGAGCTCATGGAGAGGAGGAAGGCCGATGTCTTGGCCTTTGCCTCTCTGATTGCACGGCGACGCATTTTGCTGGAGTGGCGGTCGGCATCGCCACCGGGGGTAGCAGCATGGTTGAGTGACCTGTATGACTTCCTGCGGTTAGAGAAGATAAAGTATGAGTTAAGGGGCTCAGCAGAGGAGTTTGCGAAAAGATGGGGGATGTTTGTGACCGTGTTTGAAGAGCTGTTTGTCGCGGGGCGGGGGGGGGGGGGGGGGGGGGGGGGGGGGTCGGGGGGAGATGGGGAGGGGGGTGAAACAGTAGAAAAATCTGTACAAACTGTATAGTTGATTGTTGGGAAGAATGTTTCCCGGGGTGTTTATTTGCTGTAACCTACTTTGATACAAGTTTGAATAATACACGTTTTAAAAAAAAGGAAACTCTTAAAGGGAAAATGGTTGTTGCGTTATGTTACATTCTGTATCTTTTTTAAAAGCTGAAGTCAATTGATCCAGTGGTCGAAATGAAAGCAGTGGCATTCAGAAGCTCATTTACATCCTTAATCAAGAATAGGGGGCGGGATATGTTTGCGTGGGTTTCACCCTCACAAACCAAAAGATGTGCAGGGTGGGTGGATTGGCCAGGCTAAATTGCCCCTTAATTGGAAAAAATGAATTGGGTATTCTAAATTTAAAAAAAAGAATAGGGGGCGGGATTCTCCGACCCTCCGCGCCGGAATGGCGCCCGGGATGGGGGCGGAGAATAGCCGTTGACGCGGGAAATCCAGCGCGATGCGTTTCCGCGATTCTTCGCAGACCCGCCAGTCCCGTGTGGGCAGTTGAGGCGGTGACGGTCGGGGGCCCGTTGGAAGAGGCCTCCGCGGCGATTCTCCGCGGTCGACCAGCCGAACTCCCGCCGGCATGATTTACATCTGGTACCACCCGGCGGGAGCTCGGACCCACGGCCACGGTGGCGGTCCTGGTGGGGTTGGGAGGAATCTGGCACCAGGGGAGGGGGTCCTCAGCGTTGGTCAGGCCGTGATGGGGCCACCAATCAGCGGGCCATCGCAATCTGGGATGGACTGACCTTACTCCGCGGGCTCGCTGTGTGGCTCTGCCATGTCGAAGAACACTTTATCTAGGCCCACTCCCCCACCCTATCCCTTTAACCCCACACATCCATCATGGCTAACCCACCTAACCTGCAGATCTTTGGACTGTGAGAGGAAGCTGGAGCACCTACGCAGGCATGGAGAGAACACGCAAACTCCACACAGGGGACAGTCCCTTAAGGCTGGAACCAAACTCAGGTCCCTGGCGCTGTGAGGCAGCAGTGCTAACCATTGTGCCACCGTGCCACTGAGAAGTCTACTGGGTCTGTCTCCCCATGATGGAAGGCATGTACTCACTCACCTGAGACATGCTCAAACTGATGGCCTGGATGGACTCCTCCATTATCCATGCATGGCTATGCGTAGCCTCTCCCAGATCTGAAACTAAAGGCCAATCACCAGCCTGGGTTCTATGTTGTGCAAGGAGTTAATGGAGCATGTGTGAAATAACATTTTCAGCTGAAACCGTCTGTAATTATGCAGCACTTCAAGTTCAACACAAAAGTTCTTGTTGGCTCACTTATGGTGAAACTGAAACAGCTCAGTGAGTGCTGTGAGTCTGGGATATCTAGAATGATATGCTGTAGGACAGGCTGGTATGTGGGGTGAATGACAACTCCATACAGTGCCGTTTGGTTGTTGAACCGGATATGAATTTCAAATGCGTTCTCAAACTTTCTCTCGCTTTGGAGAGTGCAGCAAAAGATTCACAGGATTTTCAGCACAGAAACATTGGAACTTTGCTCCATGTTAGGCAGAAACCTACCACTGAGCATAAAGAGTGCCACGGCAGATTTTCAGTGCAATTCCTGTCTACCAAACAACCAGTCAGGAAGCCTACTTACAATGCAGTAGCTGACAAGGTACTCTATAGATATGAGGGGAATCATGGAAGAGACACAATGAGATTTCGGGCAGCTAGAGTCCCACTATTGCCACAGTAGAGGACACCTGTTTTGGCAGTGCAGTACAACAAATAAAGCCAGAACAGATCAGGGAATTAATTTGATTGAGTGAACTGACACTGTGGAAGCTGATTCTGCTGCTGCATCCTCTCGGTATCATTTAACTGCTGTTCAATCTGCACCCATAGCAGTGATAGTGCAGGTAAATGGTAATCAACTACAGATGGAGGTAGACACCAGTGTTTCAGCTACAGTTGTGGGGGAGCATGCATTCAAATACCTCAGTGAAAGGAGTAAGCAGTTGATATTAGAGCACATGTCCGTCAAACTGAGAACTGACATTGGAGAGCCCATCCTTGTCAAAAGAATTGCTGCTGTTCCAGTCTGCGACAGAAAGCGGATCGTCCAGCTCCCTGTGATGGTCAATGAGGTGGAAGGGCCCAGCCTTTTGAGCAGAGATTGGCTGCAAAAAATAAAATGATACTGGTCACAAATATTCCATTTGAAGTCGAATGGAATTCCAGAGCTGTTGAAGAAACATGACAGTTTTTAAAGATTAATTGGAAAACTAAAGGGCATGAAAGCTCAAATACACGTCATTCCCAGGCAACATCAGACTTCTTCAAGGCCAGGCCAGTGCCTTATTGCCTAAGAGAAGAAGTAGAAGCAGAGTTGTGTAGGTTAGAAAACCTGGGTATAATTCACCCTGTCCAGTTTTTTGAGTGGGCCGCACCCACCGTTCTGGTTCTCAAGCGAGACTAGACTATGCATCTATGTGGTTGGAATCTGATGCATCAACAGAGCAACAAAGTTAGGCAAATATCCCATTCTCAAAATCAATGACTTGTGCATCAATTTAGCAGGATGCAAGTGGCTAGATATGAGTCATGCCTATCAGCAGTTAGAATTGGACGGCAAGTCAAGTGAGTATGCGACCATCAGTACTCAGAGGTACACTAGTTGCCTTTTGGAATTTCATCAGCCTGTGCCAATTTCCATCCAATTATAGAGAGTGTCCTGCAGGGACTTCCATGTCATGTCCCAAGATGGCACCCACATAACTGGACCAACTGAAGCTGGACATTTAGCCAACTTCAAGGAAGTGCTGAGAGATTTATGGGATGGATGTACATTTGAGGCGACAGAAATGCACATTCCAAGCATCTGAGGTTAGTCTTTCCAACTACCTAAAGTGCTGGGGTTTATCCTCACAACCACCGCAGAGACAGGGCCACTTTCGGCTGCACTGAGAGTGCATGCATTTCCCCAAAACAGCACTGTTGTTAGGAAGCGTGGAAGAAGTGATCATGGAAAAAAGAGAAAGAGAGAAGCAGGTAGGAGACACATGGACAATGAACGACTAGGAAGAAAGAGGAGCTGAAAAAGAGATGTATACCCAACTCCCATTAGCATTTAGCTGGGTGTACTACGGGCAGTCAACAAGAGCCCAGGAATCTTCACCTGGTGTAGATCACTGCAATATTTGACGGCCCTGCTGGTTACAAAATCTTAAATTACAGTAACAATGCCGTCATAAACATTATAAAGTATAAGGATTGTGTCCATAATGAAAAAATAACTCTGTGTTGCAGCAACTCTGACATTCTTCAGATGATTGAGTTAATAATGCATCTTGACTGTCAGCAAAAAGGAATGATGTGGAGATGCCGGCGTTGGACTGAGGTGAGCACAGTAAGAAGTCTTCCAACACCAGGTTAAAGTCCAACAGGTTTGATTCAAACAGGAGCTTTCGGAGCGCAGCTCCTTCCTCAGGTGGAGCTGCGCTCCGAAAGCTCGTGTTTGAATCAAACCTGTTGGACTTTAACCTGGTGTTGTAAGACTTCTTACTGAGCAAAAAGGAAGATCTCAGGCAGTACAAGGCAACATCGCCACCTGGTGGCTGAACAAGGTTATTAACGATCACAGCATTCGATCATGGCTGCAGTATTACATTCACTATTTTTATCTGCATGCTCACAAAGCAAACCGAGAACACGGCAGAAGCAATAGAACCAAAGTAATATTGCTGCAGTTTAATTTGTTTCAGGAAATCATCTAACAAGGCTTTCAGTTTGTATAGAATAAACTTTCAACAAGTTGTGATAATTATATCACACACTGTGAGCTGCCCCGTTTCCCAGTCCCACATTAACACTGGCTATGCCAGATACCCTAAGGTCTGTCTTTGTATTATTCGTTCGTTATGTTACTCTTCTTCCAGTCTCCATGGGAAAATTTTAATTAATTTATTAGGGGGGCAATTTAGTGTGGCCAATCCACCTACCCTGCACATCTTTGGGTTGTGGGGGTGAGACCCACATAGACATGGGGAGAATGTGTAAACTCCACACGGACAGTGAGCTGGGGCAGGGATCAAACCCGAATTCCTGGCACCGTGAGACAGGAGTGCTAACCACTGCGCCACTGTGCCACCCCTAATGGTATAGGTGGGGTGTGGGAGGTTGTAAAAAGAATTGTTAATCCGGGAGTGCAACCCCTTTCTAACATGCCCACATCCAAACTTAACAGAGTCCTGTTTGAACACAGCCAAATAAAACTCCACATTGACATCAAGAGTTAATAACTGGTCGTGGGATGGATACTTAGTGGCACTGTTAGTGTCCTTCGGAGATGTTTTTTTTTATAAATGTTTTTTATTGAGTTTTCATATTTTATATATGACAAATTACAAATTATTAGAGAGAAAAAAAAAAGAAAACACAAAAATTTAGCATGAATATTTGCAGGTAAGCATCTTCATAACAACAATTGTGGCCGCCCCCTTTAGCCAACATACATATTTTACATTCCCCAATATGGCCGAGGCACATGTTTATAGTCATTTATTTATAGTTTGGTTTTGGGCCTTGGCTTGCCAGCAAACCCCCATAACGAGCCCGTAACCCCCCCCCCCCCCCTCCGGCTACCCTCCCCCGATTCCCGTCCATTTTCCCCTGATTCTTGGCCACCCGACTATTCTTCCTCTTGTACGTTGGCCACAAACAGGTCCCGGAACAGTTGCCTAAATGGCTCCCACGTTCTGTGGAAGCCGTCTTCCGACCCTCGGATGGCGAATTTGATTTTCTCCATTTGGAGAGATTCCGAGAGGTCGGACAGCCAGTCTGCAGCTCTGGGCGGTGCTGCTGACCGCCAGCCAAACAGGATTCTACGGCGGGCGATCAGGGAGGCAAAGGCAAGGGCGTCCGCCCTCCTCCCCAGGAATAGATCTGGCTGGTCTGAAACCCCGAAGACCGCCACTATCGGGCATGGCTCCACCCTCACCCCCACCACTTTGGACATAGCCTCGAAGAAGGCTGTCCAGTACTCCACAAGTCTGGGGCAAGGCCAGAACATGTGGGCGTGGTTGGCCGGGCCTCTTTGGCACCGCTCGCATCTGTCCTCCACCTCCGGGAAGAACCTACTCATACGGTTTCTCGTTAAGTGGGCTCTATGTACCACTTTTAGTTGAGTCAGGCTGAGCCTTGCGCACGTGGAGGTGGAGTTGACCCTATGCAGTGCTTCGCTCCAGAGTCCCCAGCCTATCTCCATCCCCAGGTCGTCCTCCCATTTCCTTCTTGTTGCGTCCAGTACGGTGTCGTCCCTATCTACCAGTCGGCCATACATGTCACTACAGTTCCCTTTCTCTAGGATACTTGCGTCCAGTAGGTCTTCCAGTAGTGTCTGTCGTGGCGGTTGTGGGTACGTCCTTGTCTCCTTTCGTAGGAAGTTTTTGAGCTGCAGGTACTGTAGCTCGTTCCCCCCAGCTAGCTGAAATTTCTCCGTCAGTTCGTCCAGTGTTGCGATCCTGTCGTCCGTGTATAGGTCCCTGACTGTCAGTGTCCCCCCGTCCTGTCTCCACCTTTTGAAGGTGGCGTCAGTCAGTGCTGGTTTGAACCTATGGTTGTTGCAGATGGGAGCCTTGTCCGACATTTTGTACAGGCCAAATTGCTGCCGCACTTGGTTCCAGGATTGGAGGGTGGCTGTCACCACTGGGCTGCTGGAGTGTTTTTTGGGTGGGGATGGGAGTGCTGCCGTGGCGAGGGCCCGGAGGGAGGTTCCCATGCAGGAGGCCTCGTCCACACGCACCCACTCGGCTTCTGGCTCCTGGATCCATCCCCTTACTCGCTCGGCTGTTGCTGCCCAGTGGTAGAATTGTAGATTCGGGAGGGCTAGCCCCCCCCGGATTTTGTTTTTTGTAGGACCTTCTTTGGGATCCTAGCATTTTTACCCCCCCCATACAAACGCCATGATAAGTTTGTCCAGCGCTTTGAAAAAGGCCTTGGGGATGTAGATCGGAATGGATCTAAACAGGAAGAGGAACCTGGGCAGTACGTTCATTTTGATCGTCTGGACTCTCCCCGCGAGGGAGAGCGGGAGTGTGTTCCATCTTTGCAGGTCCTTTTTAACTTCCTCCGTCAGGCTGGTGAGGTTCCATTTGTGGATCCCTTTCCAGTCATGGGCTATTTGGATCCCCAGGTAGCGGAATTTATGTCGGGCTTGTTTGAACGGCAGCCCCTTTAGTGCTGCCCCCCCCCCCCCCCCCCCCCCCCCCCTTGCGGGTGTACTGGGAAGATCTCGCTTTTGCTCATGTTGAGTTTGTAGCCCGAGAAGGCTCCAAACTCTTTCAGGAGCGCGATGATTCCGTCCATGCTGCTTTGTGGGTCCGAGACATAGAGGAGCAGATCATCCGCATAGAGTGAGACTCTGTGCTCTCTACCTCCCCTTCGGATCCCCCTCCAATTTTTTGCTGCCCTGAGCGCGATTGCTAGCGGTTCGATTGCTAGTGCGAACAGCAGTGGGGACAGTGGGCATCCTTGTCTGGTGCCCCTGTGCAGCTGGAAGTATTGGGAGTTGGTATTGTTGGTCCATACACTCGCCATGGGAGCGTTGTATAGGAGCTTTACCCAAGCGGTGAACCCTGTTCCCAGCCCGAACCGTCTTCGGAGATGTTAATGATGTATTTTTAACTAGCTTTTAACTCGGTTCTCAATTTTACTCGAGTAATTTCCCAAGATAAAAGCAAAAAATGCTGGAAATGCTCAGCAGGTCTGGCAACATCCGTAGAGAGAGCGGATGGAGGCTGCTTCATGCAGGGGCATCAGCTTAGCAGCCCTGGTCACGGCGCCTCTGCTGCTTCCGCCGGCACGGTACTCCACCAGCCTGATAGTGGTGGCGGCTCTTCGGATCTGGGGCCAGTGGAGGAGGCATGTAGGGGAGGTAAGAGCATCGGTGTGGACCCCAATCTGCGGCAACCACCGATTTGCCCCGGGAACATGGACGGGGGGTGTAGGGGGGTGGGGGGGGTATCGACTGTGGAGGAGGACGGGGATTGTGAGGATGGGAGATCTGTTGGCGAGAGGGAACGACTTTAGATACTTACAGGTGCGGGATTTTGTTTGCAGACGGGTGCCGTCCTTCCCACGTCTCCCACCAAAGGGGAGGCAGGACAGGGTAGTTTCTAGGGGAGAGGTGGGTGGGGGTGGAGTTTCTGACATCTACAAGGAACTAATGGGAGCTGAGGATATGCAGACCGAGGACCTGAAGCTTAAGTGGGAAGAGGAGCTCAGGAGGTGGGGGAGATGGAGGACGGTATCTGGGCAGAAGCTCTGGGTACAGTAAACATGACCGCAACGTGTGCCAGGCTCAGCCTGATCCAGTGGGGCCCGGATGAGCAGATTCTTCGGGCTGGAGGATAAGTGTGCTAGATGCACCGGAGGGTCGGCTAACCATGTACACATGTTCAAGTCGTGCCTTAAACACAGGGGGTATTGGCAGGGATTCGCAGATGTCATGTCTCGGCGACGAATATTGTTAGCATGGAGGGACTCAAAGCCCCTGAGGTATGGCTGTCGGACATGGCGAGCTTTCTTGGCCTGGAGAAAGTCAAGTTCATCTCGAAAGGTTCGCTATTAGGGTTCGCCCGAAAGTGGCAGCCATTTACTGACTTCTTCGCAGAGCAGTAAGCGTCAGCAGGGGGGGAGTGGGGGTGGGGGTGGGGGCTAGTGTATAGTAGAGTAGAGTAAAGGGATATTGAGGCAGGTCCGTGCGTGAACAAAGCCGTGGTTTGCACTGTGTTTAATTTGTGTCTTGACTTCTTTTTTTTTGTATTTTTTCTATAAGCCTAAAATACTTCAATAAAATCGTTTGTTTTAAAAAAAAACATCCGTAGAGAGCAAAACAGAATGAATATTTCAAGTTGATTATGTCCTGAAGAGCCATTTACGACTCAAAACATCCTGTAACTTCCTGGCTGCCCTGGAATCCCTCTCGGAGGTGAGGATTTACATGGCAATTGTCCAGAAACGCTAACTTCCCCAGCACAATTGCGCTGGGCTGAGAATAGTCTGACCAAGTGAGTTGAATCACTAACTTCAGATGGTTCTGCATGTGCTATGGTAAAGAAATATAAGCACTTCCACCATCAGTTAGAACACCCAGGCTCCATGATGTTTGTAACTATTTACAAAGCCAAAAACTACCTCAATAAAAATTGTTTATTAAAAAAAAAAGAACACCCAGGCTCCATGGGACATCCCCATATTCTGCAGCTCCCATCCCCTCAGGGTATTCCCAGCAAACCCGCATGCCTTCGGATTTCCCCAATCCCTGAGCTCCAGCCGCAAAGGGACTCCCCTCCCACCCTACCTCCTCCCACCCCAACCTGTAGGTCTGGCTCTGCACCTTGGATATGTTTCACAGTACATTGGAATAAAACAACCATATGACCATCCAGGGCAGCAATGTACACAGGAGAGAGATGAGTATGAGAGGGGCTGAGGGTGCAGGCTTCACATAGGTGAATTATGAAGGTCACTGTTAGATTGTTTGACCAGAGCAGGCACGCTGGCACCGTGGGTCCCAGGTTCGATTCCCGACTTGGGTCACTGTGTGCAGAATCTGCACATTCTCTCCATGTCTGCGTGGGTTTCCTCCGGGTGCTCCGGTTTCCTCCCACAAGTCCAAAAAGACATGCTGTTAGGTAATTTGGACATTCTGAATTCTCCCTCAGTGAACCCGAACAGGCGACGGAGTATCGTAACTAGGGGCTTTTCAGAGGAACTTCATTGCAGTGTTAATGTAAGCCTACTTGTGACACCAATGAAGATTATTATTATTAATTATGTAAATCTATTCATAATGGTTGCTCTGTATGCTCTTCTATCATATCATATCATAGAATTTACAGTGCAGAAGGAGGCCATTCGGCCCATCGAGTCTGCACCGGCTCTTGGAAAGAGCACCCGACCCAAGGTCAACACCGTTTCCCCATAACCCAGTAACCCCACCCAACACTGAGGACAATTTTGGACACTAAGGGCAATTTTGGACACTAAGGGCAATTTTGGACACTAAAGGCAATTTATCATGGCCAATCCACCTAACCTTCACATCTTTTGACTGTGGGAGGAAACCGGAGCACCCGGAGGAAACCCACGCACACACGGGGAGGATGTGCAGACTCCGCACAGACAGTGACCCAAGCCGGAATCAAACCTGTGACCCTGGAGCTGTGAAGCAATTGTGCTATCCACAATGCTACCGTGCTGCCCATCTATGAAGCAGTTGAAGAAATACAAACGTGAAAGACATGGTCAGTCCACAGGAAAGTTTTGTGGTTACATATTTAGGTTCCACTACAAGTAGGCATGGAGTAATGTGAGCTAGTTACCATGAGAAGTAGGGTGTATAAGCTGCTTACTGTAACACCAAATGATTTGAGACCAAAATTTGTAATAACCCGTGCTTATTTGTCACAAAGATAAGCCGTGGTTTAATTTTGAGACATAAATCCAGTGTTTTAATGAATCATTGCTGTCAAGTTTGTTCAGGTGTCAGCACGTCTACAAATGTAATTTTCAGGAAATTATGTTTTCTAACTATGTATAAATATACCCAACCGTTTTTACAATTGAAATGTAGGTAGTCATGGCCAGATTAACGTTTTTTTTCTCATGACTTTTTAAAAAACCCTGCGGATTATCAGAGAATGAAAGCAGACATCTTCTTGAAGGACAACAGATACCGATGGGGAAATCCTTTCAGTACAACAGGCTTTGAGTCTCGTTCATTAGTCTCTCACTAAAATACATGTTTAGTCTTTGCAATGTAAGGAAAGCCAAAGTTCAGATTCAGAACTGTATTTTTCTACTGACTTAATTCCTTATATTCACGCAGGAATTTACAGAACCAGGAAAGTTCATCCAACTGATTGTAAAGTCTGAAAGTATCAAGTTATTTCTCAGACACTCAGTCGGTCCCCTTGCTCATATCCAGCCAACTGCCAATGAATCTACTTCAACTGTCACCATATTTGCACCATGAAAGGTTTTCTTTTAAACTTCTATACTCCAGGGGAAAAAGCACTCACCCACCGAGGAGGCACATTGGAAATTTATATGGACACGGAGATGGATTTTACGGTTGCCCGCATTATTTTTTTTGGTAAAATGTGACAGGTGGCTAACCTTCCAGTCCACCCCCGACCCCGTCCACAGAAACAGTAGGTGAGCAATCTGCAGCCCACCTGTCATTTTGAGAAAAATAATTAAAATGGGTGACTGAGATTGTTAAGAAGCCAATTGACCTGAATTATGCTGACCACACCATAATGGGGTGCCAAAGCGGGGTGAAAGGTGGTGCAGAGGGAACTTTGGAGGGTGCTCTATGCACCCCCTCAAGACGATACATACCCTTCTCCTTGTGCCTCCCCATCTGCCTCCAAAAGCTGTTCCTCGATCCTCTTCGTTGGGGTGCCCGATCACTTCCCACCTTAAATGCCCAAGACTTACCTTAGCCTGAGATCCCATTGCTCATCTTTCCTGGGCGGGATCTGCTTGCAGTGCCAGCAACATCCATTATTGTGTTCTGGCACTGCTGGGATGGCTAGACATGAGGCCGAGACTTTGTCTCACTGATGGCGCAAGACTCCCGCTCTCTGTATTGTACGATGGCCTTAATAGATTGGGGGAGGTGAGCAATATGTTCCCGCACAACTCCACCCACCCCACCACCCATAGCCCACACTAAGATTCAGTGCACAGTGTCCAGACCGGTAGAAAATACAAAATACTCCCATTTCAGTTCTCAATTAGGCTCCAGGTTGGGAGCAGAGTTGGAGAAATTGTCTCTTTAATTTAAAGGGGCAGATTACCATGGCAAGCATTTCTGATCATCTTGCAGCAAAGGGATTATGAGGAACCAGGAGAACCCCACAGACATTATACCTTAAATTGCCTGTTAACCTTTCATGTTACGAGCTTGAGTTTATGGTGTAAAAATGGCGTGAATGGCATGCGTCCTGGAGAAGTATTGATTGGGTAAGTTTGAAGAATGGGGTGCTCATCACATGGCGACATGGGGACAGTCTTGCCACTTTTGCATCGTTCATCAAATTCCACCAATGCAGGTCTTTCTTCTATTTATATCCTGAAGCAGTTGTGGAATTTTGCCTGGGAACCACCCAGAGCTATGCTAGGAATCCCAGCAGATACAACCCTGGTTGACCAAACAGCACCTACTCTGTTGAAGGAGATGTAGGACAGGATTCTCTGATCCTGAGGCTGCCAGGAGCAGCGATCCTGAGCCCTACAGGGGACCACGCAGCTCCAGCTGCCGATACTGGCGTCACACGGACGCTGCGGCCGGCGCAAATTCGCGCATACGTGTTGAGACCGGTGTGACCTCGCGCATGCGCGCTAGTTTCCTTCTCCATGTCGGCCCTGATGCAACATGGCGTAGAGCTACAGGGACCTGGCGAGGAGTAAAAGAGGACCCCACCAGGAGAAGCTGGCCTGCCGATCGGTAGGCCCAGAGTTGTCAACGTGGTATCATGGTATTAACATGGTATTAACATGGCCCACGGTTGAGGCACCCCCCGAGGTCGGGCCTCCCCTCCCCCCATCAGGCCGCCCCCCCATCGCAGGATGGACGCTGAGGTACCGCTGGGTAAGACCACATGTGAACTTGAGATAGGCGGGGCTCAGCCTATCTTGGCAGCCACTCGGCCCATCCTGCACGGATAATTGGTGGTGGGGGGGGGGGGGGCGCGTAGAGCAGACCCCCGACCGGCCCTGGGCCGACCTCGGCTGCACCAATGGCGGAGATTCTCCGGTCACTGGAGAATTGGCGGACTGGTGCGGGGCGTCGTCGCATGAATCGCGCACGGCCCGCCGATTCTCTGACCCGGCCCGGAGTCAGAGAATCCCGCCTGTCGACTCCATTATAGGTCTAAAGTAAGACCCATAGAAACAATAATGAACAATAACCATTTTTGGTAAGATCGATTGCCAATGTAATAAACACCTAATATCAGGGGAAGTTATTAAATTTAAAATGTGTTTTACTTCCTGGAACTGATTTCCCTTTGCCATGCTGTCTCAGAATAGCAAAGAGTCACTCTGAGATTATGATGGTCCCCTGAAACAGGCATTCCCATCACATGTGCAGCCCACCCTAATTATTGACACCATTTCCAGGATTTGGGACAGAGTCACAGTTGGATGAAAGCAACAGGTTGACGTGTTTGGCCCACATTTGGTGGCACAGAAACTAAAATTTCTAGTCTTATATTCTTCTCATAGAGGTTATTAGGCTTCATTTTGATCATACCGTTTAACATCTTGTGGACTGCCACGATCATTCTCCTGAACATTCTCTTAAGTCAGTTTTGACTCTCGCCTCCGAGTCAGTGGTTGTGGATTTAAGTGGACTGCAGACGTGGGCTGCAGTGGTTCAAGAAAGCAGCTCACCACCACCTTCTCAAGGGCAATTAGGGATGTGTCATAAATGCTGGCCTAGCCAGCGACATCCACATCATTATTATCTTATACTTAAATGTTGTGTTTTGATGTTTCAGTCAGACATTTGTAGAAGTTTGTAAAGTTTAATGGAAAACATTTTTGCACAACAATAACGTTATAAACACAAAATTTTGATACCATGTTCACATTTTATGTAATGTTTAAGATAGCCAGCTACTGGATTACATTTCCTTTGCTAACTACCACAATTTGCACAAACACGTTGCAATAACTGTACCTTTTAATTTTAACACGCCGGTCAATAAAATATATTTTTACTTGGATAAAACAATTCTGTTGTCTTTCTGTAAATAGGGGGAGGGGAGGAGGGAGTGAGGGGGGAAGAGGAGAGGGTTCATTAGAATATAGAACATAGAACAGTACAGCACAGTGTTATGGGCCAGGGTTTAGAGAACCCCAAAGTGTATCATGGAATTCAACTGACCCACAACTTTTAATAGATTGTGGTATGGGGGGGGGGGGGGGGGGGGGGGGCATGCCCCACTATACAGGTGTGGTACAGCAGAAATGGAAAATTATTTTTAAAGCAAAACAATGTTTATTCTATGAACTCAAGTTAACCTTTTTAAAACACAGTGAACATCTTAGCAACCATTAATTCAAATACAACCCCAAAGAATGCAACACTAAGTAATCCTTTAAGCTTTCCTTTTAAACATCCATAAGACTTAAAAAACCTTCAAAACAGAAAGACATCAGGCTTAACTTCACTACTGAGAATATATATAATTCTGAATTCACCAAATGATCCAGAGATAGTCTTTTGATGGCAGAGAGAACAGCAGTACACCTGTTTTGTCTGGCTTCAGCTCCAACAATGAAAACTAAACTAAAACACACCCTGCAGCAAACAGCCTAAAATGAAAATAAAAAGCTGACAGACAGCCCAGCTCCACCCACTCTCTGACATCACTGCAGTAGTAAACAATCATTTATTAAAGGTACTCACTACAGATATTTATATACACACCCATTTATAAACACCTATTTCTTAAAGGTACACTCACATGACAACAGTACAGGCCTTTCGGCCCACGATGTTGTGCCGACTATTTATCCTAATCTAGGATCAACCTAACCAACACCCCTTCAATTTACTGCTGTCCATGTGCCTGTCCAAGGGTCGCTTTAAAGTCCACCACCTCTACTGGCAGTGCATTCCACGCACCCACCACTCTCTGTGTAAAGAACCTACCTGTGACATCTCCCCTATACCTTCCTCCAATCACCGTAAAATTATGTCCCCTCATGACAGCCATTTCTGCCCTGGGGAAAAGTCTCTGGCGATCCACTCTTTCAATGCCTCTCATCACCTTGTACACCTCTATCAAGTCACCTCTTCCTTCTTCGTTCCAGTGAGAAAAGCCCTAGCTCCCTCAACTTTCCTTCATAAGACCTCCTCCAGTCCAGGCAGCATCCTGGTAAATCTCCTCTGTACCCTCTCCACAGCATCCACATCCTTCCTATAATGAGGCGACCAGAACTGGACAAAATATTCCAAGGGTTTTATAAAGCTGCAGCAAAACCTCACGACTCTTAAACTCTATCCCCCGTTCATGAAAGCCAACACACCTTATGCCTTCTTAACAACCCTATCAACCTGGGTGGCAACTTTGAGTGCTCTATGTACGTGGACCCCAAGATCCCTCTATTCCTCCACACTTCCAAGAATCCTGCCTTTAACCCTGTGTTCAGCATTCACATTTGACCTTCCAAAATGAATTACTTCACAGTTATCTAGGTTGAACTCCATCTGCCACTTCTCAGCCCAGCTCTGCATCCTGTCAATGTCCTGTTATAACCTACAACAGCCCTCAACATTATCTACAGCTCCACCAACCTTTGTGTCATTGGCAAACTTACTAACCCACCCTTCTACTTCCTCATCCAAGTCATTTATAAAAACCACAAAGAGCAGAGGTCCCAGAACAGATCCTTGCGGGACACCACGGATCACTGACCTACAGCCGGAATACTTTCCAACCACTACCACTTACTGTCTTCTTTTGGTCAGCCAATTCTGTATCCAGACAGTCAAATTTCCCTGTATCCCACGCACCCTAACTTTCTGAATGAGCCTACCATGGGGAACCTTGTCAAATGCCTTACTGAAATCCATATGCACCATATCCACTGCCCGACCTTCATCAATGTGTCTTGTCACATCCTCAAAGAATTCAATGAGGCTTGTGAGGCATGACCTGCCCCTCACAAAGCCATGCTGACTATCTTTAATCAAACTATGTTTTTCTAAATAATCATAAATCCTACCTCTCAGAATTATTTCCAATTTTTTGCTCACCACAGATGTAAGACTGAGGGGCCTGTATTTCCCAGGGATTTCCCTATTCCCTTTCTTGAACAGGGGAACAACATTCTCCTCCCTCCAATCATCTGGTACTACTCCAGTGGAGAGTGAGAACGCAAAGATCATCGGCAATGGCGCAGCAATCTCCTCTCTTGCTTCCCGTAGTAACCTTGGGTATATCCCGTCAGACCCAGGGGACTTATCTCTCCTGATGCTTTTCATAATTTCCAGCACATCCTCCTTCTTAATATCAACCTGTTTGAGTCTATTAACCTGGTTCACACTGTTCTCATGAGCAACAAGATCCCTCTCTCTAGTGAATACTGAAGCAAAATATTCATTTAGGGCCTCCCCCATCTCCTCAGACTCCAGGCACAAGTTCCCACCATTATCCCTGATCGGCCGTACTCTCACTCTGATTATCGTCTTATTTCTTACATAAGTGTAGAACGCCTTGGGGTTTTCCCTAATCATTCCCGCCAGGGCTTTTTCATGCCACCTTCCAGCTCTCCTCAGCCTATTTTTGAGTTCCTTCCTGGCTACCTTGTAACCCTCTAGAGCCGTGCCAGATCCTTGCTTCCTCAACCTTACAAAAGCTTCCTTCTGCCCCTTGACTAGAAGCTCCACTTCTCTTGTCATCCAAGGCTCCTTCACCTTACCATTTCTTCCTCGTGTCAGTGGGACAAAGCTATCCAGCACTCGCAGCAAGTGCTCCTTAAACAACCCCCATTATTGTTGTGCATTTCCCCAACATTTCCACTTTATGCTCCTCAGCTTCTCTCTCATAGTAGTATAATTTCCCCTACCCCAATTAAATACCTTCCCATACTGTCCGTTCCTATCCCTCTCCATGACTGTGGTAAAGGTCAAGGAGTTGAGGTCACTGTCACCGAAATGCTCTCCCATCGAGACATCTGACACCTGGCCTGGTTCATTGCCGAGCACCATGTCCAATATTGCCTCCCCCCCTAGTCAGCAGGACCACGGCGCTAACCTTTCCAAATTTCTCCACACCGCCACACTATTCAACCTAACTTACAACAGGGAGAAGTGTGTGTTCAGCATGAACCGATTAGCTATCCTTGGCTATGTGGTTAGAACGGAGTTCTAGGGCCCAACCCCGATCGCATGCGCCCCCTCATGGAACTCCCCCTTTCTCACTGCCCCAAGGCCCTCAAACGATGCCTGGGGTTGTTTTCGTACTATGGCCAGTGGGTCCCTAACTATGCGGACAAGGCCCACCCACTCATCCACTCCACCGCTTTCCCACTGACGGCCGAGGCTCGCCAGGCCTTCAACCTCTCAAGGCCGACATTGTCAAGGCCGCGATGCACGCAGTCGATGAGACGCTCCCCTTCCAAGTCGAGAGCGATGCATCAGACGTCACTCTGGCTGCCACCCTCAACCAGGCAGGCAGGTCCAAGGCATTCTTTTCCCGCACCCTCCATGCCTCCGGAATGCGGCACTCCTCCATTGAAAAGGAGGCCCAAGCGATCGTTGAAGCTGTGTGACATTGGAGGTATTACCTGGCCAGCAGGAGATTCACTCTCCTCACTGACCAATGGTCGGTTGCCTTCACGTTTAACAACACAGAGTGGGGTAAGATCAAAAATGATAAGATCTTGCGGTGGAGGATCGAGCTCTCCACCTGCAATTACAAGATTTTGTATCGCCCCGGTAAACTCAACAAGCCCCCGATGCCCTATCCCGAGGTACATGTGCCAGCGCACAAGTGGACCGACTCCAGACCCTGCACGATGATCTCTGTCACCCAGGAGTCACCCGCTTTTACCACTTCATTAAGGCCCGCAATCTGCCCAACTCCATCGAGGAAGTCAGGGCTATCACCAGAGACTGCCAGGTCTGTGCGGAGTGTAAACCGCACTTCTACCAGCCAGACCGTGCGTGCCTGGTGAAGGCCTCCCACCCCTTTGAACGCCTCAGCGTGGACTTCAAAAGGCCTCTCCTCTCCACCGACCATAACACATATTTTCTCAATGTGGTCGACGAGTACTCCCGATTATCTTCGCCGTCCCATGCCCCGATATGACATTTGCCACCGTCATCAAAGCCCTCAACACCATCTTCGCTCTGTTCGGTTTCCCCGCCTACATTCACAGCGACCGGGGATCCTCATTTATGAGCGATGGGCTGCGCCAGTCCCTGCTCAACGGGGGCATTGCCTCGAGCAGGACGACCAGCTACAACCCCCGGGGTAACGGGCAGGTGGAGCGGGAGAATGGGACGGTCTGGAAGGCCGTCCAGCTGGCTCTACGGTCCAGAAATCTCCCGGCCTCCCGTTGGCAGGAAGTCCTCCCCGACGCACTTCACTCCATTCGGTCACTCCTGTGCACCGCGACTAACAAACCCCCCCCACATGACGTCTCTTTGCCTTCCCCAGGAGGTCCACCTCCAGGGTTTCGCTCCAAACGTGGCTGGCAGCTCCAGGACCCATTCTCCTCCGCAAGCATGTGCTACTCCGCAAGGCGGACCCGTTGTTGGAAAGGGTACAGCTACTCCACGCAAACCCGCAGTACGCCTCCGTAGCAAACCCCGACGGCCACCAAGACACAGTCTCCATCAGGGACCTGGCACCAGTTGGGTCCCCACACAACCCCCCCCTCTACCCCGGTGCCACCCTCCCTCCCCCCAGCACACTCCACCGCAGCCCCTGCTTCAGAACAATCCGCCCTCCCCTTGCTCCCACCCGGGGACGAAGAGGATTTCGAAACGCTCCCGGAGTCACTGAAGACCAAGCCGATTCCTGAGTCGCCACCAGCACTGCGGCGCTCTCAATGGCAGATCAAGGCACCGGACCGTCTAAATTTGTAACCTTCTCTGTAATTTTAAAACCAATCTGTATGTAAATAGTTTTCCATCACCCCCGCTGGATTCATTTTTAACGGGGGGTGAATGTGGTAGTCAACGCTGTTGTATTATATTGTATATATTGGTATTACGGTAAGGCCCCTATACTACAGGTACGGGGGTAGATCCCTGCCTGCTGGCCCCGCCCAGTAGGCGGAGTATAAATGTGTGGGCTCTCCGAACAGCAGCCATTTCGCCAGCAGCTGCGGGAGGCTCCACATCTCTGTGTAATAAAGCCTCGATTACTCTATACTCTCGTCTCGTCGTAATTGATAGTGCATCAGTGCTACACAGGATTACGCAGTGGGCAACACTTAAACATCTGTACAAAGTGTGCGTAACGTAAGTGGATTACATTCATGAACATTTAAAAGGTGGGCTGGGTAAAATATCTTACAAATTCAGTAATGATTGGTACAGTCACAGTGATTCAAGTCAAATGGATTGGATAGCTGTGAAATGAATGATATACTAACAGAAGTTAAACCTCACATGAAGACGCATGTACATCCTTTGCTTCTGTTTTGTGAAACTGCTAACTCCTCCACTGCCCTTGCACCACCTGTGGCAGATTTAGGATTTCCCCAATCTGGGTTTCTGACTAAGCCACCGAAGGAGGGAAAGATATTTCCCTAAAAAGAACAGAATAGCTGTCACTAGAGGGAGATTACCTTTCCAGGTCTTAAACAGTCAAACAGATTTCAGTTACCCTCTAGTGGGAGATTTTTCAGGTAGGTCGCTCAAAACTAAATCATTTAATTTTTCAGTGTGGATCCTTGTCATTTAAGACATCCTAAAAGAGCGTCTAGGGTTTTAAACTTATTCAAAGTTTAAAAATCATGGCCGGCACGGGGGCGGAGAATTCACTTTCTCGCTGTAATCGAGCCTGGCGCAGGTCTGGCAATTCTCCTGGCCCCGGAAATTGGCGTGACCGTGGTGTACGCTGCGCGGCCAGGGGCCCATTACCAGAGGCCCACCCAGGAATCCTCTGCTCCCGACCCGCCGGGTTCCCGACGGCGTGGAACTAACCACCTATTGCCAGTCGGGATGCTGGCGTGCCTTGGTCGTGGGCCGGGGGGTTCGGAGGACAGGGGGGGCCTTATAGGTGGCCAGGGATTAGCTCTGCGTGGTTTCAGGCTCAGTCGCGCGGCCGATCGGGGAGGTCTCCTTTCTCTGTGTGGCTCTGCGGTCCGAGTCCGCCATGGCGCTCGGCGCGGCCACTGGAGGCTGCCGCCATGCGCCTGCGCGGACTCCGAACTGGAAGTGCAGGGGCCCGTAGCCACAGCTAAAGCTGTGTGATTTTCACAGGGTCCCTGCTAGCCCCCTGCAGCACATTGAATTAGTTCAGCATTTTTATAGGAATTTCGGGAGTAAAACCCGACCGTTTTTACGCCGGAGTGAGGACATAGTCTCATTTTGGGAGAATCCAGCCCAACATGTACTTGTGATATTTGAGATGAGGTACTTTCAGGTATGTTGACTTTGAAACATGTGAAGTGATGAACACAACTTGAAATATTTTTATTAGATAGATGACGCCATAGGGGAACAATTTGTATTATTGTTGGATTCTTGCAATCCCGCCTTGTCAAATGTTTTATTTGTATTTATATTAAATTAACAGTTCAGTAACTCCGCAGCATCAAACATCCCATCTTGTACTTAATGATTTAGGATAAGGATTACCCTGCATTGGCCAATAATCTGCTTAATCACAATCTTCTTGAATACACCACTGACATTTCCACTTCCCACACCAGTCATTCTTGTTGACTGTCTGAATGTGGCTGTCAATTTAATGCCAATTAGTGCTGAATTATAGCCAATTTTGTTCTGTGGAGTTTCATCCACTGGGAACTGGTTAGAGACTGTCCAAATTCATGTAATTTATGATCCTTGCAGCCAACAGAACTGGTATCTAAGAAACTCTAACGTAATCAAATGGAGCTTTGATCTTTTTCAATCCTCATGCAGAGGGTGAACTCTATCACAATGATTTGCTGAATAACATTGACCTATCAGCCATGTTAAGTATAATTTTGGAAGGGTGGCTGAGTTATAACCTTTGACAAACTGTGATAATCTAGTATACCAACATTATAGAAACAGAATGGAGATCTAGCTAAAGAAAATGTTATCCATATGTTATGTCCTGAATTATCAAGTTACAATAAAAGGAGTTATTTGTACTAAATGTCAACTAAGATACATACTGATACACTATTGTGAAATGTATCTTTTTAGTGAAGAAATACAGTCGTAAAAGAAAAATAGTCATTGAGTATTTTTTTTGGTCAAAACAAAAAAACTGTCAATAATTTCACACTCTGCCTGAGTTTATCTTCATAAATTGCCCAAAATATAATTTGTTTATGGCTGATTGTTGAAAGCGACTGCTGACTTGGGAAGTGGGGGGAGGGATGGTGGGGTGTTAGGTATTTTATTGAGTTTGTTATTTGCAGCCCTGTTGGCTTGTTTTGTTTGGTGATTATATTTGTTGCGTCAATACCTCAATAAAATATTTTTCAAAAAAAAAGGAAAGCGACTGCTGATCCATCTTAGGGGGCATCACAGAAAAAAATAAATCCCGAGACAGTATGTGCAGTCTGCAGTAGGAACTTCAGCAGATTTATTTCCTCTTTAGTTGGGAATCCAGATGGCAATTGCATTGCTTCTCTCTGCCTCAGATGAATGGACACAAAATGGACCAAAGATCAAATGTCGACATTTACTGGTCTACAAAACTACCTCATGATGCATTTACCCAATCCATCACGAATGCAGTTCTAAGGAATAAAGCCCTCAAATTCTGTAGGGGCTTCCATTTTTTGCTCCTGCTATAACTTTGGCATGGGTTTAGCCATTTGATGTATTTCTCCAGGGTTGTTATGATGTCCCACCAAACTTACAGTGGGAAATTTGAGATACTGCCAGAGAAATTCAGGAGTGAGTTTTTGTGCGATGGCAACTTAAATGATGCACAGGGTAAACTTTCACCTTCAGCACCTGGGGGGTAATCTGATGGGCCAGATTTTCCAACCATTGTCGAGCCCACCTCAAAATCAGTGGAGTAATATTTGGGTGGTGATTAGGAAGTGACAAGAAAAAGTTACCCCCCCAGGTCTACTGCCACTCATATAAACATAGACCACTGAAAGATACTTCCATATAGCTTTACAGCAGCTATAAAGACCCATACCGTCAAGGGTTTCACAAGTTAGCCTTCTGGTTGCTGCCTGCCTTGATGACTCTCACTAACATTTCCATCGGCAGCTCTCCTTGTTGTATTATTCTTTATTGGGTGTTGTAATTCCTGAAAACCATTGATAATAAACATAAGCATTTTAAGATAGAGTTTGCATTGTCAGCGTAAAGCAGCCGCTTTTGTTAACGTGACTGTTTATTGCTGGTAGTAAACCTGTTCCAATAGAGCTACTTTTCGACTGCATCTTAAAAATATAAATGGGTGCTAATTTTATTGGTTACATTCAAGAGGCTGGTTGGAGAGCCCGAATGCACAAACTTGCGCGTTTATTCTTATCTGGGCTTCTATAGTATATTAGAGTAATAAAAGGCATGGAAAATAAAGTTTTTTTGTCACAGAGGATACATCAAAGTAGAAAAGCAGAAAAATGAAATGTCTGGCTGCTGCTAATGGCCAGCAAAAGCCAAACTGAAACCTTTCAGCAGATGAACTAATTTAGATGGATTGCTCAAAGTATTTGTTAAAACTCCATCTAATAATATGATTTATGAATTTACTACGTTCTACATACTTAATTTCATGTTTAATGGAACATATTAGGACTGGTTATAAATGATTGCATTTAAGCGCGTCACAGACGATAAGATGCTACCATATATTCAGAATGAAGTAACTTCATGTTCTTTCATGTTAGGTGTTATGTTGCACTCATCTGCTGGTAGTTTGTCATTTCTGATTTGTGTTCTCTGTTTATAAATCTCCCAATTCAAGGCATTCGTGGAAAGGAACATATGGACTGGAAACACTCCAGCAGACTGAAATGTACCAGACATCGAATGTGTGGAAATGTGCTTCAAATAATGGTTGATAGATTGACCAATATAGTTACTGTTCACTGTAACCAGGGGGTCAGATTTGCCTTATTCTGATGGAAGGTCAGCAATCCAAAACTTTAACAGCAGTTTCTCTCTCCACAGATGCTGTCAGACTTGCCGTGTATTGCCAGCATTTTCTGATTCTATGTCTGATTTGCCATGTGTGCTTTCTAACTCCCGAAAGCAGTTTGATATAAAAAGTGCAACTAATATTCATTCACTGTATCGATCTTATCTTTCTGTATCCAAACCGTTTTTCTACATTTTGCAGTTAGTTTTCTTCACTTGCATTTTGTGCTCAATGTAGATAAGATATGAAGATGATTGGCAGATGTAAGTGAAGGAGCATCCAGCTTCATCCACTCAGATCATTGGGATCTTTGTGCCATCGTGAGTAATAGATTTCTGAGACAGTATTAGCTTGGAGCTACTTCTTTATATGATTGTTGTCCCGTTACTTACTCTGGCTAAATATTTGCTGATTATCATGGTTACTATTTCCACTTCATCTTTTAATATAGGGGGACAGTTGGAGGATGAGGAGCTGCAGTTTAATGATCCAAGACAGTGGTGCAACAGGTATAGGTCTGTCAGAACACAATGGAGCTGCTAAGGGAAGGTCTGACCCAGCTCCTGGCCCCCCTCGGCCAAGAGTCCCATTTCTTGCATATCTGTGACAGCTTCACCAGGCATACACTTGCTGAGAATTACAGGTTGAGAGACAGTGGAACAAATTACAGTCGCAGGGACCGGGGAGGACTGGGTAGAGCAGTGCTTTTAGAGACTTGTGCCAAAATCCTCGTAGCTGGGGTATCCCAGTGTCACTGGAGGTGAATGGAGGTTTGGCTAGAATGGCAAATTTTCCATTCTCGCTAGCAATGGATCCTGCCATGGACAAGACCAGCGAAACGCGCAAATCGCCATAATCTTCCGGCCTCGTTCCCGCCTGGGATTTTTCTGGTGCCGCTGAAAATGAATGGAACTTTGCTGAAACGTCAAATTTTCTCTTCTCGCTCACAATGGACCCCATCCAATGGACCATGGATGGGATGAGAGAATCCCACAAATGCTCAATTCCTTTACCTGAAAAGTGATTTTTAAAAATCTCCTCAGCATTAACGCTTATTAACCCTTCACCGCGCTCTTGATTCGGCATGAAAGAACACTGAAGCCATTTAAGTTACCTCTACAGATAGGAAATCAGAGATGCATGTGATAAAGGAATGTCTGCAATTATGGGTGACTTTAATCTACGTATAGATTGGATGAGTCAAATTAGTCACAGTACAATAATCTGGAGGAATATCTGGAGTGTATACGGGGTGGTTCAATGTGTTCGATGAGGAACCAACAAGGGAACAGGCCATCTTAGACTGGGCGTTGTGCAATGAGAAAGGGTTAGATGGCAATCTAGTTGTGAGAGAATCCTTGGGAATGTGACCATAATATGATAGAATCATTTATAATGGTGGATAGTGAGGTGGTTGATTCTGAGACTAGGGTCCTGAATCTCAATTAAGGTAACTATGATGGTATGAGGCATGAGTTGGCTACGATGGAATGGAAAACATTACTGAAAGGAAAGACAGTGGACGAGCAAAGGCAGGCATTCAAAAAATGATGGTGAACTCTAAAAGTTGTTTATTCCTTTTTGGTGCAAGAGTAGAAAGAGAATCGTGGCCAAACCATGGCCTGCAAGGAAAATTAGAGCTAGTATTAGATTCAAAGAAGAGGCATAGAAATTAGCAATAAACCTGAGGATTAGTAATGGTAGTAATCTTTATCGTCACAAGTAGGCTTACATTAACACTACAATGAAGTTACTTTGAAAAGCCCCTGGTTGCAACATTCTGGCACCTGTTCGGGTACACGGAGGGAGAATTCAGAATGTCCAAATTACCTAACAGCACGTCTTTTGGGACTTATGGGATGAAAACGGAGCACCTGGAGGAAACCCATGCAGACATGGGGAGAACTTGCAGGCTCCGTACAGACAGTGACCCAAGCCGAGAAGCAAACCTGGGACACCGGGCGTTGTGAGCCATAGTGCTAACCAGTTTAAAATTCAGCAAAGACAGACCAGGGGATTGATTAAGAAAGGCAAAATGCAATATGGCAGTAAGCTAGCAGGGAACATAAAAACTGACTGTAAAGTTTCTATAAGTATGTAAAGAGAAAAAGATTGACAAAAAGGAATGTAGGCACCTTACTGTCAGAAAAGGGGAATTTATAACGGGGAAGAAAGAAATGGCTGAGCAACTAAATTCGTACTTTGCTTCTGTCTTCACAAAGGAAGACATGAATAATGTACCGGAAGTTCTGAGAAACACAAGTTTTAGCGAAGTGTTGAAGGAATTAATATTAGTAGAAAAATGGTTTGGGGAAATTAATGGCATTGAAGGCGAATGAATCTTCAGGGCCTGATAATCCCTGAGTACTTAAGGAAGTAGCCCTAAAAATAGGAGATATTTGGCATTTTCCACAATTGTTTGGACTCTGGAATGGTTCCTACAGGTTGGAGGGTAGCTAATATAAGCCCTCTGTTCAAAAATGGAGGTAGAGAGAAAACAGGGAACTATAGACCAGTGAGCCTACTGTCAGTAGTAGAGAGGTTGCTAGATTTCATTATCAAGGATTTCATAGCACAGCATTTGGAAAGCAGCGGTATAAACAGACAAAGTCAGCATGGATTTACGAAAGGGAAATCATGCTTGGCAAATCTATTGGAATTCTTTGAAGATGTAACCAGTAGGGTTGACCAGGGAGACCCGTTGGTGTGGTTTACTTCGACTTTCAGAAGGCTTTCGACAAGGTCTCACATAGCTGATTACCATGTAAAGTTAAAGTGCATGGGATTGCAGGTAGTTTCTTGAGATGGATAGAAAGCTGGTTACAGACAGGAAGAAAAATAGTTGGGATAAATGGGCCATTTTCCTATTGGCAGGTAGTGACTAGTGGGGTACCGGAGGGATCTATGCTAGGTAGAATGCCAACTGTTCACATTATATATTAATGATTTGGAAAAGGGAACTAAATGTAGTATCTGCAGATGATACAAAGATTGGTGGATGGGTGGATGGGTGAACTGTGAAGAGGATGCCCAAACAATGTTGGTAGCAAGCCCATTGGCTGAGGGCCGCTGTAACCAGGCAGGACATCTCCCTGGAGTCGATAGAGGATAATCTGCAGAGGTGCAGCACTTGTGGCTAGCGAAGCTAGGAAACCAAAGGTCAACCAGCAAACCCATCATTATACCCAAGGGAGACGCCAGCCCAGAGCCAGGATCCTCCACCTGGAACAGCCTGCTGAAGATGAATGCACGAAATTAGGTTGCATTGCTGCAGGTTTCCCCCATCCGCATAACTGCCCAGGTAAACGGCCACCCGTTGGATATTGAGTCTGGCACAGGAGCCACGGTTTCAGTAATGGAGAGGCAGACAGTCAAGAAAATTAGGATGGGGATACAACAGCTGAGTTTGTCACACACTGAGGTAAGACTAGCAACCTACATGGGGACCCTCAGCCATAGCAGGCATGACTATGATCCCATTAATAATAGTACAGGGCTCTAGACCGAGTCTCCTAGGCAGCAATTGGCTACAATGCCTCCTGCTCTGAACTGGCAATGGATCTTCCAGATGGGCACCGGAGGACTTTATGAATTCTTGATGAAGTACCCTGACGTCTTCCAGGAGGTTCTGGCAACATTAAGGGGGCCGTGGCCAAGATACACATAGACTCTGAGGCCCAGCCAAAATTCTTCAGGGCCCCTATGCAATGCCGTCGAAAGTTGAGGATGAGCTCAGCCAATTGGATGGCCTTGGTATCACCTGGCTGGTTTTACCGATTGGGCAGTGATGGTAGCCCCGGTACTAAAGCTTGACAAAACCATACCCCTGTATGGGGATAATAAGTTGACCGTAAACAAGGCCTTACTCCTGTACAGGTACCCAATGCCAAGGATAGAAGACCTTTACGCGAAGCTAGCTGGAGTTCATTAATTTTCCAAGCTTAATATGAGTCACCCCTATCTCCAGTTGGAGTTGGACGCCGATTCCAGACACAATGTGACCATCAATACCCAAGGGGCCTCTATCAACATATCAGGTTGCCATTTGGAGTGTCATCAGCTTGTGCAATTTTCCAACATGTCATGGAGAACACCCTGAGAGGGCTACCGTATGTGGCGGTCTATTTGGACGACGTCCTAGTCACTGGAGCCACAGAAAGGGAGCAGCTGAGTGGAGGAAGTCAGCCACTGGTTTTCCATGTTTGGGCGATGTGGAACACACAATTGGAGAACGTGTGTTTTCTAAGCAGGGAAATCACGAACTTGGGGTATTGAATTGATCGTGTCGGCCTACACTCGGTTGAGGAGAACATGCGAACGATAAGACAAGCCCCCATTCTGCAGTCGTTCTTAGGTCTCATGAACGACTGCAGGAAATTTATTCCGAACCTGGCAACCACCCGCTCCATGCATTGCGAAAGAAGCACCAGGTTGAGTGTGGCGATGCCTCAGGAGGAAGCCTTCTCCAGGGTAAATATTTGAGCAACGCCTAGAAACTCAGATTTCGAATGCGGACGTGCTGTGCAGGCTCCTATACCTACACCACCCCTCCCCCCCCCCTCCCCCCACCTCCCCATCCACACCAAGGGCTGATGAGATTGTTTCAATGCTGAACTTCATGGACACCTTGCTGGTCACTGTCAGTCAGATACGCAACTGGACACAAAGGGCGAAATTCTCCCAAAACGGGAGAAATCGTCAAACTGCCGTAAAACCCGGGCGGGTTTTACGGCATCGCGCCCCTTCCCGACGGGGGACCGATTCTGGTCCCCGGTCGGGGCTAGCAGCCCGACGTCGGGGGCTCCGACAAGTCGGGCTTAACGAAAATCGTTAAGCCCGCTTGTCGGACTTAGCGCCGGCTGACGCGTCATATGACGTCAGCCGCGCATGCGCAGGTGGGAAGACTCCACCCGCGCATGCGCGGGTGACGTCATCGCGTTTTTGCGCGAAACCCGCGCATGCGCGGTCCGGGTTGCCCCTCAGCCGCCCCGCGTATTGATACTGCGGGGCGGCGGAAGGACAAATAGTGCGCGGGCATCGGGCCCGCTGCCCGCGATCGGTGGGCACCGATCGCGGGCCCATGGCACCCTTGGCACGGCCGTGGTACTGCCGTGCCAATCGGTGCCATGGTTATTTTTTTCCAGGTGGTCACGACGTTTTTACGAACGGCAGGACCAGGTGTGTTTGCCGTTCGTAAAAAGGTCGTAAAGGGCTGGGACTTCGGCCCTTCTAACAGCTGTGAATCGCTGCCGGCCGTAAAAAAACGGCGGCAGCGATTCGTGTCGGGATTTCGGCGGGGGGGGGGAGAATAGCGGGAGGGCGTCAAAAAAGTCGGGAAGGCCCTCCCGCTATTCTCCCACCCGTCGTGGGGGGGGGAGAATTTCGCCCAAAGGGTTCAATATTGGCAAAAATACGCCACATCACCTTGCACGGGAACAGCAAAGAAAGCTGTCTAAAGAATGACAGGCCTTTGAAACCAAGATGCAGGAGCTCAGTGTGGAAGATGGCAGCCTCCTGAGGGGTGCTTGCGTCCTGGTCCTAAACCTAACCAGACGGGCTATACTCCAGGACCTGCACAACGGACACCCAGCGATGTCGAAAATGTATATGTTGGCCAGTAGCTATGTGTGGTGGTCAGGCCTGGATGGCGAGATTGAACAACTGGCCCAAAAGTGTACCACCTGCCAAGAGCATCTGAAGTTTCTTCCAGGTGCAGCACTGCACACATGGAAATGGCCGGGCTGGCCTTGGATGTTCCTGCATGCCGAATTTGATGGGCGATTGACGGTTCCGTATTTTTACTTGCGGTAGACACCCACTCCAAGTGATTGGACGTCTATCGGATGTCATCCACCACATCGAAGGCCACCATGGAGAAGCTATGACTCTCCTTCAGCACCCATGGCATTCTGGAGATGCTAGTTATGGACAATGGTACCTTGCTCACCAGTGACGAGTTTGTGCACTTTATGAAGAGAAACGGGGTGAGACACAACCAGACAGCTCCATACCACCCTTCCTCGAACAGGCAGGCTGAGCGAGCGTTGCAAATATTCAAGGGAGGTATGAAGAACAGACCATGGGATCCGTGGAAATGAGATTAGTACGATTTTTATTTAGTTACCAGACCACGCCACATGCCATGATTGGTGTAGCACCAACTGAACTATTTATGAGCGGTGGCTCAGGACACATCTTAGCCTCATGTTCGCTGATATTGGCGAGAGAGTGCAATGTAGTCAGGACCTGTAGAGGCATGGTTGAGGCAGCGAACACTGACCAGGGGTTTCCAATCGTAGGACACATTGTACGTCCAAAACCTCAGGGACAGAGCCTGTTGGATTATAGGGACTGTGCTACAACAAACCGGAAGAGTCTCGTACTAAGTATAGACTCACAAATGGACAGTGTGGAAGCACCTTGACCACCTTTTAATGATATGTAGAATATAATTTGTGCATAATTTGATAACCGAACTGTAAGTAAAGATAGGTGCTGTATGCATAGACTGAGATTATAGCATCCGACTACAGGTGGCGTGGTGACAGGAGTAGGTCACTGGAAGACTGGACTCATGGAGATAGAAGGTAATCTCCTGGACAGCACAGAGAGACAGAATTTGGACAACAAGCATAGAGTACAGTCGCACATCGAGTAGCTCCTGAGTCAACCGTTATTAATGAGAGTTAACCATAGTTGTTTGTATTTAGCTGTAATATCCCACTGTGATCTTACATCATAGAAACCATTTAGCGATTTAGTTAAGTAATAAACAGTTTTGTTCATTTACAAAGCCGTATGTTCTCTGATCACTTCAACTACAAACACCCCGCCATCCATGCATACAGAGAACATTACAGACCTCATATCCCATCAGAGGACATATCCCACCAGAGGAACCATCTTCTAGCCGTGTCAGCCTCCACATATGGGCCTGGGGGTGTCGTTCACTGGGGACCCCAGCACTGAGATGTGAGGGGTGGTGGACTCCAGTTCCGAGATGGAGATCCAGGCATCTGAGGATTCCAACGGTGACTTTGCCAGGGCTCAGTCGCCAGCAGTACCCCCCAAATGGCCATTGTGGAGACCATGATCCCTGACATGCTACACCACCCCTATACTTACTTCATGAGCCTCGTGGAGTGTGAAATCTCTCGCTGAGGGACAGAGGCCCCTCAGTGGACCTATTAATTCCAGAGGATAAAACCTGACCCAGGTATGAGCCGGGGTTCCAGAATAGTCCCAACTGGGACTTGGACTGTTGCTTCTGTACACATTTCCGATATCAAGGATTAGAAATGAACCTTGTTTGACTCTCCTTTCCGGACTCCTCCTTGACTACCGTACTATGTATGATAACTGGGCAAGTTATATGCGAACAAAGGGTTTGGTTTCTAAGCAGTTAACAGTGCTCATCTTTTTAATGAACCAAGTTAGGAACAAACAAGGAGGGAGAGAGTTAAGCGTACGTATTCGACAATCAAACTTGAAATGTTGTAAATACTTCGGAATACTGCGCATTGAAGCAGAGCTAGATTAAATAAGGGAAATATCTGCAACCTCAGCCAGGGAGCCATTTCTGTTGAAAAAGAAAAGATCCTGATTTGTCTATGAAAGAACCAAACATGCACCACTTGTTAGGAGCTGGATGAAGTATTCCGCTAGAATCCTCCCGTTGTTCGACAGCAGAACACATTCCTTTGCATGAAATGATGCTTTGATAAGGGATATTCAGTATACCACTGTCTTTTAAGTTTCCTTGATGGCACAGATGTAAAAGGTCTGAACCCACCCAGTGAAAAAAAGATCTCTTTTAAAACCCTGCCCAATTTAAATTTTCCTTGACTTAATGGGAAGTAAAATATGTTGGGGTGTAGAACGGATCGCTAATCCGATTTCAGCAGTTCCCTGCCTTGTGTATTTGTTTAAATTTACCTACAAAGTCACTGTTGTAGAATTTCCAGGGAGGTTCAACCAATCATTTCCTTCAACAGAGTATCTGTTGGGGACGCAGTGGCGTAGTGGTATTGTCACAGGACCAGTAATCCAGAAACCCAGCATAATGCTAAAAAAAAGTCTGATGGTGACCATGGATCCATTGTCAATTGTCCCAGAAACCCATCTGGTTCACTAATGTCCGATAGGGAAGGAAATCTGTCGTCCTTACCTGACCTGGTCTGGCCTACATGTGACTCCCGATCAACTGCAATGTGATTAATTCTTAAATGCCTTCTGGGATGGCAATAATGCTGGGATGGCAATAATGCTGGCCCAGCCAGAGATGCCCACATCCCAAGAACAAATAAAAAAACATCTTCACACACCTGAAGGATTGGTAAGCATATCATTTCCCTTAGGTTTCTGTAACCTCCAAAATTACAGTGTACGAGTGAGAGAACTCCAGTTGAAAAAAGTATGACGTTTTTCTGAGTCATTCAGACCATAAAGATCACAGGTTCAATCCCCACTCTGTACTGAATTGAACAAGCGTAACAGTAAAGATGTTGCACGTAGCCTTGGGGAAGAGATAATCAGCTTCTTTTTCATGTTCAGACAGTGGCAGGATTGAGTTCAGCTGTCAGATTGTCAGATTCCTGTCATAGTTCACACCTAAATTATTGTCACCAGTGCAGTGGGCTGACCAGTGCCCATTCTATAGGTCACACTGAACAAGTCAATGGCCTCAGCAAAGGAGAGCAGCAAAAGAAGGAATGTTTTTCAAAATGAACTTTGTACAGCACACAAGGAGGAATGTACATCATGCTGGAATGACAATATTACTACCTTCATTTGTAAAGTTTACAGACTAAAATAAATTCAGTCCTTCATCCAATTTTAATGTTAAAGTGCCTTGCAAGATCAAGTTGAATTAGGATAGCCTCATTGTATTATAAAGGTGCCCACTATTCGACACTTCTTAAAATGTAAAATCAGATATAAAAATAAAATGCCTCAGGTCCGCTGCATCAGATATAATATTTGCTGCAGGCACTAAGGGGGTAATTCTCCGATATGGAGGCCAAGTGTTTACGCCGTTGTGAATGCCGTCGCATTTCACGACAGCGCGAACAGGATCCGGGCACAACCTATTCTGGCCCACAGGGGGCCAGCACAGTGCTGGAGCGGTTCACGCCACTCCAGCCTCCTTACGTGGTGCCAAATGGGCGCTGCGTCAACCTGTGCATGCGCAGTTGGGCCAGCTTAATACTGCGCATGCGCAGTTGGGCCGCACCATCCTGCGCATGCATTGGGGAAATTCTTACTCGCGCCGGCCCCAACCCAACATGGGGTCAGTGTTCAGGGGCCGGCCGCGCTAGGAAGTAGGCCCAGGGGGGGAGAGGCTGGCCCGCCAATTAGTGGGCCCCGATCGTGGACCAGACCCCATTGAGGCCTCCCCCGATGAAGGAGACCCCTTCCCCCCCCCCCCCCCCCCCCCCCCACAGGCCGCCCCCCGAGCATTCCCGCAGACTTCCCGCCGGCAGCGACCAGGGGTGAATGGTGCAGGCGGGATTCTGTCGTGTCGGAGCAGCCGATCGGCCCAACCGGACCGGAGAATCGGCGGCTCCGCCGATTCCAGCGGCCGGCACTGCGCCAAACGCGCCAGCACAAATGGCACTGATTCTCCGCACCGCGGAGAATCAGGCATCGCCGTTGGGGCATCGTGGCATGGTTGCAGCGATTCTCCGGCCCGGCGCGGGTCTCGGAGAATCGCCCCCTAAATGTTGGCGAGGAAGTGGAATTTACTGAGCCGGCTGTCCCCAACTATGATGCAGTTACTCTCGGTAAAGAAATACAGTTCTCTTGCACATGCAAAGCTATTTAGTAACTTTGTTTTGTTTGGTAATTCTTGCCATATGCTAGTTGAGTTACACTTAAAGACCTACCCATCTTGTTACATGCAAGGCATGCTCCAATTATTTAAGAGGCGGGAATCTCCGACCCCCCGCTGGGTGGGAGAATCGCCGGGGGTCGGCATGAATCCCACCCCCGCCGTCCTCCTAATTCTCCTGCCCCCCAAAAATCGGCCCGGTGTGAGTCACGCCGCCTGCCTCAGAGAATGGCGGGGTCCGGCGCGACTCTATGGGCCTCGGGACGGACCAAATTCTCCGGCCCGCGATGGGCCAAAATCCAGCGTAAATTAGAGTAGGTCCCTTACCAGCGAGACCTGGCGGCGCGGGTGGGCTCTGGGGTTCCTGGGGGGTTGAGGGGGGACCTGGACCCGGGAGGTGCCCCCACGGTGGCCTGTCCCACGGTCGGAGCCCATCGATCCGCGGGCGGGCCTGTGCTGTGGGGCACTCTATTGTTCTGCACCGGAGGCCGTGGTCCTCTGGCATAGAATCACAGAATCTTACAGCACAGGTGGAGGCCATTCAACCCATCGTATCTGCACTGGCTCCCAAAAGAGCAACCTAGCTAGTCCCTCTCCCCAGCCCCATCTCCGTTGCCCTCTAAATTCATCACTTTCAAATATATTTCCAGCTCTCTTTTGAAACCTCCTATGGTATCCATCTCTACCACTCTCCCAGACATTCCAAATCCCAGCAACTCTCTGAGTAAAGAAGTTTCTCATCATCTCACTCCTCCCTCTCTTGCTGACTATCTTGAATTTGTGACCGCTCGTCACTGACTTACCAATTAGTGGAAACAGAATATCCTTCTTTACCCTGTTGAAATTGAACACCTCAATCAGGTCACCTCTTAATCTTCTCTGCTTGAAAGAAAACAAGCCCAATTTCTCTCATCTTTCCTTGTATCTAAAATTCTTCATTCCTGGTGTCATTCTAGTAAACCTCCTCTGCACTCTCACTCGGGCTTTAACATCCTTCCTTAACTGAACAGAACTGAATACAATGTTCCAAATGTGGTCTGACCAATGATTTGTAGAGGTGTAGCACCATTTCCTTGCTTTAATACTCTATGTCTCTACTTATAAGCCCAAGGATCCTATAAGCCTTCTTAACAACTGTTTTAACTTGCCTGGCCACCTTCAGAGAATTATGTGCTTGAACCTCAAGGTCCCTGTGCTCTTGTACTCTTGCCAATGTAGTACCACTGAGCCTCTATTGTCTCACCATGTTTCTTCTATCAAAATGCATTATCTTACATTTCTCTGCCAGGTGTCTGCCCAATTGGCCAACTTGTCAATGTCCCTCTGAAGTCGCTCAGTGTCATCTTCAAAATACACTATTCTCCCTAACTTAGTATCATCTCCAAATTTAGAGATTTTGCCCTCAACACCCATCTCTAAATCGTTTATATAAATCAGAGCAGATGCAAGGGTCCTAATACTGAGACCAGGGGAACACTACTATCAACTTGTCTCCAATCTGACAAATGCCCATCAATACCTACCTCTGTTTCCTTTCTCTTAGCCAACTTCTAATCCATGCTGCCGAGAACTCATCAATCCCAAACATTTCTAGTTTGCTAATCAACCTGCCAGGTGGCACTGTATCAAATGCTTTCTGAAAGTCCAAATATGCAACATCCACAGCACTACCCTCATCTACTGCCTGTGTCACCTCATCAAAGAACTCAATTAAATTTGTCAGACATGACCTGCCCTTGACAAAGTCCTGAGTGTCTGCAGCTTATTTTTCTCTAAGTCTACATTTATCTTATCTCGTATTCTGGTCTCCATCAGTTTTCCCGATATTGATGTCAAACTGACAGATCTGTAGTGTCCTGGGTTATCCTTCGCCCCTTTCTCAAACAATGGCATCACATTTGCGATCCTCCAGTCCCCTGGGACTAATTCTGTGTTCAGAGAGGTCTGGAAAATTTCTGTAAATGTCTCCACAAATTGCTCCCTCGCCTCTCTGAGCAATCTAGGATGTATCCCATCCGGGCCTGGAGAATACTCTACCTGGAATGCTGCCAGCATTTGTTGCACCCATATTTTCAACTGGGCCATTGTCACCATCTTCTATCTTGGTAAAGGCAGAAGCAAAGTACTCATTTAGCCCCTCACCATACCCTCTGCTTCAGGTTGTCCAGAAATATCTTGGAGCTGTGATAATCTGCCTCTGAGAGCCATGACCAACTTCCTGCATGCCAAGTATGACTCCAGTCACTGGAGAGTTTTCTCATTGGCTGTCATTGGCCACAGTTTTGTGAGGATGTCTTGGTGCCAATCTTAGTCACATGCTGCTTTGAGTTTTTCTCTCACCTTTCTTATGGCACGCAGCACTCCTGCCTATTGATGGAGAGAGTTTGTGACAAAATCACGAGCTAAGTAGATCTGGCAGAGTCCAAATTGAGCATCAACACCAGGTTATTAGTGTGCTGATGCCACTGGTTGGCACTATTGGTTATTTCTATCACCCTACCTAATGTTTTATACTTTGTCATTGGCAGTTTCTCCTGTTGTGCCATCTAACCTTGATTTACCTCTTTCGCATCAGGCCTTTGTTTGTCCGTGACAAAATACAGAAATGCAGCATAAATTAAAATTGTCTCCCAGAAGGGAATCAGACATTCAATTTATATGGCATATTTGGCAGTTAAAATTCCAATGTTACACTGATAATTGTGAAATAGGAAACAGAAAACTTATGGTAAAGGAATGAGTTTAAAAAACAGTCAGCAATATTATGATAAATGATAACTACTTAGTCATTGTGATTGAGCGAGCAAACGATATCAGGGTCTTTCCCTGAAGACAAGCTCCTTGCTCATTACACCAGGCTCCTGGGCTGCTTTTTTTGTCCTGCTCATAATACTCTGCTTTGATTTCATCTATTTTTCTTGAAGTTGGAACAGCGGAAATGCAGTTTTTAATGAATGTTTAAATGTTGAAATTTGGTTGAGCTGAAATAACTTGTAGTACCGCTGCAACCTCAAGAGGGCACCAAGACAACACTTGGAGAACAAAAATCCAAGGATGTTTGTGTGGAAAGGGTGTAACTGTAACTCACGCAGAGTAAAATATTAAAATTATGCTCTAGAATTCATTTTAACTGCCTAATAAATATAGCATTACCTTGCATTAAAGTAGCAATTATAGCAGGATACTGAATTTTCATTGTTGAAGGACTGCTTCTGTGTTAAGGTAGTAAGTCTGCAGGGATTAATAAAGGATAAATATCTGTTTCAGCTCCTCAGAGTTCATTGAAGAGAAAATATTGTGACAGCTTCCGTAGATCAATAATCCACCCCAATCCTCCTGTTCTGCAGTTTGACCTCTTGAACACTGGGAAGCATGTTTTGATGCAGGAAACTCGATTTCAATGAGAAGTGGGCCAGCCAGTCTCTATCACAGGAGTTCACCAACAATTCAGTCATTCGAAATCCCACCCCTTTAGATTAACACACCAATATTTCTCTGGCTAGGTTGCCCTTAAAACAGAAGGATTCTCTCAGGAACTATTCATACTCCTGATTGCAGCTGCCTTGTACTGTGTCTGACACCAGTTTGGCAACCTGTGCCAAAATAAAATGAAAAATATAGTCCATTTGATAAAATGAAGCAGGTTTTAGGTCACTGCATCGTTTTTAGTTTTAGGACGGCAGAGTGATTAGGAACGGAAAACATTATTATTTCACATTAAATTAACCCAGAGAGGAAATGAGAAATATTAACAATAGCTGGCTGACAACGGACTGATAATAAATGTCAGTTCTATCGATGGGAGGAAATTCAGACCATGTCAGTGGAAATAATAAAAGGGAAAAATAAAAAAATAAAAAGCAGAACTGCATTTCTTATTGCACACAACACGGTGCTGTGGGGCTAAACACAAAGGTTGCACAAAGCGGAATAATTCAGAACAACAGTGTAATTCATACAAAGTACATTAAACCATTGTTTAAAAAACATACTCACCTCAGAAATGTTTACATCACATATTCTTGCAATTCTATTAACCCTGCCCACTCAGTGGAATCAGGGCTGGGAGTCTCACTTCTGCCTCACATTGATCTCACAGGAGTTCTTTTCCTGTCAGAAGACAAAGATTTAGGTGCACTTTGCTCAGGCTGCCCCCTCAATTGAATTACCAGAGTGGCTGAATTGCCTGAGTTTGGTTCTAAGCAACGGCATGTTGCCACCTGACACTGCGCCCCTCCAGTTTCAGCTTCTAACTCTTTGGGCAGGAAACAGGTAACGATCGTGCAGAAGAGCTAGTTGCCTGCCGCAACCCCTCTCCACCCAATTTCCCACTCCTGAATTCAAACCTGGGATTATAAATGCTGGTGGGATAACTGATAAACATTAAATTTAATTTAATAGGGCTTCCATCGTGCGAACAGTTAGGCCTATATTTGGGGTAGTGTGATTTCTGTTGTGCTAAAACACAAATGAAATGGATACCGTGCCTGATCCAGATGGTGAGTTAGCTTACAGTTCTGGGATTTCCTTTCACTATCACATTAAAGTCCTAGCCTTTCCGTGCAACAAAAGGTCCCTCCACAGCCCAGCTGCAATTTTATAGCAAGTGCCAAATGTGTTGGGTAAAAGTATTACCTAAATTAATAAAAATAACGTTTAGTATTGAAACTAAGGGAAGACATATACACCAATTATGCATTGACAAAATTATATTTCATCTCTGTTTACTATTGAATATGTGTTACTGCAAGAGTGCTGGTAAATAAAATAGACATAAAGAATATTTTTTTTCAATTATTCCATCCTTAAAAGTTGACAGCAAAAGAAAATCTTTCTGGCGTAAATTTCTACAGTTTAAAAAGAAAGATTATACCGCGAACAGAAAAATTATTATATACTACCGTTTAGTATTTTTGAAATGCCTTTAAGAACATTTGCTTTCTGAAGTCCACCCCTTCCTGAAAAAGCTAAAGTTCATAAGGCATCCTCAAACCTCCAAGCTGAGCCAGGTAACAGAGTATAGACCACATTTCCCCTTTATATGGGTTGGGAACACTTAGTCCAAAGGGCCAAAGGGAAGAAATGGATCAGAAATCGGTACCACCTGGTCTCAGCCCACTTTGTTTAACTGTGAGGTTTCCCTGGGGGTGAGGTAAATGGCTGGATCAACATGGATGTGGCAATGCAGCAGGAGAGCTAGAACCATCTCATTGCACTTCATTTTCCCTGCGTTGCAATAAGAAATACTACCAAAGTATTTAATTAGTTATGAAGCATCCGGTGCTGAAGGCACCGCAAGGATGAGTAAAGCGCTATACAAATACAACTTATTTCCCTCTTCCCTCTCATTTTCCACTCTCATTATCAGACAGTGCTAATTTGGAGGGACACCCTAATCCTTCAATTCTGAATCCAGTCTCTCTCTGAATGAAGGATCTGAGTGGGCCACGGTGCTACCTGAGAGGCCCGGCCAGAGTATAAATTCCTCCTTTTAAAAAGGATTGTTGTAAGATGGTCTTCTACCTGCTGCATTTTGATGTCATCAGAGGCCCTGCAAATGATAGCCATTACTGTTACTCCATGCCCCCCTTTTCCTCCTCGGTCCTCAGCACAGGTTCATGACAATGGAAGGTATATGCTGTGCGAGCATGATAATATCAAAACAGGTGTGTTCACATTATTGTAGGCGGAGCGCATTTTTATGGTTCTCCACTTGCCTGGCGCCCAGGCACGGGTGTGGAAGGGAACCCACTCCAGATAATCCATCATAAATTAAAGAAAATACTAACTTCACTCTGTCAAAGTGCATCTCAGAAAGTTATTTCTGAGTTCTTTAAGCAGTCATAGTGCCTCTCCTGAAAAACTCTGACTCACCATGAACAATGAGATCTTCTAGCTAGTCCAGAATAACATTGAGGAGTCCATGATGGTTAGAAGTTTATTGCCGTTTATTTGGAATTAGAGGACTCAAATACAAAATTTATCATCATCAAGCAGGGTTAGAAGTTCAAAGGGTTGTCCTCCTCACTTGAATATATGGTGCAGATTTACAGCCAAAAAGGATCTGGGTAAATATTGCAATGTAAAATACAATCAAGTTTCCAAGTTTTCCAACAAAGTGTTTTGGAATAGGTACAAGAGAGCCATTTTCACAGAATACAGTCAAAGCTTCACAAAGAGTGAGTAGAGCCCATGGATTGAGGCTTGTTGGATTATTATACTGAAATTGTAAATCATGAGTTACAGTGTTGAAATGAGCAGAGTGCCATTCTTTCTTTCAAACTCTGCCACCCTATTTCAAATGGTTTACCATTTTCCATTTAGATCCAGATTAATGATTCCTATAATTTTTTTATTGGAATAAGTCCATTTGGCTAAATGAATTTTAATCAGAAAATTACATATTATTCAGTCAGTTCTAAATTAATTGCATGAGGACTGCCTATGCAAGTTCTTCCTTTCGGGTTGATTAGATAACTAGATATTCGACGAGCAAATTATCACCTGTGCATTGCTAATTGGCTGATGATGTCAATTTTAAAATTTATTCAAGTCCAATTGTTGCATTGAATGTTCACCTTCCTGTCTCATTCAAAAATCGGCATTAATCATGCCAGTTAATTTTATGAATATATTTATTAATAAATGATGCATCTAACCTGCTGTGACTTTGATTAACCATCTTATGTGCTCATGGATTCAAAATGTAAAGGGTGGGATTCTCCCCTACCCGGCGGGGTGGACGGTCCCGGCGCCGAGGAGTGCCGTGAACTACTCTGGTGTTGGGCCGCCCAGAAAGCGCCACGCCAGCTGGCGTCAAAGGGCTTGGCGCCGCGCCAACCGACGGCGAATGGCCTTTGCCGGCTGGCACGAGTTGGCACGTGCCCGGGAGCGCCAGCATGTGCTGGCGTCATCACAGCGCAAGTGCAGGGGGGTTCGTCTCCGCATCGACCATGGCGGATGTTCACAGCAGCCGGTGCGGAGGGAAAGAGTGCCCCCATGGCACAGGCCTGCCCGTGGATCGGTGGGCCCCGATCGTGGGCCAGGCCAACGTGAGGGCACCCCCCAGGGCCAGATTCCCCCCACACCTCCCCCCATCCCTCCCCCCCCCCCCCCCCCCCCCCCCCCCCCCCCCTCCCGAGGACCTCGGAGGCCACCCGCAGAGCTAGGTCCTGCCGGTAAGTACCTGGTCTAATTTATGCTGGCAGGACCGGCCTAAAACGGGCGGCCGCTTGGCCCATTGCGGGCCGTAGAATCACTGGGGGGGGGGAGGCGCTGCCAACAGTCACCGACCGGCGCGGCGCGATTCCCAGCCCGGCCAAAACCCCAGCGCCGGAGAATTCGGCAGCCGGAGTGGTCGGGATTCACGTCAGCCCCGAGCGATTTTCCAGCCTGGCGGGGGTCAGAGAATCCCGCCCAAGGTGTCCAGTGCAAATTGCATATTCATTAGTTTCTTAGGATTTTGGAATGTGGCTTAATCACCGTAATCAATGTTTTTTACTGAATGATACAGAGGTTGGTGGGTTGGCTAAACCTGTCCAAAACGACAACAATCTCTCCCTTAATGCCAGCAAAACTAAAGAGCTGGTCATCGACTTCAGGAAGCATAGTACTGTACACACCCCTGTCAGCATCAACGGAGCCGAGGTAGAGATGGTTAGCAGTTTCAAATTCCTAGGGGTGCACATCACCAAAAATCTATCCTGGTCCACTCATGTCGACGCTATCACCAAGAAAGCACAACAGCGCCTTTACTTCCTCAGGAAACTAAGGAAATTTGGCATGTCCACATTAACCCTTACCAACTTTTACAGATGCACTATAGAGAGCATCCTCTCGGGCTGCATCACAGCCTGGTATGGCAACTGCTCGGCCCAGGACCGCAAGGAACTTCAGAGAGTCGTGAATACCGCCCAGTCCATCACACGAACCTGCCTCCCATCCATTGATTCCATCTACACCTCCCGCTGCCGGGGGAAAGCAGGCAGCATAATCAAGGATCCCTCCCACCCCGCTTACTCACTTTTCCAACTTCTTCCATCGGGCAGGAGATTCAGAAGTCTGAGAACACGGACGAACAGACTCAAAAACAGCTTCTTCCCCACTGTCACCAGACTCCTAAATGACCCTTTTATGGACTGTCCTCATTAACACTACACCCTGTATGCTTCAACCGATGCCAATGCTTATGTAGTACATTGTATATCTTGTGTTGCCCTATTATGTATCCTCATGTATTTTCTTGAATTCTGTTCAATTCCCTTTTCTTCCCATGTACTGAATGATCTGTTGAGCTGCTTGCAGAAAAATACTTTTCACTGTACCTCGGTACACGTGACAATAAACAAATCCAATCCAATCCAATCCAATAATGCACTAGCCCATCCACTAATCAGCTGTAGTGGGGTGGATTCTCCCCTGCCCACCACTGCTAGCTGGGTTCTTAATCTGGTGGAGAATCGAGCTTCGGGCTAAAATCAAGATTAGCACCCTATTCCATTGCTCTAGACCCCGATGGTGGTGGCAGTGAGCTACATGCCCTCGTCGGTGGCCTGGAATTATTGGGCTGGAAGCCTAATTCTCCAGGCCCCACCTGATGCTCCAGGCCTCTTAGCCGGGTTTCATGTAACCATGGATTGGTGCACATATTTTCAAGAATGGCCCTGAAGCGGTGGACCTTGAAGTGGGTCAAAGGGTTAAGTGTGTTTTGTAGATGCCCCCTGTGGTGAATGTAATATATAGATGCATATATGTTAATTCACACTGTCTTTGTAAGCGCAGTAGCGCTATCCTACCACTAGGGGGAGTAGCGCTGGGAGCACTCAGGAACTTGTACTGGGCTCCACCCTTGGCTCCGCCCACGACTCCTCCCCCTAGTGCAGCTGTATAAATACTCTTGTCCAGAGTCAGCCTGAGTTCACTACGAGTTCATCAACGGGTAACAGGCTGGCTCTGAAGTAAGTCGATTAAAGCCTAGATTCATATCGGAAACACGTGTCTGGTGAATTTTGTTCCATCACCCCCCAAGTCCATCAGAGGGCCCCCTCCCCTCACAACGCAAACCCTGCCCCTTGTCCTGCTCATTGAACCCATACAGCCCCCAGTCAACTCCAGCCCCCCATCAGCTCCACCATTAGACCCCTCCATCAGACCCCCAACAGAGACCACCATCATTCCAGCAGAGACCCCAATCAGATCTCCAACAGAGATGCCCAACTTAGACAGAGAACTCCCACAGAGACCCTCCATCGGACCCCCAACAGAGACCTTCAATAGAGACTCCCCCAAAGATCTCTAACAGGGACCCCTGAATAAGTCCCCTCATCAGAGACCTCAGCCTGAAACCTGAAGACCAGCCCAGACAGTAGGTTGAAAAATAACGGCATTTTCATTTATCCTTTCTACATAAACTTAGAGTATCCAATTATTTTTTTGTTCCAATTAAGGGGCAATTTTGTGTGGCCTAATCTGCACATCTTTGGGTTGTGCGGGCAAAACCCACGCCGACATGGAGAGCATGCGGAAACACCACACGGGCTGTGACCCAGGGCTGGGATTAGAACCTGGTTTCTCAATGCATAGGCTGCAGTGCTAACCACCGTGCCACCATTTATCCTTTCTTAACATCTGCTACCCCAGACTGAAGTATTCAAAGCAGAGGGTGTTACAACTGTTAGAGGCTTCGTGCAAAGTCAAGTCCACTTTAAAGTGTTTGAAATTCCTTGCCAGCCTTTTAAATGTAGATCTTTCATTCGATTTCACACAGAAATACATTGCATTAGCCAATGATTGACGGTTTTATTACTCCAGAAACAGCTGCTTGCTGGATTGTTCATTGATCTTTTCCTTCATGCTTGAATGCATCTCCATTACCCTGCTCTGATGCAAACCCCAATATTTGTAACCACTCTTGCTATGATTGACAATCCCACACCACATCAAAGGCATCTGTGGGAGGCTGGAGGAGGTGGGGGGGGGAGGATCATGGGGGGGGGGGGGTTGGGTCACCCTTATGCATGCGTGCTGTGGGAGGAGGACATGTTATTTCCATGGTGGAAGATGGTGATGACCCTACTTGCCAGTAGGGGCTGGGGATCAGCTGGCGGGGGAGGGGTTCTGCTGGGGAGTTGTGGAGGGGGGAGAGGTCCATTCACTCTTATGCATGCGTGCTGTGGGGGAGGTGGCTTGTTATTCCCGAGGTGTTGGAGTGGGAGGATGTCCCTACTTGTCAGGATTTGTGTTGAGCGAGGGAGGGGTGCCATCCGCCGGACCCCAGTATCAGGCTGCCCACTCAAAATGGTGGTCCTACACCAGGATTCTGATGGAATCCTGCAAAATCCCATCCATGCACAAATTTTCATGGCAAAGGAGAGGGAGTTGCATACCGTGCCCCGCTCCTAGCGTCAGCGGAGAACTGGAGCGATTCTACTCTGGAGGGAACAGCATGGGGCAGCACGGTAGCATGGTGGTTAGCATAAATGCTTCAAAGCTCCAGGGTCCCAGGTTCGGTTCCCGGCTGGGTCACTGTCTGTGCGGAGTCTGCACGTCCTCCCCGTGTGTGCGTGGGTTTCCTCCGGGTGCTCCGGTTTCCTCCCACAGTCCAAAGATGTGCGGGTTAGGTGGATTGGCCATGCTAAATTGCCCGTAGTGTCCTAAAAAGTAAGGTTGGGGGGGGGGGGGGGTTGTTGGGTTACGGGTATAGGGTGGATACGTGGGTTTGAGTAGGGTGATCATTGCTCGGCACAACAACGAGGGCCGAAGGGCCTGTTCTGTGCTGTACTGTTCTATGAACACTTGATCTCCCGAACAGAGAATTCTGTCCAGTGTTTATTGTTTCCTGGCTATAATGGAACACTAAAAAAGTAAGTTGAGTTTTAACTGAGACTCGACATGACAGCTCAGTCCTAATCCCATACTGAATTTTAAAATCATGTACCAAAAGAGAGGTAAGAGGGTGTGCAAATGCAACTTGCCATGCCTTTGTTACACCGACGGAAAGGGTATAAAAGCAGAACAGGATGGTTAGGCTTCAAAGAAGCCCTGATTTGTTGCCATTGGGGAGTAGGGGGGAGATGTGGGAGGTAATGATCTGCTGCTGCTTTCAGGGAAACACAACATTAGAGGAAATAAGCATCCTGGCAGAGAGCAATGGGAGAATGGGCCAACAAAAGAGTGGTAAATTTCAAGGCGTTGGGGGCAAGAAACCCATGAGAAATGTCGTCCAAACCATGGGCTGGATTCTTTGCCCAGCCGCGCCACATTTCTGTTTCACCCCGCCGGCGGGATGATCTGTTACGCTGGCCGGTCAATGGAGTTTCCCATTGTGGGGCGGCCCCACGCCGTTGGAAAAAGCTTGGGCTTCCGGCAAAATGGAGCATCCCGCCGGCGGAGAATCCAGCCCCTTGTAAGGGGAAGGAAGTGGGAGTGAATGTCATATTTGTCACCCCCAGTACTTTCTTATTGTGTCAGAAGATGTTGAATGACCACAATCCAAAGTAAGCTAGTTCCTTCCATCGGACTCTTTATTATTGTGTTTATCTGTGTGCCACCCATCTTTCATTATCACAGTCTCAGTACAGAGTGAACGTTATCATAGAATTTACAGTGCAGAAGGAGGCCATTCGGCCCATCGAGTCTGCACCGGCTCTTTGAAAGAGCACACTATTGAAGCCCACACCTCCACCCTATCCCCATAACCCAGTAACCCCACCCAACACTAAGGGCAATTTTGGACACTAAGGGCAATTTATCATGGTCAATCCACCTAACCTGCACATTTTTCGACTGTGGGAGGAAACCGGAGCACCCGGAGGAAACCCACGCACACACGGGGAGAACGTGCAGACTCCACACAGACAGTGACCCAAGCCGGGAATCGAACCTGGGACCCTGGAGCTGTGAAGCAATTGTGCTAGCCACCATGCTACCGTGCTGCCCTAAATTTGAATTCCCCCAGCTGCCATGGTAGGATTTGAACCCATGTCCCCGAGGAATTTGCATTCCTAGTCCACTACATCACTATCTTCCCGCAAATGGTCCCATTATGGTGCTTGCTTACTATTAACACATCTTTTCAATTTATTTTTCTCAAAATAATCCAAGGCAATATGCCTTTGCTGAAGCCAAAGCAGAAAGAGACGAGTGATTTACTTCTCTATCTCATAGATCCATACCAGGGTCGCAATGGCATAGTGGTGTTGTTTTTTAAAAATTAATTTATTGGATGTGGACGTCACTGGTTAGGCCAGCATATATTTCCCATTCCTAGTTACCCTTCAGAAGGTGGTGATGAGTTGCCTTCTTGAACCGCTGAGTCCTTCAAGCGTAGGTGCAACTACTATCCTGTTTGGAGGGAGGTCCAGGTTTTTGTCCCACCAACAGTGAAGGAACGGTGATATATTTCCAAGTGACTTGCAGGGGAACCTCCAGGTGGTAGGATTCCCTGGTATCTGCTGCTGTTATCCTTCTAGATGGTAGTGGTTTTGAGTTTGGAAGATGCTGTCGAAGGAACTTTGGTGAGTTACTGCAGATGGCACATATGGCTGCCACTGTTCGTCGGTGGTGGAGGGTTTGAATGTTTGTGGAAGGAGGTGCAATCAAGTTGGCTACTTTGTCCTGGATGGTGTCGAGCTTCTTGAGTGTTGTTGCAGCTGCACTCATCCAGACAAGTAGAGAGTATTCCATTACACTCCTGACTTGTGCCTTGTAGATGGTGGACAGACTTTGGGGGCTCAGGGGTTGAGTTACTCGACGTAGGATCTCAGCCTTTGACCTGCCCTGGTTGCCTCATTATTAACATGGCTAGCCTAGTTCAGTTTCTGATCAATAGTAACCTCCAGGATGTTGATTGTGTGGGATTTAGTGATGGTAATGATACTGGACTAATAATCCAGAGACACAGGGGACCTGCATTCGAATCCCACCAGGGCAGTGATGTACCATCAATGACTACGCGACAAATGGTGAACTATTGTAGCTTTATTGTGCTAGATGTCAAGCCTCCTGCAGCTGGACCCAAGAATGGGGGCAGTGCAGGAGAGCATACACTTTTATACAGAGCCTGCTGGGTGGAGCCAGCAGGCCGGGATGTACTGTAATGACTGGAGTACAATGGCAGTGTACCGTAATACATGTAATGTATGATCAGTGGTTTACCACATTCACCCCCTGTTTAAAAAAGAGTCCAACAGGGGTGAAGCGAAGTTACAGGTCGAGTCTGTCGGGGGCTTTGACCTTCCACCGCGATTGCCTCAGCCCCGACTGTGGTGTGTGCGCCGATGTGAGTACCTGCGACTCCGGGAGCGTGTTGTCCTCTCCTTCTTCACCCAGTAGTGGAGCCGGTGAGGGGACGGGCGCTGCCGGGGCGGGGTGGCGGTGATACACGCTGGTGGGTGGGGGGGAATGGCGCAGGGGCGGGGGTGGCGACCGGAGGGGGAGGTACCAGGTCGGGGGTGGTGGTGATGGTGGATGGGGAACCAGCGGGTGCCAGGTCAGGCCGGGATTTACTGTAATGACTGGAGTAGAATGGCAGTGTACCGTAATACATGTAATGTATGATCAGTGGTTTACCACAGGCAGATGATGAAATTTGAATTCAATCAAAATCTGGAATTAAAAGTCCATGACCATGAAAACATCATCATTGTAAAAGCCCATCTGGTTCACGAATGTCTTTTAGAGAAGGAAATCTGTCATCCATACCTGGTCTGGCCTACATTTCAATCTAGACCCATTTATGGTATATTTCTAAATTCCCTTGAGAAGGTGGTGGTGAGCCGTCTACTTGAACCACTGCAGTCCATGTGGTGTAGATGCATCCACAGTGCTGTTAGGGAGGGAGCAGCAGGATTTTGCACCAGTGAGGGTGAAGGAACAGTGATATATTTCTGAGTCAGGGTGGCGTGTGGTTAGGAGGGGAACAACCAAATGGTGGTGGAGTCCCATGTAGAGGTGGAAGATGCTGCCTGAGGAGCCTTGGTGAGTTCCTGCAGTGCATCTTGTAGATGGTACACACTGCTGCTACTGTGCATCAGTGGTGGAGTTAGTAAATATTTTGTGGTGGGGTGCTAATCAAACGGGCTGCTTTGTCCTGGATGGTGTCAAGCTTCTTGAGTGTTGTTGGGGTCGCACTCATTCAGGAAAATGGAGGTTATTCTATCACACTCCTGACTTGTGCCTTGTAGATGGTGGGCAGGCTTTGTGCATTCAAGAGGTGAGTTACTCACCGCAGGATTCTCAGCCTCTGACCTGATCTTGTCGCCACAGTATTTATGTGGCTATATGAAAGGTGGCAAAAAGAAGCATCTGTTATAAGTATACATGGTAATCATAAAAATCATTGATCACTATTTATTTTGGTAGGGGCACAGCACTGAGCCAATTTGTTTCGGCCCTTGTCAACCTTCATAAGTCCACACATACTTTAAGAGTTCTTCATCACTTATGAAATGGACTCCATGTTCCTCTATCATGCTTTCACTATCCCACATTTTTGTAGAAATGTAAATAAGGAAAATAGTTATAAAAGAACTGAAACATCCCCTGCCTACATTAGCTCGCTACAGGCTATTTTTCAAACACTTTGCTGATTATAAAAGAAGCCCTCCAGCATACTTATTTTATCCTGAAAGAGCTGGGTACAGGAAGTATAATTTTTGTAATTACCATATATAATAAGCTGGCTTTGTGCCAGTCTGCAGTGAAGCCTTTAAATTTGTGAGGTTGATTCTGCCATAACTCACTCCTTGTATTCTAATTCATGGGTTGAAATTCCTCTTTATTCATTATCACTGAAGCAAAAACCTTATCACAGTTTTTCTTTGGGTTCTTTAAACGTAGCTCATGGTGTGATACTGAGCCATACAGCTGAGAAAAGGAGTAATTTGCATCCTTGTGCTCTGGTTTTAAATCCCTGGCAAGGGTTGTGTGGCCAGGGGCTGAGATGGACAACAACATTCCATTTGCCTTCCCTATTACCTGCTGAACTTGCATGCTAGCTTTTTGTGATTTATGCACGAGGGCCCCAAATTCCTCAGTGCTGCAGCTTTCCGCAGTCTTTCTCCATTTAAATAATATTCAACTCCTTTATCCTTCCTACCAAAGTGTAAAACTTCACATTTTCCGACATGATATTCCACCTGTCACGTTTGTGCCCACTCACTTGACCTGTCTATATCCCCCTGTAGACTATTTGTGTCATCCACGTTACTTGGTTTCCCACCTATTTTTGTGTCATCCACAAACTTGGCAATAGTACATTCACTTCCCTGTCCAAGTCATTGAAATAATGTAGATAATTGTGGCTGCAGCACTGATCCCTGAGGCACTTTGCTAGTTACAGGTTGCCATTCTGAAAATTACCCTCTTATCCCAACTCTCTGTCCTTGAGGCCCATCACTTTAACGATAGATCTCCTGCCTGTTGGAACACTAACTGGTTGGCTCATGAGACTATGGGGCGAAATTCTCCGACCCCCCCCCCCCCCTGCTGGGTCGGGGAATCCCCCGGGTCCGGCGTAAATCCCGCCCCTGCCGTGGCCGTAATTCTCCGCCACCCGGGAATCAGCGGGGGCAGGAATCGCGCCCCGCCAGTTGGCGGGCCCCCCGCGCCGATCGGCGGGCCCCCTGCGGCGATTCTCCGGCCTGCGATGGGCCGAAGTCCCGCCGCTGTCAGGCCTCTCCCGCCAATGTGGTTTAAACCACCTTTGTGCCGGCGGGAGCAGGCGGCACGAGCGGGCCCTGTGGTCCTGGGGGGCGCGGGGCGATCGGATCCCGGGAGGAGCCCCCACAGTGGCCTGGCCCGTGATTGGGGCCCACCGATTGGCGGGCGGGCCTAGACATAGACATAGAACAGTACAGCACAGAACAGGCCCTTCGGCCCTCGATGTTGTGCCGAGCAAATGATCACCCTATACCCCCCCCGCCCCCCCCCCCTTAACCTTACTTTTTAGGACACTACGGGCAATTTAGCATGGCCAATCCACCTAACCCGCACATCTTTGGACTGTGGGAGGAAACCGGAGCACCCGGAGGAAACCCACGCACACACGGGGAGGACGTGCAGACTCCGCACAGATAGTGACCCAGCCGGGAACCGAACCTGGGACCCTGGAGCTGTGAAGCATTTATGCTAACCACCATGCGACCGTGCTGCCCTACCGTGGGCATGTGCCATGGGGGCATTCTTTTTCTTCCGCTGCCGCCACGACCTCCACCATGGCGGAGGCGGAAGAGACTCCCTCCACTGCGCATGCGCCGGTGGTGAGGTCAGCGGCCGCTGACGCTCCGGCACATGCGCGGACTCGCGCCTACCGGCAAAGGCCTTTCGGCCAGCCCCGACGCCGATTGGCGTGGCGCCAAAGGCCGTTGGCGGCAGTCGGCAGAGCGGGAGCCACTCCAGCGCGGGCCTAGCCCCTAAAGGTGGAGAGAATTCCGCACCTTTGGGGAGGCCCGACGCTGGAGTGGTTGGCGCCACTCTGCTACGCCGGGACCCCCCGCACCGCCGGGTAGGGGAGAATTTCGCCCGTGATTTAATTTGACTACTGGGGCCTTTAAGAAACAGTCCCCATCGCTCACTGGTAGGTAATTAGCGTGGGGAATCAGGAGCGATGGCCAGCAGAGAAGGCCCTAGGTTTTGCTTTGGGGCCCAGGAAACACTCATGCTCCTCTTCACCCAGAAGGAAATGGGAGAATAATAAAAGGAACTCACCTTTCTCAGCCTCTTCCAGCTCCAGTTTCTCGCTCCGCCATCTTAGCCTAGCAAGGTGATGGTTTCTGCATTCAGTCCTCGGGTAAAAATTGCTGTTAGAGCTTGATAAATGATTAGAGCCTGATTTGCATATTTTGAAATGAGGGTATGTTTGAAGGGGTTGTGGACATTTGTGACAGCTGAGGTAGGAGGCGGGCCAATCATGTACACATGTTTTGGTCGTGCCTGAAATTGATGAAATTCTGGAACACCTTCAGCATCATGTCAACAATGTTACAGTAGGGCTTAGCACCCAATCCCCTGGGAGCCATATATGCGGTGTCTGATTAGCCGGAGCAGGGACAGATGTCTTAACCTTTGCCTCTCTGGTGGCGAGGAGATAGATCTCATTGGGTTGACGGTCAGCGTCTCCACCCTGTGCCTCAATATGGCTGGGAGATTTAATGGAATTTCTAAGCTTCGAGGCTTAAAAGGGGTTTCATAAAAGATGGCGTCCGTTCATATCTCACTTTAAGGAATTAACCTCAGCCAGCAGCAAAAGGGGAGGGCAGCACAGTAGCATAGTGGTTTGCACAATACTTCACAGCTCCAGGGTCCCAGATTCGATTCCCGGCTTGGGTCACTGTCTGTGTGAGTCTGCACGTTCTCCCCGTGTGTGCTTGGGTTCCCTCCGGGTGCTCCGGTTTCCTCTCACAGTCCAAAGATGTGCAGGTTAGGTGGATTGGCCATGCTAAATTGCCTTTAATGTCCAAAATTGCCCTTAGTGTTGAGTGGGGTTACTGGGTTATGGGGATAAGGTGGAGGTGTGGGCTTGGGTAGGATGCTCTTTCCAAGAGTTGTTGGAGGCTCGATGGGCTGAATGCCCTCCCTCTGCATTGTAAATTCTATGAAAAGAGTTGTTTATTAATTAATTGTTTTGTGGTTGAGGAAGGGATTGTTAAATGTTAGTTAAATATTTGCAATGTGATTTATGCCTTAGAACCATTTTGAAAAAGCTAAAAACATTATTGATTGAAAAAAATAAAAATGAGGGCTAAAATTGACTCAGTGGACTGAGTTTACTGATCTCTGCCAGGAAGGTGGTGGAGCTATAAAAATTAGCTTCAGTGTCACAATAAGAGAAAAGTTTTGATTAATTGAGTCGTGTCCTTCCTCTTGATTACCATCCAATAATTCCTGCTGGAATGTGAAGTGTAGGAATAGTGTTTGAAAAAAGGGTTCCCAATGGTTAACCAAATTCAAAATGATCAAAAAGTACTTTTTAAATTGCAAAGGGACAGGTTGATGGCTCTCAACTGGTGTAAACAGGACACTATGGGCAGGATTCACCATCCGTTCACGGCAACAAGATTTTCCAATCCCACTGCAGTGACTGGGAGATTTGGCTGTGCGCCAGATTCTCCATCCTCGCTAGTGGCAGTAGCGGGGCGGACTTACAATGGAGAACCCCGGACTCACAATCGAAAAGTCATACTGGCTCAGTTAATGTTAGGATCCTGGGTAGAGTCCTGGGTAGAGTCCTGAGATGGACAGCTGGAGCACCTACCTGTTTGAAGCAGAAAGCCACTTCTAATGTGTAGATTGGGTCCCTATAATATCCTTCGACAGCACCTTCCAAACCTGTGACCTCCACCATGTGGGAACACAAGGCCAAAAGGTGCATGGGAACATGACAACCTGCAAGTTCTCCTTCAAGTCACATACCATTCTGACTTGGAACTATATCACTGTGCCTCCATTGTAGCTAGGGTCAAAGATCTGTAACTCCCTTCCTAACATCATTGCGGGTGCACCCCATGGATTACAGCCGTTCAAGAAGGCGGCTTACCACAACCTTCTCAGGGGCAATTAAGGATGGGCAACAAATGCTGGCCTTGCTAACGATGTCCATGAAAGAATTAAAAATAAATATGGAACATTGAAAATAATTTTGAGTTTTTGAGGACAGAACATTCGCCAAACCCATTTTGTCCAATTGTACCAGAGAATTATTAGAGAACATTAGAGACAAAAAGAAAATAGTAAAAACCGTCCTTTCTGAGCACCATGAAGAGTTGTGGAAGGAGCAACTCAATAACAGCACAATTGATACCATTAAAGGTAATTTTCTCTCATTGCTTTATATATTTATCATTCATTAGTGACAGAAGCAATTCCAATTATGTGATACAACTGGACGAAAGAATTTCAAATATAATACAACTCTTCAGTTTGAATATTATGCTATTAAAGTGTTGTTAATTAACTTTTAAACACACAAATCATACAATTAAAGATCAAACAAAAACTTTTAAAATTTGTTATACTAGTAATATGCACTCATATAATTTGTAAATGAATACTTAGAATTTTAAATATAAAAAATATTTAGACAAGCGCTTTCCTGTAAATTTATGATTGCAATAATTTGTATAATTTCCACAATTCATAACAAACCAAACTAACAGATTATCTTTAAAACCCATGTTTGACAGAACCTAAAGCGCATTTAGCATTTAAGGAGCCACATGCATTTTGTTGTAATCCAAACAGTTTGTTTGATTAACCAGTTCTGTTCGGCACACTGACTGTACAGGCTGAATTACCGAATCTTGCCAGGGGCAGGAATGGAGGCCGAATAGAGGGTTGAAAAATGCCAGCATTGGCCTGCATACTCGGTTCCTGATGTCACTGGCTCATCGCAGGTGGCAGGGAACATGGACAGGAAGCACTCAGGCAATTCAGGGAGCACCCACTCTCTTAGCATCACGGGTCATTAGAGGAGGCGGCAATGCTGCCAAAGACAATGAGGGCCATCAAACCACACGGAAGGCAGCAGCTGGCAATTAAGGCAAGACTCTCAGATTTTGGGCCCAGCGACAAAAGCAGGTTGACATTGGGTATCAGGAAGGCAGAAGAGAGGGACAAGGAGGAAGAAGGAGACTGAGACTATAGTCTTAACATTGGATCCACCTCCGAAATGAAGCCAGCTTGAGATGAGCAAGAACTAGTACTGCAGTAGACTGTGATTCTCCAGCCAGATGGTCACAGAGATCGGTGCTCACGTTGCCAAAGATCCCGCACTTCACAACATTGCTGGTCATGTCCTGCCAGGAACTATCAAAGTCACCGTGGCCTTGAACATCTTTGTTCCAGCTCCTTCCAAGGATCAGCATTAGACTTTAGATTGTACACCACTGAATCGCAAATCACAGATGCTCTACTTGCTAGAACTGTACAAGGCATTCAATTCTAAATAACCTCAAAGACACAGAGGCAAGTATGTTTCATCTCCATTACTGGGTTCCCTCAGGTGCAGGGCATCATTAATTGCACACCTATGACCATCAAGCTGACAAGTAACTAACCATTCAAGTTCCCCATAAGGATTCCATTTTCTCAATGTTCAACTGGTCTGTGACCACAACAAGTCCTTCCTGCATGTGTGCATTAGCTTTCTTGACAACTGCCATGATTCTCTCATCTTCCAGCAATGTATACTCCAGCAGTTCTTCCTCTAAAAGCAGTGGATTGATTTGAGGGAACATGCGATATCCCTTGAAGTGATGGTTACTGGTTACCCCTCAATAAGAGTCTCACACTAAGGAACCCAGATGATTCAACTGGAGCCATTTGCTCACGGGGACAATTGGGCGGTCCATTGGACTTCTGTAGGTGAGGTTCCAGTGCCTGGACTGGTTGGGCAGTGACCTGCGATACCAACCTGCAAGGATCTCACTCATTGTATTGGTCTGCCGCACTCTCCATGGTGTTCCAGAGAGGTGTGAGTTTTGGGGACACTGGGGCCCTGGAGGGTCCAGTTCAGCAGAGGAAAAAGACGCAGGATGTGGAAAGGAGGAAGGGAACACCAAGGACCGCCAGCTGCACAGGGAGGTGGTCAGACTCGATACAAGTCATGAGGGTCTTGTCAGGATGCCATCAATGTGAGGGAGCATCTGATTCAGGAACATTTTGATTGAGCCACTCTGACTCATGAGGAACAACATGGTCCGGAACCAACTCTGAGCTGCCTAAGCCAACATTCCCTTTGAAAATAAACCTATACCACCAATGTATAAAATCCCACGAGAATGAGGAAATGTGATTCTCGCCAGCGAGCTCCCATTTCACAATTTTCTACAACCCTTGCCCGTGATGTAATGATGTTCCCACTCAGGAATGACAGGAACCTCATTTAAATGCATTAGCATATAATTAGAGAGCCCTCCCGCCGGGACTTCACCGCTCTCTGAATCTTCATTGCGCGCCAGCTGTATAAAAACCCGGCGGCCTCACCTCTGAGGGGGATATCGGAGATAAGAGCTCAAGTTGCTACCCCCTCCAGCATGTCAAATGGATAGGGGGAACCGGGGCCGGGGGTTGGGGGTGGTTTGAGTTTTGGCATATTGGGGGGAGGGACTTGCTCCAGACCTTAGTGGCCCTTCATTGTTGTGGGCCTTTAGGTCTCAAGGGGTCTGGTGACTAGTGTGCATAGTTTCACTTCTCAGGCCCCCCATGGAGGACTTGTGGCCATCTCTCTGCTGGGAGATCGCCCTTCTAGAGTGGCAGCTGGAAGTGAGTGGGAGAGGTTGCAATCACTGGGTCAGCACAGGGGGCAAAAGCGAGGTCCCTGGGTGGGGTCACCTGAGATACTAGGTTGCACGAGCATAGTGTGAAGCTCTAACATGTATTGGTTGGGGAATGCGTGCAGTCAAAATGAACCCTGACCCTCAGTCTGAAAGTGCAGCCTCAGGTATGAGCTGTTTGGATGCTCAAAGCTACTGATTATGGAGGCCAGTCTGTCATGAAAGAAAAAATGGGTGGTTGGCTGTTCAAGTTGGTAGGCTCATTTAATCTGGACCCATAAGAGTTGGGGGAATGAGGGAACCATCTAAGGGTGAATGTGACAGCAGTGGAGCAACAGCTGCAATGCCAATGAGTTAAATATCCAAGGGTATCAAACTATTCGGAAGGACAGAGTGGATGGTAAGGGAGGTGGTGTAGCTCTGTTATTTAAGGATGACATCCGGGCAATAGTAAGGGATGACATCGGTGCTATGGAGGGTAAGGTTGAATCCATTTGGGTGGAAATCAGGAATAGTAAGGTGAAAAAGTCACTGATAGGAGTAGTCTATCGGCCACCAAATAGTAACGTTATGGTGGGGCAGGCAATAAACAAAGAAATAACTGATGCATGTAGAAATGGTACAGCAGTTATCATGGGGGATTTTAATCTACATGTCGATTGGTTTAACCAGGTCGGTCAAGGCAACTTTGAGGAGGATTTTATAGAATGTATCCGCGATAGTTTCCTAGAACAGTATGTAATGGAACCTACGAGGGAACAAGCGGTCCTAGATCTTGTCCTGTGTAATGAGACAGGATTGATTCATGATCTCATAGTTAGGGATCCTCTCGGAAGGAGCGATCACAATATGGTGGAATTTAAAATACAGATGGAGGGTGAGAAGGTAAAATCAAATACTAGTGTTTTGTGTTTAAACAAAGGAGATTACAATGGGATGAAAGAAGAACTAGCTAAAGTAGACTAGGAGCAAAGACTTCATGGTGGAACAGTTGAGGAACAGTGGAGAACCTTCCAAGCGATTTTTCACAGTGCTCAGCAAAGGTTTATACCAACAAAAAGGAAGGACGGTAGAAAGAGGGAAAATCGACCGTGGATATCTAAGGAAATAAGGGAGAGTATCAAATTGAAGGAAAAAGCATATAAAGTGGCAAAGATTGGTGGGAGACTAGAGGACTGGGAAATCTTTAGGGGGCAACAGAAAGCTACTAAAAAAGCGATAAAGAAGAGTAAGATAGAGTATGAGAGTAAACTTGCTCAGAATATAAAAACAGACAGTAAAAGTTTTTGCAAATATATAAAACAAAAAAGAGTGGCTAAGGTAAATATTGGTCCTTTAGCGGATGAGAAGGGAGTTTTAATAATGGGAGATGAGGAAATGGCTGAGGAACTGAACAGGTTTTTTGGGTCGGTCTTCACAGTGGAAGACACAAATAACATGCCAGTGACTGATAGAAATGAGGCTATGACAGGTGAGGGCCTTGAGAGGATTGTTATCACTAAGGAGGTAGTGATGGGCAAGCTAATGGGGCTAAAGGTAGACAAGTCTCCTGGCCCTCATGGAATGTATCCCAGAGTGCTAAAAGAGATGGCTAGGGAAATTGCAGATGCACTAGTGATGATTTACCAAAATTCACTAGACTCTGGGGTGGTCCCGGTGGATTGGAAATTAGCAAACGTGACACCACTGTTTAAAAAAGGAGGTAGGCAGAGAGCAGGAAATTATAGGCCTGTGAGCTTAACTTCGGTAGTAGGGAAGATGCTGGAATCTATCATCAAGGAAGAAATAGCGAGGCATCTGGATAGAAATTGTCCCATTGGGCAGATGCAGCATGGGTTCATAAAGGGCAGGTCGTGCCTAACTAATTTAGTGGAGTTTTTGAGGACATTACCAGTGCAGTAGATAATGGGGAGCCAATGGATGTGGTACATCTGGATTTCCAGAAAGCCTTTGACAAGGTGCCACACAAAAGATTGCTGCATAAGATAAAGATGCATGGCATTAAGGGTAGAGTAGTAGCACGGATAGAGGATTGGTTAATTAATAGAAAGCAAAGAGTGGGGATTAATGGGTGTTTCTTTGGTTGGCAATCAGTAGCTAGTGATGTCCCTCAGGGATCAGTGTTGGGCCCACAATTGTTCACAATTTACATAGATGATTTGGAGTTGGGGACCAAGGGCAATGTGTCCAAGTTTTCAGATGACACTAAGGTGAGTGGTAATGTGAAAAATGCAGAGGATACTGGAAGTCTGCAGAGGGATTTGGATAGGTTAAGTGAATGGGCTAGGGTCTGGCAGATGGAATACAATGTTGACAAATGTGAGGTTATCCATTTTGGTAGGAATAACAGCAAACGGGATTATTATTTAAACAATTAAATATTAAAGCACGCTGCTGTGCAGAGAGACCTGGGTGTGCTAGTGCATGAGTCACAGAAAGTTGGTTTACAGGTGCAACAGGTGATTAAGAAGGCAAATCGAATTTTGTCTGGCAATACTTCTCTCCCCACGGTGTCTGACAGCGGAAGGTCATCGTGACAAAATAACTAGAGATGACCGGGAAGCAAAACATTTTTAAACAGCGGTGGCTGGAATCTGTAATGCAGTTCCTGAGCGAGTGGTGAAGGGAGACTTGATCACGGCATTCAGAAGAAGATTGGATGATTATATCAGGACAAAATGGCTTGCAGGGCAACAGGGAAAAGGCAGGATGTGGATGCTAAGATGCTTTTACGCATAGCCGGCATGAAAAAGACAGACTGATTGGCCTCCTGCATGCTTGCTTTCAGTGACTGTTGTACAAGGACGCCCAGGATGTTTTATATGTCAAGTTTCCCAATTTATTGCCATTCAAATAATACTCTGCAATTCTGTTTCACTGTCCGAAGTGGATAACTTCACATTTATCTGTGGTACACTACATCTGTCATGTGTTTGCCCACTCACTCAACTTATCTAAATGACCTTGGAGCCTCTGAACATCCTCCCCACCATTCACATTCCCACCAAATTTTGTGTTGTCAGGAAACTTGGAAAATATTACAATATTAAAATATTACAATTGGTTCTCTGATCCAAATCATTGATACTGTAACAATTCTTTAATTCTATGATGATTTGCAAAGGACAGAAACTGTTCTACGGATATCAAACTTGAAGGTGCAATATCTCACTCTCGGTAATTGTTGCTCGGACATGGTGGACTTCCTGCTGGAAACTGTCAACCAGGGGCCCACTTGCTCCTTGCAGAACATCCAATTCAAAAAGCCAATTCAAATTTTCTCTGCTCTGGGAAGTCATGCTATAGGTTATCACAGCTCCCCAGAATGCAAGAAATAGTGAAATATTTAACAATTGTAGATCATTGAGAATCAGGCAGCCCCTGCATGGTCAGCAATTTGGCAGGGAGTAGTAATGCACCAGGAATCAGATGGAGGGAGGGAAATACAATGGTCACAAAATTCTGCTCTGTCGCACTATTGAAGCCAACATCATAGAGCCCAGAGATCGGAGGGTGACACCTGAACCGTTTCTGGCCATTTCCAGCGTAGGCTGTATGATGGGCCATGGTTGAAAGAGCATTAGAGTGGATGTGTTTTAGAAGGATGCAGAGTGGGCAGATCTTGATACCAAACAGCATAAGAATTGTTGCCCAGTGTCACATGAGCCTGTTTTCAGCCCCATGAGAGGATTGCCCCACCCCGACTAATGTTACTTGAAGACTCAGCATTGGACTGAAGGTGAGGAACAGCTTTTTTGCAGTTCCACAGAGAGTGGAAATACGGGGCTGATTTTTTTTCCCCATGGAGGCAGAGAGCAGGAGTTGGGATTGTCTCATCTGGAAGCTGCCTCCAGTGGGAAACTGATGAACATCCTGATTTGCTGGGGCTGAACCCTCAGATGGAATAGAAACGTTTCCTGTTCAATCACAACCAATGGGGCTAGTAATGAAGGCAGGTCGGATGAAGTATGAGGCTGGTTTCAACTCCCTAAAGAAGCTGCTAGATGGTTTAAAGGAGAAATTGGTGATTTGAGCCAAACCCTTCGATTGCATCAGAAGGAAAGGTGCACAGGAGCGCTGGAGGCCTGGCACTGAGGGAAGGGCAGGCCCTTGCTTCAGCTATGCTGATGTGGAACTAATGTCGGAGGCCATGAAGAAGAAGGCGGTCTTCTTCCTGGAGGGCGTCAGGAGGAGGCTACCAGATCACACAGAGTATTGAGTAAGGCACTGGGTTGTACTCTAACTTCCCCAACATACTGTCTGCCATTATTTGCACAATTTAAATGATGACACTTTGAGCCAGACATCTGGAGCTCCTTTTATTGCTGCTGAGAAAGGTAAAGTGGAATGAGTTGGTGAAAGAGGTGATGGGATCATCCACATGAGGGAAAACCCTCTGAGCATATCCTGTGCTTCCTTCATTGACAGTAAGTGATTAGATGCCCCAGGCTACAGTGTAACTTTATGTGTTAGCACAGGTATCTCCACTTTGTTATGTGGCATCCCCCTCAACCTGGTTAGAGAGGGTTAGTTGAAACATTCCTCTGGAGAGACTGTGCCTGGATGGGCCCGGCAGTCGCTCGGGTGGCGTGGTGCCACCCAGTTTTGCATCAGGGATAGGAGGGAGAGGAGTCCGAGGCGCTGTGGTGTTCCAGCACCTCCCCTGTGGGAGTCACCGGCACGACCCCCATCACCTCCCCCTCCCTTGGGGTGCCCGATGGCACCCGGGCTACTCCTTGGGATGGGGGGATGACCAGAACAAACTCTCGGGGCTCACTGGCCACCAGGCGCTGCCAGTCCTGGAGGCACACACATGTCTCTTCCAGGGTCTCCATACTCGCAGCCATGGAGTACAGGGGCTGGGCCACTGCCCTCTGGGACTGTGCACATCACTCAGTGATAGTGCAACCTCCCTCTGGGACTGGCTCAGGTCAGCCAGCGCCCGGGCAATGCCGTTGACACCTTCATCCATAACCCATTGTGACGGGTCCAGCCTCTGGAGCATTGCTGTGACGTCCAGATTTCCCTTGTACATAGCTGCCTATAACAGGGCAGTCCTGTCCTGTGCCTTGGAAACTGCCCGCACAGACTGAACCAGGCTTTGTACATCCTGACCCATAGCCAACGCATTCACCCCCAAGGCCTCCAAAGCAGGCGCTATCCTTGCAGTGTTGGCTTGGGTAGCATGCATGGTCGGCACCACCTCCTAAACTCTTCCAGGGTTGGACTCCTCCAACTGAACATCAGGTGCTGGATGGTTGCTGACACCCCCTCATGTAGTCCCTGGCTCTGTGTCTGCATCTGTATTATCGATAGGAATGCCTTTTCCTGAAGCCCAAAACCCGCCCGAACTGCAGCTAGTCCCTGGGATCTTTAGCCATCTAAGATGGCCACCTGCAAAGGACCATGGGAATTATGGCCAACCCAGGTCTCAGACAGATACACAGCCTATGTATATCTAAAACACAGGTAACCAGACCTGACCCAATCCCCCGCTCATTTACATTTTAATGGCCCATTTTCCCAGGACAATAGAACTCCAATCAAGCAACCGGTCCAGCCACAGACTGATCCCCTTACTCAGAAAGCACAACTGCCAAGGTCAATGACCGCTAAGGACCCGCCCAACTGCGAAGGCACCCACCCCTTTATTGGCCAAAATCAAAGAGAGTGATCAGAGCCCAGTCGAATTATTGGGTCCAAGGTTAAGGATGGCCCCAAAGAGCGCAAAGTCCCAGAGGGATAGAAGAGAGCACAGCCATGTGTTCTGGCTCTTTTGGATCTGGCCTGTGCCACCCAATTGCAATAGGAACAGCCAGCTAAATTCAAGACCAACAATCGCTCACAGATGAGCCCAGCAGAGACAGAGCCACTTTCTTTGAACCAGCCAAGTGAAATCCAGATAAAGACCTTTATCCATTTGCACAGTGCCGGTCGCCCTGAAGTTAAGTACAGGTTATTGTAGCTAATAGATGTAGTTCAACTCGTAGCATATATTGTGTTTGCATGTTGAGATAACTCTTGTGTATGTAAATAAACCATCTTTTGTACTAACTAATTAGTGTGTGGTCATTTGATCAATATAAGGGAAAGGCTTGAGGTTCACTGAGATAAATAAATAGAGCAACAGATCAGGCACCCTCCGACCATCCGCCTCTTTGAGATTTCTGTCTCCAGCTGATGTTCTGTTGCAGTTGTGTGGTGTGCACCAGATAATGCTCCAGGAGCCTCTTCACTAACATGCCCAACCAAGGTGAGTGTCTCTGGGATGGTGGTGAGTGTTGGAGACAACTGTGATGGAAAGTCAATGTCGTCCCTGAATGGTGCTCTGGGGTGTCTCAGGCTGGCATTTGGGCGCTCACATCGCTTTCCGTTGTCGCATCATCACTGGAATCCATTTGGAGTTAGGGTCAGGGACTGGGTACACCAGAAGGACCTGCCACATCACAGATGATCCTGCAAGACACAAGCATAATCCATAATTGGATCACGTGTTGGGGAAGTGGGGTGGTGTGGGAGTGGTGTGGGAGTGGTGTGGGAGTGGTATGTGGGTGAGTTAGGGGTGGTGAGGGGTATGGTCTGGGGGTGTTGCGGGGGTGGTGAGGGGGAGGTGGGGTAGTGTAGGGTGGTGAGGTGGCAGTGAGAGGGTGGTGGTGTGGGAGAAGTGAATGGGGCTCATGCCACGCTTTCCAAAGGGACACCGAACCTCAGCTCAGCAGGGGATCACTTGGTTGCCCTGTGACGACTTCTGCCTCGGCAATTTCCCTCTCTCCAGAGCCACAGAACAGGTCCAGTGCCCGTTGCTCTGCGGGGGTGAGGGGCCACAGGTCCTTTGAACACCCTCCTGTCTTCTCTCTCTCTCTCTCTCTCTCTGTGGTTTTGCGGCACTTTCCCCTTGGGGGGTGGGTGAGACAGAAAATGCACAATGCTAGGCAGTGAGACGCAGGCAGCACTGGGGGTGGGTAACTGGTGGTCTTTATGGCCAGGGCATGTGGCCATGGCTGGCAGTATTAATGCTGGCATGTGGTGCAGGGCTGGATGTTTGCACACTGCCAGCAAGTAGGGTTCGGTCACCCTCCGGGTGGGGAGAGGGTTACGGGTAAGTGGGATGGTGGTTGGTGCCAGGGGCACAGTGATGCCTACTCACCCTGGAAGCCCTGAGGAGGTTGCACAGCCTCTTCCTGCACTGCTGTCCGGTCCTTGTGGTGGGGCCTCCAGCGCTCACAGCGTCTGCCACCTGCGCCCATGCCCGGTGTACGGTGGCAGCCTTCTTCCCACCCCAGGGAACAGGGTGGTCCACCTCTCTTCCATGGTGTCCAGCAGGGTCTCGACCTTTGTTTGAAGGGCTGGGCGGAGCTAAGAAAGAGAGAGAGAGAGAGAATCAATTTGGAATAGAGAAGGATGTGAGCAGCCCTGAGACCGACCACGAAATCTGCTACACAGGAAAAAATGTAAGCAACCATCGAAAAGGTCATGAAATAAAAAGCCACGGAGAGAAAGCTTTGAAAAAGGATTCTGAATAAATGTCACCCACAGAAGAAAGATTGCCTCCTAAATATTAGTATTGCCTTGGCCTGTATGTGTAAGTGGTAAGAGAGCTGTATTTGCATGAAAAGTGATTTTTAATGAGAACTAACTAGTATTTAAGGTTAAGAAACTGCATGTAATCTGTTGGTGTTAGAGCTATGAAGTAAAAGTTTAAATATTGTTTTCTTTTATTTGAATAAAGTTTTGCTTATAAAATAACAAAGCTACTACTTCTTATATTCTCACTCCTGGAACAAATCGATCTTTTCTGTATAGTCTTAAAATTTGTAAACATTATGCACCTGGTTCACTATCTGAGCCAATTTAATTTGTTATTGACCAGGCCAATAACACATTCAACATGAATTTGGAAATGCATGTAACAAGGGTGCTACAGTAATCATGGGTGACTTTGATCTACATACAGATTGGGCAAGCCAAATTAGCACTCATACTGTGACAGATGAATTCCTAGATTATGCACAAGATAGCTTTTTAGACCAGTATGTTGAAGAGCTAACTAGGAACATGCTATCCTAGATTTGGTATTGTGCAATGAGAAAGGATTAATTAATTAATAGTCTTGTTGTGCGGGGTCCTGAGGGAACAGAGACCATAACATGATAGAATCCTTTATTCAGAGGGAAAGTGAAGAAGTCCGATTTGAGACTAGAGTTCTAAATCTGAACAAAGAAAACTATGAAGGTATGAGGCGAGAGTTGGCGAAGATAAATTGTGGAACTTCATAAAAAAGCATGATAGTGGACAGGCAACGGCTAATCAACAAATTTATGCATTGCTTCGGATATTCATTTTTTTCCGGGGCAAAAACACAACAAGAAAAGTGTCCCGGCACAGCTAACCAAATAAATTAAGAATAGTATTGGATCCAAAGAGGAGTCATAAAGTTGTTAAGAAAAGGAGCAAGCCTGAGGATTGGGAACAGTTCAGACTTCAGCTGAGGAGGATCAAGATATTCATTAAGAGGGGAAAAATAGAGCATGAGAGTAAACTTGCAAGGAACATAAAAGCAGACTGTAAAAATTTGTATAAACATGTGAAAATAAAAAGATTGATGAAAACAAATGTAGGTCCCTTACAGTCCAAAACAGGAGGATTTATAAGGAGAACAAGGAAATGGCAGAGCAATTAAACAACTACTTTAGTTCTGCCTCCATGGAGGACAACACAGATAACCTCCCAGAAATGCTAGGGAACCAGGGGTCTCGTGAGGTGGAATTGGAGGAAATTAGGATTGATAATAAAATTGTGCTGCAGAAATTAATGCGATTGAATGTCAACAAATCCCCAAGGCCTGACAATCTACATCCCAGGATTCTAAAGGAGGTGGCCATGGAAAGAATGGATGCATTGTTTATCATCTTCCAAAATTCTATAGATTCTGGAAATATCCCGGAAGATTGGAGGGAGACAAATGTAATGCCACTATTTACAAAAGGAGGGAGGGAGGGAGAAAACTAGGAATTACAGACAAGTTAGCCGAACAACAGGAGTAGGGAAATGCTAGGGTCTATTATAAAGGATGTGATAACAGGACACTTAGAAAATATCAACAGGATTAAACAAAGTCAACACTGATTTATGAAAGGGAAATCAGTTTTGACTAACCTACTGCAATTTTATGAGGTGTAACTTGCAGAATAGATAAGGGTGAGCGAGTGATTGTGGTGCATTTAAACTTTCATAAATCTTTTGATAACGTCCCACTTAAGAGGTTAGTGTGCAAAATTGAAGCCATGGGATTTGGGGTAATGTATTGGCATGGATTAAGAATTGGTTAGCAAAATTAGTGGGGTACCACAGGAATTAGTGTTTGGGCCCCAGCTATTCACAATATACATCAATGATATGGATCAGAGAACCAATTGTAATATTTTCCAAGTTTCCTGACATCACAAAATTTGGTGGGAATGTGAATGGTGAGGAGGATGTTAAGAGGCTTCAAGGTAATTTAGATAAGTTGAGTGAGTGGGCAAACACATGACAGATGTAGTGTACCACAGATAAATGTGAAGTTATCCACTTTGGACAGTGAAACAGAATTGCAGAGTATTATTTGAATGGCAATAAATTGGGAAACTTGACATATAAAACATCCTGGGCGTTCTTGTACAACGGTCACTGAAAGCAAGCATGCAGGTACAGCAAGCAGTTAGGAAGGCAAATGATGTGTTGGCCTTCATTGCAAGGGGACTTGAGTAGGAGCAAGGATGTCTTACTGCAGCTGTACAGGGCCTTGGTGAGATCACACGTGGAGTATTATGTGCAGTTTTTGTCTTCCTATCTTAGAAAGGATATACTTCCCACAGAAGGAGTGCAGTGAAGGTTCACCCGAATGATCCCTAGGATGGCAGGATTGTCTTGTATGGAGCGATTGGGTCATTTGAGCTTATTTTCATTGGGATTTAGACGAATAAGAAAGGAACCCATTGAAACCTATAAATTTCTGACAGGGCTGGAGAGACTGGATGCAGAGGTGTTGTCCCCCCGGCTAGGGTTTGGGAGGCTCGGCAGAATGTCATGATATGCAAACATGCAGATAATGATATATGGACAGGCAGCTAATGAACACAGAGAACATGACATGACAATGAGCAGGCAGGACACTCAGGGGTGGTATCTCACTATAAAATGCACTAGGCGCTCACACTCTGCCTCTTTCCACTGATGAACATCTACAGAGTGAGTAAGGGTGTGTGTACAGGATCACACCTCCAGCACATGGCTAAGAGCTAGTCTGGTGCAAACTCCACACGAACAGTGACCCAGAGCCAGGATCGAACTTGGGACCTCGGCGCATGAGGTAGCAGTACTAACCACTGCATCGCCGGGCTGCAAAGGGATTCTCCATTCCTGAGACCATATTGATGCCGGGGCAGGATCTGTGGACTTTCATGACAGGAAAACTACCGCCGCACCTGGACCGATTCAGCGACTGTGGAGAGGCTAGCACCGGCAGCACATGGAACACAATCGATTTAAATGAGACAGTGCGGGATTCGCCTGGTCCATGATTGACACTCAGAAGGCTGACAAGCTGCAGCAGCATATACACACCACTTCCCACACACACTCATCCCAGCCAACAAGATGGCCCATCCCGCTGATGGTTAGCTGGGGCCAGAGGAGGGGGGATTAGGGGGTGGGGGGGGGGGAGGAGTTGCCCTGGGGGGATACCCATACGACTTGTGACCCTAAATTCACAGTGGGCAGTCAGCGGTGTGTACACTGCATGGCTGCTTTGCAGGCCGCAGCAATGGTGCTGCATACCTGTCCACCCCAAAGCCTACCACCTGGCCACCCCCGGCTACCTCACCCCGGCCCTGGCAGATACCCCCTGGCCAGCGGCGCAACTGTCAGTAAACTGTGGCAATGTTGGACACTTACCTCACACCCCCCCCCCCTCCCCCCCACCTCCCTCTTCCTCAGCAGCCACTGTGCCTGTTTCACGATTTTTAAAAGCACAATTGAACCTGGACATTGGGAATTCGCCGCAGTGGAGGCGGAGCATCGCAGAGGCTCCGGAGAAAACCGGGCCATGCCCACTATACTGTATGTGTGTTCTGGAATGCATTGACGCCACTGTTGAGGCACTGGAGAATTGTGATTTGGTGTGAAACCAGCATCCGCCAGGATTTAGCTATCAAAATCGATTCTCCGCCCTATCACATTTCCCGATTCCAGCGTTAGTTGACAGAGAATCCTGCCCCTGATATTTTCAACTAACATGACTTCTGTGACTCTATTGATGACTGGATAATTTTTTTCAATCAGTAACTTTTAGTGGATAACCACAATTTCTGATAATCTCTTGAGTTCATTTTGCCACCTTTCCTTTGAATGAAAAATGTTGATAAAAAAAACGTTTACATAGCTAAACATGGAATGTTATTTAAACATTTGTGCTACCTCTTGTGGTTTTATATCTTTGTGTAATTAGTGGTGTCACGAGTTGTGATTATTGACTATGTGATCTGAAGGAATTTCCGATTTAAGCTACATTTTCTGATATGAACACAGGTTCGTACATTAAGTGTATGTTCACAAAGATATCTCAGTCTGTGTTCTAATCATTGAAAGGTCTGGATTTTGGAATATTATTGATACCATTCAGACTGGCTGCAATAATAATCGTCGGTAGCCCGCATTCATTTCACAAATATACTTGCAATGGTGGGTTTGTATACATAGAACATAGAACAGTACAGCACAGTACAGGCCCTTCAGCCCACGATGTTGTGCCGACCATTTATCCTAATCTAAGATCAACCCAACCTACATCCCTTCAATTTACTGCTGTCCATGTGCCTGTCTAAGAGTCACTTAAATGTCCCGAATGAATCTGACTCCACCACCTCTGCTGACAGTGCATTCCACACACCCACCACTCTGTGTAAAGCATTTCCCCTATACCTTCCTCCAATCACCTTGAAATTATGTCCCCCTCGTGACAGCCATTTCCACCCTGGGGAAAAGTCTCTGCTATTCACTCTATCCATGACTCTCATCACCTTGTACACCTCTATCAAGACACCTCTCTGCCTTGTTCGCTCCAGTGAGAAAAGCCCTAGCTCCCTCAAGTTTTCTTCATAAAACATGCCTTCCAGTCCAGGCAGCATCCTGATAAATCTCCTCTGTACCCTCTCCAAAGCATCCACATCCTTCCTATAATGAGGTGACCAGAACTGGACACAATTTTCCAAATGTGGTCTAACTAGGGTTTTATAAAACTGCAGCAAAACCTCTCAACTCTTAAACTCAATCTCCCTGTTAATGAAAGCCAACACACCATACGCCTTCTTAACAACCCTATCAACCTGGGTGGCAACTTTGAGGGATCTATGTACGTGGACCCCAAGATCCCTCTGTTCCTCCACACTTCCAAGAATCCTGCCTTTAACCCTGTATCCCTCCCCCAATTAAATACCTTCCCATACTGTCTGTTCCCATCCCTCTCCATGACTGTGGTAATGTATTCAACATTCAAATTCGACCTTCCAATATTAATCACTTCACATTTATCTAGGTTGAACTCCATCTGCCACTTCTCAGCCCAGCTCTGCATCCTGTCAATGTCCTGTTGTAACCTGCAACAGCCCTCAACACTATCTACAACTCCCCCAACCTTCGTGTCATCGGCAAACTTACTAACCCACCCTTCCACTTCCTCATCCAAGTCATTTATAAAAACCACAAAAAGCAGAGGTCCCAGAACAAATCTCTGCGGGACACCACTGGCCACCGACCTCCAGCCGGAAATACTTTCCAACCACTACCATTCGCTGTCTTCTTTTGGCCAGCCAATTCCATATCCAGACAGCCAAATTTCCCTGTATCCCACGCCCCCTAACTTTCTGAATGAACTGACCATGGGGAACCTTGTCAAATGCCTTCCTGAAATCCATATACACCACATCCACTGCCTGACCTTCATCAATGTGTCTTGTCACATCCTCAAATAATTCAATGAGGCTTGTGAGGCATGACCTGCCCCTCACAAAGCCATGCTGACTATCTTTAATCAAATTATGTTTATCTAAATAATCATAAATCCGACCTCTCAGAATCCTTTCCAATTTTTTGCTCACCACAGACATAAGACTGATGGGTCTGTAATTCCCAGGAATTTCCCTATTCCCTTTCTTGAACAAGGGAACACCATTCGCCTCCCTCCAATCATCCGGTACTACTCCAGTGGAGAGTGAGGACGCAAAGATCATCGCCAATGGCGCAGCAATCTCCTCTCTCGCTTCCCGTAGTAACCTTGGGTATATCCCGTCAGACCCAGGGGACTTATCTATCCTGATGCTTTTCATAATTTCCAGCACATCCTCCTTCTTAATATCAACCTGTTTGAGTCTATTAACCTGGTTCACACTGTTCTCATGAGCAACAAGATCCCTCTCTCTGGTGAATACTGAAGCAAAATATTCATTTAGGGCCCCCCCCCATCTCCTCAGACTCCAGGCACAAGTTCCCTCCATTATCCCTGATAGGCCCTACTCTCACTCTGATTATCGTCTTATTTCTCACATAAGTGTAGAACGCCTTGGGGTTTTTCCTAATCATTCCCACCAGGGCTTTTTCATGCCACCTTCTAGCTCTCCTCAGTCCATTTTTGAGTTCCTTCCTGGCTACCTTGTAACCCTCTAGAGCCGTGCCAGATCCTTGCTTCCTCAACCTTACATAAGCTTCCTTCTGCCCCTTGACTAGAAGCTCCACTTCTCTTGTCATCCAAGGCTCCTTCACCTTACCATTTCTTCCTCATCTCAGTGGGACAAAGCTATCCAGCACTCGCAGCAAGTGCTCCTTAAACAACCCCCATTATTGTTGTGCATTTCCCCAACAACAACTGTTTCCACTTAATGCTCCTCAGCTCTTCTCTCATAGTAGTATAATTTTCCCTCCCCCCAATTAAATACCTTCCCATACTGTCTGTTCCTATCCTTCTCCATGACTGTGGTAAAGGTCAAGGAATTGTGGTCACTGTCACTGAAATGGTCTCCCACCGAGACATCTGACACCTGGCCTGGTTTATTGCTGAGCACCAAGTCCAATATGGCCTCCCCCTAGTCGGCCTATCTGCATATTGTGTCAGGAATCCTTCCTGTACACACCTGACAAAATCTGATTCATCCAAACCATTTGCCGTAAGGAGGTTCCAGTCAATATTAGGGAAGTTGAAGTCACCCATGACAACAACTCTGTTACTTCTGCACCTTTCCAAGATCTGCCGCCTAATCTGTTCGTCTATCTCACTGCTGCTATTGGGGAGGGGTCTATAGAAAATTCCCAATAAAGCGACTGCTCCTTTCTTGACTTCCACCCAGGCTGACTTAGTAGACAAACCATCCTCAACTACCTCCTTTTCTGCAGCTGTGATGCACACCCTAATTAACAGTGACACTCCCCCTCCTCTTTTACCTACCTCCCTATTATTCTGAAAACATCTAAACCCCGGATTATCGGACAACCATTCCTGCCCCTGTGAAGTCCATGAATCCGTAATGGCCACAACATCGTAGTTCCAAGTACTGATCCATGCTCTAAGTTTATCTCCGCTATTCCTGACACTCCTTGCATTGAAACAGCCACACTTTAACCCATTCCACTGAGTGCAACTTTGCCCTATCAACTGTCTATCCTTCCTCACAGACTTGCTGCATATTATTTCTGCCTATTCAACAGCTACCCTATCCTCTGATCCATAGCTCTGGTTTCCATACCCCTGGCAAACTGGTTTAAACTCTCCCGAAGAGCTCCAGGAAACCTCCCACCCAGAATATTGATGCCCCTCCAGTTTAGGTGCAATCCATCCTTCATATACAGGTCCCACTTTCCCCAGAAGATATCCCAATGATCCACATATCTGAAACCTTCCCTCCTGAACCGGCCCTGTAGCCACATGTTCAGCTGCACTCACTCTCTGTTCCTTGCCTCACTTGCACGTGGCACCGATAGCAATCCTGAGATCACTACTCTGCTTGTCCTGCTCTTTAGCTTTCAACCTAACTCCCTAAAATCACTTTTTAGATCCTCATCCCTTTTCTTAGCTATGTCCTTGGTGCCTATGTGCACCACAACTTCTGGTTGCTCACCCTCCACCTTAAGAATCCTGTAGACTCAATCCGAGACACCCCTGGCCCTGACACCCGGGAGGCAACGTACCTTCCAGGAAACTTGATCACGAGCACAGAATCTCCTATCCATTCCCCTAACCATTGAGTCTCCTATTACTATTGCTTTTCTATTCTCCCCCCTTCCCTTCTGAGCCACAGAGCATGACTCAGTGTCAGAGACTTGGCCGTTATAGCCTTCCCCCGGTAGGTCATCCCCCCCCCCAACAGCATCCAAAACGGTATACTTGTTTTGAAGGGGAACTGCCACGAGGAATCCCTGCACTGTCTGTCTGTTCGTTTTCCTCCACCTGACTGTCACCCAGCTACTCCTGCCCTGTATGTTGGGTGTGGCTACCTACCTGTAACTCTTCTCTGTTACCCCCTCTGCCTCCCGGATGATCCGAAGTTCATCCAGCTCCAGTTCCCTAACACAGTCTCTGAGGAACTGGAGTTGGGTGCACTTCTCGCAGGTGTAATCAACGGGGACACCGGTGGTATCCCTCACCACCCACACCCTACAGGAGGAGCATGCAACTGCCCTAGCCTCCATCCCCTCTTACCTTACAAAATGTAGCTGCCCTGTGGACCAACTGGAACTCCATGCTCCGACTCTGCTCCCAGTCAGCTGCACTCTCTGTAAACTCCCGGCTCCCTTCTCATTCTTTGAGGAAATGAAATGAAAGGAACACCTTGCTCCCTCCTCACCTCACCCTCTCAGTCACCAAACTCTCACTATAGCACTCAAATGCACCCAAATTCAGCACTCAGTGCAAACCATGGTATTGGTTTGCAGGTAGAAAGCAAACTTGGGAGGATGTAAACATTTGAATTGGGGTCGCAAACGCCCAATCGCTGGACAAAGGAGAAATCAATCATAAATCTGCCAAGCTTTTTGTCCCTGGAGAAAAAAAACAAAGATCCACATGTTGAGGGTCGAGGGCAAAATAATTCTGCTAAGAGAGTAAGATAGATTGGGGCCTAAGCCTGTCAGGGGAGCCAGCCAGGTTCAGATGAATGCTTGGCTTGACTCAATGATAAGAAAGGGTGAAAAGCCCACTAAAGGGGTTAGTGTTCATTGCTTCCTTTATACCAAGAAGAAATTGGAATGAGCTTGTTGTTGTCATCTAGGAGCCATACCGAGAGTCAGAGGCGACGATGACTAAGGTCATAGCATCAGTGGATGACCTTGTTATTGGAGTTCTGACTAAACGTGTCTTTAAGCTGCTAACTTCACTGCCAAACCCTTGATCTTCGTCCACTAATTCTTCCGATGAGGATTGGCACTCCAACCCTTCTGCTCGGTCCAAAGGACACCATTTGTCTTCTTTGATGTTGAAGAGTTCACTTGTTCTTCTTAATTCAGTACGTCTTTGTTCGTTCTTTTCTTCATGCAACTTTCTAAGGACCCTTTTTGAAGAATATTGATTTAATTTTCTTCCTCTTTCCGAATGCTCCTAGCTTCACACCCACAGTTCATTATTAACTGGACATAACCTTTAAGTTCACAATTCTTATTGTCTTAAATATTTGTTTTCTTCAATTGTTATTAACCTTGTTCACTTACAGACTATAAAGTTAAGCAACTTAATAGGACAGATTTTATATAGGATGGGAGGGGTGATTGCCTCCCTGCCCGCAAAACCCCGCCCCTCCCCCTCCCAACCTAGGGTCTGTGGTCAGCCCATTCATAAAATTTACAGTGCAGAAGGAGGCCATTCGGCCCATCGAATCTGCACCGGCACTTGGAACGAGCACCCTACTTAAGCCCACATCTCCACCCTATCCCCGTAACCTAGTAACCCCAGCTAACCTTTTTTCGGACATTAAGGGCAATTTATCATGGCCAATCCACCTAACCTGCACATCTTTGGACTATGGGAGGAAACCGAAGCACCCGGAGAAAACCCACGCAGACACGAGGAGAATGTGCAGACTCCGCATAGATAGTGACGCAAGCCGGAATCGAACCTGGGACCCTGGTGCTGTGAAGCAACTGTGTTAACCACTGTGTTACCATGCTGCCCCATTCACCAGAAACCTGGCTGCATGATCGTGATTGGGAGCAGCCTTAATTAAATCAGAATGGGGCTTGTGTCCCAATCTGGGAGGAGGCTCTGCCCCCGTGACCAGTTAATCTGATTGGTCAGCAGTTCTGTAGTCCCTGAAGTGCCAGGATTGACTGGTAGTCTGTGATGGGACTACAAGCAGTCCCTGAAGAAGATTAATGGATCCTGGACGTCAGGCAGGTTCGGGGATTTTGGATAGACCTTCCTGGTAATCACCAATAAGAGGAGGTGGGAGGAGCGTCTTTTAGAGACGGGGTGATTAAAGTGGGGTTACAACATAGATAGAGCGGTGGTTCTGAGTTTTCTGCCATGCTTAAAAGTAGACATAATTAAAAATAGACAAATTTGTAGGGCCAGATGAGATGTATATGAAGCTGTTGAGTGAGGTAAGGGAGGAAATAGCAGGGGCACTGGCAATAATTTTTAATTCCTCTCTGGGTACAAAAGAGGTGAAGGATAGTCAATGTGGTACCATTATTCAAGAAGTGAGGAATGGTTAAACCAGAAAATTACAGGCCTGTCAGTCCAACCTCAGTGGTGGGAAAAGTATTGGAAGCAATGCTGAGGGACAGAATTAATCTGCATTTGGAGAGGCAGGGATTAATCAAGGACAGCCAGCATGGGTTTGTTAAGGGGAGGTCATGTCTGAACAACTTGATTGAATTGTTCGAAGAGGTGATCAGGTGTGTAGATGAGGGAAATGCATTTGAATAGTCGACTTGGACTTTTGCAAGACCTCTGATAAGGTTCCATAAGGGAGACTGACAGCAAAAGTAAGAGCCCATGGTATCCAAGGAGATTTGGCAAATCGGATCCAAAATTGGTTGAGTGGCAGAAAGCAGAAGGTGATGGTCGAGTGGTGTTTTTCTGACTGGAAGCCTGTGTCCAGTGGAATTCCACAGGGATCAGTGTTGCGGCCCGTGCTGTTTGTGGTTTATATAAATGATTTAGACATTAAGATAGGACGGCTGATCAGTAAGTTTGTGGATGATACGAAAATCGGTGGGGTGGTAAATAGTGAGGAAGATAGTCTCAGATGACAGGAGGGTATAAATGAGCTGGTCAGATGGGCTGATCAGTGACAAATAAAATTTAATCCAGATCCATGTGAGGTGATGCACTTGGGCAGGGCAAACAGTGCAAGGGAATACTTGATAAATGGCAACACCATGGGAAGCACTGAGGATCAGCAGGACCTTGGTTTGCATATATACCGGTCCCTTACGGTAGCAGAGCAAGTGGATACAGTGGTTAAGAAGGCATATGGTTAGTTTTTTCCAATTAAGGGGCAATTTAGTGTGACCAATCCACCTAGCCTGCACATCTTTGGGTTGTGGGGTCGAAACCCACGCAAAGATTGGGAGAATGTGCAAACCCCACATGGACAGTGACCCAGGGCCGGGATTGAACCTGGGACCTTGGTGCCGTGAGGCAAAAGGGATAACCAACATTTGCACTGATAATGTAAGGCCCACTGCTGGAAAAAGGGAAAGATATGCTTCGGTCTTTGCCTGCATGCACTTTCTCTGATCTGAAGGCACTTGATAGTCGCACTGGGTAACACAAATAGCAAATGTACCTCTTTCCCAGAATAAATCCTTTATCTTGCAGTTACCAAAAGGAGAACCAAAGGCTTTTTTGAGTACCGTCTCCACCACTTATACCACCCATGCTTCGCTGACAACTGCTTATGCCTCCCATGAACCATTTTCAATCACCATAAGAGTCATTTCTCAAGGTGTCGCATAGAAAAAATTGAGCTTGCCAGCTAGTTCAATTTAATAAGCTTTTTGCAAATTGTTATAACTTGATTATCTTAATTCCTTAACTCTCTCTACTTTTTAAATTGGGATAATAAGAAGACCCTTGGTTGCACCAACATCATCAAATAAAAATCTAACACAACATCCCACTTTTTGTCGAAGAGGTAAAGGAATTGAAAACTAAATCCTTATAAAAGGAGACTTAAGTAATAATAATATCCTGTTTTGAGTAGATACTCCAATCCTCATGGTGCCCATTGGAAGGCCCTCTCTACTTGTGAAAAGACCCACTGATATTGGTTAAATTACATTGGAAATTAAATGTATTTCATTTGTTCATCAGGAATGTAAAAGCTGCTTATCATAGTGCTGCAATACAGTCTGAGAACACCACTGTTTCTATTGGGAGCTTGGTTAAATGGTAGCTGAGTGACAGTGTGCAGAGAGTGTAGGGACTTGAGGTTTATTACTCTGACTTTCCTCTTCCCAATGTTACTGAAAAGATTTGCCATGATACAATTTTAACCCAGGTACAACAGCATGACTCACACTTTATTCTGCACCTCTTGGTTCACCATTCAATACTTATTGCTAACAAATCACTCTCGTGCCAGCGCACCCTGCTATTAGCAATGGGAACAGCACTGCACAAGGTTATTCCGCATCATCTGCCGTGCCATTAACAGCCCAGAAATGTTTAACTCACAACTTGTAAGAACAAGTTGGTGAATAGGTAATGTCTATAGTGGTTTGCTTTCCGCAAACCATGCAACTTGCAAAGTACATCATTAATATACATGTTGTGTAGAGGTGAAATGGTTGATGTACTCACGCTGTAGGAGGTGCAATCTGTATCCATAAATTCCAGTGTTCATGACAAAGAACGGTGTAAAATGAAAATGGAATGGACAGGATTACAATGAATAAGCACCAGAGAGAGAGAGAAAGAGAAAATGAAGATGCATGCCAGAGGAGAAGACGCCAGTGAAGGAACAATAACAAGAGAAGTGGCAAGAGGTTGGATCATGCCCAGCATTATCCTTAAGTGTTCTCAGAAGGCTTGTACAAGAGTTTAAAGCAGAACCAGTATGGGGTCAAATGCATTCTGGCATCACCCTCAAGGGTTATAGTACGCAATGGTGCAACTATTTCCAAAGTCAATATTTAAATGTTATTTATCTTGACATTTAAGGAAAGCCAGGAGCAGTATAAGAACATGTCAGTTCTAGATATTTATACTGATAGGTATAAAGTATCAATGCCTTCTTTATGATATTGTTGAATATTTAAGTAACTTGGGAATTCAATAAAAGACCAGGAATACTTTTGATCGAACATACAAAAAATTAGTTTTCCCACTTTTGAGGACATTTTGATCCTCCCAACTAGACTGTTTATATTTCAAAGCTTTATTAATTAGTCAGCAATTCCACATAACAGATAGTCAAGGCTCTGTGTACATTTCAGCTCTAAATGATATATCACAGACTTAAAAATTGGATTCACAGCGTAGATCAGCTTTGTCTAACTTTTTTTTTAGCTTTCAGTTTTGCCCACAGTTCATTCAATTCTAATATCATAATCTAATTTTAGTCCAAAAGAATGTTGTGAGATGGAACTCCATCGCGAGTTTCTCTGAGTTTCAAAGGTGGGGTATGCACTCTGCAGTATAAAATATTGCTGGGCGCCAGCAAGCTCCTAGCAACACACAAAAAAATCATTTTTAAAAATGACCTCACCATCTAGAATAAAATCTGAATCTTTTAGTAAAGGATGCTGTCTCCTGCTACATTTCCTTTGAGTTCAGCTGCTGCTCCCCAACGGAAGGCACTTTCCTTTCCAGGATCTCAACCTATGAGTTTCCTGATAGGAGCCCAGCCCATTAAGTCCCCTGGCACAGCAGGGTATAACAAGGATATGCCTTGCCTCTTTACAGGCTTAGGCGGACCTTTCCAATGACCTTCCTGCCTAGCCAGTGAGACAGTTGCTACTGTGCAAGGGTCTTTGAATCCATCATACACAGGCCACCCTGGGGAGGGACTCACTTTCATTTTCACATCCAACATGACAGCTGAGTGATGAAGAAACAGTTAAGTAGGTCTAAAACAAAGAGCTCTGTCAAAGGTCACCTGGGGTCAATGTGCACATTTCAGTGCAATTGTTATCGAGTCAACTGAAGACAGAAGAATGCTTAAATGGTTTGAGTGTTTGTACGAAAAAAAACTATTGTTTAATCTTCAGTTCCTTGCAGTTTTTGTATTTTTTTCCACTGATCCAGGAAAGGTTTTACATTTTTTATCTGTTTGATTTTAATTTGAAGTGTACTCGAACATTCAAAATGTCAGAGGATTCATGCCTGGCTTGTAGAAAATGATAGTCAATGTAAAGCTAGATTTGCCTTATTGTATTCTCCCAGTGTAAACCTTTTAAACCTCTCTGTGGATCGAACTATTGAATGCTTGGCATTTAAAAATCTGTGCCTGTGTGTGTGTGGTGGGTGTGGGGAGCACGGTGTGCTTCTGTATTTGAATAATTGCTATTGGAATAATAGGTTACATGTAAAAATGCATTCAATCGGCCAACCTTTTGTAAAATTCAAATCCTTAGTAATATAATTTTTATTAAATATTTCAAAAGTTATGACTCTGAAGAAAGTTAAATGGTTTTGCTTCCTTTCTCACTGAATTTATGCTCTCCTCCCTCAGTTAAGGTACCCTCAACTTTGGCCTTATCAAAGACTTGACCAGTCCATTGGCAAAAGATGGCCAATGTGCCTCGTGAAATGCATATTAGCAGGTCCATGATAACAGATCAGTCCGATAATTTTGTCATCCTCAATTTTGGTCAGACATTTCTCTGGAACCATCGGGTCACAGGCTTTAATCCCCAAAATTAGGCTTGTGAAATATGTGCATCGATGTCAACTTTCTACCAGGTTAATTCCTTGACTGATCCTGTCACTATGCATCCTCTCAATGAGAACCTTGAAATACATTATTGTGCATACCCATGCTTTGTTGTAGATTTCAAGCAGCAAAAAAGATGCAGAACAGAAATGCTGGAAATACTCAGCAGCTCCGGCAGCATCTGTGGAGAGAGAAACAGAAGGCGCAATTCTCCGGACGAATTTCAAAGTGTGGTAGCGCGCGGGAATTGCCGCGAGCTTCCCAGTGCCCAGCCCAGCGAAGCCGGCAATGCAATTCAATGTTAATTAGTCCACTTTACGAGGCCTCACGGGCTTCTAGTTGTAAATGAAGGCTCGACCTTGTTAGCCGGGACTGTGCTCACCAGCCCCCCGCTAACAAGGTCGAGCAGCACCAGCTCGTAACGATGGTCCCCAGGAGACTGGCCCCAGGATTCGGAGATGCTGACCTGGGGAGGCTTTTAGATGCAGTGGAGGCCAGGAGGGATATCCTCTTCCCCTGAGTGCCCCAGAGAGACAGCCACAAGGCAGCCATGCTGCCTGAGATGAGGCTGCAACAGCTGTCAGCTCGGGGAGTATGACCAGGAGGAGTGGCCAGCAGTACAGGAAAATTGTCAACTATCTGCACCGGGCAGCATGTGCGAGTAGACACCAACGACCCCCAAGTGAGCATCCACACCCCCAACTCCCTATGTGACCCCCAGCCTTCTCTCCACCCTCCTTCACCCTCAACCCCCCCCCCAACCACTGCTTCACACCCCCTTTTACACCACTGTGAACCATGCGTATTGCTAACGATGCCCTCTCTGTGCCTCCTCAGGAAAAGCTCTCAGATAATCGTCAGGAGAGGGACCAGACTGACAGTGGGGTGCCGGACCTAAGAATCATCATCTTCTTCGAGGAGTGTGCCCTGGAGGTGACTGGTGTGGCTGAGAAGAGTTCCGAGGATGCAACCATATTCGCAGCACATCTGTCATCTCCACCCTCCACCAGCTCTGATACACGTACCTCGCTGGCAAATGTTAGTGGACAGGCTTCTGGGGCACAATCGGGTGAGCACCACATCACTGATGATGCACTTCAGGTGGAGGCCGGAACCCCCAGGCGAGACAACAGTCGGAGGTCTGCTTGATCCCAGGACCCAGCTGGGTCCCAGCCTGGTGAAGAGTCCGTGGTACAGAGTTACCCGGAGCTGATGGAGATGATAGGGACCAACCTGGGCGTTCAGAGAGAGATGTCAGCATCACTCCAGCAGATCCATTGCCCTTGGAGGGATCCCAGAGGCTGGGGACACAGGGGATGGCGCCGCAGTGGAGAGCCTGGTGCACAATGTTGGCACCGTGAGTAAAGGCGTCCAAGGCATCGAGCAGTCGGTGTCGGCCATGGCTGAGGGTCCCGGCCGAATGTCCGACTCACTGACGATGTCACCCAGTACCAGGCCGACCCTTGATAAGGTTCTGGAGCATGTGCCCCGCTCTCAGATGGGAGAGGCGCTGCGGAGCTTGGCCCTGTCGCAGGTGGGTATGGCTGAGGTGCTGCAGAGCATGTCCCAGTCACTGAGGAGCATCGCTGAGGGCATCGACAACTATGGTGCAGACCATGGGGAACCGCCAGGGCTGGCAGAGCCAGATGATCAGGGGCAACACGGTAGCATGGTGGTTAGCATAAATGCTTCACAGCTCCAGGGTCCCAGGTTCTATTCCCGGCTGGGTCACTGTCTGTGTGGAGTCTGCACGTCCTCCCCGTGTGTGCGTGGGTTTCCTCCGGGTGCTCCGGTTTCCTCCCACAGTCCATAGATGTGCGGGTTAGGTGGATTGGCCGTGCTAAATTGCCCGCAGTGTCCTAAAAAGTAAGGTTAAGGGGGGTTGTTGGGTTACGGGTATAGGGTGGATACGTGGGTTTGAGTAGGGTGATCATTGCTCGGCACAACATCGAGGGCCGAAGGGCCTGTTCTGTGCTGTACTGTTCTATGTTCTATGATTCAGGGGCAGCTAGGGCTCGAACCAGCTGCCCCTCCAATCCAAGGTGGTCCCCAGGGCCATAAGGGCATCGATCGGAGGAAGGGGTGCTGGGTGTCAAGACGGATCCGTCCCATAGACCGGCGATGTTGGCCACCCCTCTGATGAGATAGGGTCTCAAAATCAGCACATGGGATAGGGCGGCACAAGTGAGCTGGGGCCCTCTGGCTCCAGAGCACCCAGAGAATGCCCGCCAGGAGCATCGAAGGTCACAGGGGGCGAGGTAAGAAGCTGGTTGTCTTCACCTCTCATGTGCATCATGGGGAAACACCAAGACGGAGTGGTAGAGCAAGGAGGGCAAAGCACATCAAGGATCACTGAGGGCACTGGGGGAGGGAGAAGAGGTGGGGAGTATACAGGGGATGGGGAGGAGGTTGCGGGTGGGGGGGTGTGACACCATCGTGAATGGGGTTTGTACAACACATCAAACATCTTTCCGCAAAGCCATTATCATAGAATCAAAGAAGTTAAAGTGCAGAAGGAGGCCATTCCCCATCAGTCTGCCCCAGCTGTTGGAAAGAGCACCCTACTTAAGCCCATGTCTCCACTCTAGCCACGTAACCCAGTAACCCCACCTAACCTTTTGGACACGAAGGGGAAATATAGCAGGGCCAATCCACCTAACCCACAGATCTTTGGACTGTGGGAGGAAACTGGAGCACCCAGAGGAAACCCACATAGACACGGGGAGAAAGTGCAAACTCCACATGGACAGTCACCCGCGGCTGGAATTAAACCCGGGACCCTGCAGCTGTGAGGCAGCCGTGCTAACCACTGTGCCGCTGTCACTTCCTTCTGTATTGCGGGCTGACCCCAGACTATTTCCCAACTCTCCAAGCTTCCTCCCCCCCCTCCCCGTGGCACTCATTCACCCTCCGGTCGTGGACATGTCACCAGAGCTGTGTCCCATCCCCTGGATGTTCGTATATTGGCTGTTGCATGTGTGGCGTTGCCTCCTGCAGTGTTCAAGCACAGTATCCATACATCAAGATGTGATTGGGATGCTAGGCAATGACTCCCACATGCTACATGGCCCACTCACCCATGCCAATCCACTTAGCATGTGTCAACTGCTCACTGAACCACGATTGCCAGTTCCCTCTTAGCGATAGCCTTCAGCCGTGCAGCCAGAGGCCTTGGCAGTCGGTGAGGGTTATGGGTGGTCATTGGGGCGGACTGGCAGGGGTAACGGTTATCCCGGAATGGGTAAACAATCGAGGGGTTGGCATGGTGGTTCTGTTAGTGGTAGCCCTCCCAGTTGCCCCACCAGAGCACCCACCCACTCCCCCCATGGTGGCCCACACCTGCGGAGGGTCCCCCACACCTAGCTGAATGTCCCCCACCCCCTCATCGAGTACTGGGGTGATCCCGATTTCGCCTATGGGAGCGGGCCGGTTGCATCGCAAACTATTTGGCGCCCGGCGGGGATCTTGTTTTTGGCCTCTCCTGCTATTCACTGGCCTTGTTATGCTTGAGCAAGAGCGCAATGAGACCGGAGAATTGCGCCTAGAGTTTCAGGTCTTGACCTTCATCAGAACTGAAAAATGTCAGAAATGTAATATCAGGGCAGCATGGTGGTGCAGTGGGTTAGCACTGCTGCCTCACAGCGCCGAGGTCCCAGGTTCGATCCCAGCTCTGGGTCACTGTCCATGTGGATTTTGCTCATTCTCCCTGTGTTTGCGTGGGTTTCGCACCCACAATCCAAAAGAGGTGCAGGCTAGGTGGATTGGCCACGCTAAATTGCCCCTTAATTGGAAAAGAATGAATTGGGTACTCTAAATTTATTTTAAAAAAGATATGTAATATCATTTAAAGAAGTGAAATAAAGGGGGGGGGGGGGAGTGGGGTTGGGGGGGGGGGGGGGGGGGAAAGGCAGAACATGGGAGATAACACATGGCATTAGCCAAAAGGAATGGTAATGCGAGAAGTAAAGAAACATAAGACGGGTCCAGAGGAAAAAGGGACTCGACTTCCGGCAGGTTAGGAGAGTGGTCGCGGACAACGGAGCTCCGACAGTCGCATCCCGTTTCCGGGGGAGAGACAAAAAAACAAAATGCGCAAACCGGCCAGACTGCCCCTCCCCCCTTCCCCACGCACAGCAGGAGAAAACGCGGAGACCGAGTGAGGACCGGGACAGCGACGGGGATCAAGCCAACGGCAGGAATCGACCCACCCGACCCCCCGCATGGCAGGAGAGGCAGGAGAACGCGGGGACCGAGCGAGGACCGAGCCAGCGGGCGGGGGCCGAGCCAGCGGGCGGCGGCCGAGCCGGTGGCAGGGATCAACCCCCACCCCGCACGGCAGGAGAGGCAGGAGAACGCGGGGACCGAGCGGGGACCGAGCCAGCGGGCGGCGGCCGAGCCAGTGGCAGGGATCAACCCCCACCCCGCACGGCAGGAGAGGCAGGAGAACGCGGGGACCGAGCCAGCGGGCGGCGGCCGAGCCAGTGGCAGGGATCAACCCCCACCTCGCACGGCAGGAGAGGCAGGAGAACGTGGGGACCGAGCGAAGACTGAGCCAGCGGGCGGGGGCCGATGCAGCCACCCACCCCGCCCGCCTTCAGCGGCGACCTTGAGGCAGGCGGCGGAACAAAGGAGGACACCCGGCCCAGCCAGAAGCCTCTCTCTCTCTCTCTCTCGACCCTCCAGATCCGCCGTGTGGGTGAGTGAGAGAAAAAAAAAGAACTTTCCCAAAAACTTTGTGAAGAGGAAACTTGTAAACTTTCCCCTTTTTAAAAAAAAACTAATTAAAAATTTTTTTTTGAAAAAGGGGTTTAAGAGGGAAAAAGAAAATGTTAAAGGAGAGAAGGGAAGGGGAAAAGAAAAGGGGGAGAAAAGAAAAGGTAATGGGGGAGAAACAAAAAGGGGGGAAAAAATGCCAGAGCAGAGAGAGAAAGGGCACCAGAAGCAGAAGGGGCAATCAGAGAGCCCGTTCAGACGAGCTAACCGGCAGACAAAGCGGCGGAACGGAAGGTTCGCCGCAACAAAAAGAACTGAATAGACAGGAGCTTTTGGCCATGGGGGAACTGGGACTGGAAGGCAGCTTTTGCCGAGTCGCTGAGGGAACAGCAGCAGGTAAACAAGGCGGAGGCCAGAGCAGACATGGAGGCCACAGTGCAGGCAGCAATGGCCAAGGCCCTGGCGGAGGTGCAGTTCACCCTGGGCAGAGCAGAGGAGAGACTGGAAGCCCAAGAGGAGAAACTGGAAGCCCAAATGGCGACCATTAAGGAGCTGAAAAAAGCCGTGACTGACAAGAGCGATCGGATCACAGCCCTGGAGAAGGAGGTGGTGAGACTGGGCACAACGCAGGGGAGCTTGAAGGGCAGAGTGGACGATCAGAAAAAATGCTCGAGAAGGCAAAATGTCAGGATAGTGGGCTTACCAGAGGGGATCAAGAGTAGAAACCCCACGGCATACGTGGCTGAGATGCTGGGTAACTTAGTGGGGAGGAAAACGTTCCCCAACCCACTAGAAATGGACAGAGCACACCGATCTCTGCACCCGAAGCCCAAGGCAGGGGATCAACCGAGGGCAGTTATAGCTAAACTACACCAGTACCAAGACAGGGAAACAATCATGCACTGGGCAAGCAAACCAGAACCTGCAAATGGGAAGGACACTTCATCAGAGTCTCCGAGGACATTGGGGAAGACCTAGCCAGGAGATGGGCCGAATTCAATAGAGCGAAAGCAGCTCTTCACAAGAACGGCGCACATTTTGGTACATACCAAGAAAGAGAGTATGTCTTCACAGCCCCCCCGAAAGAAAACAAGTTTGTCAAGGAACACGGGCTGGAAAGCCGACAGCGAGGATAGAAATAATGGGCCCCTGGCAAGGGGCAACAGCACACCAACGGGGGTGGGGGGTGGGGGGGGGGGGGGTGAGGCAATGCCAGGCGCCCCCCCCCCCCCGTCCCCCACCCCGTCCCCCACCCACGGCAAGTGCATCCTGAACAAAAAGCAAACCACTACCCAAGGGACCGCTTCAGGTGGGAGACCAGGTCCCAGCACGAGGGAACGAGAGAAGCGGAGAAGGGAGAGCAAGTGAGAGGACTGCAGGGACGGACGGGGGAAGAGCGGGCAGAAAACCGTAGAGGTCGGGTGAGGGAGAGGTGAGACAGTAACCTCCGAGAGGGGGGCCACCGCACTAGCAGGAAAGCTAGGAGGTATGCAACAAATCAGGCCGCAGCGCGCGCCCAACAGGGGGGACGGCGCCAGGCCAGGGGAGGGGAACCACTCAAAAGAGATGTGAGAGCAAACGGGGATAGGAGCAGGGGAAAGAGGGACAAAATAGAGGTATACGGGAAAGGGGAGAAAAAGGGGGGAAAGGGAGGGATGGGGGAACACAGGGAAGGAAGGACAAACAAGGCTCGAAAGAGAATAACAAAAGAGCTATAAAGTTCCACAACCAAAGGCTCGGACAAGGAATCGCTGCAAGCACCCACCCAGTACGGTCTCTGGGCGATGGGAGACTCCAGAGTGCAGGGGACTACCCACGTGGCAGATGCACAATGGGCGTCCATGTCAGGTGCCCCCTGGACAAAGGGAAACCCCGGAGAACAGGGACCCGACTGCATGGAGAGAGCAGTGACAGCGGCCATCCTGGACGGCCCCCTAACAAAGGGAAACCCTGGATTGCAGGGGCACGTCCACCAGGTAAGTATAGTTAATCCCACAAGAGCGGGGGGGACAGAAGCTCCCCACCAGGATAGTCACCTAGAACGTAAGGGGACTCAATGGCCCAGTGAAAAGATCCAGAGTCTTCACCCACCGAAGAAATATGAGGGCCGACATAGTCTTCCTCCAAGAGACACACCTGAGAGAGCAGGACTGGCTGCGGGTAAGAAAAGGCTGGGTGGGACGGACCTACCATTCCTGCTGTAGGACGAGGGCCAGGGGGGTGGCAATACTGATCAGCAAGAAGACAATGTTTAGGGCGACGAAGACGGTTACGGACCTAGGGGGATAGTGTGTCATGGTCAGCGGGGCCCTGGATGGGGCACCGATAGTACTAGTTAACGTGTACTCGCCCAACTGGGATGTCACAAGCTTCATCAAAAAGACCATGGCAGAAATGCCCGACTCAGCGATGCACCTACTAACGAGGGGGGGGGGGGGGGGACTTCAACTGTGTACAGGACCCAACAACTGACAGATCAAACCCCAAAACGGGGAAAACTTCAAGCATGGCAAGGGAGCTTGGTCACTCTATGGAACAGATGGGAGTGGTGGAATCCAGGAGGTTCATCCACCCTGGGGAGAAGGAGTTCTCCTTCTTCTCCCCAGTGCACAATGTATACACCAGAATTGACTTCTTTGTGGTGGGGAAAATGGTGCTTCCAGGGAAAGACAAAGTGGAATACTCCGCAATTGTGATATCCAACCACGCTCCACACTACATGGACGTGAGGCTGGAAAAGGGCAGGGCCCAACGGCCCACATGGAGGTTGGACATTGCCCTACTGGCAGACAAGGCTGTCAATGAAAAGATATCACAGGTCATAGCAGAGTACACGGAGAACAACCAAAACGGGGAGGTCTCATCCTCCACGTTCTGGGAAGCGCTAAAGGCCATAGTAAGAGGGGAAATTATCGCTTTCAAAGCTCGAAGGGACAGGGCGGCTAGGCAGCAGCTGGTCAACTCCATACTGGAGGTAGGCAGTAAATACTCCGAGGCCCCGACTGTAGAGTTCCTGACAGAGAGGAAAGAACTACAAAGGAACTTTGATCTGCCCTCCACCAGGAAAGCAGTGCACTAGCTCCGCCAGGCACGTGGGACCCTGTACGAACACGGAGACAAGGCCAGCCACCTATTGGCACACCAGCTGAGAAAGCAGGCAGCCACCAGAGAAATTGCACAAATCAGGGATACCAGAGGCACATTAGAAACAGAACCGGAAAATATTAACAAAACCTTCAAGGCCTTCCAACAAGTGCTGTACACCTCAGAGCCCCTAACGGGGAGGCCGTGATGAAACAATTCCTGGATGGACTGGACATACCAGTCTGGGGGAGGGCAGAAAACGGGGCTTGGAAAGCACCACTAGCACTGGGAGAGATCATGGACAGTGTTAGCTCCATGCAGACGGGGAAGGCGCCGGGACCGGACGGATTCATAGCGGACTTCTACAAAACATTTGCGACAGCACTGGCCCTGCACCTGCGGGAGATGTTCACAGACTCACTAGCTAGGGGCACACTGCCACCCACGCTAGCACAGGCCTCAATCTCTCTGATATCTCAGAAAGATAAAGACCCAATGGAATGTGGGTCATACAGACCCATCTCACTGCTGAACGCAGATGCCAAAATACTGGCCGAAATCCTAGCCAAAAGGCTAGAAGACTGCGTACCAGAAGTGGTCGCAGAGGACCTGACGGGTTTTGTCAAAGGTAGGCAGCTAACCTCGAACATCAGGCACCTGCTAAACATGAAAATGACCCCATCCGGGGAGAGAACACCAGAGGTAATTGTCTCCCTGGACGCAGAAAAGGCCTTCGACAGGGTCGAATGGAAATACCTCACAGAGGTACTGGAGCAGTTCGGGCTTGGAATAGGTTTCACCTCTTGGGTAAAACTCCTATCCCATGGTGAGCGTACGGAACAACAACACCAAATCCTGATAATTCCAGCTGCACAGGGGCACCTGAGAAGGATGCCCACTGTCCCCGCTGCTGTTTGCTCTAGATATTGAACCATTAGCAATTGTTCTCAGAGCAGCAAAAAGCTGGAGGGGGATCCGAAGGGGAGGTAGAGAGCACAGAGTCTCACTCTATGCAGATGATCTGCTCCTCTATATTACGGACCCAAAAAGCAGCATGGACGGAATTATTGCGCTCCTGAAAGAGTTTGGTGCCTTCTCAGGCTACAAACTCAACATGAGCAAAAGCGAGATCTTCCTGGTACACCCACAAATTGGGGGGGCAGCACTAACGGGACTGCCGTTTAAACAAGCCCAACACAAATTCCGCTACTTGGGGATCCAAATAGCCCATGACTGGAAAGGGATCCACAAATTGAACCTCACCAGTCTGACAGAGGAGGTAAAAAAGGACCTGCAAAGATGGTACACACTCCCATTCTCCCTCGCCGGGAGAGTCCAGATGATCAAAATGAACGTGCTCCCCAGGTACCTCTTCCTATTCAGATCCATCCCGATCTACATCCCCAATGCCTTTTTCAAAGCACTAGACAAACTAATCATAGCGTTCGTATGGGGGGAGGGTGGGGGGGGGGGGGGGGGTAGTGGGGGGGAGGGGGGGGGGGGGGGGAAATGCTAGGATCCCAAAGAAGGTCCTACAAAAAGAAAAATCCAGGGGGGCGAACCCTCCTAAATCTACAATTCTACCACTGGGCGGCGACAGCCGAGCGTGTAAGGGGATGGATCAAGGAGCCAGAAGCCAAGTGGGTGCGCGCGGAGGAGGCCTCCTGCAAGGGGATCTCCCGCCAGGCCCTCGCCACGGCGGCACTCCCATCCCCACCCAAAAAACACTCCAGCAGCCCAGTGGTGATAGCCACCCTCCAGTCCTGGAACCAACTATGGCAGCAATGAGGCCTGACCAAAATGTCGGGCAAAACTCCCATCTGCAACAACCATAGATTCACACCAGTGCTGACTGATGCCACCTTCAAAAGATGGGGACAGGACGGAGGGACACTGACAGTCAGGGACCTATACATGAACGGCAGGGTTCATGAAAGACGAACTTTCAGAGAAATTCCAGCTAGCCAGGGGGAACGAGTTAAGGTACCTGCAACTCAAAAACCTCCTACGAAAGAAGACAAGGACGTACCCACACCCGCCACAACAGACATTACTGGAAGAGTTACTGGACGCAAGCATCTGAGATAAAGGGAACTGTGGCGACATGTATGAGTGACTGGTAGAAAGGGCCGACACCGTACTGGATGCAACAAGAAAGAAATGGGAGGAAGACCTGGGGATTGAAATAGGGTGGGGACTCTGGAGCGAAGCACTGCATAGGGTCAACTCCACCTCCACGTGCGCAAGGCTCAGCCTGACGCAACTAAAAGTGGTACATAGAGCCCACTTAACAAGAACTCGTATGAGTAGGTTCTTCCCGGAGGTGGAGGGTAGATGTGAACGGTGCCAAGGAGGCCCATCCAAACAGGCCCACATGTTCTGGTCTTGCCCCAGACTTGCGGGGTACTGGACAGCCTTCTTCGAGGCTATATCCAAAGTGGTGGATATGAGGGTGGAGTGTTGGAGGGTGGAACCATGCCCGAAAGTGGCAGTCTTCGGGGTTTCAGACCAGCCAGATCTATTCCTGGGGAGGAGGGCGGACCCTTGCCTTTGCCTCCCTGATCGCCCGCCGTAGAATCCTGTTCGGCTGGTGGTCAGCAGCACCACTCAAAGCTGCAGGCTGGCTGTCCGACTTCTCCAAATGGAGAAAATCAAATTCGCTATCTGAGGGTCAGACGACAGCTTCCACAGAACATGGGAGCCATTCACCCAATTGTTCTGGGACCTGTTTGTGGCCAACAAACAAGCAGAAGAATAGGCAGGTAGCCAAGAATCAGGGGAAAGTAGCCGAAGCATGGGAGGGAGGGATAGAGTGGGGGGGGGGGGGGGGGGGGGAATAGCAGCTGAACCTAAGAGAAAAGAAAGGTGAACCACAGGAGAAGGTGAATGGGGGAGGGGGTGGAAGAGGGAGGAGACAGGGAACAATAGACGGGAACCAGTGAGGTGGCGGGGGAGGCAAGGGAATGACAGCCGGAAGGAGGGCATGGGAAACAATAACAAACTTGGCATCTAGAGGCGCAGAGAACAAGGAAAATCCGGGCAAAAGATGGGAGGAACGGCTGAAGCGGAGGTGATCGCGAGATGACAACGGCAGCAAAAACCGTCCGGGAGAAGCAAGCGACAACACCAACACCAGATCCATTTGCGTATTGCCCCGTAATTGTTCTGTATTTGTTTCCCTGGCACCCAAATGTATATGTACTCCCCAGTTCCCCCCCAGTTCCCTACCCACACAAACAGATGCCTACTTATGTGCTAAAAACAATACAGCCAATTGTACCGAGCTGCTGATGTTGAGGTAGCACATAATACCCTATCAGTTATTTTATTCTAATTTTTTTGTTGTTGTTGGTTGTTTTGTTTTTTGTGCATGTTCCCTTCACTTCTATGTAGATATATATGTGCATTCTATTTTGTGTACATAACGGTAAATATACTTTATTCAACAACCCAATAAAAAACATTTATTAAAAAAAAGATGGGTCCAGAGGAGTTGTGATTGAGAGAATAATGCGCGACTGTCATCTGAAAGCAAAAATGAGAAAAATAAGGTTAAGGTCGAAATAAAACAGAAAATGCTGGAAAAGCCCAGAAGCTCTGGCAGCATCTGTCGAGAGAGAGAAACAGAGTTAACATTTCACGTCTGTATGACTCTTCTTAAGAGCTGGAGAAAGATAAATGTGATGGGTTTTATACTGTTTAAATGGGTGATGCGGCAAAATAAAAGGTCAGGGATAATAATAATCTTTATTGTCACAAGTAGGCTTACATTAACACTGCAATGAAGTTAATGTGAAAATTCCCGAGTCGCCACACTCCAGCGCCTGTTCAGGTACACAGAGGGAGAATTCAGACTGCCCAATTCACCTAACAAGCACGTCTTTTGGGACATGTGGGAGGAAACCGGAGCACTCAGAGGAAACCCACGCAGCCAAAGAGAGAACATGCAGACTCCGCACAGACAGTGACCCAAGTTGGGAATCAGCTGCATGACTGCTGCTGTTGGCTATCTGGTCTGGCCCCTGCTCTCTCTCACTCACGCCGCCCGGTCCGGTTGCTGCCCAATCCAGGCCTCTCACTCTCATCCCTGCCTGGCTGGTCTTTGGCCTCCGGTTGAGTCACAACCTCCCCCACCCCCCCCCCCCCCCCCCCCCCCCCCCCTCCCCGGCTGATGCTCCTCCATTTCCTGAGGCATCGACATCAGAGCATGCCTGGCCTCCTTCGCACCTCCCGCCTGCCGCTCTGCTCACCTCCTGGCTCTCACTTTGGTGGCCAGGCCTTGAGCCTCAACTCTTGATAACCGCATGAGCTCCTGGCTGGCTGCTGCTGCTGGCTATCTGGCCTGGTGGCCTCTGTTATTTGTTTATCGCCTGCCTGCCCTCCCCAGCCCTTGCCTGGAGTTTGAGTGCCGCCTTGCTGCTCCCCCAGATGGCCGTGGGCCAGCGCCTTCTCCTCGCCTTGCGGATGGTTTTGTAGCAGAGGTGGACTTACACCTTTGGGGGCAGACACAAACACCTCTCCCACTGGCCAGGTTTTTGCGCTATAGCGCTGTGTGTTTCAGTGCAAGTCCTCCTTTGAAAAGAAGCACATGTAAATCACTGCTTCAGCTGAAAGGCGAGTTTAGTGCCTTTTCTTTCATTCATGGGAGTGGACATCACTGGCTGAGCCAGAATTTATTGCTCATCTCTAATTGCTTTGAACTGAGTGTCTTGTGAGGCCAATTCAGAGAGACTTAAGGGTCAATCACATTACTATGAATCTGGAGTCACATGACAAAGAGTCACAGAGTTTTACAGCACAGCAAGAGGCCCTTTGGCCCATCGTGTCTGCGTGGCCATCAAGTACCTATCCATTCCAAAAAAAAAATGTTTTTCTTCTGATGGCCTCAGCAAAAGGTTCTATACAACACACAAACAGGATAGCAGAGAGAGGGCAGTCCTTCCTGACTCCAGATTTAATTGGAAGGCGTTCTGATTCCAGCTTCTTGATTGAAACTGCAATACTGATGTTCATCAGGATCATGTCGGCCAGGGCCGCTAAGGATGACAGATTTCCTGCCCAAAAGGACACCAGTGAAGCAGATGTTTTTTTTACAACAATGGTTTTATGCACATCATTAGACTTTTCCGGTAGCACAGTGGCTAGCACTATTGCTTCACAGTGCCAGGGTCCCAGGTTCGATTCCTGGCTTGGGTCACTGTCTGTGCAGAGTCTGCACGTTCTCCCCGTATCTTCCTCCGGGTGCTCCAGTTTCCTCCCACAAGTCCCGAAAGACGTGCTGTTAGGTAATTTGGACATTTTGAATTGTACCTCTGTGTATCCGAACAGGCGCTGGAACGTGGTGACTCGGGGCTTTTCACAGTAATTTCACTGCAGTGTTAATGTAAGCTTACTTGTGACAATAAAGATTATTATTATTATTATTATTAATTCCAGATTTTTCTTGAATTCCAATTTCACATCTGCCATGGTGGGATTTGAACCCAGATCCCCACAGCATTACCCTGGGTTTCTAGATTACTAGTCTGGGGAAGCTACCATCTGGATGCTGAAAAGAGAGGAGGTAAAAAGGCAGATGTTGGGTCTCTTCCACTTATGTGGAGAAGTGCTGTGAGAAGGGGAAGGGGTGTTGGCAGTGATAGAGAAGTGGGCCATGGTGTTGTGGAGGTGTAATGGGTTTATGAATAATCATCAGCAAAATGGTAACAGAGTAATTAAAATACTTTCCGAGTTGTAGAAAGGCAAAGTTAAATACGCTGGGGTTGCTGGGGTAAGTTTTTAACTGGTGGACTGGATTAAACATTCATAGAACCAGGACAATAGTTTACCATTGAAATTAATAGAATGAAAATCGGACAGCTTCTATGATGGGCAGACAGCGAAGACAAAGAAATTATCCCAATATGATCCAAAAATTGTTAAGTGTAGCATTGATGCCAATAGTAGATGCTGTGATATATCTCCAACATCGGAGCTTATTTGAGTCTCCAGTGCTCCATACCTGATGAAAACTAAATTGAGACAATGAGAATTTAATTAATCTGTGGAGTTCATATTCATGAGAGATGACCCATCTGTTTAAACAAACCTCCTCATGTTCCCTGTTCTCTCGTTAGCCGGCTGAATATAATCCTATAAAACAAGTTATACTGCAGATGTCACCGAACAATTCTGATACTCCTTGCCAAGACATATTCTAATACAGTCTTATTCCCTTATACAGACATGTAGACACCGAGCTGCAAATTCACTTCGGAAAATTGCTGGATTATACAATTCAGAACTTGGCAGTCGTAAAGGTAAGTATGGAAAATACAGTGCAGGTGTTTTGCTAATTCAATATTTGCTGGTGTTCAGCAGTAACAGTATTATAAAATCTTGCTGTTTGCTATCTGTATAATTTTTCATAAGCATGGCACGCCATCTCCATGAAGCCTGCCCAATCTGGCTAAAAGGTTCTTGGCTCCTTCAGCAATCGTTTTATGTTCATGTATTAAGTCCATGAGGATGATGCTTGTAGCTGGAATAGTTTCAAACAAGCTGAAGGGTTTTCTTCAAAATAGAGTACAACAATTTTTAATAGGTCCCACCACTTGTTCTGGCTGGCAACTGTTGAAATTATAGCTGCTGCCTGGATTTATAGAATCACTGTGCGCTTAAAATTTCTAGTTTGGAGACACGATGCAAAAACCGATCTGAATGGGGGGGGTGGTTTGGTATATGCGTTGTTACGGGTGCCGGGGGTGTTTATTATTATTATTGTTATTATTGTTTTGTTGATATATATTTTTCAAAAAATTCCAATAAAAATTATTTTTTAAAAAAACGATCTGAAATGATCCTGGAATAAAATCATCTTGTATTTGTCTAGCTTGTAAATTTTGTTTAATTATGTAGATATTTAAACGTTTTGCTTTGTGATTTGAAAATATTGCATAAAAATCATTGTAAATTTAAGCCATTGGATTGGCATTCCTCTTTGACACAATTTACATTTAGGAATAATCACCTTCTCTGAAATTTGGATAATAGTTCCTTTGTCTCTGTGAATAGCCCAATCTTAAATTCTGAACTTCGTACAGATTTATTTGAAAACGTAGCCTGGTACATTCTGTGCAACAATATGGACTATATGAAATAAAACATATATTATGAATGGGTGGCATGGGATGAAATTGTCTAGATTTTTTTCAACATTTAAATAGAACATCCTAATTTAAAAAAAAAAAAATTTTATTCAAAGATTTTGAATTTATACAACAACATCGAACCATAATAAAATACCAACAATAACAGTAATGATAGCAATCATAAACATTCACCCCTCCTCAATGAACAACACAACATATTAACAACAACTTAAATTAACACAATGTTAAGTTACATAACCGTAGAGGGAAACTATAATAAGGAACACCCCTCCCCCCTCCCCCGGGTTGCTGCTGCTATTGACCAAGATACCTATCTTTGAGCCAGGAAGTCCAGAAAAGGCTGCCACCGTTTATAGAACCCTTGTATTGATCCTCTCAGGGCAAATTTGACCCTCTCCAATTTTATAAATCCCGCCATGTCACTGATCCAGGTCTCCACACTTGGGGGCCTCGCATCCTTCCACTGCAGCAAGATCCTCCGCCGGGCTACTAGGTAGAACATCCTAATTAAACGGAGTTATCAGAATTCAGTCATGTATAACAAAGGTATACTTTGAAAAATTGTTGGAACAAAAGCATCAGATGCCATTTGTTTTCACTGGCAGAGCAGCGGTTCATGCAGTCTAGTATCCAAATACATTCAGTTGCTAGTGTCAGATTTGTAAGACGCTGACTGCATTAAATGCATTTTCTGAATGAATAAAACTATTATGCGTGAGATTAAATTTGCTAGATGTTATTGTAACAGAGGCCAATTAAGTTTACTGAATCAATATCCAGGCAAGCGAGATCTAGTTATTATTAAGTCTGCCTTCTTGAGAGAAAAATGTATTTCCATTATATTGTATTTTGTTTTCCTTGGGGAAAGAATGTTTTAGCCTTTGGTGTCATCTAATTTTTCAGTTATGTTTGGACATGAAAATTCTCCTTTGGGTAATATGTTTTTGCAGATATTGCAAATTATATAGTCTTTTCAAAATAAAGCCAGCTTGATACTCCGTGCTAACTTAATTGGTTGCGACAGTGAGTGGGTAAGACCAAGAAGGTCGAATACATGGGGTTCTCCGGTCGCCAACGCCAAAATCGCGTTAGACGATTGGCCGGAGAATCCCAGTTTCAGCCAAAATCGGGGGCAGCATCGATTTGCCCCCTTTAAAACAAAGAATACGCCGCGCACCGCTCGGACGGCCTCAGGACATCACCTGAGGCTCTCCCACGATGCTCCGCCCCCGATGGGCCGAGTTCCCTATGACGTGCAACACTTAATCTTTTTATTTTCATGAACCCAGCATAGTGGCTCCAGACTGTGTCGAGTCCTACAGTTGGGGGAGAGCCGTTCCGTGGGCTGTGGGGGCTTTGGCAGGCGCTGGGGGCACTGGTGGGGGCAGTTCCGGGAGTGGCGAGGCTGATCACAGGGGGGCAGTTTTTGGCAAGCCAGGTCCACGCACGACCGGCACCATTTTGCACAGTGCGGCCGCTGCAGGCCGTCGCTGTGCACATGCGTGGCCACGGACCCGGCAATCCTCCGCCCGTATCCGCAAGTAAAGCCAGGGGCTTTGTGCTGCGTGCCTGCTAGCCCCCCACCAGACAGAGGATCGGTGTAGCTTCTGTGCCATTTTTTTCGGGAGTGAATTGCCACTATTCCCACAGCGGCATCAGCACTTAGTCTTCAAATCAGAGAATCCAGACCCTCATTTATGATCATTTATCAGCCAGGATGATGGTAGCAATTTGTCTCAATGGAAAGTGATGATCAGCAAAAGTTCCCACTCACGCTAATTACCAAATGACCCATGCTGGAAATTCATCTGCATGTATATCTGATGAGGACATGATCAGTCTTGTCTGTAATTCATCCTATGGCTGAATAGATTGCTACTGCTCAGTATTAAGGCCCATGCATAAGAAGGTTCAAGGATAGAGAGTGGGAGAACAACTCTTGTCTGAGGGAAAAAATAAACACTGGGGGAAAATGTGAGATGTTTGTTTCACCTAGAAACCTGTATGTGCTTGGTATTCATCAATTGATACAATATCTTCCAAATAACTTCAGTAATGGCATATTTGTAAAGTAAATTTGATCGTGCAGCTTTTAATATTGGCCATCTGATCAGGCTGAATAGGTTAGATGCAGGATGGAAGTTTCTCCAGGCTGGCAATGGAGTGGGGGGTCGTTTAGAACTAGTAGACGCAGTCTCAGAACAAAGGGTAGGCCATTTCGGATTGAGATGAAGAATAAATTCTTCACGCAAAGGAAGGTGGATCTTTGGAAATCTCTGCCCCACAGGGCTGTGGAAGCTCAGTTGTTTAGTATGCTCAAGAGTGAAATTGATAGATTCTGTACATTAAAAACATTCAAAGGATATGGGATCGTGCAGGAAAATTGTGTTGAAGTAGAAGATCAGCCATGATCTCATTGAATAGTGGAATGTGCTTGAAGGGCTGAATGGTCTGCTCCTGCGCCTCTTTCTTATGTTCCTATCTTGATGGCGTAACGTCTTATTTTTTATCATGTTGATTGTTTTGTTTGACTTAGGTTAGGTTTTGAGTTTTAATTGGCCAGCTCACAAATTGGTATAATCATAAGATCAAAACATAACAAATCGCCGCAGAGGCTGATTGAACTGCTGGGCGCTTCCATCATTTTAGTGCCTTATGTTTCCACATTGTTAGCCTTGTGTGACAAAATCATGACCTGAATTTTACGGTTCCGACCCAATGGGTTTTGAGGCAGATGAGAGGGTGAAATCGCATGGATGTGATTTCCTCCGGAATCCCGTCCAGCCGGACCTAGTTCTGATTTAACAAAGGGGGGGCCAGGACATCAGATGGCAAACCTGCCCTTGAACCCTTGAACTAAAGCCCTTAAGTGCTTTAGTAAACCTGTTCAACTGAAGAACAGCTGTTCAACTGAACATTCATACATGGCATTTGCTAGTCAGTTTGCCATTTCTCACCATTAAATCGCCACTGTGCAAAAATGTCAGCTTGGCACCTTGGTAATGCCAGCCTGGTACCCTGCCAGTGCCACCTGGGCAACATGACAGTGCCAGGGTGGCACACAGACCAGAGAGAAAGTACCCCCATAAGTGCCCTTTCGTCTGCTCCATATTTGTGAAGATCAATATTGAATGGGACTTGCCCGAAGTCGCCAAGGCAACGGGGAAAGATCCCAATGCTTTGGTTACCTCAGGGAACTGCATATTAGAGTGAGACTAGCTGTTTCGCTCTAATATGCAGATTTGCCAAAAAAGGATCCAGCACACAATGGGTTGACTTCACATCGCAATGTATTGCGAGATCTAACATGAGCTCCCCAGTGTATACGACCGCACGTTTCCCACTGAGATCTCCTATACAATATGAATCGCGTTAAATTGCCATGTGTTTCTCGGTGCTGCGAGCTCTGGGAAACACACGGCTAAACGTGCTTGCTATGGGATTTTGTTTCCAATTAGTTGAATCGCGCCCAGTGTGTTTGAACCTTTGCCTTCTTAGCAGTATGATCAGAGGACAAGCAGCTGATATGTTGATGAGCGAAGACCCAAGTCAGGTGTCTCCTTCCTCCATCCTTCCAACCCACCTTGCCATCTTTGCCCGTTTGCTGATTGTAACCAACCAGGAATGCCCCTGCTGCAGATAGCGACTTTCTAAAATAATTTAACCCAGTCTGATGGAGAACAATCAAATCAGCCATCTACATCTTTAAAGCAATGGGACCACTGAAGGATAATCACAAAGTCACTGAATCAGCCTGAAGCCAGGCGATGGGCAGGATTCCCCGGCCTCCCAGCATCTTCCTCAGCGGTGGCCAAGGCGCGCCATTTACTCTCGCCACTTCCAGTGGGAATTCCCATTGAAGCCACCTCACGCCACCAGGGAACTCCAAGCGGGGTTGCACTGCTGGTGGGACCAGAGAATCCCGCTGCCAGTGAACGGATGGAAAATTCCGGCCGATGTTCCCATTTTATTTCTCTGGACGCTAGGTTGACAAACCTGTCCTTCCATACTCTATAGTCTATGTGAGTTTTTGTATGAACTGCGAGTATGTCTCTGTGGACATGTCAGAGAGAATTTTATTAGTTTACTTAGAACTAACCTCTTTCTTTGTTAAACTCAAGAAAATCTGTCCAATTGGCTCTTCTACGATTACTGTGTGTAAACAATTGGCTCTTTTATGATCACAGTATGTAAACAGTTAAACACTCCCTGAATCGGCAAGTATATCCTTTTCAAAAATAAACTCTTGCGGTCAAACAAGGAGAGGGAAGAGAAGGAACCCATTTAACCCCCTCCTCACCTGATTGGAGGACATGTGGGAGTTCATTCACTGCATGCTAAAAAGCATGAATATGCATTTACTGATCAATCTGAAATCTGTAAAGAGAGAAGACAAGACTTATTGTGCTTAATAATTTGCATCTTTTCACTGTTGTTTACCACATTACAATGTGAGTTTCAGCCTTAAGAATCAAACATGACCCAGATGAATACTCAGGAATTTCTGCTTGGATAAGGAGGAGGAAAACAAGAATGTCATGTGGGAAGTGTGTCTTCACTCTTCAGAGTAAACCTGTTCAACTGAAGAACAGCTGTTCAACTGAACATTCACACACGGCATTTGCTCGTCAGTTTGCCATTTCTCACCATTTTGAATAGCTGAAATGTGATTCAAGTTTTAAAATAAGGCAAACTGGGAGCATGGTGTCAAATAAAAAAATTTTTCACAACAACAGTTGGTATATTGAACTTTGCTGGAGACTATTGAGTAATCATTTCAAAGAATTTGCAATAAAAACTTTCCAATTTTCTCACACAGACTGTTCCATGCTATTTATCTTGCTGTAGCTGTAGTGGTCAAATAGGAAAGCTCCACATATCCTGCACTTAGGTCAGCTGCATGGATTGCTCACTGAAATATAGACAAGCGAATTTTGATCAGGTGGTAATAGTAGAGTAAAGTCACATGTTACATCTCTCATTGTTCTTGCCTTGACAATACAGGATGTTAATTAAGACAGTGGGGTGAATTCTCTGCCTCCCCAGCCGTGTGTTCCTCGACGGCGCGCCGTGCCGGCAACGGGATTTCCTGTCTGCGCTGCCGGCCAATGGGATTTTCTATTGTGGCCACTCCACGCCGCCAGGAAACTGCCAGCGGTCCGGAGAATCTCAACAGAGAAGAATTCACCCCAGTATCTAACAAGCGTAGTTAAGAATGGCAAAAAAGCAGGACAAGGGTAGGATAGGATGACAAATGGATGTAGTCAAAATAGCCCTGTAGGTGATGTTACAAGTTTCTTAAATTCGGAGACTGAAAATTATGATTGACGCAAGCTCACATTTAATCCAGCACCTTGAGGGAGAACTTTAAGCAAAACAGTTTCAATTAAATAATAGTTATCTCTCAGGTGGTCAGTCTGAGATGACTGTTCATCGCAGAGGAATGATCTTTGCTTGGGTCACCAGAGCTCTTCCTATTGATATGTTGAACTGGATTCTCCGGTTCCCCAGCCCTGTGTTTCTCGGCGGCAAACCATTCACTGGCGGAGGGATTCTATATCCCCGCTGCTTGTCAATGCCACTGGGAAACCTATGGGTGGGGGTGAGCTGCCATGTTGGAAAAGTGAATCGTGATGACCAGAGAATTTCTACCCTGTTGATACAAATCTTCTGTCTTCCTTCTTGAGTGCTCGCACATGGGACCTTTTCAGAAGGTGACAGCATACAGAATATAGTTAGTAAAAGACGTCATGCCACAATCTTATTCTGGATGTTGATTGGTTAGTTGAGTGCATGAGCAGCTGATGGTTGCTTAGAGCACTCCCAAGTTGTCCCCATTGGCTTAGCCATGTAATGATTTCTTCCTGCCTGTGACGACTACTTGCTCGGTTTCAATCAGTCTCCATTGATTTCAACACGTTTTCTGTAATTAACAGTTCTATGCAATTCAAATAGTTCTATTCAATTCAACAGGATCACTGCAATTAACGAGTATCAATGTAATTAACAAGTATTACACCTGTCTTGTTTCCACATTAACCCTTTCATTACAGGCCATAATTCTCTGTCAAAATAATGGTGAAGCAAATGGTGCTCTATGTTATTTGTGCATAAATGATACAACAACTTCAGAGAAGAGGCATATGCACTGTTAAACTCCTGAAGTTGCCAACCAGCTCCACAATTAGCATTGCAAAAATTGTTACTTTTCTCACCACTGAAATTCACTGAACAGCATTAATTCACTGTATTTGCTCAGTAATTATGAAGTTAGCCATTGCCTATTTTAGTCTAAGAATACTTTTAATAACGTGATATGTCTTCATTACTGTCAATCAATTTTTCTGGCACTGAAAATTAAATATTGCAACTGCAAAGTCTTATTTCCTTGTCGTTTTAATTGTTATGTTGTGGAGATGCTGGCGTGGACTGGGGCGGGCACAGTAAGAAGTCTTGCAACACCAGATTAAAGTCCAACAGGTATGTTTTGAATCACTAGCTTTCGGAGCACAGCTCCTTCATCAGGTGAATGAAGTGGGTTCCACAACCACATATATAGACAAATTTAATGATGCAAGATGATACTTTGAATGCAAGTCTTTGCAGGTAATTAAGTCTTTACAGGTCCAGAAGGAGTGACTGGAGAGAGGGACAATCACAGGTTAAAGAGGTCTTATTGTGGGTTACCCTCATACCCATTCTATGAATTGTATTCTGCAGCCATGAAGTCTGTGAGACCAACATGCAGTCATTTATTTAGGTATTTGGACAATAGCAGACATCAAATTCCATAGGAATGATATGTTACATTTTGATGTTTCCACAACGGAATATCCCAAAAGGTTGCTTGCATTTTAATGACCAGACATGCAGGCTAGTTTCCAGCCTGGTGTTGTCTCATCTATACTGGCAAGAGAAGACAGTTCACCTGCCCTCTCAACTCTATCTTGTTTCAATGCAGATTATCCATTCTCTGATTCATGTTTAAAGGTAAAGTGAGTTTTTTCATCAATCCGCAGGTATAACTGTTGGCATGACAAATCATTGGCCAAACAAATTGACTCAACCACAGGAAGGACTGACTACAGTCTCAGCCAAAATCAGGATAATTTTCTGGAGAACAGGAAAAATTTCAGATTTTATTTTTCATTTCTTGATCTCTTGATTCCTTCCCCACTCAACATCCTGTTGCTCGCCTGCTCGTCAACATAATCAATGTCATAATATATACCAATATATTATGGTGCAGACACACACTGATGGACACACACAGGGACCAATCGACATGTACAAACACCGCAGCCAATCACCAGTTAGAATGCACACACTATAAAGGCAGAGGGCACCACGGTTCCCGTTCATTCTGGGTGCTGCCTCTGAGTGTAACAGGAACTTATTCAGCCCAGCACGGACTCACAACACGTGCTGAGAGAATCAACTGGTTCAGACAAGGCTTAGGTTTCTAGTTCAAGTTAGCATTATTTAGACCCACAGTCTTCGTGTGTTAGTTAGTTAGAAGTAGTTAATAAAATTGAGCTCCAGAGAGGATTAACAAAACCTTCAAGGCCTTCTACCAAGAGCTGTACACCTCAGAGCCCCCAACGGGGAAGGCTGGGATGAACCGGTTTCTTGACGGACTGGACATACCAGTTGTGGGAGAGGGCAGAAAACGGGATCTGGAAACACCACTAGCACTGGGAGAGATCATGGACAGCATTAGCTCCATGCAGGCGGGGAAGGCGCCGGGACCGGACGGATTCCCGGCGGACTTCTACAAAAAATTTGCGACAGCGCTGGCCCCGCACCTGCGGGAGATGTTCACAGACTCACTAGCTAGGGGCACATTGCCACCCACGTTAGCACAGGCCTCAATCTCGCTGATACCTAAGAAAGACAAAGACCCAACGGAATGTGGGTCATACAGACCCATATCTCTGCTGAATGCAGACGCCAAAATACTGGCCAAAATCCTAGCCAAGAGGCTAGAAGACTGTGTACCTGAGGTGGTCACAGAGGACCAGACGGGCTTTGTCAAAGGTAGACAGCTTACCGCGAACATCAGGCGCCTGCTGAACGTGATAATGACCCCCTCCGGGGAGAGAACACAAGAGGTGATCGTCTCCCTGGACGCAGAAAAGGCCTTCGACAGAGTCGAGTGGAAATACCTCATAGAGGTACTGGAGCGGTTCGGGCTTGGAACAGGGTTCACCGCTTGGGTAAAGCTCCTGTACAACGCACCCATGGCGAGTGTACAGACCAACAATACCAACTCCCAATACTTCCAGCTGCACAGGGGCACCAGACAAGGATGCCCACTGTCCCCGCTGCTGTTCGCACTAGCAATTGAACCGCTAGCAATCGCGCTCAGGGCAGCAAAAAATTGGAGGGGGATCCGAAGGGGAGGTAGAGAGCACAGAGTCTCACTCTATGCGGATGATCTGCTCCTCTATATCTCGGACCCACAAAGCAGCATGGACGGAATCATCGCGCTCCTGAAAGAGTTTGGAGCCTTCTCGGGCTACAAACTCAACATGAGCAAAAGTGAGATCTTCCCAGTACACCCGCAAGGGGGGGGGGGGGGGGGGGGGGCAGCACTAAAGGGGCTGCCGTTCAATCAAGCCCGACATAAATTCCGCTACCTGGGGATCCAAATAGCCCATGACTGGAAAGGGATCCACAAATGGAACCTCACCAGCCTGACGGAGGAAGTTAAAAAGGACCTGCAAAGATGGAACACACTCCCGCTCTCCCTCGCGGGGAGAGTTCAGACGATCAAAATGAACGTACTGCCCAGGTTCCTCTTCCTGTTTAGATCCATTCCGATCTACATCCCCAAGGCCTTTTTCAAAGCGCTGGACAAACTCATCATGGCGTTCGTATGGGGGGGTAAAAATGCTAGGATCCCAAAGAAGGTCTTACAAAAAACAAAAACCAGGGGAGGGCTAGCCCTCCCGAATCTACAATTCTACCACTGGGCAGCAACAGCCGAGCGAGTAAGGGGATGGATCCAGGAGCCAGAGGCTGAGTGGGTGCGTGCGGAGGAGGCCTCCTGCATGGGAACCTCCCTCCGGGCCCTCGCCACGGCAGCACTCCCATCCCCACCCAAAAAACACTCCAGCAGCCCAGTGGTGACAGCCACCCTCCAATCCTGGAACCAACTGCGGCAGCAACTTGGCCTGACCAAAATGTCGAACAGGGCTCCCATCTGCAACAACCATAGGTTCACACCAGCACTGACTGACGCCACCTTCAAAAGGTGGAGGCAGGACGGGGGGACACTGACAGTCAGGGACCTATACACGGACGACAGGATCGCAACACTGGACGAACTGACAGAGAAGTTTCAGCTAGCTGGGGGGAACGAGCTACGGTACCTGCAGCTCAAAAACTTCCTACGAAAGGAGACAAGGACGTACCCACAACCGCCACGACAGACACTACTGGAAGACCTACTGGACGCAAGTATCCTAGAGAAAGGGAACTGTAGTGACATGTATGACCGACTGGTAGATAGGGACGACACCGTACTGGACGCAACAAGAAGGAAATGGGAGGACGACCTGGGGATGGAGATAGGGTGGGGACTCTGGAGCGAAGCACTGCATAGGGTCAACTCCACCTCCACGTGCGCAAGGCTCAGCCTGACGCAACTAAAAGTGGTACATAGAGCCCACTTAACAAGAACCCGTATGAGTAGGTTCTTCCCGGAGGTGGAAGACAGATGTGAACGGTGCCAAAGAGGCCCGGCCAACCACGCCCACATGTTCTGGTCTTGCCCCAGACTCGTGGAGTACTGGACAGCCTTCTTCGAGGTTATGTCCAAAGTGGTGGGAGTGAGGGTGGAGCCATGCCCGATAGTGGCGGTCTTCGGGGTTTCAGAACAGCCAGATCTATTCCTGGGGAGGAGGGCGGACGCCCTTGCCTTTGCCTCCCTGATCGCCCGCCGTAGAATCCTGTTTGGCTGGCGGTCAGCAGCACCGCCCAGAGCTGCGGACTGGCTGTCCGACCTCTCGGAATCTCTCCAAATGGAGAAAATCAAATTTGCCATCCGAGGGTCGGACGACGGCTTCCACAGAACGTGGGAGCCATTCATGCAACTGTTCCGGGACCTATTTGTGGCCAATGTACAAGAGGAAGAATAGTCGGGGGAAGGTAGCGGGAGGGGGGGGGGGGCTACAGGTTCGGTACGGGGGTTCGATGGCTAGCTAAGGCCCAAAACCAAACTAAATAAACATGTTGAGGGGGGGGGGGCGGGCGCAGTTACTACTACGAAGATGCTTACCTGTAAATATGTATGTTAATTTTTGCGTGTTTGTTTGTTGTTTTTTTTTTGTTCTTTTTCTCTCCTAACAATTTGTAATTTGTTCAATATAAAATATGAAAACTGAATAAAAACATTTATAAAAAAAATAAAATTGAGCTGAACCTTCATCTGTGTTGGAAATGTCTGTTCATCTCTCAAGCCTACACCAGCCAACACATCAATCAATAGCTCCCATTCCTCTCCATATCGCTCTTCAAAACTGCTATCATAAAACTCTCATCAACCCACCTTGACCCATCTACTGTCTCCAACCATCTCAAACCCTTATTTCCTCTTTTTCAGGTCCTCATACTTGCCATTGTCTTTCAGTGTTATGCCCATCTATTCCCAAATGACCTGTTAAAACTTTCTAATCCAGTATTTTGTTTTTCTATTGTAATGAAACAGCCCTCGCTAAAGTCATAAAATGATATTCTCTGTGGCTTTGCTGAAACCACAGCTGGGATGCTGTCCACAGTTTTGGTCTCCTTATCTAGCGATGATTATAATTTCCTTGGAGATGGTGAAGCAAAGGTTCACGGGTTTGATGACTGGGATGATAATAGTGTTGCACAATGAGTGGATCTAAAGTCTAAAGTTTAGAAGATGAAATGAAATGAAAATCGCTTATTGTCACGAGTAGACTCAACAAAGTTACTGTGAAAAGCCCCTAGTCGCCACATTCCGGCGCCTGTCCGGGGAGGCTGGTACGGGATGTCATCACCTTGGAACTTAGAAGATTCTGAGAGGGCGTGACAGGTTAGGCACTCAGCCAAATCTGCCATTCACTGCAGTGGGACTAGAGAAACCCACTGTCGTGAATGGACAGAGAATCCCGCCCTGTATCTTTTCTTCATCATTTAGCTCTATGGGGCCGACCTTGTATAATTCAATACCTAACCATCCACATGTCTCTAGCAGATAGTTTGCTTCTGTCCCTCACGCCAGTACCTCAGGAGTTCCATGAAGGTCAACTATGAAGCCCATTCCAATGATCACAAGATCATAAAATACTCCACAAAAATAAGGGTCGGGATTCTCCGTTGGCCAACGCCAAAATCATGAAACGTGTTTTGGGCAGAGAATCGGTTCCGACGCCAAAATCGTAGCAAATCGCAATTTTTCGCCATCTCGACAGAGGCGTCGATGCGTACTGGAACACAAATAGAGTAAACACCATTTGCATATAATTAGCGGGCCTGACCCGGGATTCTCCGAGGCTTCCATGATTCTCCTCCTTCGATGGGCCGAGTTCCTGACGGCGCGGTTCCCTTGTGCTTTGCACCTGCAGATGACAAGCCCCTGTACACAAACCGAATGGGGTAACACTCAATGAATGTGCAGCTGATATGTGACCATCAGATGTGCATCATTTCCCTCTGCGCCTGATACCCAGACAGTGTGCATGATGCCTTCGTACTGGCACACTCAACGATTCCCGACATGTTTGAGATGCCACCCCCTCCCCGGCTGGCGGGTTGGCTGCTGAGTGCCAGGGGTTATCCACTGCAGCCGTGGCTGATGACAGCTATCTGGAGGCCACAGAGTGACAAGGTGGTCCGCTACAACAACAGCCATACAGCAGCCAGGAGCATGATTGAGCGCTGCTTCGCCGCCTGAAGATGCGGTTCAGGTGCCTGGACCGCTTTGGAGGGGCCCTCCAGTACGATGCTGAGAGGGTCACCTGCATTGTGGCTGCCTGCTGCGTCCTCCACAACATCGCGTAGTACTGGGGCGATGTGCTGGAGGAGGAGGTGGAACGCCAGGCCTCGTCCAAAGAGGAGGATGTGGGGGAGGGTGGACAGGACATGGAGCCCAGACAGGCAAGGGAGGCCGCATCACGTGTGTGCCAGGGCCAACACACATGGTTCACCAACTGGGGGGAGAGGCAGAGTGGTGGGGCGGGGCGGGGGGTGGGGGGGAAGGCCAGGGACACAACACCACATCTCACTCCCACACCATGTCACTCCTCCAACTGCACCTGCAGGTCCTGGATCCTAAAGAGAAAATGCTGGAAAATCACAGTTGGTCTGGCAGCATCTGTCAGGAGAGAAAAGAACTAATGTTTTGAGTCCAGATGACCCTTTGTGCTCGCTGACAACCCCTCATGTAGTCCCTGGCTCTGCGACTGCATCTCCACGGTTGATAGGACTGTCAGTTCCAGAAGCCCTGAACCCACCTGGACGGCAGCTGGTTCCTGGGGTCGGCCTGCCCTCCGACCGTCCACCCCCTCGGCTCTTCTTACCTCGATCTGCTGTAGTGGAGAAGCTGTGTGGTGAGCACCAGATAGTGTCCCAGGAACCTCTTCATTAAAGTGCCCAACCGAGGTGCATGACTCTGGGATGGTGGAGGGTGTTGGAGACAGCTGAGACGGAAAGTCAGTGTTATCCTCCAACTCGATCTCTGTGGTCTCCTGGGTCTCGGGCGGAGGGCTGGTGTCCAAGCTGCTCCCATTGCTGCTCTGCTCAGGGGTGGTGGTGGGTGGGGGGGGGGGGGGGGGCTGGGGGCGGGGAATGCCAGATAGACCTGCCCCCATTACCGGCGGATCTTGAACGACAGAAGGCATGGTGTGTAATTAGGCTGCAGGCTGGGATGAGGGTGGTGCGGGAGTGAGGGTGGTGTGGGGGTAGTGTAGGGGTGGGGGTGAAGGTGGGGGTGGTGTGGGGATGAGGGTGGGGCGGGTGTGCGTGTGGGGGTAAGAGTGGTGCGTGGGTGAGGGTGGGGTTGAGGGTGGTGCGGGGGTCAGAGTGGTGTGGGGGTGGTGGAGAGTGAGGGTGTTGTGAGGGCGCTGTGGGGGTCAGGGTGCTGTTGGTGGGAGGCGTTGACACACACATCACGGGAAACCGCATATTAGCGGGGTTTCACTTCCTCACCCGCGGCCGAACCCCATCTCGGGGACCTCCCTTTCCTCCAGGTCACCAACCACATCCAGTGCACTCTGGTCTGCCACAGTGAGGGGCCGCAGGTCCGGCGGTCCCTCTCCTGACTTTTCCCGTTCCCGGCAGTTGTGCACGGACTTCTCCTGGGAGGTGGAGGGGGAGGAAACACAACGACAGTGTTATGGGCAGCACGGTAGCATTGTGGATAGCACAATTGCTTCACAGCTCCAGGGTCCCAGGTTCGATTCCGGCTTGGGTCACTGTCTGTGCGGAGTCTGCACATCCTCCCCGTGTGTGCGTGGGTTTCCTCCGGGTGCTCCGGTTTCCTCCCACAGTCCAAAGATATGCAGGTTAGGTGGATTGGCCATGATAAATTGCCCTGAGTGTCCAAAATTGCCCTTAGTGTGGGTGGGGTTACTGGGTTATGGGGAAGGGTGGAGATCTTGACCTTGGGTAGGGTGCTCTTTCTAGGAGCCAGTGCAGACTCGATGGGCCAAATGACCTCCTTCTGCACTGTACATTCTATGATGACAGTCCGATGCATGCAACCCAGGGGGTGGGTAGCTGGTGGCCTCAGTGGCCAGGGCACCTGGCTATGGTGGCCCGTATGGTGTCGGCATATGGTGCCTGGTGGGGGTTCAGCCGCCCTCCGGGTGCGGTGGGGGGGAGGTAGGGTGACCGCTGTGTGGGACAGGGGCTGGTGCCAGGGGCACAGTGCTGCCTACTCACCCTGGTCACCCTGAGGAGGTTGTGCAGTTTTATTCGGCACTGCTGGCCGGTCCGGACAGTGTTGCCCTCTGCGCTCACGGCCTCTGCCACCTGACAGTGTTGCTGACGGCGCTGACTGTCTCTGCCGCCTGTGCCCTTGCACAACAAACGGTGGTGGCTGCCAGCCTCCCAGGGGTATAGCGTATCCTCCTCTCCTCCACAGTGTCCAAAATGGTCTAAAGTTCAGCATCAGTAAATCTCAGGACCGCTCGTCTCACTGCCATCTTGTTGGCTGGGATGGTGTGTGTGGGGAGTGACGTGTGTATATGCGACTGCAGCGTGTCAGCCTCCTCAGTGTTCATCGCGAATCCAGCACCTTTTTCACATTAGAATAAATTGTGTTCCATGTGGCACCAGTGCTAGCCCCTTAACAGTAGCAGAATCGGTGCAGGCGCAGCGCCAGTCTTGTTGTCGCAAAAGCCCACGAATTCTGTGGTCTCAGAAACTGAGAATCCCGCCCACAGTTATTTGTAAGTACTGTCTGAAAGTGATGTCCTCTTAGCCCTGTTCTGTTGCCCTTACTTCAACAGCCCTTTTGAATAAAAAAGTCTTAACCTCTCTCTTTCTTCTTAATTACTGACCCAATGTCCAGTAAAATCTGTTTTTTCTGATTTGATTAGATACACTGCTCTCTCTCTGAATCTCCCCACCGCACACATCTATAAAATACCTCCTTCAACCTTTCCATTTTCCAACTCTCCATCAACATTTTAAAGCATCTTACCAGCCAGCTCGAAGACTTCATTCATTGACCTGTACCCGACTCTTAATTTACTTTTACTTTCGGAAGCACCATGCATTATAGCACTACATAAATTAACGAGAGGTGATGGCATAGGGGTGCTGTCACTGGATTCATATTCCAGAGACCTGGCGTAATGGGGGCCCCGGTTCACATCCCATCATAGCAGGTGATGAGTTGAATAAAAAGTCTAATGATGATTATGAAGCCATTATTGTAAAAACCCATCTGGTCCCTTAATGCCCTGCCATCTTTACCTGGCCCAGCCTACATGTCACTGCAGATTCACAACAATTTGGTTGACTCTAAAATAACCCATCAAGCAGGCACTAAATGCTGATTGAATTAAAAAAAAAATGAATTTGTTAATTTGTCTCCAAACCCTTTAATAATAATAATCTTCATTGTCACAACAAGGCTTACATTAACAATGCAATTAAGTTACTGTGAAAAGCCCCTAGTCGCCACATTCCGGCGCCTGTTCGGGTACACAGAGGGAGAATTCAGAATGTCCAATTCACCTAACAGCACGTCTTTTGGGACTTCTGGGAGAAAACCGGAGCAACCGGAGGAAACCCATGCAGTCACAGGGAGAACATGCAGACTCCGCAGACAATGACCCAAGCTAGCAATCCAACCTGGGATCCTGGAGCTGTGAAGCAACAGCGCTAACCACTGTGCTACCGTGCTGCTTAAGGAATGGATCAAGCAGGATTTTTTTTTCATTGCATGTTTAATATTTTGTTTAAAAAAGCCTGTTTCTAGGGATCTTCTGTATCGTGTTTAACAATGATCCACGGATCCTATGTAAACACGCTCCCTCTCAGATCACAACTCATGTATTTTGGGATGGCTACAGCTTTGGAAATCATTGCCACTTTAAATCGATCTCTTTTATGGCATTTGTGTTATTTTAAAGTAGAGCTAATTGTTAATATTTAATTGACAATAGTAGGTCAGTTATCAAATTACCTTCATTTATAATTTATCATTCAAAACTAATCTGGACAGTATCAATTGAGAAAATTAAAAATATATATATTTCATGGCTTCCTGCTGCACATCTAATACAATTAAACTTCAACAGTGAAATGTTGAGAAGAATATGACAACTGATATTTTTAACAAAAATATAGAGAATATTTGATCAAAGCAATATTAACAAGTAAAGCTGGTGGGTGGGGGGAATTAGGGATGATCACTATGTTTTTTCTCATCATTAGCAAACTTTGATGACTATCAAATCGTAGAAATTTGAAAAGCAGCAGAAATGCGAAAAGTTTAAATATTCCTCCCAACTGACTTTGTTTGCATAGGCTACAGCAATTCATAGAACCCCCAGATGTGATTTCTTCAGGCTGCATTACTGCATTGTATTTGTTTGTACAGATCAAGCAGCATTACTAATTATGGAAGAGGAAAGGCAGTACGGCAAAAGGAATTCCCTTTTTGGCAATCGCGCTCTTTCAAATTTAAATTTGAGCTCCTGAGTCTGTAAAATAACGAACATAAAATAAATAACTAATGAAAATTAACCTGCTGTAGTTCACTGTTTTATTATCCTGGAAAAATATTTGTGAAGCCTTTACCACGTTGGCATGTTCCTCTGAAACGCTTGCCAGAACGATTTCAATGGAATTATTCAACATCCTTTCATAGATTCCGAATTAACGCTTTCAGATGTTCGAAGTTTAGAATTGCACGCCTGCCTTGCTAAAGGTCTGAATTTCAAAATGTTCTGTGCCAAGTAGTTCTCAGAGTTTTTGCACCAGTTAAGTAGTGGTTGCATTTTTCGGCGGGGGTGGGGGGGGGGGGTCAGTGCCAATGCTCAGCTGTGGGTACTCCCAGGACTGCAAGAACAAGCATGCAGATGTTGGATGGATGGTTGCTCCAAAGGTAATTCCTGGAGCTTTAGAGCTAGGATGGATCTGAGAAGCCAGGGAAGAGTAGACGGGTGGGGGGAGTGAGGGGGGTGCTGGGATTCATAAGGTAGACAAAAGAAAAAACTGGGTGATTCTTGGGGTTGGGCTGCCCCTGATGGACACAGGGTACACCTTGAACCAATTGCCCCCCCCCCCCCCCCCCCCCACACCTCTTCTCATGGGGGTCGACTGCCAACAACAACCAGATTTTTGCTTGGGGCGTACAAAATTCTTATGGGGTGTGATGGACTGAATATAGATAAAGTACAATCCCTCTGGGAGCACATTATGGCAATCAATTCGATGTTCCTTGCCATGCAAATTTATGCATGGCGTGGAATACGAGGAATTCCTGAGGGAATCCCGCTATTGGGCCGCCATTTTGAGCAAGTGGCCCAATCGCAAGGTCACGTGGCCGGTTGGCCTCCCCGCATCGCAAATCAGCTCTAAATCACACCCCCTCCCCATGGTGCACAGAATACCTTGGTTCCCCGCCCCTACCCCCAAGTACGGGGGTGACCCGTCCTCCCCCCCCCCAGGACAGATGTAAAAGGGAGACCCCCCTAAGGACCCCTGTATTATGGTAACACCCCACAAATACCTCTGTAATTGGTAGACCCCCTGCAGGGATCCCTGTAATAGGACTCCTCCCTAAAGGGATCCCGCATGGAACTCCTCTTGCATTGCACTTACCTCTCTTTGATGTGGTCAATGTTTGTAAACGTTATGGTTTCCCTATTTGGATCACTGAATCATGAAGGGAGATGAATGAATCAAAGCTGCAGATGGTTTGTAGAAATTGTCACAGACCATGACGAGAAAGCTACGAATGGCTTGCAGCTAATGGATTTGTGGGAACCAAACACAAGTCACAGCTGCTATCCTTTCAGGGATGGACATGTGGATCTGCAAGGTAAGGGTTACAGCTGTAATTCTTCTCACTGCCCCTGAGGGGCTTCCCTCTAGCGTCCAGGGTCTCTTTTCTAGGGGGTGGGAGATTCTGTATGGGAGAAGGTCCATGGGGTCCGTTTTGGCAGTAGGTTCCTGTGGGCATCCATCGTTTACAGGGGTCCCTGTGGGGGAGCCTACCTATTACAGTGGTCCCTGATGGGGGTCCCACTATTACAGGGGTCCCTCTGGGATCTCCCTGCGATAGGGATCCCTGTGGAATGTCCCCATAATACAGGGGTCCCTATGGTGGGTCCCCCTATTACAAGGGGTCCCTGGAAGGGGGTCCCCCTATTAGAGGGGTCCTGGGGGGAGGCATATGGTCGAGGCTGTGCATTGTTAGGGGGGGTGGTGGCCATCAGTTGGGCTCAGACGGCCTCTACCGATCTCGCGGTAGGTCAAGCGGTTAACTCCCCCAGATTTCTCCTCTTAGCCCACCACGAGGTCCACTACACCAAGGCCATGCTGGTCGAGACCACAAGTGATCCGCGCGGACCGAAGAATCATGGAGGGCCAGAGCATAGGGCGGTCGTGGGATCATGATGCTGCAAGCAAGGGGTCGAGCATTACGAAATGGTTGGCAGTCGGTGCCAGTCCCGATTTTGTCCTGGCGCCCGAGGCTCAGGCCCATCGGAAAAGGCAAATGGGAGTCCCAGAGTGGAGAATCCTTCTTTTGTGAGGGCCACGAAGAATCCAGCACGTGTTTTCAGGACACAAAGAAATAACATTTATTTACAATAACATATATATACAACAGCAGCAGCAACTTCCCTTGCTGCTCACTCCTCTCTCTCTCTGGTTCCAAACTGGCCAGCTCTATTTATGCAGGGAGTCTGCTAATGATTTCTCCCCCCACCCCACCCCCCCCCCCCTCCCCCCACCTCATTGGGGAAGCTCATACTCCCACAGGATTGTGGGATTGTCATTCGTCCCCAGCCAATGATAAGCAGGCAGGTTATAACACCTTCCCAAGATGTTTCCCCTGGCTGGTCAATTTAATCTCAGGATAAAGGGTTGGCCATGTATGACTGAGATGAGAAGGGATTTCTTCACTCAGTAGGTGGTGTATCTTTGGAATTTTCCATCACAAAGGGCTTTGGAAGATCAATCATTGAGCATGTTCAAGACACAAATCGATGGATTTCTGCATATTAATGACATCAAGGGACATGGGGATAGTGCAGGAATGCCGCATTGACTTAGATCAACAATGATCTAAATGAATGGGGCTTCAGGCTCAAGAGGCGGAATGGCCTACTCCTGTTTCTATCTTCCTATTTTTCTAGTCAATAGCTTGCTAACAAGGATAATTGACCTTGGGCACTATTCAGCCACCGCGCTGCGCACAGCTCCACATCGCGCTCAGCGGCAGGCCGATCGCGAGTCACCTGACTCATTCTGCCCGGCACAATCTGGATTATCCCCTCGCTAGGTGTGATCCAGAAAAGCATATTTAAACGTGCAATTAGGCTAATTGAAATACCCGGATGCACTTTCACCCGACCCGACTGCCAGGAGCCAATGGTCGCCCCTGCAAAATCTGTACCCAGTGCCATTTAGCACTGGTTTCCACAAATGTGGACCCGGCATGTTGGCACCTTGGGGGTCTCACAGGCCATGAGAGATCCCCCAGTGGTTGGGAACATGGCAGGGTGGTGGTGCCCTGGCACTACCCCTGGCATCCAGGAATGTTGGCACTTCCAGCCTGGCACCTTGGCAATGTCATCCATTCTCCCCGGCAGTGTAGCTCTGGCACTGCCTCGGTGCCCAGGCAGCATTGCAGGTGCCGGAGCACTGCTATGGTGCCAGGCTGGCAGGGACAAATTGCCCGGGTGCCAGGGACGGGGCCCAGGGGGACCTTGCCCATCAGAGGGGAGTTGAGGTGGGTTCCAGGAGTCACAGGAAGGTTGGGACGGTTGAAGGAGTGGTCCAGAAAATGGAGGGGGCCTTAAAAGGGGGGGGGGTGGGTGCAGAGAACAGGATTGCAGGTTAAAATGGCAACCCAATCTGCAAGGAGTACAAGAGTCGGCAGGTCATGTTACAGTTGTATAGGACTTTGGTTAGGCCACATTTGGAATACTGCGTGCAGTTCTGGTCGCCACATTACCGGAAGGATGTGGATGCTTTAGAGAGGGTGCAGAGGAGGTTCACCAGGATGTTGCCTGGTATGGAGGGCGCTAGCTGTGAAGAAAGGTTGAGTAGATTAGGATTGTTTTCGTTGGAAAGACGGAGGTTGAGGGGGGACCTGATTGAGGTCTACAAAATTATGAGAGGTATGGACAGGGTGGATAGCAACAAGCTTTTTCCAAGAGTGGGGGTGTCAATTATAAGGGGTCACGATTTCAAGGTGAGAGGGGGAAAGTTTAAGGGAGATGTGCGTGGAAAGTTTTTTACGCAAAGGGTGGTGGGTGCCTGGAACGCTTTGCCAGCGGAGGTGGTAGAGGCGGGCACGATAGCATCATTTAAGACGCATCTAGACAGATATATGAATGGGCGGGGAACAGAGGGAAGTAGACCTTGGAAAATAGAGGACAGGTTTAGATAAAGGATCTGGATCGGCGCAGGCTGGGAGGGCCGAAGGGCCTGTTCCTGTGCTGTAATTTTCTTTGTTCTTTGTTCTTTGTTGCTGGCGAGCTGAACTCCCTGCTGCAGGAAATCACTAAAGTGTGGCCTCGGCAGGGAGAAAATCCCCACGGCCCAAAAAAACTGGCAAAGTGCCTGTGAATAGCATGGTGAATCTTAGCAGCCAACAAGAAACACGCTGCCAAACCCGCCCGAAAGTGGACTTTGTTTCCTGTCCACTGAATTGCACCCCTTGAATTATTCAGTAAAATATGATGGGTGGTCTGCCTATTTTGGCTAACCCAATATGGGTCCAGGTGGGCGGGAAGGTGGTGGCCTAGCCCTCTCACCCAGTTTACGTGCCCCCAACCACCCCCTCCCCCCCACCCCCTACCTTCACAACCACTGAAAAAACACCCAGCAGGGACACATAACATTCAGTCCAATATTCCTGAGGCAGAGCTTGGAAAGATAATTTGCCTCATAGATTGATAAATAATTGTTTTTAAAATCCAGTCGAAATATCTTTTTCTCCAAACGTAAACGGTTTCTTGAATTATAACCTAAGTCAGTGAGATAGGAAAGATCTATAATTGGTCACTGAGGATAAGAAACCACAGAAAACAGAAGAAAGCTCCAAAGAGTTGAAGGTGACAAGATAGGAAATTAATGTTCCTTTCTCAGTTCCCCCAGTCAGTTGAAAAATGGACTTTCCCACTCCAGGTTGGAGGAATACTACAACATAGCAGAGTACAGCAGAAGAATCCGTCCAAGATAAAGACTCAAACAGCGTAGGGTTACACAAACATTATAATCACAGGAAGTGTTTATGTGATTTTTTTACATTGAATGATTTAGCTCAATCCAGCTTTCTTGCATCAGGGCAACTGTTTCTTTAACTGCAGATTTGAATCCTCCAATGATCACTGCAATGCACATTGTTAACGGGAATTATATACTCGGAGAAAGACCAGTAACATATTTTTGCACAAAAATACAATACAGTTATCTGGCAGCGTTAACACAGAAGATGCCACAAGTCACTTTACAAAAGGAGGAAAATAAATACGCAGTTAAGCGAAAGAATGTATTCCAAATGAGGGAATATTTTGAGAGATGATTGACAGCTTGACCAGGAAAAGAAGTGAAAACATTTCGGGAAGGAATAGCAGAGCGTAGGACCACGGTGTCTGCACGGTTAGTGTACCAATGGTAATATGACGGAAAGGAAGGTTAGATGAAAGATCAAAACGGAAAACCAAAGGCTTTGGGCGAAGAGATAAAATTGAAGGAGGTGGAGAAAAGGAAAGTATAGTCATTCCCCAAGTAAAGGTCAGACTTTTAGACAATGACTCTTTCATTGGCGTGTTCAAAATAATTTGGATTTTCCCTCTTGAGCATTTGGTGAGATGGTGGCAGGAGGAACTCATCAGAATATTCAAAATGGCAGAAGCACAGTGCCTGAATATGTGGCTGTCATTGACAGATCAAAGGGAGCGAGGGATGAAAGCGCATGTACAGACTGTAGGTAAGGTGGTGAGATTTGAAAACCAGGACAAAAATTTAAACTTGAAATAGAGGAAATGAGGACATGGGCGATAATATTATGAATGAATTGAAGCTTCTGGTGGGTTAATGTGTGAAGGCTAGCTCGAAGGGCATTGGAGAAATCATGACTTGAGATGACAAAAACAAGAACTAGAGTTTTGGCAGTAGAATTGGAGATATAAGTTGGGCATGAGCACCATTGCAGGGGTGGAAGAAAATGTCTTTGATCACAGAGCGATTATGGGGAGGAAGCTGAGCTTGGAGTGAAAAGAATGCTAAAGTTCAGCAATTACAGATGTGACCCGAGGTGGGAGCCACAGAGTTTGATTGGTTTGAGGCCAGAGATTTGGAAATACTGATGATTCCTAAGAGGGTTCAAGCAAATATGTCAGGAGGATCAAAACCTATGTAAGGATTCAGGGGAATCAAGAACAAGAGAAAAAGACAAGAAGGAGAATAAGAAAAGTGACAGGTGTAGTGATATCATGGCTGTGTTGTAATTCACCGACTGACCACTAGGTGTCTTACGAGTATATAAGTGAATGTTAGAGTCAGGTGACCTCAGACTGGCTGGAGAGGAGGGAAGAGAGAGGGGCCGGGATTCTCCGAAATCCCGGACAAGTGTTGACGCTGGCGTAAACACCAAAGTGGTGTACGCCGGGGTCAACGGGCCTCCTGGTCCAGTTATTCTCCGGATTTCAGGGGGCTAGAATGGCGCCGTAGTACTGTGCGCTGCTCTGGCGCCGAAAGCCGGCCCTGCATGGCAGGCGCAGGCCCACGCATGCGCGCGACGGCCATCTCAGCGCCGGCACATGCACATGGTTGCCATCTCTGCGCCGGTCCCCACGCAACATGGCGGAGCACTGCAGGGGCCTGGTGTGGAGGAACCTAGCCCCCCCTCCCAGAATGAGTGCGCCCACCAATCATGGCCCTGGTCACGTGGAGGCCCCCCCACCACCAGGACAGCCCCGCAGCCAGAACGGCGAGGTCCGGCCGGGTGGGACCATATGTCAACCATGCCGGCGGGACTCGGTGGGCACTCGGCCCGTTGAGTGTGGAGAATCGCCGCGGGGACCACTTTCAACGGCTCCCGACCAGCGCCGTGGCAATTGCGTGGGCGCAATTGGCACCGGTTTTCCGGTTGCCGGAGAATCAGCGGCCCGGCGGCGTGCCAGGATTCTCGCGCTCTTGGTGATTCTCCGACCCAGCGCAGGCTCGGAGAATCCCGGCCAGGTTGCTTGTGCATGATCATACTGTTACTCATCTGAGGTTTTGTCTATAGTTGACCCACAGTTCATGTTAATAAATTGTTTATAGCTTTAGCTACAAGTGTTTTTATAATATAAATCAGTCCATCCGACAAGATCATTACATGGTACCATGACTGAATGGCATTAAACACTGAGAAAAAAAACAAGCCGGCCAGAAGGCCCACAGAGATTTCAAGATTTTGCAGACTGCCAGAATCAACAACATGGAGTCATTGAAGCCACCAATGAGTCTCAGATTTCATAGTAATGTGGACAGCAACTGGCGTGTGTTTAAGCAACAATTTAATCTGTTTCTTACTGCAGTAAATTTAGGAGATGAAGCAGATTTGTATAAGGTAGCTATACTCCTCACAGCGACAGAGCCTGAAGCAATTGCTGTGTTTAATACGTTTAAATTTGCAAACAATGAAGACAGTAAAAATTTTAACAAAGTAATTCGAAGATCTGATGAACATTGCTCCCCCAGAAAGAATGAAATTTATGAACGCTATGTTCATAGAGCAGCACGGTAGCATAGTGGTTAGCACAATTGCTTCACAGCTCCAGGGTCCCAGGTTCGATTCTCGGCTTGGGTCACTGTCTGTGTGGAGTCTGCACATCCTCCCCGTGTGTGCGTGGGTTTCCTCCGGGTGCTTCAGTTTCCTCCCACAGTCCAAAGATGTGCAGGTTAGGTGGACTGGCCATGATAAATTGCCCTTTAGTGTCCAAAGTTGCCCTTAGTGTTGGGTGGGTTACTGGGTTGTGGGGATGGGGTGGAGCTGTGGGCTTGGGTGGGGTGCACTTTCCAAAGGCCGGTGGAGACTCGATGGGCCGAATGGCCTTCTTCTACACTGTAAATGCTATGAAAAATGTGTTTAGATCATGTTTACAGAAGACAGAAGAGTCCATAGATCATTTCATCACTGATTTAAAGTTAAAAGCTAAGACCTGTAATTTTTCTGCAGTGGAATCTTCCATGATTGGGGACCAGATTGCGTTTGGTGTGAATGAAAATAAGCTAAGGGAACGGTTGCTGAGGGAATCGGAGCTGTCTTTGGAACAAACAGTTAAGATTTGTCAGGCTCACGAGCTAGCAACACAGCATTCTAAAATGTTTCTCAGTAATGCCGGCGTTTTCTTGGAGGAAAGCACTCCAGTTGCCGCCCTTTTCCCCAAAAGGCGGGAAACTTTAAAAAAAAGTGGGAACGTTTGTGAAGCTCCTCGCACACAGGAAAACAGGTTTAAGATCAGGGCAAAGTATTTCTGTGTCAACATTATGGACAACGGCACAAATTAAGGCAGTGTCCAGTGTTTGGCCAGTTGTTCCAGATGCAAAGGAGAAAACTCACTTTGCTCAGAAATGTTACTCCAAGCTCAACCCCAGATCAGTCAAAGCAGTGGAAGACACAGTCTCCAGTGATGTATCATCATTGTTTGTTGGAGTAATAACAAGAGAAGAATAATTTTTTGCAGACATCAAAAAATTCTACAGCACTTAAAAAAACGTAACCTGACACTACCTTCAAATTAAATGCAGATGATGAGGACAAATGGCTGCTACCACTTGAAGTCAACAGTACAGTGATCAAATTGAAGTTAGACACAAGGGAAGGAGGAAGAGCAATAGTTATTGGGGACTCGACAGTTAGAGGGACAGATAGATGGTTCTGTGGCAACGAAAGAGACTCACGGATGCCAGGGTCCGTGACCTCTCGGATCGTGTTTTCAGAATCCTTAAGGGGGAGGGGAAACAGTCACAAGTCATGGTACATATCGGCACCAACGACATAGGTAAGAGAAGGGACGGGGATTTAAAACAGGAATTTAGGGAGCTGGGGTGGAAGCTGAGAGCCAGGACAAACCATGTTGTCATTTCTGGTTTGTTGCCGGTGCCACGAGCTAGCGAGTTGAGGAACAGGGAGAGAGTGCAGATAAACACGTGGCTGCAGGGATGGTGTAGGAGGGAGGGTTTCAGTTACTTGGATAATTGGAGCACATTCTTGGGAAGGTGGGACCTGCACAGACAGGACGGTTTGCACCTGAACCAGAGGGGCACCAATATCCTGGGAAGGAAATTTGCTACGGCTCTTTGGCAGGGTGGTTTAAACTAATTTGTCAGGGGGATGGGAAAACGAGCTGTAGTCCAGAAGCCAGTGTTGAGAGTTGTGAGGTACTGAGGAGGGTATCAAGGTCGCAGGAGTGTACCGGCAGACAGGAAGGTGGGTTGTAGTGTGTCTACTTCAATGCAAGGAGCATCCGGAATAAGGTAGGTGAACTTGGAGCGTGGATTGGTACTTGGGACTACGATGTTCTGGGCATTACGGAGACATGGTTAGAACAGGGACAGGAATGGTTGTTGGAAGTTCAGGGGTATAGATGTTTCAGTAAGAGTACGGAAGGTGGTAAAAGAGGTGGAGGAGTAGCATTGTTAATCAAGGATAGTTTAACGGCTGCAGAAAGGCAGGTCGAGGGGGATCTACCTACTGAGGTAATATGGCCGAAGTTAGAAATAGGAAAGGAGCGGTCACGTTGTTAGGTGTTTTCCGTAGGCCCCCAAATAGTAATAAAGATGTGGAGGAAAAAATTGCAAAACAGATTATGGATAGGTGTGAAGGTCTCAGGGTAGTTGTCATGGGTGACTTTAACTTTCCAAATATTGATTGGAATCTCTATAGGTCGAACAGTTCTGCTGGGGCAGTTTTAGTACAGTGTGTGCAGGAAGGTTTCCTGACACAATATGTGGATAGGCCGACAAGAGGTGGGGCCACATTGGATATGGTACTGGGTAATGAACCGGGCCAAGTGTTAGATTTGTTTGTGGGAGAGCACTTTGGAGATAGTGACCACAATTCGATGTCTTTCACTATTGCAATGGAGAGGGATAGGGGCATACGGCAGGACAAGATTTATAATTGGGGAAGGGGTAATTATGATGTGATTAGGCAAGAATTATGGAGCATAAGATGGGAACAGAAACTGTCAGGGAAAAGCACAAATGAAAAGTGGAGCTTGTTCAAGGAACAAATATTGCGTGTCCTTGATAAGTATGTCCCTGTCAGGCAGGGAGGAAATGGTCGTGTGAAGGAACCATGGTTCACAAAAGAGGTTGAATGTCTTGTCAAGAGGAAAAAGGAAGCGTATGTAAGGATGAGAAAACAAGGTTCAGTTGGGTCGCTTGAGGGTTACAAGGTAGAAAGGAATAAGCTAAAAAAAAGGCCTTAGGAGAGCTAGGAGGGGGCATGAGAAGTCCTTGGCGTGTCGGATCAAGGAAACCCCAAGGCTTTTTACTCTTATATGAGAAATAAAAGAATGACCAGGGTGAGGTTAGGGCCGGTCAAGGACAGTAGTGGGAACTTGTGCATGGAGTCAGAAGTGATAGGGGAGGCGTTGAATTAATACTTTTCTTCAGTGTTCACCAGGAGAGGGGCCATGTTTTGGCGGATGAGTGTGTGATTCAGGCAAGTAGGCTGGAGGAGGTAGATGTTCTGAGGAAGGATATATTAGCAATTTTTAAAAACCTTAGGGTCGACAAGTCCCCTGGGCCAGATGGGATATATCCTCGGATTCATTGGGAGGCAAGGGATGAGATTGCAGAGCCTTTGGCTTTGATCTTTGGGTCCTTACTGTCCACGGGGATAGTGCCAGAGGACTGGGGAGTGGCGAATGTTGTTCTTCTGTTCAAGAAAGGGAATAGGAATGACCCTGGTAATTATAGGCCGGTTAGTCTTACTTCGATGGTCGGTAAGTTAATGGAAAAGGTCCTGAAGGATAGGATTTATGACCATTTGGAAAGATGCAGCTTAATCCGGGATAGTCAACACGGATTTCTGAAGGGTAAGTCTTGCCTCACAAATTTGATTGAATTCTTTGAGGAGGTAACTAAGTGTGTAGATGAAGGTAGAGCAGTTGATGTCGTATACATGGATTTTAGTAAGGCGTTTGATAAGGTTCCCCATGGTCGGCTCATGGAGAAAGTAAGGAGGTGTGGGATAGAGGGAAATTTGGCCAATTGGATAAGTAACTGGCTATCACATAGAAGACAGAGGGTGGTGGTGGATGGAAAACTTTCAGACTGGAGAACAGTTACCAGCGGTGTACCACAGGGATCAGTGCTGGGTCTTCTGCTATTTGTGATTTTTATCAATGACTTGGAGGATGGGCTGACGGGTGGGTCAGTAGATTTGCTGATGACACCAAGATTGGTGGAGTAGTGGATGAAGTGGAGGACTGTTGTAGGCTGCAAAGAGACATTGATAGGATGAAGAGCTGGGCCGGAAAATGGCAGATGGAGTTTAACCCTGATGAGTGCAAGGTGATTCATTTTGGTTGGAAAAATTTGAATGCTGATTACAGGGTCAACGGCAGGGTTCTGAGGAATGTGGAGGAACAGAGAGATCTTGGGGTTCATGTCCACAGATCTCTGAAGGTTGCCACTCAAGTGGATAGAGCCGTGAAGAAGGCCTATAGTGTGTTAGTGTTTATTAACTCTTGAGTTTAAGAGCTGCGGGGTTATGCTGCAACTGCACGTGACCCTGGTGAGACCACATTTGGAGTATTGTGTGCAGTTCTGGTCACCTCACTACAGGAAGGATGTGGAAGCATTGGTAAGTTGCAAAGGAGATTTACCAGGCTGCTGCCTGGTTTGGAGGACAGGTCTCATGAGGAAAGGTTGAGGGAGCTAAGGCTTTTCTCTTTCGAGCGGAGGAGGATGAGAGGTGACTTGATAGAGGTTTATAAGATGATGAGGGGGATAGATAGAGTGGACATTCAGAGACAATTTCCTCGGGTGGATGTAGCTGTTACAAGGGGTCATAACTATAAGATTCAGGATGGGAGATATAGGAGGGATGTCCGAGGTAGGTTCTTTACTCAGAGAGTGGTTAGGGTGTAGAATGGACTGCCTGCTGTGATAGTGGAATCAGACACTTTAGGAACTTTCAAGCGGTTACTGGATAGGCACATGGAGCACACCAGAATAACAGGTAGTGGGATAGATTGATTTTGGTTTCGGACAAGGCTCGGCACAACATCGGAGGGCCGAAGGGCCTGTTCTGTGCTGTACTGTTCTATGTTCTATGTTCTACACTGGTGCCTAAGTCAATTTAATCAGCATGACTGATTTTCAAAATCTAAAAAGTCAGCCGATTAGAAGGAATCACAAAATATCTCTGAGAGATTATAAAGTTTCAAGCATTAAATGTTAAGGTGCTTGTGACCTGAGTGTGGTGGTGAAGAACACAGTTTATTCTGTCCCATTCTGTATTGTATCTGAGGGCTTGGATTCATTATTAGGTGATCAGTCCTGTGAAGAATTAAGTCTAGTGCAGTTTGTATATAGCATCCACAACGGATTGGATCAACACTCCAACCACTCTGAAAACATGTCAGCAAATTCAGCGATGTGTTCACTAATTTTAGTGCATTACCATTCACCAACGAGATACAATTTAAAGAAGATCATCATCTAAAGCCCTGATGCAAACTATTAGTAGTGAAATTGCTGAAGATGTAGATCTGTATGTCAGTCTGGTTTCTAGCCTACCACCCGTATCAGATACAAAACCACAAGTTATGAAGAAGATAGAAGAACCTACCGAAGCGGTAAACTCCATGATATGTCTGAAGCAAAAAATATGGATCCCAAAGATCTTAATGAAAAAGTGTACATATTGTAAAACAATAATTCCAGAAAGCAATGGACAGCCAATTTGATGCATATCTCCCAATAGCATGTTCCAAAGCCTTACCATTGTCACATGGTAGATCGCCAGCAGAAGTCCTCATGAATAGAAGGTTGCATACTTGGAAAAGGAGGAGAATGCATTGGTGCTGCAGGAAATGCAAAACATTAGAGCAAAACAAAAACAATTCTATAATAGTGTGTCTCGAACTTTACCACCTCTGAGTAGTGATGACGTTGTGAGAGTAGAAGATTCAGGCAACTGGTCAAGAAAAGCCATTGTAACTGAAGAAGTAGCACCTTGTTCCTACACCATCCAGGCAGAGGATAGGTTGGTTTTATGAAGAAATCGTCGCGCACTCTTGAAAACCAGAGAAAACTTCCACAACAATGTGATCAATGACAAACCTACGTCAGAATCGATGTCAGCTGCAGTGTCAGATGGTTCAGCAGTTCCTGAGAATGAGAATGTCATGGAGAACATTGAATCTACAAGTTCTGAGCGGCAGGGTCAAACTTAGAGAAGATCAACCAGAGTCAGAAGAAAATCCGATCGGCCCAATTTGTAGATTAGGACTATTTGTACATATTATGCTTTCTGTTCTTGTGTATAAAAATGTATATTTGTTAAACATGTTTTAAAACTTAAAAAAGAACAGAATACTGTTAGACTCACAGTCTCATGATATTACATGTAAATATGCTGCAATAAATGATGGACAGCGTGTGCCGCAGTAGGCTCCGCCTCAACAAGTTGATGGTGCGGCACCTGTGCCATGTCCTCGCAGATTTAGCATTCCGTGGAAGAGTTGGGTACTCGTTCCTAGTGCTGTCAAGGCCACTGCAGCCCTGGACTTCTACGTGTGGGATCATTCCAGAGCTCGAGGTCACAGATGCTCTGTTTGGTAGGGCAGCAGACTATATAAACCTTGACATGGATCAGGCCCAACAGGATGGCCAGGCAGCAGGATTGTCCACCATCGATGGGGAGCCCCAGGTCCAATGGTAATAGATGGCACGCACGTTGCCTTGCACTCACTGGGCCATCTGGGAGTGCCCTACATCAACTGGAAGGGTTGATACTCCCTGAGCATCCAGCTCAAGTGCGACCACCACATGAAGATCATGCACGTGTGTGCAGGCTTCCCTGGGATTGTGCATGACAACTATATCCTGGGGCAGTCGGATATCTTTGAGGACCACCCTAGGATGGCCGGTTAGCTTTTGGGGGATATGGGGTACCCGCGTAGGACCTGGCCAATGATGCCAGTATGGTGGTCAGTGACCGAAGCTGAGATCCAATATGACGAGGCCGAAGTGACCACCCAAGCTGTCATTGAACGGCGCATCAAACTCATGAAAATGCTGTTCTGATTCCTAAACCACTCTGGTCGTGCATTGCAGTACACTCCCCGGAGGGTCGCCTGTTTTGTGGTGGTCTGCTGTGTCCTTCACAACCTGGCACAGCAGTAGGGCAATGTTCTGGAGTTGGAGGGGGAAGAACATTTGTCCTCTTGAAGAAAAGGATGAGGAGCAGGCACCAGACCGGGGGGAGGGGGGGGGGGGGGGCTGGAGGACAAGCCATGGTAGGACCTGCCGGAGGATGGTGGGCAGGCGGCAAAGGCGAAGGTCCCGCAAGCCTAGCGGGCCAGGGAGGTGACATCTACATTAGTGACAGTTCTGGCCTTGGCAACCCGTGCAACCTCCAGGGCCCGTTCCTCGTAGGGAGTGGTGATTCTGATGTCTGGCGACCCACCGCCTGTCTGAGCCCTCTCCCGTCTGTTGTGAGCCAACCTCTCCTGCAGAGACACAGAGGGGGCATCGTTAGTCACATGCTTCATCCATCATGGGGATGGGAGGAGGACGCTTGGGGAAGGGCAGGGGCTCGGGGTTTGGGGGGTTCAGCAGGGAGGAGGGTTGGAGATACAGCCCTAATGGGAGGGGGAAACGGAGAGTATGGGGGGGAATGGAGTGGTGGTGTGGATTGCTGGACCTGGGTGGACCAGGGCATGGAATGGTGCTGGGTGGAGGCAGTGCCAGGCGTATACTCGTGGGTATCGGATTAAGTGCTGCTCTCCCTTGTTAGCGGGAACCTGGCGAACACGGTCCCGGCAGATCAACCGTGTGACCATCATTTGCGGCGTGAAGCCTGTGGGGCAATTAACGTTTTATAGCAGTGATGGCCTCGCCGGGTAGAGCTTTGGGAAGCTCGCGACAGTTCCCGCTTGCTACCACACTTAGAAACCTTTTGGCTAAATCGCGCCTTATATAGTAATGATTTGGACGAAGGAACAAAATGCATTATCTCCAAATGTGAAAATGATACAGAGTTGGGTGAGAGAGTGCTGTGAGGAAGATGCAGAGATGCTTCAGCGGGATTTGGACAGGCTGTGTGAGAGGGCATACATGGCAGATGCAGCATAATGTGGATAAATGTGAGGTTATCCACTTTGGCAGCAGAAGAATATTGTTTGAATGAGAATTGAGCGAGGTGGATACTCAGCGAAACCTTGTGATCTTGTGCATCAGTCACTGAAAGTAAGTGCGCAGGTACAGCAGGCAGTAAAGAAGGCAAAATGGTTTGTTAGCCTTCATAGTTAGAGAATTTGAGCACAAGGATCGAGGTGTTTTGGTGAGACCACACCAGGAGTATTGTGTGCAGTTTTGGTGTCCTGATCTGAGGAAGGTTGTTCTTGCTATGGAGGAAGTGCAGCGAAGATTTACCAGGCTGTTTCCTGGGATAGCGGGACTGTCATATGAGGAGAGACATAATCGTTTAGGATTATCTTCATTGGAGTTTAGAGAAGTGAGAGGGGATCTCATAGAAACTTACAAAATTCTGACAGGATTAGACAAGGTAGATTCAGAAAGAATGTTCTTGATGGTGGGGGAGCCCAGAACTAGGGGGTCATAGTTTCGCACTGAGGTGAGGAGTAATTTCTTCATCCAGAAAGTGGTGAATCAGTTGAATTCACTACCACAGAAACTAGTTAGGCCAAAACATTATGTCATTTCAAGAAAAATTAGCTAGATCTAAGGGGATCAAGGAGTATTGGGGAAGACGGGATTAGAGTATTGAATTTATGATCAACTATGATCACAGGGCCGACTGGCCTTATCCTGCTTTGATTTTCTCTGTATGTTTCTATGTAGCTGAATCTGGATGCCTGATGGGTAATTTATGAATCAATGGAGGAGGGAGCAAGGTAGAGTGGCTATGGCCATCCTGTCTATTTCTCCTCATCCATCATGATCACTCCACATTCTTCCAATTTCTCCCTTAACAATCCTAGTATTTGGCTGCCACCTTGAGCAGGCTGCCCGATAACGAGGTTTGACTGGCCTCCTTTCCCGCACAATGCAAATCCTGGCGCCCCCCCCCCCCTCCCCACCCCCGCTGACAAGTAGGGGCATTCTCACCCCACCACGGAAACGGAATAACTGGTCACCTCCCCCCCCTCTCATAAGCACACACTTATGAGAGAACCCAACCTCCCTGCCCGACTCCCCCAGGGCCCCTGTATCAGACTCCCCCATCTGACCCCACATCAACACCCCTCTATCAGACCCCTCCATCAGAACCCCATCGGACCCACCAGACCCCCTCAGTCAGAAGTCCCCATCAAACCCCTACATCAGACTCCCCCATCAGGCACCCCATTCAGAATCCCCATCAGAACCTCCATCAGACCTCCCCTATTAGAGATCCCCCATCAGCCACTTAAATGGCGACCTTCATCAGAGACCCTGATTAGTCATCCCAGCCTAAAAGCTGAAGAGCAGTCCTGGCAGTGGAGTAAAAAATCACTGCATTTCATTTGCTGCTTAGACAAAGTGTTTAAAGCGGCAGCCATTACAAGTTTCGGGGTCTTCCTCCAAAGCCAAGTCCAAGTCAAAGGGCTTCATATCCCTTGACAGCCTTTGAAATGGAAAACTCCCATTCAATTTCCCATTCAAGGGCAGCACGGTAGCATGGTGGTTAGCATCAATGCTTCACAGCTCCAGGGTCCCAGGTTCGATTCCCGGCTGGGTCACTGTCTGTGTGGAGTCTGCACGCCCTCCCCGTGTGTGCGTGGGTTTTCTCCGGGTGCTCCGGTTTCCTCCCACAGTCCAAAGATGTGCGGGTTAGGTGGATTGGCCAGGCTAAATTGCCCTTAGTGTCCTAAAAAATAAGGTTAATGGGGGTTGTTGGGTTACTGGTATAGGGTGGATACGTGGGCTTGAGTAGGGTGATCATTGCTCGGCACAACATCGAGGGTCGAATGGCCTGTTCTGTGCTGTACTGTTCTAAAAACTTTTTTCACATATCAATACATTGAATTCACCAGCGATGACAGTTTACTTGGTTCAGATCAGCTGCTTCGAGAGTTTATTTATTTATCTGTCCCTTTCTCTAACTACAATGTCACTGTCAAAAGGAGCAACATCAGGTGTACCGAAAAATGAGGTATGAACCTGATGAAGCTACAATACAGGATTACTTGCTTGCTGAACAGCATAAGCAGCAAGTAACAGACAGAGTTAAGTGATTCCACAACGAATGCATCAGATCTGAGCCCTGTAGTCCTGCCACATCCAGCCATGAATGAGGTGGACAAGTAAACAACTCACTGGAGAAGGAGGCTCCACAAATTTCCCCATTCTCAATGATGAAGGAGCCCAGCACCTATGTGAAAAAGACAAGGCTCAGGCATTCGCAACAATCTTCTGCCAGAAGTGCTGAGTGGCTGATCCATCTCGGTCTCCTCCAGATGTCCCCAGCATCACAGATGCCAGTCTTCAGCTAATATAATTCACTCCATGTGGTATCAAGAAATGGCAAAGGCACTAGATACTGAAAAGACAATGGGCCCTGACAATATTCCAGCAATAGTGCTGAAGATTTGTGCTCCAGAACTGGCCGCACCCCTAGCCAAGCTGTTCCAGTGCAGCTACAATACTGGCGTCTACCCGGCTATGTGGAAAATTGCCCAGGTGTGTCCTGCAGTGATGTCCTGGAACTGGACAAGAAGCAGGATAAATCCAACACAGCCAATTACTGCCCTATCAATCTACTCTCCATCATCAGCAAAGTGATGGAAGGAGTCATCAACTGTGCTATCAAGTGGCACTTTCCCAACAATAACCTGCTTATAGATGTTCAGTTTGAGTTACACCAGGTCACTCAGATCCTGACTTCATTACAGCCTTGGTTTAAACATGGACATAAGAGCTGAATGCCAGAGGTGAGGTGAGAGTGACTGTCCTTGACATCAAGTCAGCATTTGACTGAGTATGGCATCAAGGAGCCCGAGGTAAACTGGAGTAAATGGGAATCAGAGGGGGAACTCTCCGCTGGTTGGAGTCATTCCTAGCACAAAGGAAGATGGTTGTGGTGGTTGGAGGTTAATAATCTCAGTTCCAGGACATCACTGCAGGAGTTCCTTAGGGTAGTGTCCCCGGCCCAACCATCTTCAGCTGCTTAATCAATGACCTTCCTCTATCATCAGGTCAGGGGATGTTTGCGGATGACTGCACAATGCTCAGTTCCACTCGTGAGTCCTCAGATAATGCAACAAGACCCGGGTAATATCCAGGCTTGGACTGACAAGTGGCAAGTTACATTCACACCTCACAAGTTCCAGGCAATGGCCATCTCCTACAAGAGAGGATCTAACCACCGTCCCTTGACATTCAATGACATTACCATCACTGAATCCCCCACAATCAACATCCCGGGGGTTCCCATTGATCAGAAACTGAACTGGACTAGCCATATCAATACTGTGGCTACCAAGGCTAGGAATCTTACGGAGAGTAACTCACCTCCTGACCCATCCAAAGTCGGTCCACCATCTACCAGGCACAAGTCAGGAGTGTAATGGAATACTTTCCACTTGCCTGGATGAGTGTAGCTCCAACAACACTCAACAACACTCAACACCACCCAGGACAAAGCAGCCCCACTTGATTGCTCCTCTTTCCACAAACATTCAAACCCTCCATCACAGTGTGTACCATCGACAAGATGTACTGCAGTAAATCACAAAGGTTCCTTAGACAGCACCTTCCAAACCTACGACCATTGCCATCTAGAAGGACAAGAGTAGCAGATACCTGGGGGTCCTCTCCAAGTCACTCACCATCCTGACAGGCAACTGGCCTCCATCTTCTGAAGGGTAACTATGGATGAGCAATAAATGCTGGCCTAACCAGGGATGCTCAAATCCCGTAAATGAATTTTAAAATACCATGATGTTTATAAACACTCTTGCTATGGTTGACACCTCATCACACATCAAAAGGAGCTGTGTTTTTACTTCCTCTTTTTTTCAGCAGAAAGCACTTAGCTCCTGAAAGGGGGGGTGGGGCACTGCGGGGAGGGGGGCTGGGGTTGAAGCCCCCATCAGAGACTTTGGAGAAGTTATCCCCAACTGAATGGCGGGTGGGGGGCCTTGCCTGCGACCCAGGATGGGGCCCCTTGCCAGCGATCCTGGGTGGGGGTCCTTGCCAGTGATACGGGGGGCATTGCCAGTGATTCAGGATGGGGACGTTTGCCAGCGATCAGTGGTAGGATCCCTTGCCATCGATCCGAGGGGGCCCAGCCAGCTACCCGGGGTGGGAGCCCGAGTCGGCGATCCAGGAGTGTCTTGCCAATAGTCTAGGTGGGGCCCTTGCCAGCGATCCGGGAGGATGGGGGGCTTTGCCAGAGACCCGGGGTGGGGGCCTTTGCCAGTTATCTGGGGGGGGGGGGGGGGGGGGGGGGCGTAGTTGCAGCAGCATGAGGTGTGGGACTTGTCAATGAGACTAGATCCTTGCCCATCATTGTGAGTCTGCGCCGTTATCGCTGCCAACGAGGACGGGAAACTTTGGCGCTCTGCCAAATCTCCCATTCACTACAGCGGGGCCAGAGAATTCCCACTGTCATGAACAGGCGGAGAATCCTGCCCCTAGTTACAGTGCTGGAAGAGGCTGAATGACCTCTTACGATCTGGCAGAGTGAGTCTGTAACCATTTCAGAGATTGGCCAAGTGTACAAGTTGGCATGAAGCAGACAAACCACTTTGTATGGCACTAAGGGATTCTAGGAGGGCTCATGGCTCATGAATAGCACCACCAGTTTGTTAGCCATTTGAAAACATGATTTTAGCATTGCATATTCATTACAATGTCCTCTTTTATTTGCAGGAGAAGCGGGCACATACCCAGAGAGATGACCGGGGGGGGGGGGGGGGGGGGGGGGGGGGGGGGCGGTATAGTGGCACAATGGCTAACATTGCTGCCTCACAGCGCCAGGGACCTGGGTTCAATTCCGGCCTTGGGTGACTGTCTTTGTGGATTTTGTACGTTCCACCCATGTCTGTGTGGGTTTTCTTCGGGTGCTCCGGTTTCCGGTTAGGTGGATTCACCATGCCAAATTGCCCCTTAGTGTCCAAACATGTGCAGGTTAAGTGGGGTTATGGGTTTGCGGGGATAGATTGAGGCCTGCATAGGACGCTCTTTCAGAATGTCGGTGCAGATGCGATGGGCCAAATGGTCTCCTGTACAGTTAGGATTCTATGATTCTAGGTGGAGAGGTCAACACTGTCATTTTCACCCCTCGATATGAATAAGTGCTGGAGCTGGCAGCAAATCAGTTGGGTGAGGTGAGGTTGGAGGATGGCCCCCGGGTTCTGACACTATCTCTGAGAGACTAACATTAACCTCTGAAGGAGCGAAGGAAGTCTCAGAGGGTGCAGGGTACATCTTTTCCCCGTACCCAGCACCAGTGCAGATACACTCGCTGCAGTGCGTGTGCACAAATCGGCTCTAAGGAATCCACACACAGGCACGAGGACATCTCAGTCACAAGGGTAGTTGTTAGGTCCATTCAAAGGTCTGATGGCAGTAGGGAAGAAGCTGTTCTTGAGTTGGTTGGTACGTGACCTCAAACTTTTGTATCTTTTCCTGACGGAAGAAGGTGGAAGAGAGTATGTCCGGGGTGCATGGGGTCCTTAATTATGCTGGCTGCCTTTCCGAGGCAGAGGGAATTGTAGACAGAAGTAGAGGAGTGCAGAAGGTAACCTAGATATGGAGCCACAGGCTGACGATGAGTCACTGGAGTTGTCCATCTGGCGGCAGATGCTGGATGTGCAACACGGTGCATGTGGAGACATGGCAGAGATTCCAGAGGGACAGTGGAGGAGTCTACCCAAGGCATGAGTGCTGTGGTCACCCTCTCTTCAGAACGCATGCCTTCCTTCATTGAGAGACTGCTGACTGTCCTAGGGAGTTCAGTGTATCAGCTCTCTGATGGGATACTGGGTATGCGTCCTGACCTGCTCTTCATTGCAGTGCCCAGAGCCAGCAGGTGGGGGGACAAGGAAATTGAAGTCACGTCTGGGTCCTGGCTCCTCTCAGGAAAGCAGGGAGGGTCAAATGGACTTCACAGTGACATATGAGGAGCTGCTGCTGCATCGAAGGGCACCGTTCAGGGTACTTCTGTTTGTTCCAGCCTCTCCTCTACCCCTCTGGTATTGATACAAATGCCTCCGAGTGCCACAGCAACAGCTGAACTTCCTGTCACAGTGCAGGAGACTGCCACCACATCGGAGACATAACAGCTTCAGACGATCAGCAGAAGCCTGCTAAAGTTACCCAGTCAAAGGGGCACAAGGGTCAGCAGCTTGCTACAAGAACTCAAACCAGCAGCTGCTACCTTCGGGAGAACAGATAAATAGTCCATTTACATCTGGAAACTGCCTTGGTCTCAATCTGGGTGAACTGTTGAGGTTTGCCAGAAGCCTGTCAAGTCACCAGCCACCAACCTCCAAGAGCTTCAATGGACTTTAAATCACTTCAGCTTCCTGAACTCTGGAGTCAGCCCCAGGCATTGTTCAGGTGAGTCCTTCACAATCATGAACTTACATTTTCTCTTATGAAGGACTGCAGTGGACTCCTGTTTCCCAAGTTCTGTGATAATTTGTTCCAGGGTTTGATGGCCATACGTAAATTTGATTGATTGCTTTGATTGATTTGAGTAATTTGATTGCTTTTATGTATTTGATTGATTTGATTTATTGTCGCGTGTACCGAGATACAGTCAAAAGTATTGTTCTGTGTACAGTCCATACAGATCGTTCGATGCGTGAGAAACATAGGACACACAAAATACACAATGCAAATATATAGACAAAGGCATCGGGTAAAGCATGTGGAGTGTAAGGCGGCACAGTAGCACAGTGATTAGCACCGTTGCTTCAGAGTGCCAGAGTCCGAGGTTCGATTCCCGGCTTGGGTCACTGTCTGTGCGGAATTTGTACATTCTCCCTGTGTCTGCGTGGGCTTCCTCCAGGTGCTCCGGTTTCCTCCCACAAGTCCCAAAATACGTACTGTTAGATGCATTGGACATTCTGAATTCTCCCGCAGTGTAACCAAACAGGCGCCGAAGTGTGGCAACTAGAGGATTTTCACAGTAACTTCATTACAGTGTAAATGTAAGCCTTGTATACTTGTGACAATTATAAGGATTATAAAGATTATAGTGCTACTCAATGGAGAAGATGTGTGGAGCGATCAGCAGTCCATACGAGGGTTATTCATAAGTCTGGTAACAATGGGGAAGGAGCTGTTTTTGAATTTGTTGGTGCATGTTCTCAGACTTTTGTATCTCCTGCCCGATGGAAGAGGTTGGAAGAGAGAATAACGCGGCTGAGAAGTGTCTTTGATATGCTGGCCACTTTCTCAAGGCAGCGGGAGGTGTAGATGGAGTCAATGGATGGGAAGTAGGTTAGCATGATGGACTGGGCGGTGTTCACGGCTCTCTGTAGTTTCTTGCGCTCTTGGGCCGAGCAGTTACCATACCAGGCTGTGATAGGTTTCTGTAAAAACCTGTACAAATTGGTAAGAGTCAATGTGGACATGCCGAATTTCTTTAGTTTCCTGAGGAAGTATAGGCACTCTTGCGCTTTCTTTGTTGTAGCATCGATGTGAGTGGACCAGCGCAGATTGTTGGTGATGTGCACAATTAGGAATTTGAAGCTGTCAACCGTCTCCACCTTGGCACCACTGATGCAGGCAGGGGTGTGTACGATACTTCCCTTCCTGAAATCTATGATCAGTTCCTTAGTCTTCCTGACATTGAGGGAGAGATTGTTCTTATTACAACATGTCACTAGGTTCCAGATCTCCATTCTGTATTCTGACTCATTATTGGTCAGGATCTGGCCCACTACGGTCGAGCCATCGGCCAACATGTAGATGGAGCTGGAGCCAAATTTTGCCATGCAGTAGTTGATGTGTTTCATGACCAACCTTTTGAAGCACTTCATAATGACCGATGTCAGAGCCACCGGATGGTAGTCGTTGAGGCAGTTAGCTAGTTCTTCTTTTGCACCGGTATGTTGGTGGTCTTCTTGAAGCAGGTGGGAACCTCAGAACAGAGTAGGGAGAGGCTGAAGATGTCCGTGAACACATCTGCCAGCTGGTCACGCAGGATCTGAGTGCACAACAAGGGACTCCATCATGACACGCTGCTTTCCGAGAGTTCATTTTCAGAAAGTCGATCTAACGTCAGAAGCTGTGATGGTAGGAATGGGTGTGTCCGAGGCTGCTGGTCCAGTTGACAGTGGTTTGTTGGTTTCCAGCTTGAAACGAGCATAGAATGCATTGAGTTTATCAAGGAGGGGTGCGCTGCTGCTGGAGATTCTACTCAGCTTTGATTTGTAGCCCGTTATGTTGTTTAAGTCTTGCCACAACTGACGAGAGTCCGTGTCATTAGTCAGTGACTCTAGCTTAGTCTTGTATTGTCTCTTGGCATCACTGATGACTTTGCAGAGGTTATACCTGGATTTCTTGTATAGGTCACGGTCGCCTGTCTTGAATGCCTCAGATCTGGCCTTCAGTAGGGAGTGAATCTCCCAGTTAAACCACGGTTTACAGTTGGGGAACGTACAATCTATCTTCTTCGACACACAATTTTCTACACAGTTGCTAATGAAGGCTGGTATGGTGGTGGCATACTCATTTAGGTTGGCTGCTGAGCTCTTGAATATGGACCAGTCCACTGACTCCAAGCAGTCACGTAGGAGCTCCTCTGTTGCCCCAGACCAGCATTGCACAACCTTCTTAATTAATTAATTAATTAATTTTTCCGCTGAAATATGTGCTTGCATGCTGGGAGAAGGGGCGCTGTCTTATGGTCCGATTTTCCGAATTGCGGTCGGGGGATGGCTGGTAGGCACCCTTGATGTTTGTGCGGCAGTGGTCAAGGATGTTGGTGCGCCTGGTGGGACAGGAGATGTGTTGGTGGAATTTTGGCAGTACACTCTTGCGGTTGGCCCGGTTGAAGTCCCCAGGCAAGCTGATCAAGGCTTCCAGGTATTGTATTACACTGTTATTTACAGCAGTGTACAATTCCTCCAGCTCCTTCATCACTTCCACCAGGGGTGGGATGTAGACTGCCGTGAAAGTGAATTCCTGTAGAAGGTAGTACGAAAGGCACTTCACAGTCAGGTATTCCAGGTCCGGAGAGCAGTAGTTGCCAAGATCGCCACATCCGAGCACCAGGAGGAGTTGAAGAGGAGGTAAACACCTCCACCCTTTGCTTTGCCCGATGAAGCCATGCGGTCCAACCAGTGTATGGAGAAGCCTTCAGGTTGTCTGGTACACTCCGGTGAGGCAGGGGTGTGCCATGTCTCTGTGAAACATAGCACACAGCAGTCTCTTACGCTCTGAGAGGTAAGTCTAGCATTATACTCGTCCAGTTTGTTTTTGATCGCTTTGATCATTTTGATCACTAAAGAAATACTTTAACGTATTAAACTTCAATTTTTATTCTGTATTCATATGCTGCAACATCGCCCATCGAGCTCAGATATTCCATCTGAACAAAAACAATTGCCTTCATCATTCAAAATATGTCAATTATATCACCTGTGAGGTCATGTCCAGGAATTTTCAGGAATCTGCTCCTACCATACTGCTGTAAAATCTCTATAAAGAGAGAGCGGAGTTTCAAAAGCACTCATTTAAGTGGGAGCTGCTCTGATGAAATTCCTATTCGCTAAAAAATCATAATTCATCCTGATAGTTAAGAAGGGTTCAGACAAAGCACTATTCTGTTGTCCTCTAAATGTCCTTCCGTGCTCCAACATGGGAGGAAACAAAAACAGGACATACTCCAGCACCAAGTCTTGTATACATTCTGTGCTCCAGGGCTAAAATTGTACACTTCCCCCCTCCCCGCTCCCCTACCCTCCACTGCAGGTCCTGAGCATGAAATTACATGAATGGGATTCCCTCCAGGTTCCCGCCCACCTCACCCAGATGCAATTTCATGATGAGGCAGGCTGGGCCTCAAACGCAGAGCCTGTCCATGCCAACCACGCCCACATGTTCTGGTCTTGCCCCAGACTTGTGGAGTACTGGACAGCCTTCTTCGAGGCTATGTCCAAAGTGGTGGGGGTGAGGGTGGAGCCATGCCCGATAGTGGCGGTCTTCGGGGTTTCAGACCAGCCAGATCTATTCCTGGGGAGGAGGGCGGACGCCCTTGCCTTTGCCTCCCTGATCGCCCGCCATAGAATCCTGTTTGGCTGGCGGTCAGCAGCACCGCCCAGAGCTGCAGACTGGCTGTCCGACCTCTCGGAATCTCTCCAAATGGAGAAAATCAAATTCACCATCCGAGGGTCGGACGACGGCTTCCACAGAATGTGGGAGCCATTCATGCAATTGTTCCGGGACCTGTTTGTGGCCAACGTACAAGAGGAAGAATAGTCGGATGGACAAGAATCAGGGGAAAATGTACGGGAATCGGGGGAAGGTAGCCGGGGTGGGGGGGGGGGGGGGGGGCTACGGGTTCGTTATGGGGGTTTGATGGCTAGCTAAGGCCCAAAACCAAACTGTAAATAAATGCCTATAAACATGTGCCTCGGCCATATTGGGGAATGTAAAATATGTAAGCCGGCAAAAGGGGGCGGCCACAGTTGTTATTACGAAGATGCTTACCTGTAAATATACATGTTAATTTTTGCGTGTTTTTTTTTTCTCTCTAATAATTTGTTATTTGTTCAATATAAAATATGAAAACTCAATAAAAAACATTTAAAAAAAAAAGCCTGTCCATGCCCTATTAAGGCACTTAAGTGGCCACATAATGGCCACATAAGGGCCTTTTCCCAGCCAGCCTCAAGTTTTAGGCTGGCAGGTGCCGGTTGAATCAGGGTGCCAAATGGAGAACATTTTCACCCTCGATCTCAAGCGGGAAAGCGGGGAGGGAGCACCTCAACCAGAAGGCCCTTTCAGACATCAGGGATCTCTTCTCTCAAGGACCTGGGAGCTTTAGCTATCCCTCCCCCTGCCTATTCCACCGACGCTGAGATTGCCCCCCCCCTCCCGACTTCACATGGCATTCCCTAAACCTCCCCTCCTGGGGTCCCTGGTACTTAACTGAAGTGTGGAAATAGGCTCAAGCATGGTGCTGCAGTACCTCTTCCGACCACTACAGAGCTGTGCCTAGAGGGGCTAATCTGATTGGCTAGTCATTCTGAAAATTCAGGCTCAAGTTTTTTATTATATGATCCTAGAATTCTAACACACTATTTGCTTCCCTTATGACAGTGCCACTGTTTGTATCCCTTCAATGTTCCCTCATCACAGACCTCAGTTCCTTCTACGCTGCAACCATTGAATATCCTGGCATGCCACATATTACTCACAAAAAGCACTGGATGTTTGCTTTTCTAGTCTTATTCACTTTTTCTTAAAGTATACATGTAATACAGGGAAAGTGGGAATTGTGGGAATTTAGGGTAAGGCTGAAATTTGTTTTGATACAAATGGTCTGGCTTAGGTACGGAGCATGTGATGAACATAACTGCGAAAGATAGTTCCTTTCCTCATGGGGGTAAGGTTTGGTTTGTTTATCAGTGCACAAAGAACCACCCACAGGCTGAGCAAATCCGAAAGATGTGACCTGGATGGCTTAGTTATCCATCAGGGCAATTTGGCATATTTATCAATGCTGTCTTCTGTTTTTGTGCAACAGATTATAGGCGCAGGGTTACTGTGAATGTTACAAGTCCAATATGTCAACGTTGAGAGAGTGTCTTGCCTTGAAATTGCAACTTGTGATCACGCTGCATTTTCCTGAAGTGAATAGAAGCCTATTTGTCTAGTCTGAAATGAAAAGAAGGCACAAACACTGATAAAGGGAAGTTGGACTTGTCTATGAATTGAGACACTCTTAAGTGTTTTGCTGTTTGATGTGTCTAGTGCTGACAATACCCAGAACCCATGCTAAAAGTATGCTGTTTAAAAGATTTCCAGCACCAAAAAAATGACACTTTGTAAATGTTCGAAATTACTGTTGGATCTCTGTTAAATCCCAAAACATGCAGCCATTCTGTCTCCATATGTGAACTCTCAACTTTCTTGGTGAATGAATCCAAGGGATCAGATGCTTTCACACAACGAATTATCAAACCCGTCCTAATGTTCTGGATTCTTTAGTTCAGCTGTAACTGAGGTAGATGTGAAGCGCTTCCTCCACATATACCTACGTGAGAGAATTAGACAGCATTAAAGTGAAAAACCTCCGCCTAAATTATCTGTGTACTGTTCAAGAGCAACGTCATCTGAAACATTTTCATTGATCAATGAATATCTTCTCTGTAATGATAATGTGAAATCAGTAGCTTTGATAAATAGAATGAATATTTCTTCCCTTTGACAGCTGATAGTGGTTCTAAGTGTCACAGTCACAAACTACTTTCCCAAAGACAGAATTTTATGTGGCAAAAACTAACATTTGACACCCATTTTGGCAAGAAATCTTGATACAGACTGTGTTGGAATTGAAAGTATCTGACAGGTGTAACAGAGTTTTGGAGAGGTTCCTGTTGAAACATGTTGACTATATTGATGCAAAATTACTTCTGTTATTTTTATTGACTAGATTAAATCTCGGTTATGATCAATAAATATGGTGGTTCGAGTATTAAACATAATGGGTTGGATTCTCCGCCGGCAGGATGGTCCGTTTTGCCAGCGCCCGGAGGTTTCCCGACGGAGTGGGGCTGCCCCACAATGGGAAACCCCATCGACTGGTAGGCGTAATGGAGCATCCCGCCGGCGGGGTGAGGCAGAAATGTGGAGCGGTGGGGGGGAGCATCTCGCCCAAAGACCAGAACATGCTGATTTTGACATTGTCCTTAGTCAGATTCAGGAGGGAGAAATCATGTTTTACTTCTTGGGTCGTGGTCAGTGTAATTTCTGACATTTCTCACCCGTAATCGATCCAAAGATGACTTATCCTTCATCCAGCCAACTTATTTTAATATATGGTAAAGTAGTTCTTCCAGGTCCTCATTCTTCCAAGTTCTCAGAACAGCTTCCAGCAACAGCCTGTCTGATTCATCAAATACTTCTTCCCAGTTAGTATTAGTTGCCCAGTGCAAACAAAACTAACCTGCCATGATGGTGAGACACAACTAACCTGCTGTGACGGTGAGACACGGCTGAGGCTCTATCTCCAGGACCTAATTCCCTAATGGAAGTACTTGCACGGTCATTGGCACGCCACCCTCTTCCAGGAAGGTACTTTCTGTGACGTGAAGCACAGAAGAGCTTGTTTCATTGCGCATAGTAAAATTTCCCCTCAAATAAATAGTTTGTGAACCATCTTTTCGTTTGCAGGAAACAAAAATAATGGGGTCAATTCAGTGGACTCATGTTAAATTCCACTGCACTGCAGGTTAAGTGAGTGTTTCTCTGTGGCTGCAGTGTTGAAAAACACCCGGCTATCCAATGGCACCTTGATGGATTTTTTTGACCTCGGAGAGTTTCCCTCCACCGAGGCCACACTTAGAAGGATTTGCTGCTGGCGAGCTCGCAGATCGAGCACCATTTTATCTGGCAGCCTCAATCTTCTCCCCCTCCCCTTCAAGCCCCCATGCTTTTTTGACCCCACGCCATCACCCCCAACCTTGGTGAAGCCCCCGGGAATCCCCCTCACCCCACCTTACCTGGCAAGGACCCCCCACCCCCTCAGGAGACTCCCTCAGGTACCATTACGCCTGGTCCACGTTTGTGTGGACCTGTACCAAATGGGGCCCTGGCGAGATCTCCCAGGTGTGGCTGGTCAGTCTCGAGCGGCAAGTAAATCCGGCTCATTTAAATAATCAGATCTGGATCTCGTTCAGCAATGGCGAGATCCAGATTGCGGCGGCCAGAGCGAGCTGGGTGACTCGCGTGAGTTTTGCACTTGGCGCGGAGCCCGATTTGGGCTCCTGCATGATTCACCCATTGTGCCTGGATCCACACTGGGCGCAGCGGGGTCGCTGACTAGTGCCCAATGTTATGTGTACATGAGTTACATGGGCAGTTTCATAGGAAAGTACAATATAATAGAATACAGAATGTGTAGGCCATTCAGCCCCTCCAGCCTGTTCACTATTCCGCTAGAACTTGGCTGATCTCCACCTCAACAATCTTTGAACCCTTACCTTACCAAAATCTATTTATTTCTATGTTGTAAATTTCAACTGGCTCAGAATCCAATGTTTTCTGGCTGAGAAAGTTCTAGAACTACACCAAGGCCTGAATTTTGCACAAGTTGTGCACGCGTGATTAGCAGGCTCGAGGCGGCTGTGATCGCCCTCCTGCAACTGCCACCACTGCAACTGACACTCAATTTCACACTTGCTGGCCAATTAAAGGCCAGCCATTGTGAAACGTAGCTGGACATAGACTCAGCTGCCAACAGTGGCATGAGCTTTTCGGGTACGGGGTCCATTGGGGACATTGTGAGGGTTTTAAATGGAGCACATCTGAAGACTAACAGGAGTTGCTGAGGGACAGGGAGCTGTCTGGAAGAGAATCTAAAATTTGACAGCAGTATGGCATTAGCACCCATGGGCATGGTGGGCAGGAGGACAATGCCGGTGGGCACTCTTTCCCCTGCTTCTTGGATGAGTACCTTTTCAGTCTAGTGGAGGTGGTGGGTGCCAAGTGGGACATCCTGTGGTCACAGGCTGGCAAAGGGAGTTAGTATGGTCCAGTGTGGAGAAATCAGAGTAACAGAAGACACATATTTTTGTGCTGAGGCTGGGAGATGTCAGAAGCCCTGGACCCATCTAAGTGTCAGGTGTGCAACGTTGACGGGAACTTCAACATGGTTCATCAGGGTGGGGGGTGGGATGAAGGGTTGGAGAACATGCTATGGCATTGTGGGTGAAGGGTGGAGTAATGAATGGACCTTTGTATTTCCAGGAGAAGCCATAATGCTACTGAATACTCAGCAACTGGTAGTGTGGAGATCAACCTGCTCATCTTTTCAAAATCTTTCCAATTAAGGGGCAATTTAGCATGGCCAATCCACCCACCCTGCACATCTTTGGGTGTGGAAGGGGGGGGGGGGGGGTGTGGAGGGAGACCCAGTCAGACACGGGGAGAAACTGCAAACTCCACACAGACAGTGATCTGGGGACGGGATCAAACCCGGGTCCTCAATGCCATGCGGCAGCAGTATTAACCACTGCGCAACCTGCTCGTCTTGAGCAAATGTGAGATGGATGCCCTTGAGCTTGAGTGTAAGCATGCATCAGGTGACGAAGAGGCAGGAGTCTCGGGGTCCAGTGGATATAAATGGGACAGGTGGAGAATACGAACAATGTAGGGTCATCTCATCTCTCATGAGGACATCTAAACAAAACTCTCCAGTTAGACAGCAATCATGGAGCCACCATGATGCCATTGATATCAGTCTTACCCAGTCACCGAGCATGGACCTTTAACTGTGCATGGGTGATCATAATGACCGATTGACTTCCTTTTTCAGTTAAGTTCTCCAGAGTGAACTAGGACCCCCCAGGACCCTCCATTGGCACCCTCTTGCCAGTGCCAAGTTATGCAAAATGCAGAAGACCATGAAGATAAGTGACACTCGCTCTAGAGGATATTGCAGGGTGGGCCAGAAGGGTACAGGCAGATGAACTCATCTTCAGCAGCCCTATCGTCTTTTCAACAACCCCGCGGTGTGGAGGTATGACTTTGATTGTACCTCTCTTCTGCCTCTGTCCTAGGGCAGGCATTGTCAAACTCGGGGACATGAAATGCGGGTGGGTCACGGACGGGTGTCGGGAGGGTCGCAGAGCCGTCTGTCGTGGCGCTCCCGATCGCGCAAATCTGCACTCAACAGCGCTGCAGCCGGCTGTTAATAACGCCGGCTGCAAGCGGCCTTCAGAATAGCCGTGAACATGTAATAAAAATGCGGCCACATGTGCATGCGTGCCAGATCATCGACGCTCATGCGCAAAACTATGTGCGTGCACGCCGATGATCGGGCACGCATGCGAGAGAAAAATGGTGATGAAGGCAATGGAACGCCTTATGAACCCCCAGGAATTCGAGGTCGCAGTGACCAGTAGAGTAGGACAGTGTCCCGTATGGGAAGAGGAAATCAGAAAGTACCTCAAAAGGATGGCCCCTTTGGAGCGAATTCTGCACGAATGATGAAACAGGTCCCGGACGTATAGGGCATACTTGGTGGGAGAACCTGGCAGAGATTCACAAGAAGAGCTTAGGGAAAGCTCGCAAGCCGATGGCAATCGTGCCCTGCTTGATACAATTGCGAGGCACAGAAGAGGTCGTGAGGACTTTCAGTAGAGAGATTGAGGAGAGAGATAAGAACAGTGAAGGAGATGTGAGTGAATTTGAGAAAGAGAACAGGGAATTGAGAGAGCAGTTAGCGGCGAGGGACAAAGAGGTGGCTGATGCCAAGCGGGCACACCAATCTTGTCTCGCCCATTTGAGTAGTTTTCAGACCCAATATGATAAGGCCTATCAAGACACGCAACGCCCGGTCCTGGTAAGACAGGAAACCGAACAACAGGTTGAACAGTTGCAAAAGCAGTGTAATGACTTTAAGGCAGCCCTACGAGCTCTCCACACTTCCACGACAGAACAAATGCAGAGCTCGGTAGACCACACAAAGTGCCGGAAGCAAATTACTGAACTGCGATCCCTGCTTTCTGTTCAGAATAGGTTCCAGAGCACGTTTGGACCCCAGTTAGACCAAGAAAATGGCCCCGACTGGCAGGAGTTAAGTGAGACTGCCCACAGATATGTACATGGCACATGTACACAGGAAAAACCCCAGAAGCGAAAAGCACCCCAACCCCCGACTGCACAGACAGAACACTGTAACCACACAGCGCAGGGCCACAGCAGAAGGAGACCCAGATTTCCTATACACCAACCCATTAACCGTCACTCAATTAAGGTACGCGTGTGAGAAAATTACACCGTTCCTACCCACATCGGACCCCCACCAGTTCTTTGCAAGAGTAAAGCAGCGGGCGACCATGTATGGCCTGGATGAAAAGGAGCAGGTGAAGCTCACAGTTTTGAGTCTTGACCCTTCAGTCGTGGCAGCCCTTCCCGACCCACAGAATGTAGGAGGAGGCACACTCCAAGAAATGCACACAGCGATCCTGGACGCGATCAGCTACAACAAAGGACTAAGCAAGTGTAGGCAAAAGAAGACAGAGCACCCAAATTTGCCCTGAGGGGTTCAGTACAAGGGTCCTTTAGGTGGTGGCAGCCTTTCCTGGACTTCCTGGCGGAACGGTAGGGAAATGGGCCTGCAGCAGCAGCAACCCGGGGGGGGGGGGGGGGGGGGGGGGGGGGCGGGAAGCTGGTGGGGAGGGGGGGAGGGAGGGGGGGGGTTTGGTTTGGTGGGAGGGAGAACTGTGTACATGGGTTTGTGGGGTGTGGCGGGTGTTATTTCTTTCCCTTTTGTTGTTTGGGTGTTCTTTTGTTTTTTCTTTTGTTTGTAGTTGCGTTTGACGATGGGAGGGTGTTGTTCTTGGGGTGTTACCGTGGTTGTTTTGTTAATATAGTTGAGATGTTTATATTTTGTAAAAAATTCAATAACAATTATTTTTTTAAAAAGAAGACAGAGCACCCCACAGCTTTCGCTGGACGCTTGTGGATTCATTTCACAGCGGTGTTCGGAGAGTTAGCACGCGCCCATTTGTCCCCAGATAATATAGCCAATTGGATTTGAATCCTGGTCTCTCATGCAACAGAGGCAGGACAGAGAGCTTGCGCAAATTACGACCCCTCAGACGAGGCCCACAACGAGAAATGGGTACTAAAGAGATGATCCCGCACTTGGGAACAGCCCATGCAGGGAAAAACAGCGTTCGGTAGAGCAGATGAAGAGCAGGCAGACATGCATCCAGTTAGGACGCACGAGAACCCCGCATGGGTAAATGAGGGCAGGAACGGCCCACAGCAGACCAAATCCCAGGAGTGTTACAATTGCGGCCAATTAGGACACTTTGCACAAGAGTGCAGTACGCCCCAGAAACAGCAGAGAATCCAGCAGACAGGCACCCTAAATAGGAATAGGGAAAAGCCAATTCACAGTGTTAGCGCCCGTTCTGACACCTCAGATATGAATGGCACCGATTGACGGTATTCGGACTCCCCAACTTGGGTCTGCGACACCCTTTGGGACAAATCCGGTAGACCGGTCGTGGCAGGCACAGTGCGGGGACACCCCGTGAAATTTCTTTGGGACACAGGAGGGTCCCGTACCACGATAAATTCCTCCACAATGTTTCAGAGAGAGACATGGCCCACCACGGACACCATTACTCTCAGCGGTTTTACAGGGCACTTACAGCAGGGACACATCACAGCCCCTGTAGCAATTCAGATTGGGAACATTAAAACGAAACACCCCGCAGTTCTGGTCGACCTACCCTAGACAGCTGAACACATTTTAGGAATTGACTTTATGAGCTCCCACAATCTATCATTTGACCCCGTAAATAGATGTGTGTGGAAGATGGCGAAGGCAGCACGAGCCCCCGCCACGCTCACAGTTGGAGATTATGAAAACAGGAGCAGCACAGTAGGAGAGTTCTGGTTCGACCCTCGAGCCATTAGTCAGGACAAACAGGTTAGGGAAGTCCTGCAGGGACACAAAGCAGCATTTGCACAGCACAAGCACAACAGTGGCAAGATCGCTGGCTTAGTGAATATTACAGGTCCCGACCCCAGACCCCAAAACCAGTAAGGTTCCCCCAAGAAGCAGAGGGTGAAATCTCAAAAGTGATACAGAGTCTGCTTGATCAAGGCGTACCCCGATCAGTAGCCTCCATGAACAATGTCCCAATTTGGCCTGTATGGAAACCCGATGGATCATGATGACTGACCATTGATTATTAGGCACTAAACAAAGTAACCCCAGCAGCAGCCCCCACCATAGCCATGAGTCCCAAAACCATGCTCAAACAGGGACTACAGTCAAAGTTTTTTTCGGTTTTGGACATTAGCAACGACGTTTGGTCCATTCTGTGATAAAGCGTGCCAATACAAATTTGCTTTCACATTCCAGCAATATACATGGTCGTGCCTTTCACAAGGCTTCCACAACTCCCCCTCCATTTTCCACCGACAGCAGGCAAATGGTTTAGCGAAATTTTCCCGACCCGATTGTCTGGTTCAATATGTAGATGACCTGGTACTACAGACGGACACAAAGAAAGAGCACATTCTGCTTCTCAATTAACTATTAGGACTCCTGCAACATTTGGATGTGAAGTGAACCCCAAGAAGGCCCAGATTTTGCAGGAAAAGGTAATTTACTTGGGTATAGTAATCACACACGGTAAACTCGAGATCGAGCAAAAGAGAATTGACTTGATTGTCAAATTGCCCCTTCCCCATAATGTCACAGCCCTCCAGTCATTTCTAGGACAGGTTGGCTACTGTAGAAACCATATCGATGGTTTTGCCACAAAGGCAGCGCCCCATCCGACCTTTTCAAGAAGCAAGCACCTTGGGAATGGCTTCCACAGCACACAGATGCCATGGATGCATTAAAAAGAGCCCTCAGCACAGCCCCCGCGCTACAGGTCCCAGATCCACTCTCCCCCTACGCAACTGAAGTTACAAACACCGACCAAACTCTTTCGGCCGTGCTCCTCCAAGAACGACTTGATCGATTAGGCCCCGTGGTATACGCCTCAAGCGTGTTAGATCCTGTCGAGCAAGGATTTTCTGCCTGTGAGAGGCACCTGATCGCAGTTTTTTTGGGCAGTATAGTACTTCGCCTACATCACAGGACTCAACCCCATCACCAGTCTCACTGTTGGGAATCCCAACAGAATTCCTACTTCATGGGATACTTAAATATGGCACAGTCAGCCAAATCCACGCAGCCCGTTGGACCCTTCTCTTACAGGGACGGGACATAACAGTAAAGAGGACAAAGACCCACATCTTCCTCGCTGATAACTTACAGTATGCAGGCACCCCACATGAATGTGAAATCATCACCACTGTAGCCACCTAAGATGGACACTGGGCTACAAAATGGAGAACTGCTAAGGCTGCAGGGAGAAAACAGTCTTAGCAAGGACAAGCAGTTTGCAGAAGAGTAATTAGCATTCTGCACGTACAGAAACCAGTTTGTGGCCAGGTGCAGCGTCTCAGCCAAAGGTGTAAATGGCAACAAGATCTACATAGTAATGAGGTGATCCAGATCCAGACCCCACACAATAGAAACATTTAAGTATGAATGGATACTTTTGAGTAGACGCCCAGACAGAACGGCACCACGGTATCCAACACAAAGAACCATAGGGACAGCCCACCCATCGAGAAACGACCCTCAGATTGGGGGGGTTTAGAAGATAATGATTGGGAAAGGCCCAATCGATACATGGCAGGTAAAAGACCCGCCCCGAAGGGGCACGGACTTCTAGGGACTATAGAAATAGACCCCGTACATGGTTCGGTCTGTTTTTGGCTCCGGCTCTCTGCTGTTTTCATCGCTCCGGCTTCGATTTGCTGATACATCGCATCCTGACTCCAGTTCCATCACCAGCCGTTGAGCCATCAGCCATCTAACTGTAAGTGCCGCTACAACGATCGCTACGTGATCCAGACTTTGCTAGACCCTGACAACTTTAAGTACCTGAGAGTTGCAGACTAAGAACGGGACGAAGGCCTTGCTCCCTGACCTTGCCTGTTCCTGTCTAGATAAGTATTTTAGTTGTTTAGTATTAGAAGTAAGTTAGTCTCTTTAGCGTATGCATGTGTATTTATTATATTTGTCATAATAAATATCAATCGTTTGGACTTACTAATCGGTGTACAGATTTATTACTTTGAACCTGACCTTGATACACTTGTGAGGTGTCTAAATACGGCACCTGGCGACTCCTGAGCATAATTACATACACAGAGCCATAGCAGTGTTAAGCACACGGCCTTTAAACGGAGGCGTGTTAATACACTCCAGTAAAACGAGCAACACCACTAAGCACAATACAGGACCCTTTGTACCTAGTTCAGCTCCCCCGAAACCAGGTACTTAACCCCAGAGACCCCAGCCCACCCCTTAGAATCTATGTGGATGCCTCCTCCACAGTTTTAAACGGCAACAGGATTACTGGTTGCGGTATCTATGTAGAGGGCGCACAGGATTGCGCGTTAGAAGAGATTTCATTTGCGGAGTTTGCACATTCTCCCCGTGTTTGCGTGGGTTTTGCCCCCACAACCCAAAGATGTACAAGGTAGGTGGATTGAACACGCTAAATTGCGCCTTAATTGGAAAATATTAATTGGATACTCTAAATTTTTAAAAAAAGAAGAGACTTCATTTAAATTGCCAGGGCACTTAGGTTCGCAGGCAGCAGAACTGGCAGCTACAGCTTATATTGTCGACCACTTGCAGCAGCTGTCAGACTTGGGTGGGACACACAAGAAGCAAAGCAAAGTTTGCTTTGATAAAATGGTACACGCCATGGAATTTGTAGTAGGGCAGCAAGTCACGCTCCTCCTACACAACCCGAGTTTGTTCCTCTCCCCCAAATTTGCCGGACCATACTCCATCTCTGACAAACTCAGCCCCTCGGTGTACAAGATCACTTATCTCGATGGCAAGTCTGCGTAGTTCCACATAAAGCAGCTTAAGGCTTATGGCTCACAGAACAACCACTCACACCACATCTCTCTTGCAGCAGCAGATGAGCACAAATGACCTTTTCCTACCCACCCCCAAAATGTCCAGCCCATCCTCAGACACAACTTCGACCACCCCCTGAAGCATTCCGCTTCTCCCCTCCCCCAACCAGCAGCAACAGCGACAGTGATAGCGACAGCGACAGCCACAGCACACCACACTACGATTATACCCCTGCACCAGGCCCCACTCCCAGCGACTCCGAACATGATTCCAGCGATCCCTTTGAGATAACGTACATTAAAGCCCCTGATCCAGACCCACCGCCCGACGATTATGGATTGATCCCCAGAAGCTCCAACCTCGATATTAAGTACGGGCACCGAGACAATTCGTTCAGGCTTATCCGGAATGATGAGATGAACCCTAATTCGCCCCAAGCCACTTTAGCACGATTACTCCAGTCAAGAGTATGGCAACCGGGAGAAGATGATGACTTAGTGTCTGACTCCCACCAAACGAACCCCTTTGCGACTCTGTTCGCTATAGAGCTATGAGGTGTCCACATGATGGTAAAAAGGAACCGATGGAGATTTACGGTGTCCTTTCTGATGGAACCTGCACAATTTTGTTATGTTAGTTTGATGTTTAAATGTTTGTTACTGTCAATGTTGAATGTTGTTTTTTCGCTAAATGTTTTCATGCCCCCACGACACCACTCCTTTAACGCCCACTGGCAGTTAAAGAAACAATTTTGTCCATAGACAACAGTTCATAACTGCTCTTCTGCTTCGAGGCAGGAGATGCATAACTGCAACCACCACGACGACCACACTCTTACCCGTTCTTGTCCGGTCACTCAGGCAGTGGAGTAACGGTACTGGTCCCCACCCTGCCTGAGGACCCCCTGGTCAGCTACGCTCGGGTAGAGCACACACGGCACTGGTCACCGTCCTACCTGGGGATTCCATCCATTCTTATCCGCCGCGGCCCATACGCACCCCATTTTGGCACTTTTAGTTCAAAACTCTTATGTTTGTTTATGTCGACCCTTAGGTTGCTTCCAGATGCTACTTACATCCTCGAACACTGGGATGGTAGATCGCACAGGCTGCGAGACGGCTCGCACTGTGTCAGTTTTCTTCTCGGTTGTCTTGTCCCAAAGATTCGGTTTTGAAAAAAAAATGAGGGAGTCACAGATGGTGACCAATTATAAGGGGTAATTGGCAATAAAGGACAGACAGACAGACCTACGAGATCTTAAGCAAGATAATAACAGATATTATGCTTGTGTCCATAGAACTCCGGAACCTCAGGAACCTCAGAAGAAGAGAAGAAGAGACGAAGAAGACAGAAAGAAGAAAAGATGAAGACAACCATCATGCTCTACAGTTGGATCTTAGCGGGATCCCTCCAGTTGTGCGCGGACGCTACCCCCTTGACCCCTACCATGCAGACCGTGAATGTTACACACCCCTGCCATACACTGTATCCCGAGCCAGTAACCAGTACACCGACCTGGTGTAACCGGTTCATAACGTGGTACTCCCTATCCTACGTGGAACCACTATTAGTACTTGCGATACTCTGCAGTGTTGTGCAGACCCTAAGACTGAGGAAATGGCGGAGGAAAGCCTCCCGCACTCGCACTCCGATATACACATTTAGATGCCCTATTTTCAGACTTCAACAAACTCCCAACCCCTTTAAGTGAATAAAAGTGCATGCGTTTTTTGTGTGTTTTGTTCGTTCCAATAAAAAGAAATGTAAAACTCTGTACTTGACTGCCAAGCCAGAGAGACCTGTGTTGCTGCTATTTGTACAGTTTAAAATGTTGTAAATTCTTTTGATTGTTTGAGTAAGGATAGTTTAGTTAAGGATAGTTAGAGGTTCCAATTTTTTTATTTTGTAATGCATGCCTGAATGTCATAGCGCCCCGTAGAATTTTATAATGATGTATGTACATAAAATAATTTAGGTAAAAGTCTCATTCATAGGACAGAGTAGTGTAGAGCCTGTCCTTACTTATGGCTACCCGACTTCAGAGGAGAACAAAGAAGATGCAGTTATTTGGTCCATCACGCTTCGCGTTGAGGATCACAAGGAGGGAGTGTAGCCATCTGGGATGGCCACTTCCTGATTACAAAATGGATGTTTGCAAAGACTATAGGGAAACATGGACAGTGCTAAGAAAGCAGGTAGGCACAGAGCCTGTATGCGTATTGAGAAGGCAACTCCCAGACGAGGCTGAAACTGTAGGTCAATTAGCATATTGATGGCCCATCTCCGGGAACAAAGGAATAACATTCAAGTAACCGATACTAAGGCAGCCACACCAGCGCCAGAAAGACACAAACAAAGCCAGGCCAATGGCCACCAAAGACACACCCAGCCATCAGGGCACCCACCCTTTATTGGTCGAGATCGATACTGATGATCAAGATGCGGTTCAATTAATTGGGGCCAAGTTCAAGGCCCGCCCAAAAGCGCGCAAAGGTATAAGAAGAAGACCACGAGAGAGAATCGCTCTCTTGGACTCGGCTCTCGAAGCCTCACGGTAGCATGGTGGTTAGCATCAATGCTTCACAGCTCCAGGGTCCCAGGTTCGATTCCCGGCTGGGTCACTGTCTGTGTGGAGTCTGCACGTCCTCCCTGTGTGTGCGTGGGTTTCCTCCGGGTGCTCCGGTTTCCTCCCACAGTCCAAAGATGTGCGGGTTAGGTGGATTGGCCATGCTAAATTGCCCGTAGTGTAAGATTAATGGGGGGATTGTTGGGTTACGGGTATACGGGTTACGTGGGTTTAAGTAGGGTGATCATTGCTCGGCACAACATCGAGGGCCGAAGGGCCTGTTCTGTGCTGTACTGTTCTATGTTCTATGTTCTATGTTGTGGCAGTATCGAAAGATGCCTGGCGACTCTAGAGAAAAACGTAATTAGGATTAAGGAAGGCGACCATATTTAGAGCCAGATAAACAGAGCAACATTGCCAGGCTGACAGGAGCATAGTCAGGGTGGCAGTGCCAAGATGCCCGGGTGCCAGGCCAACACTGCCATTTGTCAGTGCCTGAGGGAGGCCATGCCCATGAATGGAGGGGTGAGGAGGTTATGAGGTGGGGGTGGTGAAAGGCGGGTATGGCGATGCATCCAGAAGATTGGGGAGTTGAAGGGTGGGGGTCCTGAAAGGGGAGTGCGAAAGGGGGCAGGGGAAAGCCTGAAAAGGGGGGCCCTCACCAACTCCATAGTGGGGTATCCTCCCTTGGGGGCGGGTGGGGGTGGTTGTGGGGAAACGCTGATGTTTGTGTGGTGACATTGTCCGTGGGTGGAGGGTGTGGGAGGACCCTCCAGCTCACTTTGAGATCAGGGAGCACTTTCAAAATTATGGCACGATCTCTGAGGGACCGGTCTGGCCAATGAGTTCAGCTCCCTGGTAATGAAAAATATTTGAATTGGGGACTCGCCCAGAGAGAAACTCCCCAGGACCCGACAAAATTAGGTTAGATAGCCGTGGGGAACTCTCCGACAGAGCTGGGGTGAAACTCCCAGCCAAACCTGCCTGAAATGACACTTGCAGCGGAATGTACCGGTTGTTCACGCTGGAAGGATATTCCGGCCTCACCGACGGCGCACCCCCAACGTCGGTTTCCCGGCAACGAGGAGTGCATTCAACAGGAAATCCCATTGACAAAGGCGGGACAGAAAATCCCGCTGGTCGGCCGCCTCCACTGTCCAAAACGTGTTGGGTTGCACGGTAGTGCTTGGTAAATCTCGCTCTTAGAAACGTTTCCGATAGATCATGAAGGATGTAAATGGGCAGAAATACGACAACAGAGTTGACAAAACCTAAGAGATCTGCATTCCAACATATTTTTCGGATTGTTTGAAAACCTGCCAGTGGGAATGGTGTTGGGAGCATAAACCACCTACTGTCCTCTTTCATGACGACAGCATTTTATCTCCTTCTCTTAGCACTCCGCCAGTGCCTTGACTGTTTCCTACCAGTCAAACAACCCAAATTGCTGCTCCCCATGCTGAGATGCTCCCGTCCAAAACTGGACTTTCTTTGGCCAGAGCTGTAAGAGTATCCTGTCAGGTCATGCAGTTCGCCCAGTGAAAGTCAGCAACATTTCATCAGCCACGCTGCAGTCATTGGAGTAATAATGGGTAGGAGCAGGAGAACAGGAAAGAGCACACAGGAGTGGTACTGAGGGGAGGCTCAAGGATGAATTGTCTGGAAAAGTGAATGGTTTCATTAATGAAATTGATTTGGAATATTATTTTGTGGTGGATTTTATTACTGTATTGTTAACAAGAGGACACTGTGTCAGTTAATACCAGAGGGATGGTCAGGTGCAGAACAATTTCTAAATGGGAAATTCACACCTTCTTGCATTGCATCCATGTTCTTGGAGCTGCAGTCCTGACATTGACCTCCATTATTTTTTCTTCTCAATGCTTCTTGAGTGTGTGCTTGGAGGGCCTCCTGTGTCCCTGTGAATATACATTGGTTGGAATTCTCCGGTCGAAGGGATTAATTTTTCCTACTCGCCGCGCACATCCGCCCGTCTTTCCTGGCAGCATGAATGAAATGATATGAAAATCACTTATTGTCATGAGTAGGCTTCAATGAAGTTACTGTGAAAAGCCCCTAGTCGCCACATTCCGGCGCCTGTTCAGGAAGGCTGTTACGGGAATCGAACCGTGCTGCTGGCCTGCCTTGGTCTGCTTTCAAAGCCCGCGATTTAGCCCAGTGTGCTAAACAGCCTCTAAACAGCATGGGGTGGTCACTATGGGAAATCCCATTAGCTAGCACCGGAAGATAGCATCCCGTCGCCAGCGAAGGCTGAGAAGCACACGGCTAGGGGACCGGAGAATCCAACCCATTCACTCTCCTTGTCTCCATGTTTTGCACCATGTCTTCACTTGAACAAAATTGTTGGAAAATGTTGGTGCTCACTCTCCTGCATATTCCACCATTTCTCTGAGTACCACATTAAAAAGGTCCCACCAGGTCTTGCAGTCACAATGCGTCTCCCCTTTAAGAGGAGCATGCTTTCCTTAGCAGAGCAAGCCACTTGCAATACTGAACCTTCTGCTGAAGCATGCCGCTAAGGGACAATGCTGTGCTGGCAGTATGCAGTGGCCTGCATGAATTTAAAGCATAACGTTCAACACAATGAATGGGTGCTGCATGTACTGCGGATCTCTGTTATTTTTGGGGTGATTCCAGTTTAACCACTTTAATGTCTACAATAACAGCCTTGAATTCATATCTAAACTGCTGTTTTTCTTCCTGTCTTTTAATGCTATTGCTGCTCCTAGGTGGTGTTGCCCAGAGGTTTCAGCACAGCAGATGGGAGGCAGGTGTTGCTTAAGCGACAAAGTTTGAGATTTTTATAATTGGTGGCTTCAGGGAGCTTGTGCCTGAGTGTCTGGCTGCGTACTGATGTGGCCATTGCTAATTGAGACAGTTTGGCCAAGCTGTTTTTCTGGCATCATGGCGGGCATTGGTGAAGGTGTGTCAAGGGAGAAGGTATGTTGATGTATCAAGTTGTGCAGCACTACAGCTGTGCTAACTGAGATCAATTCAGAGTAGATCCCGCAGTCCAGAACTGAGCATTCATGGAGGCTCTGCCAGACACCACTGCATTGCCCAGCATATCCCTCTCTCTACCATTACCACCAAGTCAGAGGATGATCAACCCTGGCGCCAGGAAGAGTGCTGGAGAGCATGCCAGGAGCAGCACTAGGCATAGCTAAAAATGAGGCATCATCCTGATGAAGCTACAATTCAGGTCGATGTACATGTTAGCAGCGGAAGCTAAAAGATTTCACAACCCAGTTAAAACTGCCATCCTGTCACTGTGTAGTGAATGGTGATGTACAATTAAACAACTAACTGCAGGAGGCTGAACAGGCATTCCCATTCTCAGTGATGGAGGAGCTCAGCAAATCAGTGCAAAAGATATCAGTGCAAAAGCATGTGAAACCATCTTCACCCAAAGTGCTGAGTGCACAATTCATCTCAGCCTCCCCTGAGGTTTCCACTGTTAGAGATGGCAAGCTTCAGTCAATTTGATTCATTTCACAGGAAATGAAGAAATGCAGAAAGCACTAGATACTGCAGAGGCTAGTATCTGGAGGATGCTTCCAACAGAAGTACTGAATACTTCTGCTCCAGAACTAGCTATGTTACTAGCCAAGCTGTTCCATCACAGCTACAACACTGGCACCTACTCAAACATTTGGCAAAATGCCAGTTATGTTCTGTCCACAAAAAGAAGGACAAGTCCTGTCTGGTCATTACTGCCCAATTAAACTACTCTCAATCATTAACAGTGCTGTCAAACATTATAGACTTGTCAATAACCCATGCCCAGTTTGGGTTCAACTTGACTCCAGACCTCATTGGCCCAAACATGGACAAAAGAGCTAAATTCCAGAGGTGAGGTGAGAATGGCAGTCTTTAATATCAAGGCAGCACTTGACTGAACGTGGCATCTGTGTAGAGGAGCTCATCCCCTAACATCTGCAAGGCACAAGTCTAAAGTGTGATGGAATACTCCCCACATGCTTGGATGAGTGCAGCTCTAACACCATCCAAGACAAAGCAGCCCACTTGATTGGCACCCCATCTACAAACTTAAGAAATTGTTTCCTCTGCCACAAAGGTACTGTAAAATCAACAAGGTGCACTGCAGCAAATCATCAAGGCTCCTTCAGTAGCACCTTCAAAAACCATGAACTCAAACACCTAGAAGAACTAGGGCAACAGACTTACAGTAAAATCACTACTGGAAGGTTCCCCTCCAAGTCACACACCATCCTGACTTGGAACTATATTGCAGTTCGTTCACTGTCGCTGGGTCACAATCCTGGAGCTCCTTTCCTAACAGCACTGTGGGTATATCTATGCCAGATGAACTGCAGTGATTGAAGAAGACGGCTCACCACAGCCTTCACAAGGTTGATTAGGGTAGACAGTAAATGCTGCCTTGGCCAGTGATGCTCACATCCTATAAACAAATAAAAACAAACTCCTATTATACTACTGCCATTTCCATGGTTGTAACATCTCTCCAATCACACCTGCTCCTGATGCCATGAATTGTTGCACTGTTTATTTCATTTCCAACTGATTTAACTTCAATGTAATACTATTACCATTAGCCTGTTTGAGTCCCAATAATTTATTGTGTTAGTGGAACTGGATACTTTATTTCATGAGACATTATATGCGCGCATTGCTTTTTTCACGAATGAGGTGGCTCCCTTATTCCTGAGAAAATTTGTAATAGGATGCAATCATAGGCCCCTCCAGGATTTCTGTCCTTGCCTAACACATTAATATTAGAGTTTCTGTTGTTGGGGAAGCCAAACTTCCATGAAGTCCCACTCATTAGTTTTTGGTCAGACTGTTGAAGCCTTAATGGCACTTTTATTTTTCACCAAACACTGACCACCCTACTTTTCTGAATGATCTTTTTCACCTGCATAGGTTGATTCCAGATTATGAGTACATTTGGGTAATTATTCGGGATACGGAAATTCATAGAGCATGGTAAAATTGACGCTATCCAATCGATATTTTGTGTTGTTTAAAATATTTCATTCTACCTCAGTCCATCCACTTAGCTTCAGACCTCAAGTCAGTCAAGTCGCAAATTTTGTCAAAACTTCAAATTAAAAGAAAGACACTCTTAACTTAATCAGAATTAGGATATCAGAAAATTAAAACTCTGCTTTGAGTGATCTCCCATTTCACTTCTAAAAGTACAACGGTAAGGACCTTACTTTCAACATTTGATGATGTGTAACTTTGAACTCCTCAAAGTGAAAGGATAGGAAATTCCAATTTCACACTACCTACATATACCTTTCTCCTGCAGCATATTGGCTCAACAAGTAATGTGCCTTTTCTTAAACCAATGGAAGTTTCAGTATTTGATATGCTGTAATACACCAAAGACAGCATTTGACATTGCTAAGCATGAACATCTATAGCTGGAACAAAATGTACATTTAAAACTGTAAAACCATGCTGTAAACAACTTATTAACCTTTTGAGAGTTCAGAGGAAGTTAAAGAATGATTTGAAAGCATTGCTCATTTAAAACATTTTGCGGACAAAATAAACTCTTGCTTTCATATTGTAAAACAGTGGAAAATAGCTGAAAATACTTCTCATTATCAGACATAATTTCTTTATTGTAGCATTTACAAAGATTCTGCTTGTAAATTACATCACAGTCAATCATGTTGACATGATGCTCAGTGTAAACCACCTCTTGAGTCAATAGTTGCTGCATAGAGCTTATTATCCCAAGCAGTTCCACACATACATCATGTTAACATAAACAACATTCATCATCTACTCAGTCTTGTTCAATTCTCACACATTCTTTCTAGTTTCTGCCAAGGACAAAATGCCTTTTTCTTCTGTCATATATTTATTTTCTAATCAGAGCATCTTAAAGCACAGAAGGAGGCTAGTGGATCCACCGTGACCCGCCAGTTCTTTGAAAGAGCTATGCAATTAGTCCCACCCTCCCACTTTTCCCCCATAGCCCTGCAATTTTGCTTTTCCTTTTGAAGTCTATATCTAATTATTTATTGAAAATGACTGTTGAATCTGTTTCCGCCACCCTTTCAGGCAGTGCACTCCAGATCCTAGCAGCTCGCTGTATAAAAAACACTCATCTCCCCTCTAGTCCTTTTGCCAATTATCTTAAATCCATATATTTTGGTTGGTGACCCACCTGCCTGTGGAACTAGTTTCTCCTCATTTACCCTGCCAAAATCCCTCAACATATTTAAATGTTAATTCTCCCTTCAATGTTTTTCTGCTCTCAGGAGACTAATCCCAGCTTCCCTGGTTCCTCCACATAACTGAGGTTTGTCAATCTTGTTATAATTCTGGTAAATGTACTTTCCAAGGCTCAAGCACGGTGCAACATTAAAATAAGCAAACTTATTCAAATAGGCTGAAAGAACTTTTCCAATAATGCAATTAAGTACTTCTGAACTAACTAAGTAGCACAGGAATTTGTACAAGCCATCTGAAACCTTCTTGGGTACTCTTTATTATATGTATGTAAAGGGAAAAGTAAAATAATAAAAGCTTTTCGGAAACAAAAACTAAAAGCCATTGATAATTTCCGACTTCTCATTTAATTTAACAATTTTTCTTGATTAGTTCCCCGGAGGATTTACTGATTACTGAAAGATACCCTGTGGTGCTCAAAAATAAGACCCAGTTAATCTACTGTTGTCTTCAGAGTTAGCGTAACTTTTTATTATAATTACTACCACAAGTTTTCTTACTGTAGGTGCAGTCCTTATGAGCCATAACATGTATAAAGTTTAAAAGCAACCCTGAGGATATTGTGAGACAAGCCTGATACAAATATTATTGTACGTTAAAATCCACATGTGTGGTTTCACATGCACGCACGTGTTTATGTGCAATGAAATGAAACAGTAACTTGCACTTGCCTGAAAAAAAACTTAACCATTACAATGCTGCATTCCCTTTAATTCAATCAGAATTACATATTTTTCTCCATTCTTCCCATGTGCTTTCTTTACTTATGAAATGGTATAATGTTTCTACAGGCTTTTTCCACTCTTTCGTGGGATGAGAGCATTACCGGCCTGGCCACCATCTCCAATTGCCTTTGGGAAGGTGGTGGTGAACTGCCTACTTAAACCACCACAGTCCATGTGCTGGGTACACACACGGTGATATTAGAGGGGGAGTTGTATTATTTTGACCCATTGACAATGAAGGAGTGGTATAGTTCCAAGACAGAATGATGTGTGATGTGAAAGGGTCCTTTTATCATCTGGGTGGTAGAGCTCACGGATTTGAAGGCTGTTGAAGGATCCTTGGTGAGTTGCTGCAGTGGTGGATGTGGAGTTAATCAAGCATGCTGCTTTGTCTTGGATGGTGCCAAACTTCTTGATTGTTTAGAAACTGCAGTCATTCAGGTGGGTGGCACAGTGGTTAGTGCAGCTGCCTCACAGCTCCAGGGTCACAGGTTCAATTATGGCCTCAGGTGACTGCCTTTGTCAAGTTTGTATGTTCTCCCCATGTCTGTGTGGATTTCCTTTGGGTGCTCTGGTTTCCTCCCACAGTCCAAAGATGTGCAGGTAGGTGGATTGGCTATATTAAATTGCCCCTTAGTCCAGGGATGTGTAGGTTAGTTTATGGGGTTACAGGGATAGGGCGGATGGGAGGGAAAGTGTAAATGAGAAGCTCATTCGAAGGATCGGTGCAGACTCAATAGGCTGAATGGCCTCCTCCTGCACTATAGGGATTCTACGATTCTATGATATGTGGGGAGTATTTCCTCACATTTCTAATTTGTGACTTTTGGATGTTGGACAAGCTTTGGGGAGATTGGAGGTGAATTATTACCACAGAATTCCCAGCCTCTAACCTGCTCTTATAACCACAGTATTTATAAGCCTCGTCCAGTTAAATTGTTGGTCAATGGTAACCCTGTGGATCTGAGATGACTGGCCTCCAACAGCAGCAACTAATTTCTTTGTGCCAGGTGTGATTCCAACCAGCAGAGAGTTTTCCCTTGCTTTCAATTTTGCTATGGGTCTTTGATGCCTTGATGTAAAGGGCAGGTATCATGACTAGAATTCAATTCTCTTGTCCATGTTTGGATCAAGGTTGTAATGATTGTTGCACCAGCTCTGAGGGAAACTAAACTGAACATCATTCAGCAGGTTACTGACGAGAAAGTGCTGCTTGATAGCATGGTTGAAGACACCTTTCATCATTTTCCTTTTGTTTGAAAGTTAACTGAGGGGCCTGTAATCAGCTGGATTGGAGTTATCCTGATTTCTGTGTGCAATTTTCAACATTGCTGGGTAGATGTCAGTGTTGTAGCTGCACTGGAACAACTTGGCTAGTGGCACAGCTCATTCTGGAGAATAGCTTTTCCAGTATTAGAGCCAAGGTGATGTCAGGCCCCAGAGCCTTTGCCATAAACATTCAGCCATTTTAACATATTATGTGGAGTGAATCAAAACGGTTGAAGACTGGCATCTGTGATCCTCACGAGGAGACCGAGATTTTAAAAGTAAGATCAGCATCATAGATATAAATATTTTGGGCAGGGCATTATTAATCCATCTAGCCTACACTTAAACATCTCCCATTAAGTTACTCACTGATATTCTCGAACTAGCAGCCCTGTAATCCAATCTCACTTCGCCGCCCTCCACAGTTAATAACAGAGAATCTTGCCTGAGTTAAATTCTCACTATTAATGGCAATGGTGAAAATAAAGGACTGACTTTTAATGTGGCACAGCACTAGATTTGGGTGTGGATGGGCGGGGTTCAAATTGGTGAAATTGACAGCACGCCAGGAAGCCAGCTCCAACCTATTGACTTCTGCATTTGACTCCAGTGGGTTAGTCTGCCTTTGTGCAACCTCCTTGAGAGAGACGGGTTGTCTATTTCCGTAACCTGCTGGCTGAAGTGAAGCGATATGAACACGCTGTTTTCACTTCAGTGTTGATTCCACAGCTTCCTGTGCTTCCTGAAACTCACCAGTGTAACCAAGGTGACTACACGGCAGCATTTGTGGAGGCTGAAGCAATCTCAGACAAAGATGCCATGGAATACTCAGTACTCATAATTGTGGGAAAGAGTTTGTTCACAGTGCTTCCGCTAAGAATCTACTTTGCACATTTGAAAGTTTTCTCCACCACATCAGGGTGTTGGATGTTGTTTTTGCTGCCTTAGATTGCAGGCAATCCCCACGGAACAGAGTCTGTAGTGATCTCTATATGTGCATGTACAAAAGGGGTTAATGTGTAATCAGTAGCACCACATGATTACTAGAGGGCCGGACCAACAGGGGTATAAAAAGCAACCACATTGGGTCTCTCGCTTGGGTGCACTGTGACCACGGCAATAGCAGACTAGTTCAGATGGCTAGTGGAGTTACGTATAGTTACCATAGTTAGAGCTTGTTAACCTTATCATGAGTATTAAAGTTAAAGGAAAGAACTTAGGCAATTATTGTTATAGTTACTCAATAAACCTTTTGTTACTAGTGGACGAGCTTGAGTCTTCTTCGTCGAGATTCAGAAGACCTCATCACTAACCAAGGTTTGAGCAGCACATGTTACCTACCACACGGGTAACAAAACATGGTACCAGGCGTGTGGCTTTAACAGAACTAGTTAGAATTGGTTAGACAAAAAGAGAAGCAAATTCAGACGGATATTCGACTGTGGAAGACTTTGCAGCAAATGGATCCTGATGACTAAATATGGGACTCATTGGACCTCTCGGGTAGCTGGAAACAATTGCTAATTTAAGTTATGACTGGAGAAGATTTAAACAGGTATTCCAAATATTTATCGCAGCTAATGATTTTAGCACGGTCTCTGACGCACCGCAAATAGCACTATTACTCTCAATTACACGGGGGCTGGTTTAGCCTAAACCGCTAGCATTTAAAGCAGACCAAGGCAGGCCAGCAACACGGTTCAATTCCCGTACCAGCCTCCCCGAAAAGGTGCTAGAATGTGGTGACTAGGGGCTTTTCACAGTAACTTCATTGAAGCCTATTCGTGACAATAAGCGATTTTCATTTCATTTCATTCATTCAGGTGGGTATGAAGCTGGAGAAATCTATAATTGCTTTAATTACTTAGAAGGTGAAGCCAAAAAATTTGATGAACGCTGTAAGAGTCAGTCTGGTGAGATGCTGGAAAGATTTAACTCTTGTCATAAATCCCAGTGAAACGGAGGGCTCATCACTGATTTTATTACAAATCTCAAGTTAATACCACAAGGCTGCGATTATGCTGATTTCAGAGACACTATGATAATGGATCAATTAATTTATGGACTATCTCACAAAAATTTGAAGGAAGAACTTTCACAAGATAAGTTTGTAACTCTAGAAACTGCTATACAAAAATGCCTTGCGTATGAACAAAACCAAAACCAATACTGTGAGTCTTTACAAACACAGAGTCAATATCTGGAAAACAAAATTGGTAAAAATGGCATGAATACTCACCACGAGGCAGAGGCAGGGTTGAAATTTAAGAAGACGAAAGTTCTGAGCGTCAGCCACCTTGCGCATGTGCAGTCTTACCAGTCCGCGCATGCGCACGTCCCGAAAAGATGCAAACCGGCAAAACAGTGTTCTGCGCATGCGTGTGCCGTTAACCTTGTTAACCTTATCACTAGTATCAAAGTTAAAGTAAAGACCTCACGCAATTACTGTTATAGTTACTCAATAAACCTTTTGTTACTACTGGACGAGTTTGAGTCTTCTTTATCGAGATTCAGAAGACCTAATCACTAACCAAGGTTTGAGTCGCACATGTTACCTACCACACAGGTAACAAAACAGAGTCTTCAGGCAGAGGATTAGGTTCCTTTATCTGTCTGAACATGTGCATCTCGGGAGGTCAGAAAGCCAGACATCTGTAACCTCCAAGAAAACCTGCTTTTTCTGGGACTTGCCGGCCATGTCTTACCCATGTTTATCAAAGTTACTGCCTACCTCAATATTTTTGCCTCTATAACAATAATATATAATCTTTATTATTGTCACAAGTAGACTTACATTATCACTGCAATGAAGTTACAGTGAAAAGGTTCTAATTGCCACACTCCTGTGCCTTTTCAGGCACACAGAGGGAGAATTCAGAATGTCCAATTCACCTGACAGCACGTCTATTGGTCCTTGCGTCTGACTAAAACTCATAGTCTCACAGTTGAAGTAGATGCTTTATTATTTGAGGTTGTTCTCTCTCCAGCGTTTATACTATACGTTACATGAGCTGCCTGTCTGTGTCCTGCTCACCAGCTGTCGTTCCTGTGAAGAGTGCTTTTGACTTCCTGTCTGTCTATATTTATACATCTACCATGCTCCCTCTAGTGATTACTTAGTTGTAGTGCATTTACTTTGACCCCTTGTATATATACAGATATGCAGATCACTTCATCCCCCCTTTCTTCTTTTACATATTTTCTGTACACTGTTAAAGAAATTTGTACGAAACAGTTAGATTAATTATGATATGTATATCTGTACAAGTTGTGATGAAATTGGTTATTTCTTTGTGAATGTCGTCAGTGTTCTTGTGTTTAAGTAACCAACAAGTTATCAGGAGGTGTTTGGATGGTCAAACCACTGATGTTGGCTGACATGGACTTTTTTCTGTGCTTGTGGTATCAATTTAGTGTGTCATCTGCCTTGAAAGCTGGTGTGCTTGTTTGTTCTGGAGCAAATGTGAATTTGTGAGATTCTTTGTCATGCCATGGTATGTTTGTACTCTTGTCATTGTTTTGCAGTGTGCTGTTGCATTGTCCTTCATGTGCAGAGTTGTACCATGTTGTACAGGTCATTTTTTCATTGTTGTTGTTTCTGTAGTTTCCGCCTTTGTTGTTTTCATTGTCGTTTTTGTCGTGCTTGTTGTTTCTGTTTTTGTTGTTTTCGTTGTTGTTTTTGTTGGGCTTATTGTTGCAGTTGTTGTCTTTGTTAGGCTTCTTGCCATTGTTGTTGTAGTTTTTGTTGTTCAGCTTGTAGTTTCTGTTGTTCTTGTTGTGCTTCTTGTTGTTTTTGTTGTTGCTGTTGTTCTTGTTTCTGTTGTGCTTCTTGTGGTTTTTGTTGTTCTTGTTGTTCTCAATGACTGTTCCGTGTGGATAATTTGAGTCATTCTCAAAGTTATTGGTGTCAGTGTCCTTTGTGGTATCTGATGTTTAATTGAGCGTTTCTTCTTGAGGATTGTGAGAATGATCTGATGTTGCATTGATCTTGGTGACATCAGTCATTTGTGGTGGATTTGATTCCTCTTCTTTGCTTCCTTGGTGCTCCTCTTTTGGAGTCATTTCTGGTTCATTTGAATCATCTTTGGTTTCTTGGTGCTCCTCTTCTGGAATCAAAATCTTCAAGATTTCATTTTCTTGTGAGTAGTTTAGAGTAGATGAGGGTTCAATTGACGTGGTCTCACTGGACTCATGAGTAACTCTACTCTGTTGAGTGTATCTGTACAGACGAACTGAGATCTGTGAGTCTCGCTGTGATCTTGCACATCTTGTATGTCAATTGTGATCACATTGTCACTGTTCTCACATGGGTAGTGGGTAGACTCACATTGTCTTCTTGTTGATTATGTGTGCTGGGTAGACTTTCATCGTCTTTCTGTTGTTCACGTGAGCTTGGTAGACTTTCATAGTCTGCTTCTGGTTGCTCAGAAACGGTGGGTAGACCTTCATGGTCTTGATCATGATGTGGAGATGCCGGCGTTGGACTGGGGTGAGCACAGTAAGAAGTCTTACAGCACCAGGTTAAAGTCCAACAGGTTTGTTTCAAACATGAGCTTTCGGAGCACTGCTCCTTCCTCAGGTTTGAAACAAACCTGTTGGACTTTAACCTGGTGTTGTAAGACTTCTTACTGGTCTTGATCATGCATAGCGTTCACTATGGAGTGTTTAATTGATTCAATTTTGGAATCTGTCAACGAGCTCTCTGTGGAGGCTTGCGTCGCTCTCTCGGTCGAGTCTTTCATCGCTCTGTCTGTGGAGTCATGCAGTGTTTTCTTTGTGGAGTTGATATGTGCTCTCTCAATGGAGTCGGTCAGTACTCTCTGTGTGGTGTCGTGTTCTTCATAGGAATTTGACAGGTTGCTGTCATCCAATGTATCGACGATCTGCCATTGCATCATGGTATTGGATTCATCTACCATGAGTAGAGTTGTGTTGAGCTTTTCAACCGTGTCGCTGATGCTATGATTAGCATATACAAATAACTCAGCCATGTCTGAGTGGTATTTTTCGATAAACAAATCATCTTTATTTGTTTTGTATTTGTTATTGTGCTCTTTACTTTGGGTGGTGCAAACTGCTTGTTCCAGGGTGCTGAAAAAGTTATTCTCAACTGCTGTTAGAAGTTCAGGCAATGTTGTGCCTTTTGAGGTTGAATTGTTTTGTTTTGTGCCTTTAAGAGTCTTGTTTGTGATTTTATGGCATTTCCCCTTGAAGTGGATGTGGTATGAGTTTTCTGATGTCATGATGCTCGTGACGTAAAGTGTAGGAATCGTTTGCGCACGTGCAAATTGATTTTCCTTTGCTGTGCGCTTTTTGGTAAACATCTTCGAACTGTGCGCTCTTTTTGATCTGCATGCGCAGATCCATCTTTGAATGGTGTATGATCTTCTTGTGACTGTGCATGCGTGGCTTGTGCATGTGCAGAATGATCTGCATCCAAAACATCTTTTTCCAATTGCGCATGCACGACTTGCACATGGGCAGAACGACTTGCATCCAAACCGGCTATTTTCAACTGCGCATACGCAACTGCAGTTTCCGCCGCATGCGCAGACCAAGATTTGCGCCTTTTGTTCCCCGGGCTGTTTAAAATGTGCTCAGACACCATTTTAACGTGCATTTCAGTGGTTTTTCTTGGTAAAAAGTTAATGTTATTTTTTCCTTTCGATCTGCACTTTTCAATTGCGGTTTCCAGCGCTGAACCTTTCTGTTCTGTTTGAGTTTGGCATCACTCATTCTCTGTGCAATTTGGTCTCCAAGCATTGAATGTGTTAAAGCAGCATTGTTACTGGTGTTACAGTGATCTTCAAATTTTTTTGGTACTACTACTAATTTGCTGTTGTCTTCACCTTTCAAGTATTTAAAGCTGTTATAGATTTCCCTAGCTTCATGTCCTGCTAGGATCCGTGCTATTTTTGTTTCTTCAGAGGCTGCTCTCAAATCAGTTGCTATGATATATATTTTTAACATTTGTTTAAAACTTTTCCATCTATGACTTAAATTACAGGTTGTTTTCAGCTGCGGTGGAGTTCCAATGAGTTTCATTGAATCAGCGAAACCTCCTCACATCGAATGTCCAGTACGGGTTTTCTTGTCATTTCGATCTTTCTTAGTCTGCATCTCGTGTGATCTTCTAGTAAGCGTTCTGAATTTACCTGGTACCATGTATGATTCCTTGTGTCTGAATAAAGCTCGTAGTCTTACAGTTAAAGTAGATGTGTTATTTTGTGAGTTTATTCTCTCTCCAGCGCTTATACTATACGTTACAACTGAGCTACCCGTCTGTGTCCTGCTCACCAGCTGTCATTCCTGTGAAGAGTGCTTCTGACTTCCTGTCTGACTATATTTATACATCTCCTGTGCTCCCTCTAGTGATTACTTAGTTGTAGTGCATTTGCATTGACCCCTTGTGTATATATACAGATATGCAGATCACTACACTCCACATTTAATAACCGAGAATCTTGCCTGAGTTACTTTCTCACTATTAATGGCAAGTGTGAAAATAAAGGACTGACTTTTAATATGGCACAGCATGTAGCTTTGGGTGTGGATGGGCGGGGTTCAAATTGGTGAAATTGACAGCATGCCAGGAAGCCAGCTCCAACCTATTGACTTCTGCATTTGACTCCAGTGGGTTAGTCTGCCCTTGTGCAACCTCCTTGAGAGAGACGGGTTGTCTATTTCTGTAACCTGTGGGCTGAAGTGAAGCGATATGAACACGCTGTTTTCACTTCAGTGTTGATTCCACAGCTTCCTGTGCTTCCTGAAACTCACCAGTGTAACCAAGGTGACTACACGGCAGCATTTGAGGAGGCTGAAGCAATCTCAGACAAAGATGCCAGGGAATACTCAGTACTCGTAATTGTGGGAAAGGGTTTGTTCACAGTGCTTCCGCTAAGAATCTACTTTGCACATTTGGAAGTTTTCTCCACCACATCAGGGTGTTGGGTGCTGTTTATATTGCTTTAGATTGCAGGCAATCCCCACAGAACAGAGTCTTCAGGTGGAGGATTAGGTTCCTTTATCTGTCTGAACATCTGCATCTCGGGTGATCAGAAAGTCACATTAGATGATACCAGACATCTGTAACCTCCAAGAAGACATGCTTTTTGTGGGACTTGCCGGCCATGTCTTCCCCATGTTTGTCAAAATTACTGCCTACCTCAATATTTTTGCCTCTATAATAATAATATATAATCTTTATTATTGTCACTAAGTAGACTTACATTAATACTGCAATGAAGTTACTGTGAAAAGGCCCTAGTCACCACACTCAGGCGCCTGCTCAGGGACATAGAGAATTCAGAATGTCCAATTCACCTAACAGCACGTTTATCGGGACTTGTGGGAGGAAACCGGAGCGCCTGGAGGAAACTCATGCAGACACAGGGAGAACGTGCAGACTCCACACAGGCAGTGACCCAAGCCTGGAATCGAACCTGGGACCCTGGCACAGTGAAGCAACAGTGCTAACCATGTGCTGCCGTGCTGCCTTTCAGGCTGCATGAAACCAACATGCAGGTTGGGATTTAATTGCGGTGCGCTGTTCCTGATCGGAGACCCAAAACGTTCATCACTTCTCCGCTCTTGTTCTTTCCCATTCCCATGGAACTCTAATTAAAATTTAACGTCCTGGCAACGTACATGGGAGATATGTTCCATTCCATTGCAGGGGAAGCTTTACATTGGTAAAACCTGCTATCAGATGATGACGCTATAGCTACTGCTCCGAAGGAGCACAGACCTGAATGATTTGTTGCCTATTTTCACAAACCAGTTGCACATTCAAAGGCTGAAAGTCTTTGCATTTCACAAATGTAGCTGGTTGGTCCCATGGAGTCAACGGCCACATGAGTGCAGTCAATGACCCCATGCACTTGAGGAAAACAAACGATGGCACAGAAGGCCACTGACCTTGCTACCTCGCTTCACAGCTGGTGAAGAAATTGAATACAGCAGTGACCTTGAGGACCATTGGCATGGGGTTTCCACCGATTACACCTGCCTCCAGGCCTTGCCGAATGATCCCACATATCTTGGTCACCATTTCCTGGGACATCCTCAGTCATCCCTTGCATTGCCTCTCAGACAAGACAGGTAGTTAGTTGACATGAGGATATGTTGACATGCCAGTGCCCTTCTTAGATCATGCCTTCCACAGATGGCTGCACCCAAACCAACTTGCCCCTTTGGTGCTGCCTGCTGTTGGCCTTTCAGCTTCTGTTGTTTCCCAGCAGAAACTCTCCTTTGTCGCATCCTCTCCTCCTGCTCCTGAGGTTTTAGAAATATCGGGTGAATGAGAACCATGGGTATTGCAGCATGGCATGGTGTTAAGAGGGCAGCCAGTGAGAGAATTAATAAGCAGTGTTTAATCTTCAAAGTATCAACACCCAGAATTCCACCTATCAAGTGCAGACCTCCTCCCTCTACGGTCTATTGACTTTGCAGTTCTGGCTGGCTACTCACAGGTGTAAGGGGCCTTCACTAGGCACATGTGAAAACCCCTAGACTCACCAAGAATATTGGTTAACAGGAAGGGCTTCAACTCCATCAGTGTTAGCTGCTGTGCAACTGCACAAAAACTTCATGCAGTTGTGCATACAATTCCCGGAGAGCCACTGTCCTGCTTTCACTCTGCGACAGCCCAAGATCCCTGATCGCATTGCATGTGAAGGAAGACGTATGGAGTGGCTGCTCGGCATAGCAGCCAACAGAAACCCCGACATTGAAGTCCAAGAGCACTGCAATGAATGCCTTAACACCACCAGATATGTAGTTAAATCGACCATCAACATGCTGCAGATGTGCTTTAGGTACCTGGACAGACCTGAAGGTGTCCTTAAACATGCCAGGGTGCCCATGTCGTGCCTCAACAAGGACAGTGCTGGAGAGGATATCAGGCTGCTCAAGATATGCTTCAGATGCCTGGACCAATCTGGGGGAGCATTGCAGTATCCTCCAGGGCGTGCCTCCCTTCTAGCCGTAGCATGCTGCGACCTGCAAATTCTGGCAAGGCGAGGGGGAGCGGGTGGGGGGGGGACCCATTAGAGACTGAGGGAAGTGAAGTAGCTCGACAGGCCAGGGACGATAACTCCAATGTTGAGTCTGATGAAGAGCTCAAGGAGGCACAGTCTGAGATGACCGGAGCCTTCAGGGAGGCAGGGATACTAGGAATGGTTTGATTTTGGAAACTTTCAGCTAGCGTCCAAGACATTGATACTTCCTGAAGCCAGTGGTGCTGTCTCCTTTCAAAACAATTGTTATATGCTTGGTCAACCACAAACTCCATCAGCACACAATGCCATTAATATACAAGCCTGTGCTGGCACCTATTGCAACATCAAGCCAACTCAACCCATTTAAGCAAAATAAATGTTTATGTATTGTAAATGAACAAAGAATATACTAAGTTGCCAAACAGAACACAAATCTCAAAATTGTGAATGGAAATAATATTACCCATCACAAGACCCTGTTGTGCTCGAGGTGACTGTACTTCTTTCTGTGGGTGCTGCGTTTTGGTGGCCCTTCCCCTCACTGGTCATGGCATTGGACATAGCCTGCTGTGGCCATCATCTGGCCGGTGGAACCTAAGTAGGCTCCACCTGGGAGGATACGTCCTGTTCCACGACTGGATACTCTTCAATTGTTGCAATATCATCAGATGTAGCACCCACTGGAAGAGGGGCAGAAAAGTGCTGCCCATGTCCAGAGCACTCTGAGAGAAACTCTCAGAGACAACAGTCCGCCAGCGTGTCGTACATTTGGACCTTCCTGCTCACTATTTATGGACAGGCACTTAGCAGAGAGACTAGGTGCTTTATCCATCTCTCACACTGGCAGTGACCTCCTGAGATCACAGCCTGTGTGCTGGATTGTAGGTACCCTCAGAACAGCTGAGTCTGTTCCTGGAGCTGCCTCTTCAAGGGAATTGCCACTGTCTCAGTGAAGGAGACTGTGCACGCGGTGCTGAGGAATACCACAGTACTCATTCTCTGTATGGACTCCTCCATTACAGAGACCAGGGCATACAGATCCACATGGAAGTGCCAACAACCTAATGCCCACCGATGTGTTAGTATATGTGCAGATGCTTGTTTCCCAGAGAGGATGTGATGCTGGTGCATGTGTGATGTCTTCAAATGGGGGTCCATAGGGTCACTGAGGCGCTTGTGAACAGTGCATCTACGTGAGGAAGACAGCATATTAGTACATTCAATCATCACAGTCACATGCTTGATGGGCTGACGAAGCAACGGAGACCTGCAGCATGGTGCCATCGGCTTTGTAGCTTCAATGAGTACTCCTGCGGCACAATTTTCATTTCAGATGAGAAGACCCCATAACAATTACAATATAAGCATCTGTGCACTGCACTCTTACCTTCCTTCAAGACCCCCACCTCACTATGACGAGTGGAGCAAGCTGGCCGGAGGGCATGTATAGTGGGAACGGAAGCACGTGTTGCTCAACACTCTGCAGTGTTATTTCTTCTCTTCCCTTGAAAGGGAAAAATGGAATTCATCATGGTACTTTCTCTCTTGGTAGGTTCAGTCAAGCTTGCCCCCCAATCTCCCCACCTCGTCCCACTCCACAGCCAGTTAGCAGGATGTGTGACAGTGGCGCACATCACCCTCAATGCACTGAGACCAAGGGTGCGGACGTCCCAGTTTTGGCAGCACCGGCTTCAATGTCATTATCCCACACACTCTTATAACCTTGAGTGTCCTGAGGAATGGACACTTAAATACACTTTTGCACATGGTTCCATACATCTCTGCACTTACCCTTGCTTACCACAGAAGACGATTGAACCTCTTGTGGCATTGAAGCCATGTGTGACGCACCACGTAGTGCTTACTGTCTGGGACGGCAGTCTCCGCACGTGCCTTTTTGGTCAAGTGTGGTGGTATTCTCTTGCAATCTGAAGGCACTAAAATGTGCTAATTGGCACTGAGCTCGTCCACCAGGATTTCCAGGCACTCACCCAAGATACAGGATGGAGACAGCCCACCGGACTTGCCTTACCGCCTTCCATGACTGCCAGTTTCCGAGACCATTACTGCTTAACAGGACAGTTATTCAATTCCTTCAGGAACGCTACCTCAGCCTCCTCCACAGCTCCCGGCAACCTCCTGGCAGATTCTGGTGCGTTCTCACCTTCGCCAACACTAGAAACCCAACCGGCAGACGCATTACATGATGGGAGGGCTTTGATGGGCCATCGACTTGACATTGCATAAAGAACGCAATCTTTGGCAGGAGCAGGCTTTACATCAACTTCCGTCTACACCGGCTTCGCGTGGACTCAAAAGGTAACATTCAGGCTCATGGTTTAGCATGCACCCTTGCAACCCATCCATCTATCTAGCAAATCCCCACCCACAAACCCAAGGTTTTGCCAATAATCCCCCATGGTGAAGGCGTCTTATTTTTCACCCTACTCTTTCCACTCCACCTGGTAACCTTCACGCCCTGTTTTCTGACCATGACAATCTGGAGACACTTCAGCCCAGCACTACTGCCTCCAGAATAACAACCAAATCAACTGGCAACACCTTTAAATTGGAAGCAATTGGACCAGCGAGAGGAAGTCTGAAGCCAGCCAAGTCATCAAACTACAGACTGCATGGCCGGAATTTTCCAGCACCCCTACGGTGAGCCATTGAAATCTCCGTTCATATTGGCGGGACTGGAACATCTTGCGGACATGAAGGGATGGAAAATTGAGGCTTATTTTATTTTATACAATCTCTAATTTGGGAAACCAATGCCTCACGGTATTGGGGCCTCACGGTAGCATGGTGGTTAGCATCAATGCTTCACAGCTCCAGGGTCCCAGGTTCGGTTCCCGGCTGGATCACTGTCTGTGTGGAGTCTGCACGTCCTCCCCGTGTGTGCGTGGGTTTCCTCCGGGTTCTCCGGTTTCCTCCCACAGTCCAAAGATGTGCGGGTTAGGTGGATTGGCCATGCTAAATTGCCCGTAGTGCAAGGTTAATGGGGGGATTGTTGGGTTACGGGTATGTGGGTTTAAGTAGGGTGATCATTGCTCGGCACAACATCGAGGGCCGAAGGGCCTGTTCTGTGCTGTACTGTTCTATGTTCTATGTTCTATGTTCACTGTGGAATCTGTATTTGTGTGTGTGTGAACGTTGAGTGTGTGTGAAAGTTGGGGTGTATTTTATTACTTTACTTCGATCTATTGAAATACAATAAAGTGAATGGCTTTCTTTGTTAAACTAAAAAAAACTGTCCGACTGGTTCCTCTCTGATGAAGGTACACGATTAGTGAAGTGCTCACTGAATTGACACTATCCTTTTCAAACAAAAGTACCTATTGTGGTCAAACAAGTAAAGGGCAATGAGGGCAGCCATTTGACCCTTCCTCACCTGGTGTAACAGAGGTGAAATAACATTTATGTGAACGCAATAAAAAACAAATATATTCCCAGACTCCCTCGTGCAACTGCAGCCTTCCTCCTTTTTCTACTGCTCCAATGTCCTTCAGCCCAGGTAGAGGCAGACTTCTCGCATCCCTGCTCTGATGGCTGAGATGCTCTTGGCATATGCCAGGGTTTGTGAGCCCCACCATAGACAGGTCCATATCTACCCGTGCAGGAACAGACTTAGCCACTGGCAGATGAGGCAGCCTGTCGTCTATGGACTGAAAGGTGGATAAGAAATCTAAGTGCTTGGAGTGGAGCCATCACTTCCACAACTGTTTTTTCCATCACCTCTCCCACGGCCCAGCTGCACTCACTGCTGCCATTGTGCTGAAGGTCAGTACGACCCTGTAAGAAGGTGGACTCTCCAATCTCTCTGCAATTGTGAAGATTCCATTTTGATGACCTGCCAGTGCATAGCGCATTGTCTGCTGCTCTTCAGTGACTCTGTTCTTCATCAATAGTCTCCGAGCTGCAGCATCTGTGTCCAGATGATCAGAACTGTCAGACAGCTAACCCTCCAACACAGACTCTCCACCATTGTCCTTATTGGCAACATCTGCTCTTCCTCACTTGCGAAGTGAGACTCACCAACTGAATCCCCAACTATCTGCCTCACCGATCCCACTAAAATGTGAGTATCTGAACTGGTGCTTGAGTCTAAAAGTTCACATTTCTGAGGACTCAAGTCCTTTGAGGAATCGTTGTCAGCCACGAATGCTGCTGACCTGAATGCATGTTCAGGTTTTTGAAAACTTGAATATTTCCTGGTAAGGTTAGAACATTTTTCAGATTGTCATTATAAAGATGGCCATATTTCAATTTGTTGTTGAAAGCAAGTCAATGATGTGTAACATCAAACTAACCACAATGTTTATAAAGATAAAGCTATGATTGAAGAGAGTAAAGTGCTTTCAGTTATTTTCACAGCTGACTACTTCAAAATCACTCAAGCATGAAGGGAGATGAATGGAACAATGCAGCCAGCTGGGTGTACATTGAAGCTGTCAATCACAGTCTGGTAAAATCAAAATCACAGAGAAATGAATGAATGGCTTGCAGATCAAAGATCTAAGGGGGTTTAAAACCAGCTGATTCGTTGTCTCTTTCCAGGAATTGCCAGATGCTGCTTCCTGTGTCTGAGTCAGCAGATGTATTAACGAGGTGAGTTTTAAAGCCTCTATCTGGACTGCTCTCTAGCTTCCAGACAGGTCTCTCTCTTCTGAGGGTCTTCCAGCCAGTGATCTCTCCTCTGGGGGCTTCCATACACAGGCCCCTCTTCTATGGGCCTTCCAGAGAGGGGTTTTTCTTCTGTGGTGTTCCAGACACAGATCTCGCTCCTCGTGGGGTGGGAGGGAGGGGGGAGCGGTCTTTAGTGGTATCTCTTTATTTATGGGGTCTCTGGTGGGGGGGTTTTTGTTATGCTCTTGACGTAGCATAAGCTGCTTCCTTGATGTACACTCTGACAAAGGAAGGTTCTGACTTGGAGATAGCTTTAACATATTTATTAAACTGTTAACAATTCTCCTACTTGGATTCGACTCTCCTGTTACTCCGCTAAAGCTACTCAGGCTATCTAACCCAGTGGTTCCCAACCTTTTTTTGGCCATGCTCCACCTAATCACCTCTAAAATCCTGATCCCCCCCCCCAATGTGGTGATATATAATTCTTATCATTTAAAAAGTGAACTCCGTTTCAGCTGAAGAAGCTTAAAACGCCAATACCTTGGTTTAAACAAGCTTCAAAAGAACATGGCATCCATGAAAAAGAAAAATGAAATAAACAAAAGACAGTTAAAGTTCTGAGCAAGAAATTACTAAAAAATTGTAAAAAAAAGAAAAAACATTAAGTGGTATTAAAATAATAATAATGATAAATATGATAATAAAAGTATTCACAGGTAATAAAGAGAGAGAACATTTCTATCTTAGAATATTGAAATATTTGTGGATTGTCTCATACGAAAACAGCAAATAAAGTTTCAAAACATATAATAGAGAACTGAAATGTTATACAACACAAACTAATTTGAATGGAAACTTTTTCTGTAATACTTCGATAGATATTATAAGGGTAACTTAGCAAAAGCTCTTTGAATCGCATTTCTAAATCCAATTCAATAAATAAGGTTCTCCCATGACCTCGTGCGCTTCGTGCGACGTGCATGAAGAGCGATGGCGCGGTGATTATGTAATAACTACACAATAAAGACCTTTTTTTACCCCAAAAAAATTATTTACTCAAAATAACATCTGAAACATAAACTACATATGTTTACCTGATGGAAAATCCAAAAAAATAAAAATCGAAAATTTGGACCCAGACCTCCTCAGTCACGCTCAATTGCCCCCCTTAAAAATCAAATTGCCCCCCTGTGGGGCGTACGCCCCACATTGGGAACCACTGATCTAACCAGTCTGCTACAATCCAAGTGGTGGGTGTGATGTGTTTCAAATCAACCCTGTGCACTCACTGAGTGTCTCCACTGGAAAAAGGAAGATCATGTGTGCTGTGTCCTTATATATGGGTTGGTGTAATGCCCCCCTGTGGTAGTGTCACCTCTGTGTGTGTCGTGAATGCCCATTGGTGGTGTCCTATCTCACTAACCTATTGGTTGACTGTCTGTGTGTCATGATGTCTCTGGTGCTCCCTCTAGTGTCTAGCTAGGTGTAGTGTGTTCACATTAACCCCTTGTGTATTTACAGTGTCCTAGTGTATCTACATTAACCCCTTGTGTATTTACAGTAATGCATATTACCACAGGGGTCTCTTTAATTTAGGGGTTCTCTGGTGCAAGGGTTTGGGTCACCCACAGACGGTGGGGGGCAGGAGAATGGGGCAGTGACCCAGAAAATCCCGGGGGTGGGGGACTCTGAATTGCATTACAGGGATGTGGGGATGGAGGAATTGCATAATTGCATTGTGGGGGGGAGGGAGCGCAGCCGCCACACCTCGCTATCGGGCCGCCTGCTCAAAATGGCAATCCTTGCCATGTATGAACCGTGCCGTGCAACATGGCGCCAGCCGTGCGCGGACCCGACCTGCCAGATAGTGCCCCCTAGCCACGTCCCACCAGTACACCCAGCCCTCGACGAAGCCCCCCCCACTCCGGCCAGCAGCATGGCGCCCGCCCAACTACGGCGGCACTGGACACAGTCCGCAGTCGCCACGCTGGTTTCCCGACCGCTCAGACCACACGTCCCTCGTCGGGATCTCAGCACATTGGGGGCGGAGCCTTGAGCGAGGCCCTCAGGTGACCCTGAGGCCGTCCCAATAGCATGTGGCGCACTCATCATCGGGGGCAGAGAATGCAAAAATAGGCACCGCCCCAATTCTATCGCAAAAAGGGATTGTCCGCCCGATCGCCAATTACGAAATCGGTGTCGGGAAATGGAGAATCCTGCAAATAGCCTCTCCATCACAGAATCCTGCCCACTGTTTTTGACACCAAAGCAGCATTTGATCAAGTGTGGCATTAAGGAGCCCAAGCAAAATTGAAGTTAATGGTAATCAGAGGAAAACTCTGATGTTGTTGGAGCCACACCTAGTATAAAGGAAGGTAGTTATGCTTGTTGAAGGCCAATCATCTCAGCCCCAGGAGATCGCTGCAGAAGTTCCTTAGTATAATGTGCTACACTCAACCATCGGTGTTATTCATAACTCTACCTCTAAACTAAGGTCTGAAGTGCAGATTTTCACTGATGATTGCCCAGTGTGTTAAATACCATTCACAACTTTCTGATACTAAAGCAGTCCATGCTCACATGCATCAAGACCTAGTGAACATTCAGACTTGGGCTGGTAAATGGCAAGTAACATTCATGCCACACAAGTGCCAGGCAATGACCTTCTCCTATAAGAAAGAATCTAACCACCTGCCCTTGACATTCAAAGGTATTACATCACTAAACCGCCCGCTATCAACTTTCCCATTGACAGAAACTGAACTAGATAAATACCTTGGTTACAAGAGCTGGTCCGAGGCTGGGAATTCTGCAGCGAATAATTCACATCCTGACTCCCCAGAAACTGTCCACCATCTACAAGGCACTTGTCAAGGGTGTGATGGGATATTCCCTATTTGTCTGGATGAGTGGAGCTCCAGCAACACTCAAGAAGCTTGATGTTAGCCTGGACAAAGCATCCCGCTTAATTGGCACCCCATCCACCACCGTAAACGTTCAACCCTCCACCACCAGTGCATAGTATGTACCATCTGAAATATGTACTACAGTAGCTTGCCAGTTCTCCTTGTACTGTATCTTCCAAATTCACCCCCATGGAGAATAAGCATTCATATTTTTTTTAATTCATTTTTACTCGATGTGGGCATCGCTGGCTCAGCCAGCAATTGTTGCCCATTCCTATTTGCCCCTGTCGCGATGAGCTGCCTTCTTGAACTGCTGCAGTCCCTGTGGTGTAGGTACACCAACAGTGATGTTAGGGGGGAATTTCCAAGATTTTTACCCAGCGGCAGTGAAGGAAGGGTGATATATTTTCAAGCTGGGGCGGTGAGTGACTTGGAGGGGACCTCCAGGTGGTGGTGTTCCCAGGCTTCTGCTGTTCCTTGTCCTTCTAGATGGTAATGGTTGTGGGTTTGGAATGTGCTGTCCAAAAAGCCTTGGTGCGTTCCAGCAATGCATCGCCTCGATGGTCCACACTGCTGCGACTGTGCGTCAAATGATAATGGAAGGAGTGCCAATCAAGTGGGCTGCTTTGTCTTGGATGGTTCTTCTGTGTACATTAAATTCCAGTTGCACTCCAAGTTACTAAACATCCCAAATTGGAATTGTATCATCTTTCCTTCACAGTTATTGGGTCAAAATCCAGGAACTCCCCACCTAACAACACCCTGGGTGTTCCTATGGACTTCTGCAGTTTAAGAAGATGGCTCACCACCACCTTCTCAAGGGCAATTGCGGATGGGCAACAAATACTGACCTTGCCAGACATGCACACATTGCAATAATATATAAAACAAAATATCCTGCAAGAAAAGAGAAACATGAGCTCCGAAAGAGTACAAGAGACGTGTTCATCCAAATGGTGAAGTGCATTTGGTGACGGTGACTATAGATCAAAGAACAAAGAATAATAACGCAGAGGAACAGGCCTTTCGGCCCTCCAAGCCTGTACTGGTCATGATACGAACCTTGGCCAAAACCCTCAGCACTTCCATGTGCTGTATTGCTCTATACCCATCCTATCCATGTATTTATCTAGATGTCTTTTGAACGCCGTTAATGTATCTGCTTCCATAACCATCCCTGGCAACACATTCCAGGTACTCATCACCCTCTGTGTAAAACACCTGCCTCGCACATCTCCACTAAACCTTAAACCTATGTCCCCGGTGACTGACCCTTCCACCCTGGGAAAGAGTGCCTGCCCATCCACTCTATCCATGCCCCTCATAATCTTGTAGACCTCTATCAGGTCATCCCTCAACCTCCGTCATTCTAATGAAAACAGTCCAACTCTATTCGGCCTCTGCACATAGCTAACACCATCCAGACCAGGCAACATCCGAGAATAAACCTCCTCTGCACCCTCTCCAAAGCCTCTACATCCTTCTGGTAGTGTGGCGACCAGAATTGTGCGCAATATTCCAAGTAATTGTGTGCAGTATTCCAAGGAGATTACTTTGCAAAAGGATGGGAGTTATGGATGGATAGATGGAGATATGAGTAAGTGAATATGAAGAGAAAGGTGGGTGACCCTGAAGATTAATTGGATGGGAGGAGTGAAGTGACAGGGTTGCTTGAGGATGGAGGATAAGGATTGGGGTTATGTGCGCAACAGGTGAATGTGCCATTTTGTCCTTATCTGCTCAGGTAATTACACTGCCTCCTCCACAGAATCCAGATCTGTGATAACTAGTCACTGCTGTTGACTTCCACCATGACCGACAACTTAATATTATTGGTCTCTGCTGCACTTTTCCCTCATGTTGGTCGGGGATAGTTTCTCTCTATGAATTTCTACAGCCTCCAACAACATATCCAGGGAAGCTTCATTGAAATGAAGTTCAGCCTTTGCACATTTGGACCGCATTCCGCTACTTACTTTTCTCCTTCAATTTGAATATTTGGCTTTAGATACTTTATTGCATCATGGGGGTCCACATCACACCCACTGCAACTGACTGGATGGGAAATTCAGTAGTGTAATTGTAAGTTTTAACTGAGTTAAAAAGCCACTGAAAGGTGGGTTACCCAAGTGTGCTGTATTCCACCTCCTCATCCGTGCTCCCTCACTGCAAAATTAAAATAGTGGCCAAATTATATGCCAAACTCAAACTTAACCCCAAATTTTATACAATAAATAGCCTCATATTCTGCATTTATCTTGCATTCAAGAAGTTTTACTATTTTAATGTGCAGATAAAAGAAGAGCAGGCAACAATTAGATTTTCTATTTTCCATTTTCCTGTTCCCAATGTTCTGGTCTGAAGATCTCTGTAAGTCCAGACGTCACCTCTGCTACATGACTGACACCTCTGGCAGCTACTGACTGATAATGAATTTGTGACTTGGAGGTATTGTACAAAGGCTCAAGCAAAGGTTATACAGAACCTTGCGAGCATCAGTGAAACTGTGAAGTCTTAAATGTTATGTGAATTAAAACTTTTCTGTTCCATCATTAGTGCCTGCTTAAAGAGTTAAAAAATAATAGGGATTTCAGGGATTTATATTTTGTCTTCTCACTTGAAACAACAATGTTTAAGTCAAGGACAGACATCTTGGGCGGCTGAAAGGTGAACATCTAAGGTTGTATTTTTTGCCTGTTCATGGAGGGGTTTCCTGGCTCTGCCCGCTGACAGGATCATCCTGTCCTACCAAAGGTCAAAGCATCTCTGGCGAAGCCGAATCTCCCGCAATGGATCCCACCACGACGGGTCTGGAAAATCTTGGCCATGGTCAGCAGGTAGAAAATCTAGGTTTTTTAAAAAGAAATTTCCAATTATGGGCCAATTTGACGTGGCCAATCCACCTACCCTGCACATCTCTGAGTTGTGGGGGTGAGACCCACACAGACATGGGAGAATGTGCAAACCTTACACGAACAGCAACCCAGGGCTGGGATAGAACCCAGGTCCTTGGCGCCGAAAGGCAGCAGTGCTAATCATTGAACCATTGTGCAGTCCAAGAAAATCTAGTTTTTAAAGTCTAACGTGAAAACTCCGTGTTGCAGATAGTGTAGTCACCACAGCAGTGGGATAGGTGAAGACTTTTCTTGGGGGAAAAGGATCGATTGAATAATCTTTCTCTACCCTATTATTCTGATAAAGTTGCTTTTGAAGTCCTCGCAAACTGAGGATTGAATTTTACATACCCCTGGTGGATGTGTTTCCCGGGAGAGGGTGGATGGACACTTAAATGGCATGGGAGCCCATCCCACCACCTTCCTGCTCTTTCCCGAGGTCAGCCCCATAATATGGACAGGGGACAGGCATTGAAATAGACAGATTGCCTGCCTTATAAAAATGACTGTTTGAGGATTAATTAGGTTTGTTATCCAGCCTAATGACCTGAATAATACGCTGCCTATACCAGAATAATTTTTGTGGGCAGCAGGGTGGGAGACGGAAGCTTGATTTTTAACCTCAAATGGTTAATGGATGGGAAGGAAGAAGGGATTATTCTTGGGAGAATGCCCTTTGCCGATCGTGGTGCAGCCCCCTTAGACTGAAACTCTCTTTCCTTCTTACTCACTCCCTCTCTGAAGCCCACTCTCTCCCTCCCACTGCCCCTATCCCTAATGTGCCTAAATCCTTCCAGCACAAAACCCCGGACCTCTCTGGGGATTCTAAGCCTTGTGTTCTGCTCTTCAGCTGTAGTCCTGGCAGGTACCACTGAGGCCTTCTTGCTGCTGTTGCGACTGATAGATTTAGCCAGCAGCTCCAAAGGGCAGGACTTCCACCCCAATGAGGAACAAAAGGTCCATTCAGCCCTCATTAATGGGCCCAATGGCGCCTTATTGCTGCTGGACTACTTGACAAGGAGTCAGTCGGCTTCACGCTGACGTGGTTTCCATGAGCCCTTGAGTATACATTCGTGTACTATTCAGCCTTAAATTTCAGAATGTGTGGAATGGGAAACAATCTTTCTGCCCAATCAAGCTGTTTATGAATATGCAATTTTCTACAAGGAAGTGCATAGGGCACAATCTTTTGCTTATTTATTTGAGATGATCCTGGCTCCATGGTCCTTTATTCATCACTGGATAAAAGCAAATTACTGCGGATGCTGGAATCGGAAACAAAAGGGAAAATGCTGGAAAATCTCAGCAAGTCTGGCAGCATCTGTAGGGAGAGAAAAGAGCTAATGTTTCGAGTCCGATGACTCTTTGTCAAAGCTTTGACAAAGAGTCATCGGACTCGAAACGTTAGCTCTTTTCTCTCCCGACAGATGCTGCCAGACTTGCTGAGATTTTCCAGCATTTCCCCTTTCATTCCTTTATTCATCAGCTGCCCAAGTGGCAATTATGTCTCAACCCTGACAGCATCATCGCTGAGTATGGCCAAATTTATAGCTGATCTCATTCCTAAACTTACCGAATGACCACACATGTATATACTGCTACCAGGGTCAGTAGTTTATGATTAAGAACAAGAACCATAGATGATCAGTGAAGCTGAGATCTGCTAACTTAGTGAAGATCAATGATTGGATCTGGGATCTTCCTGCTCCGTGTGAGCCAGCTGCTGAATGGTTTAAATGCCAGAGACATGAAGAAGTCCACACTTCTTATCAATACTGTCAAAACACAAACAAAGAGGACAAAAACCTATGCTGTTAAAAATGGGGATGGGAACAGATTATTGGAAATTAAACAATGCTCTCACGAGTTGATGAGGCTGGCAGTTGTTGTTATATGCCCCCTTGAAACCTGTTATTTATGAAAGAAGGACTGGTGTCATGCATTCCTGAGCACTTCCTTTCATGTTCGCAGCAGATGTATAAGTTTGCAAGAAACAGGTGGCAGGAAGGACGTCCTTGTATTGTGACCTACCTTCGACCATTCAATAGCATACTTTTCATTAGGAAGTCTGTCACTCAACAGTCTGTTTTTGTGTTTGTATCAATTTTTTACTCGCCACTTGCTTGCGCAAGGGCCTTGAACCACAGTTAACAAACTCTATTTCCAAGAGTCAATTTTATGATATAATTAAATCAATGGGGCTGGATCATTGCAGTTGGTCATAAATCTCCTTAGTTCATTAGAATCATGATGTGGAACACTCAAAAACTGCATATTTGACCAAATGAAGTCTGCCTGTCAAAAGCAGGGCCAATTTTAAGTTTACTCTGAAGATTATGGGCGGGATTCTCCCGCAATCAGCGGGATGGCCCGACGCTGGCGCCAAGAATGGCGCGAACCACTCCGCCGTCGGTCCACCCAGAAGTTGCGGAGTCCAGAGTGGTTGGCGCTGTGCCAAACGATGCCGAAAGGCCGCCATGGTCCCGCGCATGCGCAGAACTGCCGGTGTGTTCTGGCACATGCGCAGAACCGCCGGCGTGTTCTTGCGCATGCGCAGGGGGTTTCTTCTCTGCGCCGGCCATGGAGGAGCCCTACAGAGGCCGGCGCGGAGGGAAAGAGTGCCCCCATGGCACAGGCCCGCCTGCAGATCGATGGGCCCCGATCACGGGCCAGGCCACTGTGGGAGCCCTTCCCCACCCCGGGGTCAGATCCTCCCGCGCTCTCTCCGAGGACTCCTGTAGATGGCCTTCTACCCAGGTCCTGCCGTGATGGACCATATCCATTTCACACCGGCGGGACTAGCCGAAAACGGGTGGCTGCTCGGCCCATCGGGGCCTGTTGCCAACAGCCCCTGACTGGCGCGCATGATCCCCGCTCCCACCCGAAAACCGGCACCGGAGAATTCGGCAGCCAATGTTGGAGCGGCGGGGTGGGATTCACGCCGCCCCCTGGCGATTCTCCGCCCCAGTGGGGGAGTGGAGAATCCTGCCTAGCTTTGGACACAAGCAGCTGCCCAGCACTGCATTGTTAGGCCACCTTTTATAGAAGAAGGCCATTCAGCCCATAGTTTAATACACATATCACTACAATAATGATGGATAGTTACATTAATGTTTTAATCAGATGACATTTGGCAAAATTCTTCGCCTCATGCCGCCAGTGGCGGAGTTCCCGGTGAGGAGGAGAATTCCACATTAGTGAAGAAAACGGGATCGGTGCCAGGCTTCAAACCGTTTCCAATGCTCCAGGTCCCCGCTGATGGTGGAATCAAGGTACATGCCTCGTGCCAGTGGGATGATGCAAATGGTTCATTAAGACCCATATTCTTCCGGCACGCATAATTCTCTGGCCCCCTGGGCTGGGAATCATGTGGCCGAGAAATACTACAGGTATGGAAAGATGTGGACCTCATGATGGGCCGGCCTCCCCTCTCAAAATGCAAGACATTTCAAAGAGAGTTAAGTGCTTTCCAATCACCCTCCTTCATGTCTGAGTGATTTTGAAGTGGTCAGCTGTAAATTAACAGCACTTAACTCTCTTTGAATGGTGGATGTTTATAAACATTGGGGTTAGAACACTTTAGAGTTACTCAGCCGTGAAGGAAGATGCATGAAGCAAGCCTGATAGCTGTGTGTGTGTGTGGGTGTGTGTGTGTGTGTAAGCTGTCAATTACAGCCCAGTAAGGAAAATGAATGAATGGCTTGCAGCTCAAGGATCTGAAGGCTTTACCCACAGCTGACTGGTTTCTCTTTCCAGGAATTGACACATGGCGCTTCCTGTGTCGGAGCCAACAGGTGTATTGCCCAGGTGAGTGTTACAACAGTAATTTTGTCCATGACTGATCTGCGATGCAGTGGACAGGGGGGATGAATTACAATACAGGAGGTGTGATGGCCAGCCATGGGATCTCGCTATCAGACTGCCTGCTCAAAAGGAAGGCCTGATAGTGAGATTCCCTCTGGAATCCAGCACAATCTTTGCCATGCATAAATCTGCCTGGCTAAGGATTGGGAATCGTTTCCCAATCTGTGCTCCCAGTGGGACCTCAAAGGTAGTGATGTCAGGATTACCACCAGTGCTATGTGCGAGTCAGAGCAGAAATAGTAGGATGTATTGGATGAATTTATGGCTGAAGAGATGGTGTGAGGCGGAAGGTTTCAGATTCCTGCAGCAGTTCTAGTGGAGGTGGGGCCTGTACCATCTGGACAGATTAGACCTGGGCCGGATCGGGATTGATGTCCTTGGGTGGGGGTTACTTGCTAGGGCAGTTGAGGATTTAAACAAATATGACAGGGGGATGGTAACCTGTGTAAGGATTCAGAGCAGGGAGAACCAAAAACACGAGAAAAAGACATGAAGGAGAATAAACAAAGTGATAGAGAAATCAGGGGCCTGTATCAGATAACACTGTAGAAATAGTAGGGAAGGGGCAGGATACATTTAAAGGACTAGCCTTAAGGCTTTGGACCTGAACATGCGGAGAATTTGAGATAAAATGGATGAATTAGTTGCGCAGATAGATGTAAAGGGTATGATATAGTCGGGATTACGGAGACATACCTCCAAGGTGACCAAAGACATATGTAAAAAGCATGTGGGTGGCCAGGGAAAGGATTGGACCACATAAGAACAGTGGGGGAAATCTATCTGTTGAGCTGAGGAAATGGGTGAGGTACTAAACGGGTACTTTGCATCAGTGTTCACCAAAGAAAAACATTTTGTGGAAGATGGCTCTTGGGTAGGGTGTGTGGACAGTCTGGGTCATGTTGACATCAAAAAGGAGGAGGTACTCTGTATTTTAAAAGATATTAAGGTAGATAAGTCTCCTGGGCTGGGTGGGATTTACACCAGAATACTGAGGGAAGCAAGGGAGGATGTTTCTGGGGCCTTAACTGACATCTTTGTACAGGTGAGATCCCAGAACACTGGAGAATAGCTAGTGTGATACCGCTATTTAAGAAAGGTGGCAGGGATAATTCTGGAAAGTATAGGCCAGTGAGTCGCACGTTGGTAGTTGGTAAATTATTATTGGAGAGAATTCTCAGACAGGATTGATCCCCATTTGGAAACAAATGGACTCATTAGCGATAGACAGCATGGTTTTGTGAAGGGGAGGTTGTGCCTCATTATCTTGATCGAGCTTTTTGAGGAGGTGACAAAGATGATTGATGAGGGGAGGATTCTGGATATTGGTTACATGGATTTCAGTACTGGTACAAAAGGTGAAGTCACAAGGGATCAGAGATGAGGTGGTAAGATGGATACAAAACTGGCTCAGTCACAGAGACAAATAGTAGCAGTAGAAGGATGCTCTTTTAAATAGAAGGTTGTGATTACTGGTGTTACACAGGGATATGTGCTGGGGCCTCTGTTGTTTGTAGTACACATAAACGTTTTGGAGGAAACTGTAGCTGGTCTGATTAGTAAGTTTGCTGATGATACCAAGGTTGGTGGAGTAGCAGATAGTGTTGAGGATTGTCAGGACATAGACAGGTTGAAGACTTGGGCAGAGAAATGGCAATGGAGTTTAATACAGACAAGTGTGAGGTAATGCATTTTGGTAGGTCTAACATAAAGGGGAAATATACCGTAAATGGCAAAACTCTTTGGAATGTAGAAAGTCAGAGAAACCTTGGGCATGCAGGTGCACAGATCTTTGAAAGTGGCAACAGAAGTGGGAAAATTAGTCAAGAAAGCATGCAGATGCTTGCCCTCATTGGTCGGGGTATCGATGCAGAATTGGCAAGTCATGCTACAGTTGTATAGAACCTTGGTAAGGCCACACTTAGAATCTTGCACAAATTCTGGTCGCCACATTACCAGAAGGATGTGGAGGCTTTGGAGAGGGCGCAAAGGAGGTTAACCAGGATTTTGCCCGGTCTGGAGGGTGTTAGCTATCCGGAGAGGCTGAATAGACCCAGACTTTTTCATTAGAAAGGTGGAGGTTGAGGGATAACCTGATAGATGTCTACAGGATTATGGGACATGGATAGAGTGGATGGGCAATCACTCTTTCCCAGGAAGGAGGGTTCAGTCACCAGGGGACATAGGTTTAAGGTCCGTGGGGCAAAGTTTAGAAGAGATGTGCGAGGCAGGTTATTTACATAGAGGGTGGTGAGTGCCTGGAACATATTTCCAGGGGATGTTGTGGAAGCAGATACGTCAACAATGCTCAAAAGGCA